>NC_136815.1:5775812-6975812 GCF_951394365.1 Tetrao urogallus
GCAACAGCAATAGAAGATGAGTTAATTTCTCGAATATCTGTAAACATCAACATTCTATTAACTGTCAGTTTTGTTTTGGATTTGGCATAGATGTGCAGAGGTTAGTTTTAATGTTTGACGTTAGTTTTATTTTTTATAGCTCTATTGGCTTCATTGGATTACAAAGCTGTGGACTTCAATATGTTTTGATTCTTAACCCTTTAAATACTGAACCAAACTCATTCCTGATAGGATTTTCTGATTTCAGCAGTATTAATTTCAGCAGGATGAATGATTACACCCGCACTGTGACTGTGAATAGCTTTGACCTAATGTGCATAACCTTGTACTCATTTACAAAAATATGAATTCCACTATTTTGTCCGATGCTCTGAGGATTATATAGACATTTAAGTGAATTATACATTCAGAAACAGAGAAGAAGTTGATGCTGTTTGTGCAGCTCTGTCATTTTCAAACTTGTGTTTAGACAGGCTAAGAGAGAGATGTTAGTCGTATCATCTGCTGTTTGCCAGTTTGAGCTTTCAAATGACTGATCATTATGATTGAGCCTTTTTTTCATAAAATGAAAAGAATTTTACGTTCTGTTTTACAGCAACAAGAATAAGAGAAAATGGAATTTCTTGCTATTTGAGGATGGTCTTTCTCAGTGTCTGAAGAACTCTAAGCCACCCGCACTCCAGATCTGAATGAATACTTCAGCAGCATTTTGAAAAGGTTTTTGACCAACTACTAAGAAGAAGAGCAGCATAGTGAAGATAACTCAGAAAGGACTTTAAAAAGATGTCAAGGAGTTCAGGGAATGTTAGAGAAAAAAGGAAAAAAAGAAAAAGCTACCAACATTTAAACAAGGAAGTTTAATATGCTGAAGTCAGCTAAATTATTCAGTGGAAACTGTCAGAAGAATTCATGATTTGCAACAAGAAATTGTTTTAAAAGGTAAAAAAAATTAAATAAATAGTAAAGAGAGGAAGAAAGAGAAAGACAGAAAGACAGAAAGACAGAAGTTATTGATAATGTGAGAGTATTTTCCCTTTAGAAAAATTATTAATTTATATTTTCTGAAGTCCTTACAGAAACAGTGAACTAAGATAAAGCTTGGTCCTCAGAGCACAAAGTGAACATATCTTCCATTACTTAAGAATATGAAAGATCTGCAGTAATTTTGCATATGTGTTGGTGTTCCCATCCCTCTGTGAGGACAGGTGAAACAGTTTTGCACATTTCCATTAAACAAACTTTCAAGGTTAAAAATCATTTCAAACCCCAGGCAAGAGATTTCATCATTAGTTGATTTTTGCTTTCTGTGAGGATGTGATCCTGGGATCTTAATATGATTAACTTCATTAAGTTTCCAAAACGGGCATTCAGATCTCAGTCCAAGCTGTGTGAAGGAAATGGCTTACTATAATGGCTGATTGTAACGTCTGATTTGAAAGTTTCCATTTCTTGAAGTGCCGTTATATCTTAATTAAAAAAAGAAATAAAAAAAAATGAAAAATATCTCTCAAATTATGCTTTATATTTAAAGCCACAGGAAATGTTCACATTTATTTCATCTGTAGCTCAGTGAAGGAATTGAGTGATACAGCCCTCCACTTCATACCTGAAGCTTAGTGAACACATACAAAGTTAAAAGAGGGCAGATGAGACCCTGAAATTTTTAATCAGATGAAACTCCTATACCTCGGTGAAGAGTTTGTTAAGGTTAGGACTGCAGGATTCTACTCAGCTGCATCACTGGATCTGTGAACTTTGCTTAGCTTCAGGCCAATTCAAGTTCAGAGGCATAAAGGTACTGCAGAGACTTCACTGCAGATAACCTGAGGCCACATCTTGGAGGTTTTCCTCCTTTCTTTCTCAGCTCACATGCAGGCAAACTTCTACCAACTCTGGGAACTGACTGCCTAAGTGAAGGCATCGGGGAGAGATTCAAAGATGAGTTTCATGGTGTGCAGTGGGAGCTTTGCTGGAGGGGATTTCAGCATTCACTTCAAAAGTAAAAAGAATAGATAAAAAATTTTAGCTTCATGTGAAGCTGTTTATTTGAAAATTACTGCAGATGATTAAAGCATTATCATGTTGTGTCCTACACAAACATATTGCACTCTTTTCCATAAGTCTAACACTGTAGTTTAATGCTACAGATAAGTGATGTATGGAAAATGTTTAAGTATTATGCTGTAAGCAATTACAGCAGTCTTAGCTCTTGTCCCATGACAGAGTTAAAGTCAATGCACTTAGTGTGCTTGCAGTTCAACTAGAAAAAAAGTGCTTATATCATACAGTTTATTAAAATGTTAGCATTATGAGAACAATTATAGTGATAAAATTATGCATATACAGAGTGTCTTGATGAAAGTAAAATGTTCCCCTGAATGAAATAGTGCGTAAAAGGTTTTAAAATGATGCTCAAAATTTAAATAAGAGGAAATTCACAGAATCACAGAAATGTGTTCTTTTTTTTTAAAAAAAGTGACAACTGGAGGTTTTAGCTTTCTTCAGAATCTGAATTTTAGCTTTCTGAGTGATGTTTTAGAGTTGTTTGAGAAAGATTTTCTGTTGAACTTCATAGTATTCAACTACGTACTGCAGGACACAATCAGAGTTTTTGAGGTTGTTCTGCATCATTGTACATACAGACTTGCCCCAAGGGGAACCAAGTGTATCTTTTGAGTGGAATTTCAATATTGTTACTGGAATTGATCAGGGAATGCCAGAACGTCTGGCATTTCAGTGCTGTAGGATATGACATACTTACAATATGTGCCAGAAAATGGGTTCAAAAGAATGTAGAATCCAATAATGAATCCAAACTTAGACAAAAAAGCTTTGCAAGCAGACACATCCAACAGAAGTAAACTTGGCAAAAGAAAGAGCTGTAGTGAAGAATCATAAGCATATCGTTTTTCCCTGTAGTTTGGATAAGTCTATCTGCACTTAATAAAGTTAAGGGCAAAATATTTTCATGACAATTACAAAATAACAGAGAAATATTGCTAGCTGCCATGAGTGATATCAACAGCTTCTGAAAGAATCAAGAGCACAGAAAGTCATATTCTAACACAGACATTGAATCTGAATGACACAAACCCACACAAATGGAAAATGAGTTTTGCTATAAAAGCAGTACCAAAGCCAGTCCTAGCAGAGTGAACATTGTGTGATATGTTGGGAAAGGAGAATAGGGACATGCAAAATGATTATCCCTTCTTGAGCTGAAATCAGAGCAGGACTAACCTCAATTTTTCTCATTTGAAATTATAAACCTAATGTTTGGTGGTTAAGCACCAAAATGGCTTACAGTACTATCTGCTTTCTGCTTTCTTGACCAATCTGGAGGCCTTCTATGATGGAGTGATGGCACTGCTGGGCAAGGGAAAGACGACTGATATCATTTATCTGGACTTGAGCAAGGACTTTGACATATCCCCACACCACATCCTTATCTCCAAATTGGAGGGATGTGGATTTGGTGGGTGGACCACCCGATGGATAAGAAATTGGTTGAAAGGCCATGGACAGAGGATGGTCATCAATGGCTCTATGTCCAGGTTGAGGCCAGTAACAAGCGGCGTCCCCCAGGGATCTGTCTTGGGACCGGTGCTCTTTAACATCTTTATCAATGGTATTGATGATGGAATCGAGTGCACCCTCAGCAAGTTTGCTGACGACAACAAGCTGAGTGGTGTGGTTGATACAGTGGAAAGAAAGGAAGGTGATTGTCCCTCTCTACTCTGCTCTTGTGAGGCCCCATCTGAAATACTGCATCCAAGTGTGGAGCCCCCAGTACAAAAAAGACAGAGAGCGGTTGGAGAGGGTCCAGAGGAGGGCCATGAAGATGATCAGGGGACTGGAGCACCTCCCCTATGAGGACAGGCTGAGAGAGCTGGGCTTGTTCAGCTTGGAGAAGAGAAGGCTGCGGATTGACCTAATTGCAGCCTTTCAATACCTAAAGAGAGCCTATAAAAAGGAGGGGAATTAATTCTTTGAAAGGGTTGATAACTGCAGGATGAGGGGGAAATGGTTTTATGTTGAGGGAGGGAACATTTAGATTGGATGTCAGGGGAAGTTCTTTACAGAGAGAGTGGTGAGGTACTGGAACAGGCTGCCCAGAGAGGCTGTGGATGCCCCGTCCCTGGAGGTGTTCAAAGCCAGATTGGATGGGGCCCTGGGCAGCCTGGTCTAGTATTAAATGTGGAGGTTGGTGGCCCTGCATTTGGCAGGGGGGCTGGAGCTTGATGATCCTTGAGGTCCCATCCAACCCTTTGATTCTGTGATTCAGCCCTCTGCAGATTTCTCACTGGGCGTATTTACATTGGAACTACACAATTGTGCTTTACTGACTGATAGTCTTTCTCAGTGGTTCCTACATGTAAAAATTGCAGTCGTTGTTAATTAGCTAGCTGGTGGAGAGCAACTAAGAACTGTTGAACTGTTACTTGAAAACATATGAAACGGCATGTTTCAGCAACCAGAGCTCACAACAATGAACATGCAACTTCGTGGCCAGAGTTAATTGGATCCAAGAGGAAGCAGGGAACTTTCCCAGGAAGTTTTCATTGACTCATCCTACTGATTTGGGGATTGCAGCATCTTTTCAACAGTCTATGCTGAGCTGTCTAGACGTACCAATTTATTATATTTTTTTTTTAGCATTAAATTTATTGTTCATGTCAATATGACATGGATGTAAGACTGTCATTACAAGATCATTACAGGGAATTTCTTTATCTCATACTCTTTTGAGAGAGATGATAATTGCTAATAAAAGTAATTGCTTATTACTTGTATTTTAAAATATAATCACATAGCAGGAATACTTGACTGCCATTTACTTTCACAACTCATGCAATAATCATATAACTAAATTAGAAATGGATGAGGTGGTCAGTGAAGATTAAATCCAAATTTACACTCTCTGATGCAGGACTGTCTGAAGAAGTATATCTGATGCAAGGCATGTCTTTCAGCTTCTGACTATAGGCAGGTGACAAAATGAGCAAGGTGGTTGTTCATGCTGCCAGTGGTAACTAGTGATGGGTATGACTGGAGTTCAAAAAGCATTTGGACAATGCTCTGAGGCACAGTTTTTGAATTGTGGGTGATCCTGTGTGGGGCCAGGAGTTGATCTCAATTATCCTTCTGCGTCTCTTCCAACTCAGGATATTGAGTAGTTCTATGATTCTACTGCCATATTTATAGTAAGTAGAGCAGCCCTCCGTACCTGTGTATCCATAAGGAAGTTGATGCATGCCCATTGCTGCCATAATGCCTTCCCTCTTCTTCCAGAGTTCCCTGATACCAACTGTTCCACCACGTTAGGAAGATCTGAGGGTTGTTTGCATTGACAGGGCTCAACAAAATAGCAGATACATTTCTCCCACATAAATAAATAAGAAAAGAAAGTGCATGATTTATCCGTACCATAAAAAGTTTGTCTGAATAATGTGTTAAATAATAATGTGAATGTGTTCAATATAGTGTAATTTGTTATCTGAATTTGAAGTTTGAGTATTTAAGTGCCACACATACAGAGCATCTTCTACTTGCTGTTGTTAGAATTATAGAATAACAGAGTATCCCAAGTTGAAATTAATGAAATTTAATATATTTTTGTACATGAACAAAAAATGAATATTATGTAGCTCCATCATACACAATTTCTTTATATATTCTCATTGTATTTGTCCCCTTCAGAAGATGATATATATATAACAGTGTATGTGTATGCATATGTTAAGTCATTCTGTTTAGGGAGAAAGAAAGAACTGAACTACTCATTTCCTTGATGAGCCAAGAGTGAGGGATTCTGAGCACTCGTCTAATCCTGTAGGGAGCAGGGGAGCAAACCTCTTTCCTTATAATGTTGCTGTGGTTCTTCACAGGAAGTTTTGAGCTGGATTATACTTGGTGCCTTTGTTAATGATCTGGAAGACAGAGCTCATTAATTCACCTTGCAGATGACACTGGGTTGGAAAGAGTTGCAAAAATACAATGTGAGGAAAGAGGATAGCAGAAGGGGCCTAAAAAGAAGATTATAAAGAGAAGCAGGAAATGAGATTCAGACAGGGAAAATGCATTTGTGGGAAAGAAACATCTCAGAACTCAGCTGAAGCTGGGGAGTAATTTAAAGTCTGATTAAAAACCTCTTGACATTAGTGGAAAAGATGCACGCTGATTTTAATGGGCCTTGAAACTAATGTATTTTAAAGCACTCTGAGTTCCTTGAATGAAAGAGGCAATATATGGCAGACCTGATACCACTGGGGAGAATTTGCAGTGTGTATTGGTAGCAGAAAGAGCCAAAGAAGCACTTACAGAGATATTTAGGACTCTGAAAGTAAGGACAACATTTTAACTCCTTCATACCCATGTTTCTTGTAGCCATTGAGGCAAATGATTTCTTAGAGGAGCTCAAGATGCTTCAGTTGTATTTACTAAAATCCACCAAAAGAGTTACATTTAGCACTCTGATGTTGTTTGAAATGCTTTTTAATAGGGTTGGAAAGACACAACTAGGAGCAGCATTTCAGTGGTGTGTAGCGTATGTTGCAAAATACCTATTTAGACTTGCAACAAACTTTGTAGACTAAGGACGAAATATTAAGAGTCCCTGTCTAAAGAAAATCTTATTTGGAAGAATCCCCCCATTCAATTTACTAAATGGACAAGACAGTCAGCAAAGTTGTACATCTGAAGTAGCAGCTATTCATCCACATACTTTGAACACTTGATCCTTTCATTTTTAATTCAAGCATGTCTACAAAGTATGAAAATCATCTTCAATATTAATAAAACCACCATTTCACCTAGTTGCCTGTGAACGCTAATTAAAGCTCATTTATTAATTTTAATTGCGCTACATGCTGAGGCATTAATGAAGCAACCTAAAAATGCCATTTTAGAAGCTAGCGCGACCACTATTAGCAGGCTGTATTCACATGCATGTTGGATGTATTTAGCATCTCTGTACAGAACAGCTTTTTCACTTAGTAGACAAGATCCACTGAAAAGCAGTTTTGAAATATGCATTTATTTTATCACATTTCTCAAAATGTCTTTTATATAAATCTATTTATCTGAATTAAGTGTCTTATACTCTTTTCTTTCATTTTTACCTTTGCTCTTATAATTATCCTTCCTTATTTTTTTTCTCCGCAAAAGAAAAAAATAAAACAGAATGAAGAAAAAAAAATGTTTGAAAAAGAAAATGAAATAAAAGCATTTGAAAAATGAGCATTATATACTCAATGCAAAAGAAACAAAGAACTACATACTATATTTCTTTCTTGCTAAACAAAGCTCTTTTGTTAAGTTTTAATTAACAAGAAATAACATACAAACCTACAGATATAAGCTTTTAAAATCTGTTTTATAACTGGAGAAGATTGTACACTGATGTTTCAGCTCACTGAATCCAAACAATTATAAAAGGCAATGAAAGTACAAGTGAAAGTGAAGAATTTTACTGTTTGTAAGTGTAGTAAAAAATGTGCCTATATTATCTCTGAGGCTTTCATATATCATAGAATCATAGAATCATATCATGTTTTGGGTTGGAAGGGACATTTAAGATCATCTAGTTCCAACCCCCATGCTATAGGCTTGGACTCCCTCTAGACCTCCCTCTAGACCAGGTTGTTCAAAGCCCCATCCAGCCTAGCCTTGAATGCCAGGGCATTGAAATAAGGGGGAATTCACAACCTCTCTGGGCAACCTGTTCCAGTGTCTCACCTTCACAGTAAAGAATTTCTTCCAATATCTAGCCTAAATCTACCCTCTTGCAGTTTAAAGCCATTTCCCCTCGTCCTGTTTATGACGGAGTTACAGCATCAATGTATAAAGGAAGAGCAACTGACATCATCTACCTGGACTTCTGCAAAGCATTTGACACTGTCCCACGTGACATTTTGGTTGCCACCACATTTTTTAGGCATGACTTGCTGTTGATGAAGCCATGTTGGTTACCACCAATTGCCTCATCTTTATTTTCCAAGGTCTTAGCAAGGTCTTCAGGAGGATCTGCTCCAGGTTCTTGCCAGGCACAGAGGTGAGACTGACTGGCCTGCAGCTCCCTGGATCTTCTTGAAAATGGGGGTTATGTTTCCCTTTTTCCAATCAGTGGGAACTTCACCAGACTGCCATGACCTTTTAAATATGATGGATAGTGGCTTGGCAACCTCATCCACATGTTCTCTCAGAATCTGTGGATGAATCTCACAGGTCCCATGGACTTGTGCACTTTCAAGTTTTATAGATGGTCTTTAACTTGATCTTCACTTAACAGTGGGCATATCTTCCTTCTCCCAGTTCCGACCTTAGCTTTCTACAACTTGGATGGTGCAGGTAGAGAACTTGCCTGTGCAGACTGAGGCAGAAAAGTCAATAGAGCACCTCAGCTTCCTCAGTATCCCTGGTAACCATGTATCCAGTTTCTTTCTGGAGGGGGCCCACCTCTTTCTTTTTTCACTCATGTACGTGTAAATTTTGTTCTTGTTCCTCTTTATGTACCAGGCTAGATTTAATTCTATCTAAGTTTCTTGTTTCACCATATTTCTTGTGGGCTGGCCATAGCTTTTTCTTTAAAATCTGCATCCTGCAAATGGCAAATACTTGACTGAGAGCTGTGTAGCTAGCACTGCTTCACAGAGGTCAGTACTGTGTCTAGTTTTGTTCACCATCTTCATCAGTATCCTGTATGAAGGGTTAAAGTGTGCCTTCAGCAACCTTGCTGATGATACAAAGATGAGAAGAGTGGCTGACACACCAGAAAGCTGTGCTACCATCCAGAGAGGTCTGGAAAGACTGGAGAGTTGGGTGGAGAGGAACCTTATGATATTCAACAAGGGCAAGTAAGAGTTCTAAAACTGGGAAGGAGTAACTGTTTGCATTGGTACAGGTTAGGGGATGACCTGTTAGAGCTCTGAGGAGAAGGATCTGGGTGTCTTGGTGAAAAACAGGTTGGCCATGACTCAGCAGGCCAATGGTATCCTGAAGTGCATTAAAAAGAGTGTGGCCAGCAGAGCAATGGAGGTTCTCTTCACCCTCTACTCTGTCCTTGTGAGGCCACATGTTCAGTTCTGGGCTCCTCACTTCAAGAAAGACAGAAACTGCAGGAGAGACTCCAGCAGAGGGTCACAGAAATGATTAGAAGCCTGAAGCATCTCCTTTATGAAGTAAGTCTGAGACACCAGGGACAGTTTAGCCTCAAGAAGAGAAAGCTGAGGAGGGATTGTATCAATGCTTACGGATATTTAAATTGCAGGAGTCAAGTGGATGGGGCCAGGCTCTTTTTGGTGATGCTAAGCTACTGGACAAGGAGAAACAGGTACAAACAGGAACACAAGAAGTTTCATCTAAACATGGGAAATTCTCCCAGGTAACTAATGATAGAACAGGAGAGAATGGCCTCAAGTTGCACCACTGGAGGTTCAGGTTGGATGTTAGGAAGAATTTCTTCTCAGAAATAGTGGTCAGTCATTGGAGCAGGCTGCCCAAGGAAATGTTGGAGTTACAGTCCCTGGAGGAATTAAAGGAAAGGTTAGACATGTTTTTAGGGTCATAATTTAATGTGTCATATTGTTGGTAGGTAGGTGGTCGGACTAAGTAATCTTAGAAGTCTTTTCCAACCTTAATGATTCTGTGACTCTTTACTTTGAAAGTGACAAAGCATTGGAACATGCTGCCCAAAGAGGTTGTGGAGTACCTTCTCTGGACATGTTCTAAACCCAGAACGGCACATACACTAATGCATGTAAGTGCTCAGGCTTTTCACTCAGCATTATACCGGACTGGATGGTGATTACAATGAAATCCTTACCAAAACCAAGAAGACAGACTAAGAATCACACAGACTAAATTCTAAAGTTTGACATATTTTCTAAGTCATCAGTATTTTTCATTGTCAGAGGACTTGTTTCTGCTGCCAGTTTCTTTTCTAGTATGTGGGAAAGAATAACTGATCATGGCTTGCTGAGGCAGAGGTGAACAAGCAGCAATCTGCAAGACAAATAATAACACTGCATGCTTGTTTGGTAGAATAACATCTCCTTATTTGCCTTGTGTACCTTCTGGATGGGGAATGCTGGATGTTTGCACAGTGACAACATTTGCTTCCAAGCATATTTTTTATGGCTGCGACCTCTGATAAAGTTTGTATGAGTATGGACTACAGGAAGAATTGACTACTTTCTGCATGGGGCTGTTTTTACAGTCAGTTATATTCTGTGGCAATGGTACCTTCAGATGAGGCTATCTGAAAAAGATCTGAAGTAAATGAAGGAGTTCCTCGGTAGAACAGAAAATGTATTGCACATCAGACAAATGTTGTAACATTCAAAGCCCTTTCATGACAGAAAAGTATATTTTACAGTGATGGTATAAGCACTGTTGCAACTAAGCATCTCTACAATGAAGGTAATAAAACAGCACTTATTCAAGACATACCTTTATTTGTCTTCTATGACTCAAGATGTGATATAACAGACCAAGTTTTTTGATCCATGTGGGAATCTTCTTAAGGACAATGTGTCTCCAGTCATACTCAAATAGGCTGTTATTCCATGAGCAGTATGACTGAATCTAATTAAACTGAGAGAAAACAGAACACAGCCTGTTTGTTCAGAGCTGACACCAGGGAGTTTGGAAATAATGGGAATTTCCCCAGTGATACTATTGAGCACAAATCCAGGCCTTTCGTTAACAGAAATAAATACATCTATAAAAACGCATAAATACACCACGACAAATCCGTAGTTGAAATAAATCAGGATCTCCCTGGTGATTTACAGTGGTGATGTGACCTGATAATATTAATTGCACTGTGTGTCTGTGGCTAAGTGCTGGCAGTAGGGGCTGCATGGGGGCTTTTTGGGAAGAGACTGGGGCTGCCCCATGCTGGACACATGCAGACTTCAGGGATACTGGATTGTAAGCTGGTATGACATTGACCAAATAATTATTACTAGCAGCTTTATCAAATGCTTATTAGAAAATATAATCTTAGCATTCAGGTCTTTAAATATATGCATAACTTACCAAAAAAAATGTAAACAGGAGGAAGACATAAGTGTATTTTTAGAGTTGAAAGCAGGAGAAAAATTGTGTTGCAACATGCTTTTTATGCAAACCCTCTCCATACCACTTTTCACCTGGGGATTTGAAAGTGCTTTAGCAAACGTTAAAGAAATAGTGCTAAGTCATTATCCGTCTTTATTTTTTATTCATTAAAAAACAAAAAATGAACAAACAAACAAACAAACAAACAAACCCAACAACCCAGTTTAAAATTACATGGTGATTAAGTTGCTGAAATAGTTAGAAAAATCTACTAAAAACCATATTAGCTCATAAAAATATTTACATATTTTTATTATTCTGAAACTAAGCAGTAGAGCAAACTAAAAAAGAGATTTCTGTTTTCCAAGTCTGTTTCTTTAATGCTGTGAATGGAATATTGTAATTAAACTAAAGAAACTAACTAAAGAAACTAATTCCTTGCTTGTATTCTCCAGGCCATTTTTTTATACTCCAAATTCTGTTTGGAATTTGGAACACTGATTTATAATAAACTATGGTTCCTGTTTGCATACCTTATTTTTCCTCTTCCCTCTATCCAAACCTAGTTTTGAACATGGCACAGCAGCTTCTGTTTTTCGTGCTGCTAGATCTGGCTCTATTCCCCTAACATATGACATCCCCAAAACCAGTGAAATCTGTCCCAGAGTTGAGATCCCTCCATTATGCCTTCCTGCCAACTACTAAATGCTATTGTTATTCTCTACCTTAAACTATTTTCTCTTCCTTCCTTCCTTCCTTCCTTCCTTCCTTCCTTCCTTCCTTCCTTCCTTCCTTCCTTCCTTCCTTCCTTCCTTCCTTCCTTCCTTCCTTCCTTCCTTCCTTCCTTCCTTCCTTCCTTCCTTCCTTCCTTCCTTCCTTCCTTCCTTCCTTCCTTCCTTCCTTCCTTCCTTCCTTCCTTCCTTCCTTCCTTCCTTCCTTCCTTCCTTTTTACATTATTTTATGGTGATGTGGTTGCTAAGAAGATAACTGTTGCTTTAGTATCAGTAGTATGATTTCAAGAAACTTGTTCATTACTAATAGCTAGTTCAATTTCTATCTGAAGAAACTTCTTCTGAGTTCATTTAATATTCAGACTTTCGATTTTCTTTTTTCAGTTCATTAATTTAAAAAGTAATTTTGTTCATTTCAACACTGAACTGCAATAGAGAACTGTCTGGGTAAAATACTCTACTGTTAAATTCAATAAAGCCATTTTCCTTATACTAGCTATTTCAGTTACAATATACATATTACATAATCTCTGATGTACTTGCTGAGCTATAAGCTAGAAATTGATGCACATATAGGACTTTATTTAATTAATTTATTTATTTACCAGACAAAATATTGATTTGACCCTCAAGCCATTTTTCCAGACAGAGGAATTCCAATACTTGGAACTTAGGAACACTTGAAAATTACTTGTATGTTTTACCTTTATGTTACATTGCACATATTTTAGGGCTTTCACATATTTTAGGGCTTTAAGTTTCCCTACTCGTGCTTCATGTTCTATCAAATCTGTGAGAAAGCTTATGTTTCTATGATTTGTGACAGTGAGTTACATGAACTAAATATTAACAAATTAATACGTACAGAAAAATTAGAAGATGGTGTTTCTTATACAGTAGTTGGATGACAGATAGATGGGGATTGTTTCCTAGCTCTCCTTCAAAACAGCCTGGTTGTAGCTGAGATTTAGATGTAACTGAAATCAAAGCCAGAGCTCTTCTGGACTAACGTATTGCCAAATTTCCCCTTCTATTTTGGCAGGCACCTCATTCCCCCATCTGTGAAACATGATAAAAAACATTAATGCCCCATGGCTTTACTGTGAGGACAACTTTAAGCATGATGGTGACACATCTGCAAATATTTTGCATTCAGAATGGTGATAGATATTTGCTGCTTTGGTGAGATTGCAAATATACTTTTAGCAATTAGGTTTTGACACCATTAATATTGCTGTATTCCAAAGTAACATTGGATTGTAAGCAGCAGTAATGGATCAGACCCCTTTGGTATTGATCTCTAGGTTTTGGGAAAAGTTGTAAGAGGGCAGTATCATGTCATCAAGCCACCGTACAGCTTTGAGATTCACTGTATTAGGAGTTGCATCTATGTCTCTGTTCTTACTGCTTTTCAAGGAGTTCCTCTCCATTAGACTCTGAAGCAGCTGATTTTTATTTTCTGTACTATTAAGTAAGAACAAGGATTTTCTGTTTTGTTTCTCAATATTTTTGTTATTCAGTGACTCAGGCGAAATACAAAATAATCCTAATCACTAGCCAAATCAGATAATCTCAGTATTTGTGGAGATCCTTTCATGTAAGATACTGCAGGTGTTCTGAGTATTCTTGTCAAAGCAAAGCATGAGAACTCCACCTTAGAGGAGCTATTTGAACTTCACAGGATTAATTTTATGGAGTTTGAAAAAAGTTTGGCTTGGGGGGATTTGAACTGAATCCGTTTATATCAGAGAACGGGAAGAATCTTCAGATATATTCCTTACATCAAGGTCCTCCCTATCTCCATAGTCAGGAGAAGAAGAAGCCAAGAAGTTCAAGGTGCTAGTCACACAGAAGTCACTTCTCTCTCCATTTGTCATTTAAACACTGAGATCATGTAGCCTATGCTAGCTTTGAAAGAGCCATCATTATTTCTCCAAGTCACTGAGCTGCAGCAGCTTTGGGATGGTCTAGAGACTTATCAACTCTTTTTTTCTGAGCCATTCCAATCACTTTAAAGATAACATCAGTGATGGAAGCCATTATCTGAAGCAGGGAAGTGAGAACAAGAAATTTCTAATCCTCAAATGAAAAATTGAGAAGGTCCCATCTTCTGGCCAGAAACAGAAGCTTCTTATTTTAACAGCATTTGACAAAAAAAAAAAAAAAAAAAAAGATTCGGCAAAAAGGCTTTAGTTTTAGACACTTCAGGATATTATTAAAAGGACATTTGTCTCAATATGCTTGCCTATAGTGCTTGGAGCAGACTAGGGAACAACAGAATCTCTGTCAGTGTCTGATTGTTGTCAGAGCTGTTATTTATCTGTCTTAGCAGTTATTATTTACTGCTGTTAATTTTTTTTTCATATCCTCTTACATTCCCTAAGGATAAGGACATGCTTTTGGAGCCCTATGTTTCATTTTTTTTTTCACTGAAACTGATAATTTGAGCTTTTGATAAGTTACTCAGGGGTTAAAACCCTCTTTGCATAAATGCAAGGTGAGCAGAGTGAACAGTCTGAAATAAATAGAAATGAAAATAAACGTATATTTCCTCCTGAGTTTGTTTTATTCACCCCTTTTTTCCTTCCCTATCCTCTTCCTGCAAAACAAAACACTAATTCAACAGAAAAAAAAAAAAAAGAGTGGTATCTCAGCAGTTTAGCAACCCTAAGGGACTCAGTTTCTGCCCTCACTGAGTGGCATTTTGTATTTGGAAGGAGGGATGGATGTTTCTGTTGGATATGATAAATAAATGGACGGGATGTTCTCAAATCTCAAGGTAAGAGCTATTTAAGTTTTCTTCACTTGAATTGGCGATCTTAAGCCAAAGATTGGATATATGGAAAAATCTTTCCATGACAAGGGTAGTTGAGGCACTGGCACAGGTTGCACAGAAAAGTGGTGGATGCTCAATTCCTGGCTGGTCAGGCTGGACAGGGATCTGAGCAACTTGATCTAGCTCTAGGTGTCCATGTCCATAGAATCATAGAATCATAGAATCATAGAATTGCTCAGGTTGGTAAAGACCTTAAATATTATTGAGTCCAACCACAACCTAACCTAACTAACAACTCTCCGATAAATCATTGCAGGGTTGTTGGCTTTTAAAGATCCCTTCCAACATGAATGATTCTATGATTCTATCAAATCATAGCAAAATGGACAATCTCAGCTATTGAGTTGTCCACTTCAGTATGCTCTTACATATTCATTTTGGCAGACAAATTTTTAATATTTATTAATGCACGCTAAATGAAATAAATACAGAAATTTCTTTTCTAAGGAAAAAAATCTTCAAGTTTTATGTCTATGAATTATATTTATATAAAAACGTCTGTATGTTTCTTAAATGCATTTCACTGCAGTCTGTAAGGCAAAAATATAGATGAAGGTCACTGCCAAGGTATAAATGCCTGCTGCCATTTTGAAAGTGCCAAGCACATCTAAAACTTCTGCATAGGACTGTCAGGCTTAGCAAGACCCATGGAGGGGAATGCTTTCTGGAGTGGCAAGCAATGATTTCAAAAAACATCTTATCTCAGGAAAATGACACTAGTCATTCAAAATATTGACTAGAGATTTCAAGTATTTAACAACTAACAAACATTAAGATGAGTACAAATATTTGCTTGTTTATTTTTGTGAAGTTCTTAAGTCTACTGAGGAAGGTGATATTTTTTTTTTTTTTTTTTTTTTTTTACATAATGCAATCTATTAATGCTGCTTAACTTTCCTTGCGTATTATTGCTATTATACTGCACTTTTTTTTTTTAACTTGTTTCTCACAAAATTTTCCAGATGTCTTACAGAGTCCATTCCCAAAATAAAATCCCAGTGTGGTAGGACAGTTGTAATACCTTGTCCATTTCCATGATGTTCTGTGGAATCACATAATCATTAAGGTTGGAAAAGAGACCACTAAGATCATTCTAGTCCAACCACCAACCTATCACCACAGTGCCCACTAAATCATATCCCTCAGTGCCACATCTACCTTACTACTTTCCTGGGAAGCCTCTTTCCACACATATTCACTCTTTCCATCAAACCTGAACTTCCCCTGATGCAATTAAATGCCATTACCTCTCATCCTATCACCAGTTATCTTGGAGAAAAAGTCTATCCACACTGAGGTTATGACATAGAAAGACATAATTAACAACGTCTTTGGATTTTCTAAAAAATTCCAGCAAAACTGTAATTTATGTTCATGATTATAAAATGTTCAGTATCTCTAGGTTTTCATGCATAAATACACTAAAGAAATTAAAACTGATTTGAAAAACTTAGAGAAATGTATTAATATAAATAAATAAATACAGAATGGAAATGAATGTGAAGTACAATTGCATGTATCTATATGAGAGACAATAATTCAGGAATTTCAGCCATGATTTTAAAACCTCAGATATTTAGTAGCATTTAGCTCAGTGTAAACTACAAGAGGTGAGTAAAATTTCAGTATATTTTTTATTATTTTGATTAAATAAACACTTTAAGAACTATTTTTTTCTTCATTTTTACATTTTTCTCTATTCCTCCTGCCATTGGAAACTTAGAAAACAGAAATACCTAGGTCCAGGAGATTTACTGTTTTCCTAAGCAAAAAATAAGCATGAACATCTATTTTTGGTTTGTTTACCACAATGAAAATATTCTTACTTGTCTATTTGTGTTACTTTTTAAATCAAAACAAAAGCCCACTTTTTAGATAGTACTTTGAGGTCCCTAAAAGAAGCCAAATCACTTACTGTACCACCAAAGTTATATTTCTATGGTTGTGGGCACCTGAGCTTTCCATCTGGGATACTTGATAATAAACATGCTCCCTAGTATTGGTATTGCATACTCTTTCAGAATGGAGAAGGAAAATAACTGAATAATCATTGATGTACAGCAATTACTGTCTTCAGAAGAAAACTTCGCTTAGGCTGCAGGGTTTTAAGCTACACATTTCTCAGTTAAGAATATTTTTTAAAGACAATTTTCTTGCTAAACTGGAAGAAAACATAGTTATAGAAAATTAAATGCAAAATACATTTTATAGGCTCAGAAGGACAATGAATTATAATAACAATAAAAATGTTAGCTTTTCTAATTAAAGAATCTTTTATTCAACTACATGACTAGATCCTATGACTACTGAAATATAGTGAAAAATTATATTTCTCACAAAAAAAAAAAAAAAAGATTGAATGGACTCAGTAATAGTTCTTATGACTAGGGAAATGTGGATGGTCTTGATTTCACCATCACAAAATGTATGTTCTTCTTCAGTGACTTATGACAAGGGAGAGGCATGTAGTGAGATAAGATGCTTGTAGAAATCAGGGTTCACATCAAGAAATCAGACTTGAAGTTACTCATTACAGCTTTTTTTTTTTTTTTTTTCTTAAAGAATCACTCAAAACAAAATGAGACAATACTGAACAGACTTTTCAAAGGTAGCTTTTTAAGAAAAAATAGAGAGCTGAAGTAGGAAATGGATGTTTTATTGTGGCCTTGGCTTATCATGTATTCAAAGGTCAGCTGAAAGTCTTGCTTGAGTTTTTGCTGTTAGTGATCTGGAGTGAAAATGCTACAGAGACAGTGTTTGACATCCTCAAAATAATAAACACTCACCTTTGACTTTTCTAGCCTGCTTTTCTCTCCTTCCAGCCTCTCATGTCTATGTCACTTTAGCAGCCACTCTCATTCAGGCGTCTTGCAGCAATAAAGAATAAAATCTGCCTCCTGGGGCTGAAAAAAAAAAAGAGAAAATAAATGAAAAAACCTAATTCATACTCCTTAAATCTTCAGAGTTGGTGATGTGAATCTATATTATTGCACACTTTTCACTGAAGTATGTTTTGTACCTGAGAGCTTACATGCAAAATATAAGTGAATATATGAAAGGTTATCAAGCAGAGATTTATTGACACAGTACTTGAGGTGGCTAATGAAGCCATCTTAATTTGGCCATTAACCAGTATTCAGTCTTCTTCCTGTGAACTCTTAACTCCATGATGTTTATTTTACCTTCTATTCTACCTGGAATCCAGGTAAACTGATTACAAATAACTGTAAAGAAACATAGAATCATAGAATACTTAGAGTTGGAAAGGACCTTTAAACATCATCTAGTCCAACTACCCTTCTATGAACAGAGATATTCACATTAAGCTTGAAACCATTTCCCCTTGTCCTATCACCACAGACCCTGCTAAAGAGGCTGTCTCCTTCTTTCCTGTAGCTCCCCCTTAGATACTGAAAGGCTGCTATCAGGTCACCTCACAACTCTCTCTTTCCAGTCTGAAAAATCCCAGCTCTCTCAACGTGTCCTAGTAGCTGAGGTCATGATCCCTTCTATCATTATTGTGTCCCTGCTCTGGATGCACTTCAACATGTCTCTCCTGTACTGAGGACTCCACACCTGTATGCATTACTTCAAGTGAGGCCTCACCAGCACAAAGTAGAGGAGCAGGAATCTTATCTTTAATAAGACTTTCCTCATAGGACAGATCATAGAATCATAGAATCACAAGGTTGGAAACCACCTATAAGATCATCTAGTCCAACCATCTCCTCCATTCCATTGCCACCACAAGCACTAAACCATATCTCACAGCTCCTCATCCAGACGCCTCTTGAACACTGCCAGGGACTGCAACTCCACCATCTCCCTGGGCAGCCATTCCAGTGTCTGACCACTCTGAGAGAAAAAGTTCTTCCTTATGTCTGATCTAAACCTCCTCTGATATAACTTGCAGCCATTTCCCTGTGTCCTTCTTGTTGCCTGGGAGAAGAAGCCAAATCCCTCTTCACCACAACCTCCCTTCAGGAAGTTGTAGAGTGCAATGAGGTCTCCCCTGAGCCTCCTCTTCTCCAGACTGAACAATCCCAGCTCCCCTCAGTTGCTCCTCATAAGGTTTGTGCTCCAGACCCCTCACCAGTTTTGTTGCCCTTCTCTGGACACGCTCCAGGACCTCAACATCTTTCCTGTAGTGAGGGGCCCAAAACTGAACACAATACTTGAGGTGCGGCCTCACCAGTGCTGAGCAGAGGGGGATGATCACCTCCCTGCTCCTGCTGGCCACACTATTTCTAATACAGGCCAGGATACCGTTGGTCCTCTTGGCCACCTGGGCACACTGCATGCTCACGTTCAGCCAAGCATCAACCAACACCCCCAGATCCCTTTCCTGTTCACACTCGTCCAGCCACTCATCCCCAAGCCTGTAACGCTGCATGGGGTTCTTGTGCCCAAAGTGCAGGACCTGACACTTGGTCTTGTTGAACCTCATCCCATTTAGGTCAGCCCAGTGATCCAGCTTGTCTAAATCCCTCTGAAGAGCCTCCCTACCTTCAGGCAGATCGACACCACCTCCCAGCTTGGTGTCATCTGCAAACTTACTGAGGGAACACTCAATCCCCTCATCTAGGTCATCAACAAAGGTATTAAACAAGATGGGCCCTACTACCGATGACCCCTGGGGGACACCACTTGAAACGGGTCACCAGCTGGTCTTAACTCCATTCACCACTACCCGCTGGGCATGGGTAGTGGTGCCAGTTCCTTACCCAAAGAAGAGTACACCTGTCCAGACTACGGGCAGCCAGTTTCTGCAGGAGAATACTGTGAGAAACCGTGTCAAAAGCTTTGCTGACATCTAGGTAGACTATATCAACAGCCCTTCCCTCATCTACCAGACTTGTCATCCCGTCATAGAAGAAGAATGATGATCCAGACCCCTCATCATCTTTTTGGCCCTACACTGGACTTTCTCTGGTATGTCCATATCTCTTGTACTGGGGTCCAGAACTGCATACAGTACTTCAGGTGTGGTGCAGAGAGGAAGGATTATCTCTCTCAGACTGCAGTTTTCAATCCACCTCACTCTCTGCTCATTCATTTGACACTTCCACAGGATCTTGTGAGGGACAGCGTCAAAGGTATCACTGAAGACTCCAGGAAGACTATAACACTGATCCTCCAACAATGATCGGCATGACTGCCCTTTGGTGAGTCCATGATGACTACTCTTGATGATTTTCTTCTCCTTAAAATGTCTGGAAATAGATTCCAAAATTAGTTTTTCCATCATTTTCCCAGGGAATGATGAGAGTCTGACCAACCCATAGTTCCCTCGGTCCTCCTTCCTACTCTTTTCAAAGATGGTATTAATATTTACTTCCTTCAGTTTTTAAGCAGTTCTTCCGCTTGCCATTCCACATAAGAAAGTAGAATACTGGGTATGGGAGGTGGTAGACATGAGAACACGCTGAGAACGGCCACTTAGTTATCATTAAGAACTTATCTGAATTACAAGAAAGCGTCATCTAGATTAAGCTATATTTTTCACATCCTCTTAGATACAAAAAATTATTATAGTTGATCTGTATCAAATCTGAATGGCTAAAACTGTGCCTTCCCTAAGAAAAAAAAGTGAGCTTTTTTCTTATCAACACTACAGTTCTGAAATAAAATACATGTGAGGACTATAATCTGGAAAGTTTGCTTTATTTGTTGAGTTGAAGCCTGAGAGAAGGAACCAAGGGAGTGTGATTATCTTTTGTAGATTGTGGTTTCCAGTATAAAGTACATGTAAAGAAATATATATGAATATTTGATGTTCACACTCATGATTTATTTTTCACTCATCGTTATTTTCTACTTGCTCTTGCGTTCAGACACTGCAGTTTTTAGTTTATAATAGCCAAAATTAGGGTTTGAACAATTATATGAAAACTGTAAGAAATATCACAGCTTTCTGAAGATATTCTTAATTCATTAAAAATTTTATTATAAAAACTTGGGTAAATTTTTAGATGGTTGACTTATTTCAGAAAGATAGGACAAGCTGCACTTCAGTGTGTCCCTTAATAAGGAATATTAATTATAGATGTACTTGGAGTACATTATTAGTAACACTGGTTAAATAAACAACATGGAAAACATTAATAAATAATAGCATGATTAAAAATCTCTTAAAATTTCCAGTGACATGGAGAATTTGGATAAAGAGAAAAATGTTGAATCTTAAAGCCAGAATTGAGCTTCACTTTTCAGTAAATAATGTGAAGAAAATTCAACAAATAAATAGTACATTCTGTTTATGTAGTTGTTGAGAACACTTTTTCTTCCAAAAACTATGTAGTTTTCTTATTTTTGTGACATTTACTTTTATATTTGGAGGATTATAACAACAGCAACAACAAATCAGTTATTTATATACTACATTAAACATTTACTGTGATAGATAATGAAATAATAAGTTTTTGGAGACTTCCAGGCATGAAATAAAAATAGGAATATTGAATGGAAAAGCCCAAAAACTGTACTTTGTGAGATGATGTCAGGCATTATCTGTAAGATAATTAGCTCTCAAGCATGATTAATGTATAAAATGAGAATAAATCTTATTATTCTTTGTGTGCTTTCTATAGGATGAAAGTTTTCTCAAATGTATGAATGCAGTGTGAAATGATCCCATTCATGGACGAAAATAATTGTATTTTTTTCCCATGGCAATTTAAACTTCTTTGGAGCTTCCCTTTTGACAGCACTTGAATTTGTAAGGAGCCCTTCTTGGCTCTAGAAATAGCCAGAGGTCTTCCATAGGAATAGGTTAAAGATTTTTGTCCTTTGACTGGACGTTTCTCAGGGCACTACAGTCATCACCAGTCTACTGATACAATCACATCTTTCCAAGCTTGTGTGCTGCCTTTTGGAGAGATCAGGATTAATCCAGCCTACAAAATCTGTAGTATCTTTCCTTGTCTCTGAGCGCCCAGCTGAGTTTGCATGTATTTGTCCAAATATTGATCTCTTTCTGCTATACACTCTGTGGAGGGAAATAAATATGTGATTTGTTGTTTCTTGTAATTAAACAGTGATTACTTCTGTTATATAAAATGTTCTCTTTTGAAAAAGTAAACTTATATTTGTTTATGAAATTTGACAAACTTTTTTTCACAGAAAATGTTTTGTCTCCGATATTACATGCCTCCAACTGCATGTCAAAGACAAGACTCTGCATTTTAAGATAACAGGGTATCAGTAACAAAGTTCTGTCGTGCAGATCTTCCAGGAGAATTTTGCCTTTATTGTCTTTTCTTTAACAAGCTGGTACCTAGTTCAAGTCAGTGGGACTCATTTGATATGTAATAATGAGAGATGCAGTTGTGCCTGTCCTCTGCAAAGTGAAAAACAAGTAAAAAAAAATTTACCAAGGATCATGCTAATGAGTTCAGAGCTCAAGACGTACCAAAAGAAGTCTCTTCTCAAGTGTTGCTGTTAGGCAAGAAGATTTTGTTTTTTACAGCCCCCTACCTTGCATTCAATTAAATTAAAGAAATGGGAGACCTGCTCTGCATGATGAGTTGCTAAGCAGAAGATGCAAGGGCAACAAGTTTTACTTGTGTAAAAGAAAGTGAAGGTTAGATCTCAGTAAGGATTTCAACTCTAGGTAGTTATTTTTTTGTTGTAGCTGTGGTTTTGTTGTTGTTTTTAACTTGTGATCATGTAAAAGACTACCAGTCTTTTACGGTACTCTCCCTGAGCTTACAGCTTTCTTATTTACACTTGGTTGGCATCCAAGGATTACATGTGTAGCATTGCTAAAACCATGTATTGAAAGAAAACTGCAAAGTTCTCCAAAGTATTCCAGTTCATTATTTCTCAGATCTTTAGGGGAAAATCAGCTTTCTAAATTTTGAGCTTTTACTTAAATACTAATAAGTATTATTCTTTCCAGTTCTGTTTTACTGGGGAAAGTTGATAGATGAAGACACTTTTATTTAAAATCAAAATCAAAATAATCAGATGTTACAACTAAAAGACTTAGTGTACAGTTACGAAGATGAGTAACAAGATCCTTAGGATAGAATCACCACTGTGCTATGTACAGATCAAATCTGTGCTGCCACCTTCATTAACCAGACTCAATTACTAAAAATCTCAGACTTGATGTGAAATCGATTGTCTGCATTCTGACTTCAGTTACTCCAGTAGAGATCCACATTTACAACAAGCCTTACCTTGAATTTGTGTCATTATCTGATCATCAAATGTCCCATTCCATCTTTTTCTCTATTTTCTCACATACATGGAGGGCATTAATATATTACTGTCAGTAATATCCAAGTGTTATGAAAAATTTTGATTACATTTATTTCATCAGTATCTGTCAGGAAAATGTTATCCTTATTTGGCAGACTGGAAAACAACTCATCAAGTGTGGAATTTGTCTCATCTAATTTAGATCTCTGCAATGTATATCTCTCAAATTGGACAAGAGAACTCAGTACGACAGATGGAGAGAAATTGGTGCAATTAATCTTCTGTATTCTCTTATATCCTGTAATACAGATAAAAGGTTTCCTACACTAAAAATATTTAATTCTGTTGATAGAAGTCATGTACAGATGTATGTAGAGTAGAAGGTCTGATGTACCCGTTCCAACAGAGTGATCAATTTCTCCAAACTAACATTATTTTTCTGTGGGTATTCCTACACACAGAACTCCAGTTCCACTGTAACTTCACACTAGCTGCGATTGTTTTGATTGTGGGCTAGTGAATTTTGCCCAGAAGTAAGACTCCATGAGAATTGGCTGAAGGAAATTCTTTCACCCATGAGACAGAATTGCATCCTAGAGACATTCTGTGTTCTTCTGCATTTTCCAGGCTGACTCACAAGGTTATAGAACAAGTCCTGTATTTCTCTCTACAGTACAAAGACACTGGAATGTTTCTATGTTTTTTTCATACCACTAAGGTATGATCTAGTATTTTTATGGTCTGATTTTTGAGTAGTCCTGTGTGGAGCAAAGAGTTGGAATAGATGAGCCTTATAGGTCCCTTCCAACTTGAAATATGCTATGATTTCATGGGAAATATTCTTGTAAGAGATTTCCCTTTCTGAGATGTCCTCCAGGAAATCTAACCTTCGCTATATTAACATTTTAGTATGGGGTGTAGAAAGCACATTTCTAACCTCTAATGCTTATAACAGATCATTTTCCAGGTTTGACAAAATACATATGTCCTTAGGGGGAAATGTTTTCAGGCAGCATCTTCTCTATCACAATGTCAAAAAGTAGTCTACAATTGCAGCGCATCCTTTATTGCTAGTAGCAACCTATTCACATTGGACAGAGTGAAAAAATAAGTGAGATTAAAAGAAATATTTTAAGGTTGCCTATCTCTTGCTTTATAGTATTGGTAAGATAATTCAGTCTTTGTTTCAGTCTAGAAGTTAACACAAGACTTGCATTTACTATAAAGCATTATATCAATATAGAAGCTCCTCCTGAAGGAAGCTTGGGGAGGGGGGGACATAATAACAGCCTCAAATCATTTAGAATCTCAATGTTCATTAGAAGCAACTTAGTTATTCTAGTTACATTACAGAACTCTGAGTCTATATTTAGAAAAAGCATCATTTATCACCTTCTACATGAATAATTTGCCTTCTCCTGCAACCCATCCCTGTGGGAGGGCCTTGCTTTAGATGATCTAATTCTGTCAATATAAAGGCTTAAGTACTTCTGTGGAAAGGGTATGCCTTTATAAATCACTGCGTTAGAGAATGCTTCTAGTATGCTCTCAGACTAAGTGGAACTGTGAGAGGGCTGCACTCTGGCAAGCTAAAAACAGAGACCTTGAGCATGTGTTACACTCTGAAATAAATTGCTTACCCACTCCTGAATTGAAGGGCAAGTGGAACACACTCAATTAGAGGAAAGGTTTTCATGTTGATAAGCTGAGAAAAAGCAAAGCAGACAGCATGGTGTGGTCTCCACCCAGGGCTGTGATCTTAACAGATCTCATAAAACATTGAGGACAAGGCCAACTCAGCACTCGGAGAGAAGAGCCTTGTAGTAGAAGCACTGGAGGATGTTCTGCATGTGTTTAACTATCTGCAACTTTTTATTCTGTCCCTAGTCAAAACTTTCTAAGTTGTCTTGTATATGAAAAAGATAAGCTTTTTATTTCATTTTCTTTTTTGTTGAACAAACCTGCTGTTCTGACAGCCATGAAACCATACAACAACAGAATGCCCCAAGATAAAAGGGACCCACAAGGATCATTGAGCCCAACTCCTAACTCCACACAGGACCACCCAAATCCAAACCCTGCATCTGAGAGTAGTGTCCAAATGCTTCTTGAACTCTGACAGCTTGGGACTGTGCCCACTGCCCAGGGCAGCCCGTTTCATGCTCACTGCCCTCTGCTGCAGAACCTTTCCCCAACCCCCACCTGACGCTCCCCTGGCAAAGCTCCATGCCATTCTCTCCGGCCCTGTTTCCCCTCCACTCTGGGCTGAACAATCCAAGGGACCTCAACTGTTCCCTGTATGTCTTGCCCTATAGACCCTAAAGCATCTTTGGACACTCCTTTGGACACTCTCTGACAGTTTAAAGTTACAGAATCACAGAATCACAGAATAGCCAGGGTTGGAATGGACCTCAAGGATCATGAATCTCCAACACCCTGCCAGATGCAGCGCCACCAACCTCCACATTTAATACTAGACCAGGCTGCCCAGGGTCCCATCCAATCTGTCCTTGAACACTTCCAGGTATGGGGCATCCACAACCTCTTTGGGCACCCTGTTCCAGCACCTCACCACTCTCTCTGTAAAATATTTCCCCCTGACATCCAATCTAAATCTTCCCTCCCTCAACGTAAAACCATTTCCCCTTGTCCTGCAGTTATCAACCCATTCAAAGAGTTGATTCCCCTCCTGCTTCTCAGAATCACAGAATCACAGAACCGTAGGAGTTGGAAGGGACCTCCAGAGATCATCGAGTCCAACCCCCCTGCCAAAGCAGGTTCCCTACACCAGGTCACACAAGTACGTATCCAGGCAGGTCTTGAATATCTCCAAAGAAGGAGACTCCACAACCTCCCTTCGCAGCCTGTTCCAATGCTCCGTCACACTCAACGTAAAGAAGTTCTTGCGCACATTTGTGCGGAACTTCCTACACTGCAGTTTCTGGCCTTTTCCCCTTGTCCTGTCTCCACACACTGCTGAAAAGAGTCTGGCCTCGCCACTCTGCCCCTCACACCTTAGATATATATAGACTTGGATCAGGTCCCCTCTGAGGGGGCACTCTAATAGTTTGGGATTTGCAGTATTTATTTTAAAATTTATGTGGTATAATAAAAATCTTCTTTCTACACTTCACTGTAAAAATTGTTGCATTCTTAGATATATCTGCTTATGTTCATGCAGATAACCCATCAAATAGAACTCAAAATATATATTAAAAAAAGAAATTTAATTGCCCATTAGCATATCAGTGTATATTCTTATTCAAAATGAGGATAATATCTTTGTGGAATGGTTCCATCTATTTTGGAATTATTTCAGAACAATAGCATCCACATATGCTATTACCTGGAACATTCAGTCCAATCTGACTAAGCATATAGGCAAACCTTAGCTGCTTCCTTTCTAAACCATTACGTGACTCTGTGATTCCAAAATATGCTGGGCTTCCCACAATTCCAGAAAAACCTGAGCTGCAGGTTCTCTTTCTCCACCAACAAGAGCAACTTGCATCTCTTAAGACTGGATATGAACTCCTTGTGGACAGAACTCCAGGCTCCATCCTGGCATCCTCTTCAAGCTGTGTCATACTAGTTGTACACTGCCAATTCTTGATCCTATTATAAAGGTTACAAATCCTCTGACCCACTGCCTGAGCTGTACTTTGATCCTGATTTAACTAAGTTCAGTTAAAATGGAGCAGGTGACTTTAAAAATACTGTCTTTGTTAACTTGGCTCATAGAGACTGGAATAATTTTGGTGGCTACATTTCAATGACATGAAACAAAAATCAAAAAGCTATAGCAGGCTTTGGTGAAAGCTCTTCCCTGGCACTGCTACACACATTAATATGTCTCTCAGTAGTTAGAATAGTATCTCAGTAGTTAACACTTCCTATGCTCTCATTTCTGTTAGCAAGATATAAAGAACTGAGAGGGAAGAAAAATCTTTATTTGTTTTTCCTCCAAGTAATTTCAAAAGTTCAGACAACCTTTAATGAATCTATTTTCACTTTCACATGGAAAAACACTACAGACATGGAGACAAGAGTTCTTAATTTATTACATCTGTCCCTGAACACAAAGGCTTAAAAAGCTTTCCTAGGCTCTCTGCAGCATCAAGTGATTTCAGGACATCAAAGAACTCTGTTTCTGAAGGTTTTTGTCTTTTCCATGATATTTGAGGAACTTTAGAGCAATTGCACTCTTACCTAAGCTTTCAGTGAAATTCTTCATTTCTTTTTTTTGGTTCTGTCACTAGAAGAAATACACTGAGGCCCCAGAGTGTGTCCAGACAAGGACAATGAGGCTGTGAAGGTTCTGGAGCACAAGTCTTAAGGAGAGTGGCTGAGGAAACTGGGATTGTTCAGTCTGGAGAAGAGGAGGCTCAGGGGAGAGCTTACCACTCTCTACAGCTTGTAGTGATTCTACAGATTGTAGTGAGGTGAGGGTTGGCTGTTTTTCCAAGGTAACTAGTGATAGAAAAAAAGGTAATGGGTTTAAGTTGTGTGACAGAAGGTTCATATTTTTTATTAGGAAAAATTTATTCTCGGAGTGATGAAGTATGGGAACAGGCTGCCCGGGGATGTGATGGAGTCACAGTCCCTGGAGGTGTTCAAGAACAGAGTGGATGTGGTAGTGAGGGATATCGTTTAGTGGGCGGAGTTGTACTGTATGATCTTAGTGGTCTTTTCCAACCTTAATGACTCTCTGATTCTGAGAGGGAAGGGCTGTACTGGTTTATGGAAGTCACATAAAGAATATGTAGCAGTAAAATAAAAGTCTTGCAGTGGTAAAAGAAAGCACATACTGTGTAAGCATTTCCTTCTGAGACAAAGTACTCAGCTTCCCCTGACATTAGGATTAAGCTAGATTCAGGCATGATTGGATCAGTGACAGGGTTATTGCCTTGCTCTGAGCTGTTTTGATCCCTGCTTGACAAATCATACTGCTTTTTATTGTGTTTTTCTTGTTGTTGCTGTTGTTGTTGTTCATTTCTCCCCTCTTTTTTTCCCATACAGAACTCTTTCACTTTATCATATCAATCCTCTCTAAATAAACAGTCCATGTGTTTGTTGGCTGACCCTGATTTTGTTCTCCTAGGCCACCAGTACTGAAAAGTTAGTGGCCTTTTTTTTTTGTTAGACTACGGTGTCCCTGTAGTTTCTTGTTTTGCTGTCTGTTCAGTAACAGTGCATACCGTTCAGACCATCTGCATAATCATTACTACTCTTTTTGTTATCTGTGATATCATGTAATTCCTTATGTTGTTATCTCATTAGACATGGCATAAGTCACATTTGGCTACTTGCAAGCACAGGAGCCCTTTGCTACTCTGAGTTAATACTGACAAACTGATTGTTGTGTACTGTTGACCCCAGAAATTTCACCTGTACCATATGTTCACAAAAATATTGTTAAGCTTGCACTGCAAAACAATGGAGTTGAGACACAAAGAAAATGGATTTGAGATGGCCTAAAGTTTTCATCACTTATGGCTCTATTAGTAAACAATAGAAGGACTTTAATAGCAATTGAAAAAATATGAATTATGACCATACACCTGTCTGTCTCACAAAAACAGCAAACCCGTCTCTGCATGGGCCAAAAACATGCCATGAAAGTTCTGTGTATGAAAGGGAGTTAATGTTTATGATCATGTATCACTGAGTTAATCCCTGGCCTCTCTTAACTTGCTAGTATGGAAGCAGTTATTGGCAGATATGAAAAAACAGGCAATTTCTCCCCCAGTTTCTATTCTTGTTTTCTATATATAAAATTTTCAAGAGAATATTTAATGGTAAATAAGTTTATGATATGTTTTATTTTATGTTGAGTCAAGATAGTTTTTTGAAAACACATTTTGAATTATTGGAAATGCATACAGAATTGCTCGGAAAGTTTGAACTAATAGGAAATGTACTCCAAGCTTATATATGTGATTTTTTTTCTATGAATATAAAAATTATAAAAAGGAAATTGTGTTTTTAAACTATTTATTTTCAGCATCACCTATGAGGCATTTGATTTGCCTTTTCTACCAGAATTGGTACCAACTACTTGATAAAATAAATACGTATAGGTCTGGCTTCCAGTAAATATACAGATTGATTTAGAGAGCTTGAGTTAGAGGTGGCAATTTCCAGCACTTTTTTAAGGAGTGGGATTGAGCCTTTGGCAGCCCAGGACAGAGTTTAGCCAACAACACTACTTTCTTGCAAGCATACTATCTACACTACTACGTGCTCACAGGCAGTGGTATATAGCGATGTTTTGCAGAGGTACCAACCTTCGAACTTCAATTTGCTTCCTGATAATGTTTTTGAGAGTCATAAATTCATACACATCCTTTCTGAAGAGCACATCCTGACTCAGCATTCTGTCTCTTGCCACTCTTGTGTGAAACACTCATGTTCATTTGCAACACAGTGAATCAGGGCAACTCAGGACTGTGTATTTGGCTGCTGGAAAAAAACACTTAATTGTTTATCATTAAAATGCACAGTGTGGTGATATCTAAATCCTTTAGGAATCGTGTCATTAGTGATAGGACCAGAGGGAATGGCTTCAAGCTACGGCAGGGGAGATTCAGGCTGGACATCAGGAAGTATTACTTTTCAGAAAGGGTGGTCAGGCACTGGAATGGACTGCCAAGGGAGGTGGTGGAGTCACCGAGCCTGGGGGTGTTCAAGGAAAGGCTGGATGTTGTGCTGAGGGACATGGTTTAGTGGGAGCTATTGGGAATAGGTGAACGGTTGGACTGGATGATCTCTTAGGTCTTTTCCAACCTTGGTGATTCTATGATTCTATGATTCTATGGGGCAAAACCAGGGCTCCACATGAAACTTGAAACAAATTGCCGTATTAATCACACATGACATTCTTCAGAAGGCTTTGTTAGTGCGCAAAATTCCTACTTACATTATTTCTAATTTTCTTGAAAAAAGAAAAGAAAAAAATGCTTATTTGCTCCCTCTATGCCTACCAGCAGAAGTACCCCACTAGTAAGGCTCCCACTTCATTAGTGACTTAGGTTTTTAAGCAGACTGGAAAATGATAGAGTGCAATACTTCAGCATGCTTTATTGCCACCATAAATTAAATGAAACAAAATGAAAATAGTATTGGGAATGGGAAACTGGTACAGAAGAAAGTTCTAACTGATAGAATCATTTTAAAGCTCAGAAAAATGGATAACAAATGCTTGGGAAAGCAATCCCATTTTAATACCTTCTATGATGGAGTGACAGCATTGGTGGACGAAGGGAAGGCAACCGATGTCATTTACCTGGACCTGAGCAAGGCCTTTGACATGGTCCCCCACCACATCCTCATCTCCAAATTGGAGGGAAGTGGATTTGATGGGTGGACGACCCGATGGATAAGCAATTGGTTGAAAGGCCGCAGACAGGGTGCTCGTCAATGGCTCTATGTCCAGGTGGAGGCCGGTAACAAGTGGTGTCCCCCAAGGGTCTGTCTTGGGACCGGTGCTCTTTAACATCTTTATTAATGACATCGATGAGGGAATTGAGTGCACCCTCAGCAAGTTTGCTGATGACACCAAGCTGAGTGGTGCGGTTGATACGGTGGAAGGAAGGGATGCCATTCAGAGGGACCTCGACAGGCTGGAAAGCTGGGCTCGGGTGAACCTAATGAGGTTCAACACGGCAAAGTGCAAGGTTTTGCATTTGGGCCGGAAGAACCCCAGGCACCCGTACAGGCTGGGAGGAGTGGTCCTTGAGAGCAGCTCGGCAGAGAAGGACCTGGGGGTCCTGATGGACGAGAGACTTAACATGAGCCAGCAGTGCGCTCTGGCAGCTCGGAAGGCAAATGGGATCCTGGGCTCCATCAGGAGAGGGGTGGTCAGCAGGGACAGGGAGGTGATTGTCCCTCTCTACTTGGCTCTTGTGAGGCCCCATCTGGAGTACTGTGTCCAGGTGTGGAGCCCTCAGTACAAGAAAGACATAGAGATTTTGGAAAGGGTCCAGAGGAGGGTGACTAAGATGATCAGGGGGCTGGAGCACCTCCCCTATGAGGACAGGCTGAGGGAGTTGGGCTTGTTCAGCCTGGAGAAGAGAAGGCTGCGGGGTGACCTCATTGCAGCCTATCAATACCTGAAGGGAACCTACACCCAGGAGGGGAGTAAACTCTTCAAAAGGGCTGACAATAGCAGGACTAGGGGAAATGGATCCAAGTTGAAGGAGGGAAGATTTAGTTTGGATGTTAGGGGGAAGTTCTTTACAAGGAGAGTGGTTAGGCCCTGGAACGTGCTGCCCAGGGAGGTTGTGGATGCCCCGTCCTTGGACGTGTTCAAGGCCAGGTTGGACGGGGTCCTGGGCAACCTGATCTAAATGTGTGTGTTTGGTGGCCCTGCTAGGCAGGGGGGTTGGAACTACATGATCCTTGAGGTCCCTTCCAACCCGGGTGATTCTGTGATTCTGTGATTCTGTGATTCTGTAATAGCTTTTTTCAGGGCAATTACAGTAATAATTGTCTCATGGAAAGGGCAGAGAAGTTTGGCAGAAAATTAACATCCCTGGATTCCAGCTTACCCTCCGATATCAAAGGATCTGGAAGTGGCTCAGTGCTTAGATTCTTAGTGATGTCTGATTTGCCACTATAAATCTAGTCATGTTCAATAAATGAATTATCACAGTTATGGATACACAAACAGCACGTTGCCCAATTCATCTAGCCACATTCAAGCTCTCATGACTACTTTTAGGGAATTTGGCCATGCTGAATGTGAACTCTCATGGCCAGATAAGTGAATAGTATGGTTTATTAAAACAGCAGATTACAGATTCACAGAATCATAGAATCATAGAATGGCCTGGGTTGAAAAGGGCCACAATGATCATCTAATTTCAACCCCCTTGCTACGTGCAGGGTCACCAACCATCAGACCAGTTTGCCCAGAGACACATCCAGCTTGGTGTTGAATGCCTCCAGGGATGGGGACTCCTTGGGCAACCTGTTCCAGTGTGTCACCATCTTCTGTGTGAAAAACTTTCTCCTAATGTCTAAACTAAACCTCTCCTGTCTCAGTTTAAGACCATTCCCCCTTGTCCTATCACTATCCACCCTCATAAATAGTTGTTCTCCCTCCTTTTTATACACTTCTTTCAAATACTGGAAGGCCACAATGAGATTCTTACAATTCAATTGATTCTAGTGCCCATTGGAAGTCCGGGTGAACTGACACAAAAGTTAACAGAAAACAGTCCCTGTGGATTCGGTGGATTATTTTAATGACTGTTTAATGATTTAAAACAAACCACGGAAGCCTCAAACAACTACCAGAATTGGGATCTGGGAAGCATGAGTTTCCTTTGGGAACAGCAACAGGACTATGACCTGGGAGCAAAAGGCATGGGGAACTGAACTTTTTTTGCACCAGTAGCTGGTAATGGTAATGGCTCAACCTGTTTTGTAAACTGTATCTTTCTAAAGTCCTTTAAAGGCATACATGGCCCCTGATAACAGAAAAGGAAGCTGGCATGATGCTTAGATGCTTAAATCAAGCTAAGCATGATTTGCTTAGAAGTTCAGTAATCACTTCTTTTATCAAAAAATACTTAGAATCATAGAATTGTTTGGGTTGGAAGGGACCTTGAAGATCCTCTAGTTCTAATCCCCTGCCACAGACAGGGTTGTCATCTACCAGATCAGGTTGTCCAGCACCCCATCTGACCAGGCCGTGAACACCTCCAGGCATGGAGCATCCACAAGAAGAATCATTCACTAAGGTGAACACATAGCAGCCTGTTGTTCAGAATATATAAAAACATATTGTGACAGTGACACATGTCTCTAAATTTCCTGAAACATATCCACCTGCCTATTCCAGTCTCTCAGGTAGGTTTATAGCATTTTCTGCTATAAAATTCACTACCCTATCAATTAATTCTCTTAATTTCAAATATTTCATACTTTTGGTGGGAAAAAAGTCTACCTGTTAAAGTCAGGTGAAACTGACTTCTCATGTAATGTAATAGTTTCTCATCTCTGAGGTAGGAATTATAGCAATTCCACATACCAAGAAAATAAGGGCACGTCAGGAAAAGATGGTGCAAGGTCAGACAGTGCTTCAAGGCAAACCATTAGCTGGTAAACTGAGCACAGTCCAGGAATAATTTCGTCACTGGAATTCAACTGTATGTGATGCTAAATCTAGGAAAAAGACCCTGCATGATGCTGGCAGCACTCCCAGACAATTTCTGGGCATAATTTAGATGTTACCACTCCCAGCAAAGACTATGGGAAAGGCCACCTTGTCTAGAAAGGTAAATAGCTAGTCTGGATGCTGTCCTCTTGGCATTGCTGCTAGTATCTATGTCAGGGATCATACCAAGGAATGCTTTAGTTTCAGATCTGCTGTACATGCGTGTAAGACAGATAAGCCATTCATTCCCAACTGTACGTAACTGAAGGGATAGTTGTTGGAGTTACACACTTTCTTCATGGCATGCAGCTAAAAATATAGCTTTTACTCAGACTTCTTCGGTTATGGTTCTCAAAGCAACTCCAAAGAGAAAAAAATTGTTGGAGTCAAATCTTTAAAACCAAATTGACTTGGAATACCAAAACTCATGGAAATGAAAAGCACAGCAATCTTTACATCACAGTGTGATAGGAATCAAAATGTTTAATATGCAAAAAAATGTTAAAAAATTGAAAACCTTGGAAAGGAGGAAATATGGATGGCTCAGTCAAAACATTTCAGCTTGAAAATTTGAAAGGATATGCAATCAATCTTGTATGCATGACAAATTAATCATACATTCAAAAAGGTTTTTTGTTGTTGCTGTTTTGTTTATTTATTTATTTATTGTTAAAGAAAATAAGTCACTAGAAACACATTACATTACCTGAAACTTCATTTTTCAAAATTCTGAGAAGGAAGAAATCAGTCAAAATATGTTTTTTGCCTTCAGAAGTTTAGGTTCTGATGAATCGGTATGCACTATTGGAGGAAAAAAAGTATGGTAAAAATAACTGCCAACTGTAGTAAATATCACTCAGATTTTACAGCCTGGGAGCTGAAGCACAAAACAAGACGTAACTGCAAATTCTAATTAACAGAACTAAATCTTGATTTAGAAGGAAGTGCTCTGATTTTAAAACAGCATCAAATGAAGACAACAGTGAAAAATCTGCTATTCTTTTCTGCCCGTGAAATTAAGCCTTTAATCCGGCACCTTGTGGTTTCAAATATATTCATTAAGACAGTTGTAGTGTTGAGCAGAGGAGGAGAAACTTCATCAAATGGATATGGGAAAGAGTCTCTTACTACCCTGAGCAAGGAAAAGCATTTAAAGGAAGCTAATTTCACTTGCTGGAATTAGTGCTGTTTCCATGTATATAGTTTATTTTAAGCTAGTTGAACTTAATTAGCAAATTTGTGTGATTGAACATAACTCATTGTTTTCTATTGTATTTTCCTAGTACATGGCTAATAATCTAATGAAACTTCCTTTGTATCTTTTATAATATTAAAATGTTAGGGAACGCAGTGGGAAGGTAAAAGGGATAAGTGTTGAATCCATTTTCCTTTCTTGATTCTCATCATTGTGTTTTGCTACTTACCAGCCTTATCCCCCTCTGTACTGGATATTTTTATTGCCTAAACAATTTTTGTCCTTCTCTCTTTCTTTTTTTATTATTTTTTCCTGTTGAAATATGCAAAGAAAAGAAAAGAAAACAGTATTGAGCAACTGAGAGACACAATTTGATTAGAACTACTATCGCCCTGATGCAGTCGATTGTTTTCAATAACATCTGCTTCAAATATATCACAAAATATGGAACATAAGATTTGCTGCTCCAGGATGATTTTCAGTAAACTGAAATGAAACAAATTCCCTTTTTGCCTTTACGTGAGAGATTTAAAGGGAGACTGCTACACAAGGAGTTGCCCTTGCAAGAGGAAGACTAATTCTGTAAAAAGCTCAGAGGAGAGCTGCCTTGCTACATTCTGTGCATCTTCAAGTCCCACAGTTGCTCTCAAGTTCTAGAAGTGAAGATTTAGGGTTTTCACTGAGGTGATCCAGGCGCAATATCTGGTGTGGAAATCTGTGGACCACTTTGCAGGCAAAAGGCAAAGGGCCTTCAAGAGAAGCCTCACTCCCCAAGGTAAAATATGCACAGATGTAGGCTGCTCCTAAGTGGGCAGCCCTTTCACATTTCTCTTATCAGTGAATCATAAAGCATCCCTGGGACATTGATGCTATTTGCCAAGAAAAAGACAAAAAATGTAAATGAAGACTTCAGTAAATCTAGGAGGAGTATTCCAGGTACAGATTTTGAAGAAGACTGTAGAAAGCAACAGAAAGAGCCCAGAGGAATTTTCTATGTTATTCTGGTCAGATGCATTCAAAAGCGATACATTAAGATGGAACATGTTTGGAGAAAGACTACTATGGAGACCCAGGGAATACAAAAAGCTTTTAGAAAAGAGAGTTTTAATAATTGTGCTTTTTAGATAGCAAAATGATTGTTAGCTGGCTATTGGATCATACTCACGAGAGGTATGTATTAAGGAGGGAAAAGAACTACTTAAGTTAACTGCCAGTGCTGACATGAGAAGAAATAGTGTGCATTTAAGCTAGAAAATAGAAGAAAGATTCTAGAAATCAAAATGATAGCTTAAATAGTTTTCCAGAAGGTGTACAGGGACCACAAACCAATCTAGTTTCAAAATGGAATTTGATGAGATTATGAAACAAACTCTGTGAGATGGCTTCTTACCTTGGGAAACAGCCAGTCATGATGTCTACAGAAGTCAAAAATGTGTCTGCCCCTAAGTGAAAAAAAACTTGTCTATTGCAGTTTTTTATTCAGGGGACAATAAAGGTTAATGCCTTATGTGAGTTTTAATGCAGGTGTATTTAACTAATGTGTAACAGAAATGTATGAATGCAGGAATTTATATTCTAATGGCCCACGTGAATTGAAATTATGGAGTAAATGCTTCCGTCTTCTCTGTTTTTGTAGTGTCTACCCATTTTTAACATCCGTTTGTTTGTTTTTGTTTGCTTGTTTACTTGCTTCTTTTTTTTTTTTTTTTAGTTCATTGATCTATAAGAGCTCACAATGATATGGGAAAATGTCATTATGTCCACTACATTTGGCACTGAAAAATAAATACCAACAGAATTAAAGCAGTAATTTTGAATCATAGTTTTTAATGTGACTCATAACCTACTAAAACCAATATGAGACCTACTGAATTCTGCCATTAGGTCTTCTCTGTTTTTCTGAAAGAAATGATAAAATAAGCATCTCATTTGTTTATTACAATGAATAATAGCTATCTCAATAATTTTCTTAGATTTCCTGTTACATATATTACAGTGATATATATATACATTTATATAATATCTACCCACTGAAATAAACTCCTTCATAATACTTAAAATATGACTTCATTGAATATAAGATGATCCTGTGAACCAGACAAGATTAACTCCTTCAAGTTGATTCTGTTGCAGATAACCAGAGAATAGCTAACCACCATCACTCAGTAAAGACTGACTCTTTGGTTGTCACTAAGGGATGTTCAAATACAGTACATCAGCAAATTATGACTGAGAGTTATGGGGAGGTAATACTCCACAGCTGCAACTGCTACAAGGAAAAGAGCTTGCATGTGTGGATATTTGTGTTATTGTCAAATGTAATTATGGCCATGTCTTACGAGGTGAACACTGTAAAGATTATGTATGGAGTAAAAATATTTTGTAATAATGATAACAATCTTTATTTTATATGATTCTGCATTGGTAACTACTATCTCAATAATGTTGTTGGCTGTATTCAACACTGATACTCTGATCTTCATCTGTAGTTTGTGAAATACTGTATAGCGTTAGCAAATAATACAATTGGGAAAGAAACTAATTTCACTTACACCATAAGTATAAAAGCAACTTAATACACTCAATGAATTACACAGCAGTGTAGATTAGACTCTTCTAATGGATTTTAACATTATTGTGAAATAGCAACCAATGTTATTAGGTTTTACTACTTGGAATATAGTAATTATTAGTTTTATCAAGCTAGCAATTTATTTATTTTAATCAATCATCTACATGTATCACCTCTGTTGAAGTAGTCAGTTTGTTCACTGGAATTTCCTACGGGTGTATAAGCTTCAGGTAAAGAAAACAAATAAGGTGAAAATTCATGCAGAAAATCAACCAAGAAATTTTGGTTCAAAATGTAGTTTATCTTGACTTTCTGTTAACTTCAACAGATATTAGGATGGAGTCCTACACACTACTAAGCCCCAGAACATTGTGGCCAGAACTTTCTTCTGTAAATCGGACCCCAAGTATCAAAGTTGTCACTGAAACTAAACTATTTTTAAAATGCTTGACTTTCTGCAATATTGCAGATACATGGAATAATATTCTTCTGCATAAATAAAATTGGAAAGCCAAGCATGATATAAATAGCTAATGAAAAAGGATTTGTGGGTCTCTGGAAAAGAGAACATGGAAAAAGAGAGACATGAGAATGCTGTGCCATCAGGCACCATGCAGACAGATGCACTACGTTGACAATCACAGAGCATAATCAGTACATGGGATCAGAGAATATTTTTAAGGAACACCCTGTGATGGAGATAAAATAGATTTTATTAGTAACCTCCTCCATCCCTATTACTTACTTACCATTGGGGAATGTATGCCCCAGTGCTGAGTCAGGGCTGCGGGGCTTCTGTGGTCACAGTGCAGGACACAGCCATTTTCAGGCTGCTCCATCAGCCTCACCATTTTAAAACTGGCAATAAATCAAATTAATTTTATTCCTAATTCACTGTTTTTCCTGTGATGATATTAGATAAGTTATCTCTATCTTGACCCACAAGCTTTTCAATCACTGATATATTTTCTCTCCCTGTCCTGTTGAGGATAGGAAATTAGACAGCAGATGAGGTGAAGACTGTGTGTTAACAAAGGGAAACCCACTACATACACAAATGCAAACATGCAAACAGAGGGGAAATTAGAAGAATAGAGCTAGCACAAAAATAGCAAATCCTAAATCTAAGATGTTACCTCAGAGAATTTCATTTTTTTGCTATCATTGTGGATTTTTAACATAATCAGAATTTAATTTTTTGTAGGCTTCTCTCTACATTTTTTTCAGAATGTAATGTTGTTTTAACTGAAATGAGAAGAAAAAAAGACCAAAAAAAAATTTATATATAGTTGCTGTGTCATAGTTTTTTCTTTCTTTTTTTTTTTTTTTTTTCAGTTTGAAACTTTCATTTCCCATGAAGGAATCTGAGATTCTAGTCAAGAAAAGGAACATAAAGTTCCCTTGCACAGGATTCAAAGCACATGGTGCGTGCTTTGTGTTGTAACTGTTCCCAGCAAATTTGGAGTGTAATTTATAAGTTATGTCATACCAAGGAACCTATCCAGTGTATTTCACCTTCCACATCAAGAGACAATACAAAGTCATAGGGGAGAATTCTGGGTAAAGAACTAAGTTGCTGACAAAGGGCAAAGTTTAAATAAAACATGTTCAGTGTAGTTGAATCAATACTTTATTTGTTAAGGAGAGTTAAAAGTACAAAAAGGCTTGTACAACTAGGCATAAAAAAGTGAGAAATCAATTCTAGTTAATTCAAAATGCTTGAGGAGTCACCTATGCCATTATGTATGAATAATTCAGCAACAGAAATTTATTGCAGACACATATTGTTTGGTTTGGATTTAGTTTTGCCCCTTGTTTGACCCGAATCCTGTAAAGAAAGATACCCAACTAATTGAAATAACATTTTACAAGTAAGACAATGCCTTAGGGATATTTTGAAAGTAATCTCGAAATAAAATTTGAAGGATGAAATGTCCGATAAGCTTTGGATAAATAATGTTATTTTACAGTATGTTAACTGTTGTACGTGAAGGTCTCCTCATTGAAGACACTCTTGCCTGTTGAAAACAGATTTCTTTCTCCAATTTCTCTCTACATCCCTATCTACATAGTTCTCTCTCTCTCTCTCTCTCTCTCTTCTTTTGAAATACTTTTTACCCCCTGTCTTTTATTCACATGAGGATTTTTTGGAAGACATTACCAAGATTAACTGAAATAAACCACAATGATACAAGACATTTTTAGATGGAATCAACATAAACTCATTACTCATGTCCTAAGTAATTATTTGCTTTATATTGTACTTGCATTTGTTTTTAATAATATAGACCTGTGTCTGTAGGCTTCTCAACTTTTAAAAGTATAAATGGACACAATATGCAAACCAGCAACTCAGTGACAGGAAGGTGTCATCACTAGTTCAGGGTTAAAACAAAATCCTTTTTTTTTTGTCTGTGCTTAGAAAATGGCCAAAGGAAATCATCTCATCATCAGCTCACTAAACTAAATATCTGCCCTGAAACAGGAAATTAAATTCATCCACACAAAGTACACTCTGTTGTTGTCTGGATAGCAGATGCTCAACAGATGATTGAATTTTTTCTGATACCGGTTTTCAGTAGTTAGTTACTGTAACCATATACAAACTTAGTGCCACCAACATTAGTCTCTCAAGTGACAGCAGGTATAGAGTGTGGCTAAGATCTGAGATTTAAGAATTGATGCACACAGCTGTCTCCCAGCATGTCTAGTCCCCAGCATGGTCTCACCCTTGGTACATATAAAAATCCCTGACACCTCTATGATGGCTTTGAATATTTACTGTGTATCTTTAGTCACGTGTGACCACAGAAACTTGTGTCACATTCAGAAATAATCCAGCACTTGAAATTCAGGCTTAAGCAGAGAAACACATTCCAGGAATGATTAGATATTTACATAAATGAGTTATATTAAAAAATGCTGAGACAAATGACAGTACTTATGCTTTGAAGAATAGTTGTCTGGTTACAGCATATCCACCAGTTTGACCTTTTTCTTGAACCCACTTCTCCAGGGAGTCCACAAGTCGTAAAGTCAAAAGTCATATAGTGAAACAGGAAAAAATAAGAGATATAGGATTTAAATCATCTTGACAGTGGATTCACATTCAGTCAAGAATGTGAGATCATTGGCTTATAGGATCATAGGATCATAGGATCATAGAATCATAGAATCAGAGAATCAGAGAATCAGAGAATCAGAGAATCATAGAATGGTTTCGGTTGGAGTGGCTTTTAAAAGCATATAGTTCCTACCCTCCTGCTATGGGCAAGGACATTTCCCACTAGACCAGGTTGCTCAAAGCCCCATCTAGCCTGGCCTTGAATGCTTCCAGGGAGGGAGCATCCATAATCTCACTGTGTAACATGTTCCAGTGTCTCACCACACTCACAGTAAAGAATTTCTTCCTAATATCTAGTCTAAATCTACACTCTTGCAGTTTAAAGCCATTTCCCCTTGTCCTGTTGCTACATGCTCTTTTAAAAAGTCCCTCCCCAGCCTTCCTGGAGGCCCTGTTCAAGCACTGGAAGGCTGCATAAGGTCTCCTCAGAGCCTTCTTTTCTCTAGGCTGAAGAGCCCCAGCTCACTCAGCCTGCCCTCATAGGGCTCCAAAACTTCAGTGTCCTTCTTGTGTTGGGGACCCCAGAACTGGATGCAATACTCCAGGTAAAGTCTCACGAGAGTAGTAGAGGGGCAGAGTCATCTCCTGATCTGCTGTACATGCTTCTCTTGATGTAACCCAGGATATGGTTGGCCTTCTGGACTGCACGTGCACATTGCCTGCTCATGTTGAATATTTCATCAGCTGACACCTCCAAATCCTTCTCCTCAGAGTGGCTCTCAAACGCAAACTGTATCTGTGTTTGGGATTGCACTAATGCGTGTGCAGGATCTTGAACGTGGCCTTGCTGAATCTCATGATGTTGGCATAAGCACAACTAAGCCTGTCCAGGTCCCTGTGGATGGCATCCCCTCCCTCTCATGAGTCACTGGTCTCCACTTGGACTCTTAGCCCTTGACTGTAGCTCTCTGAGTGTGAGCATCCAGGCAATTCCTTATCCAGTTAATGATCTATCCATCAAATCCATTTTTTTCCCCTCCAATTTGGTGACCAGGATGTCATGCAGAACACTTTCAAGTGCTTTGCAGAAGTCTAGGTAGATAATGTTTGTTGCTCTTCCTTTACCCACCGACACTGTAATTCCACAGTAAACAGTCTGAACGAAGTCTGAACAAAATATTCCAAAGTATTTCAGGTAGAATAGAACTTAGTTCTGGGGCATACATATGACTTGTATTTGCATACTATCATAGTTATAATTTTTTCGTTTGTTGGTTGGTTGGTTGGCTGGTATTCCTCCAATATAAAATGAATAAAGAGGATAACATCTTATGTTCAAATTCCCACAGATTCAGGATAGGTAAGGAACAGTGCTCTCCTATCTCAGGGACTATGGATGTCCTAGATATTAAACTATAATGGGGACTTTTCTTCACAAATCATTCAGATTGTCATGCCCAGTTTCCACGAAATCCCTTTTTAGTGGACTTTTGTTTGTTCACAGACATAGAATAAAAATTATATCTCTCTGGAGATGCAAGAGCAGATTACCTACCTCTGCTTTTAAGAAATGAAAACTTTTCCTCAAAATAGATCTCTCTTGAAAGCTTTGTATTTCCTTAGGTGTGAAGGAAGTTTCAATTTGAGTGGGCACTGATCTAATAGCCAAAGCTACAGTAATAACACTATTTCTGGTCTATTTTCTAATCATGAGGCCAAGCTATATCTTGTATTAGACCAGCTAAAATCAGCCTACAAAAGAGGGAGGTAGAATCTGATCTGCCTTTTGAAAATTAACTGTCATCTGTTCTAACTTCTGGATGAATCACACCAGACCAGTATCGTGCCAGAAACCAGGCCAATAGTTCACTAACATTGGCAGTTATGCCAAGTCTGTCCTCCTGCACCATATGATTTAATAACATAAATATAACCATTGAATTTTAGACATCTGCTTTGTGCTGAAGAACAGGAAGCCTGGATGACCCTTTGGAACTTTATTTTCAAGCTTTACGCAGCCACAGCATGAGTAAATCAAAGGCATCCTTCATTCTTCCCATTCGAGGAAAATACAGTCACTGCAACTGCCCCAAGATTAAAACCCGCTAACCTTAGACAAAGAAACATAGGCACTTCACACTGCCAAGACTACTCTTTTCCAAAGCTTCCTTATTTTCTTGCAGATACTACATCAATGTTCTTATATCCAATTTTTGGTTATATCTTTTTGTAACCAAGCGCACTGTAGGATGAGCTCCAGCTATTGACTAACTACACAGGCAAGATTTTTATCCAATTGCATCCAGCTCCAGCATCGATTTCAGCACCATCACAGAAACATAGTTTCTAGTCCATGAGTAAATACCTAAAAGATCTTTGTTTATTTTATAGTATGATTTTGTAGATGCATTGAAATTGGAATCCCGTTGAGGACATTGGGTTTTGCTTGTCTAGGAAAGAATGAGAAATAAATCAAGATTTGAGAAAGGAATTTAATTATTACTATACTACAGAGCAAAGTTCAGATTTGATAAAGTAGGAAAAATTAAAGTACCAAGGAAAAAAAAAACCACATCATATCAAAATACCTTCAGTGAGCATGAGTCACGTGGCTTGTGAATAAATTTGTAATTATACCATTTTTATTGAGGCATACATCATTATCCTCTGGTAAATTATTCAGTGATTCATAGTCTAAAGAAATTTGTGTAATTTATCACTTATGAAACAATTCTTGAACAGCATTATCTTGCTTTTATATTCTGTGGGAAGCCCTGTGTATAAGAAACAACCCTTTTGAGAACACAGAGGCAACTCATATCTCATTTTGCTAACAGAACTACAGTTCAGAGCAACAAACTCATTGGAGTCTTTGTGAGCTCTGCTTACTCCCTGTGCCATTCATCCAAGTCATTAAAGTCATTTTAATGTGGATCAGGAAGACAATGCGTGAAAATTCAGAAACAGAGAGAAAGAAAAACAGTTGTAACATTTCTTCATTACATTAGTTGCCTCAGCATAACAATGCACAAATGTACACCATATAAACAGTAATAATTCTTTTTTTCAAATGAATTTTAGGTATACACAGTGTTAACATTTTAATGCTGTATTTAGGTATTGGATGGGCTGCCTCAGATTGTAGTGTTCCTTGAGAACCATTGAAAACATACTTATTTAATCAGCACAGTATCTCTAGAATATTCAGGGCATTTTTAAGTGCAAATATGAAATGACTTTATACCAGAACAATTCTGAATTTTTACATTTCGTATCTACAAAATCAGTGGTTTTGAGTGTTTTCTCAAAAAATAACAAGATCTTGTTTCTCAAACATAAAAGAGTCTTCAGGTAACGTGTGTTAATTCAAGCAAGATTCAGCACAAGGTCTCTATAACTTTTGGCACATAAATGAACTAGCTAATTTAGGAATATAACTGTCATGCACTCATTAAAATGAATGGAGAGAGAGAGGAAATCAATGGAGAAATACAGGACATTGCAGAGGTCATTTAGAATTCAGGCATGTAGCATCAAACTCTTTTTCTGTATAGAGGAAGCCTAAGCCTAAGCTGACTATATTCATATTTTACACATCTCAGTCAGGTGTTTGAAGGATGTGGGCATAGTTAAAAGAAAAGCTCTAACAGACCTCAGCAACAGCATTCAGCATCAGACCAAACCATCTGTCTTGAAAAGAAATAGATGTCAGCATTCACTTTCGTATTGCTTCAGAGATCTTATGGGCCCTTTTTAAGGAGACAGTTATGCAAAACTATTAATAAGCAAATTAAATGTTTAGTCACATTTCTTATGTTTCTGTTCTACTCTCCATTATTTGGTGAGATGCGTGTGATCTGCAGGCTCATAGGAAAAATCACATGCAACATGAATCATACACTCATAGAACCATTAAGATTGGAAAAGACCTCTAAGATCACATAGTCCAACTATCCATCCACCTCCAATACTGCCCACTAAACCATGTCCTTAGATACCACATCTACCCTTTTCTTAGACATCTGACAGGGAGGTGACTCCATCACCTCTGTGGGCAGCCTGGGCATGCCTAATCACTCTTCCTGGGAATAAATTTTTCCTAATATAAAATATGAACGTCCCTCAGTGCAACTTGAGGCCATTCCCTCTTCTCCCGTGGCTGGGAAAAGATGCCAATCCCAGCTCACTACATCCTCCTTTCAGGTAGTTGTAGACAGTGATAAGGTCTCCCCCAAGCCTCCTCTCCTCCAGACTAAACAATCCCAATTCCCTTAGCCGCTGGGCATCCTTAGCCACTGGGCATCCTTAGCCCCCATTAGACTTGTGCTCCAGAATCTTCAGCAGCTTCATTGCCCTACTCTTGATATGTTCCAGGACTGAACATTATCTGCCTTCCTGCTTATGACTTTTTGACATCCTGCTGAGCATCTCTCCTTTATTTGCATTGTTTAGAACTGGCACTTTTCGTTTTCAGTTTTCTGTACTGTGCCCCTGAAATATCAAAGTACTTGGAATTTCATATTTAGCCCCTTTTAATTAGCATATACTTTTTCTGCTTTGGAGAAGGTACATCCATTTATACTTTTATTAGATCAATAAAATTAATGCAAATGTTTATAAAAGCAAAAATCAGGCCATGTTTGAAATCCAATAATAGCAATGCACAACTATTTATTTGCTCAATAGCTCATGTAACAATGGGAAATTAGAGCTATTATCTTACTCATCGGGAAGATGCTATTCAGACATTGTTATTTGACACAATCAAGTGTGTATAGCATATATCTATTGTTAGCCAAATAAAAGTAAATGCATGGATAAAGAATATAAATTAGAAGATGACCACACCTGCAATTTCTTCTGATCAGGAAATTCTTTGTAGAGAATACTCATGGCTCTATGTTTATGAAGATTTCTCAGCAACTTGATAATCTGCTGGAGAATATCTGTGAGAACAGAGAGAGAATATTAATATCATTTTCAAGTATCTGAAACTGCCTTTATCTGCCAATATCTACCTGATACAGGGTGTATATTATGAACAATGTCCCCTCTGATTATGGCTATATTATTATATTAAACATTACCTAAGAATGTGTCCTAACATTATATTGTTAAATGCATTTATTTTCTTTTAATATACTGAAAACAGTTAGAATGGCTTCTTCATTGGAAAGCTAGCACTGTCCCAAAACAGTGTTGGTCAACAGCTTTGTTGTTAGCAATAACCATTCCCAATAGACTGAGAATGGAAAATTGGAAGCTGAGAAAGTCCAACTGCACAGATGTGGACATTCACATTCCAGCAGCTCTCAGTGCCTGGAAATGTTCCCAAAGGTATTTACATGTCTTAGACATAGCTTGTAGTTCTCAGCTGGGGAAGCCAGCTTTGAAAAAAGTGTGATGTGTTTTCAGGCCAGTTATTACCTACAGGTGTTAAAAGCCAATCTAACATGAAAGCCATTAGGAGTAATAGCTGTTTCAGGGTTGACCTCATCCTTTTGACTTATTAAAAATCTGACTGTTTGCTCCTGGGAATCCTAGCATATCTTTTTTATAAAACAAACGAAGAAACAGATTGTGTATTCCACCTCACAAACAAATCATTTTGTGTTTCTTGTATAAAGCACTTAATACTAGTAATGTCTGGTTTGCTTTGTTTCAATACCATGCCTACTAGGAGGGTAGTATGCTAAGAGGATAAGAGTAGAGAAGCACTGGAACAGGTTGCCCAGTGATGACAGCATGCGCTGTCCCTTGAGATATTCAAGGTCAGGCTGACCAGTTCTCTGAGCAACTTCATCTAACTGTAGGTTCACTGCAGGAGGGTTGGACTAGATGGCTTCTAAAAGTCCCTTCTGATGCAAATGATTTTCTGATTCTATGATTCTGTTAACTGTAACACTTGACATTGGTACCATCACAATTATATGTTTGCATACACACAGAGAACACATATACATGCTCCATTTTTAAAATAGTTCTTCTGTACTAGTAATAGCCCCAGATCGATATGGCATTATGATGTTATGTTTTCCATAAGGAAATAAGACTATGAAGATATCTTTCTCCGTGTGTTAGTTATAATCCTTCATAATGATGCACATAAACATAGAAATGGAAAAAAAAAAAAAAAAAAAAAACCTGCCTAGTTTTTTTTACAGGCATCTGTTTCCTGCTAAATCTACCTACACAAAAATTGTATGTTCTCAGGAGACCCTTCTATTCAAAGTTTTTCTGCTCTAAATATGGAGATCTCCTTTGTCTTTTCTCCCACCTGTACAATGCTTTAGAGTTCGGACCACCAGCTAACATGTCAGTCCTTCATGACCTGAAATTCCAGGAGACTTGACATAGGAAGTGTCAGTGGAAGGTAGTCACCTCTGTTCTTTAGTGACTGAATGTGGAATAAGAAAGCAGTTCTCATTATTTCTTCCACAAGCCCCACTGTTAGGAAGATATTATGTATTTATCTTACTGACCTTCTCTGCCTCCTTTAATTCTTTTCTGGGTCCATCTTCATGACACTATGAAACCTGAACTCTGCACATTCAGAGTGTGATTGCAGACACTCCCTTGCCTCTGATTATCTCTTGCCAAGAGCCACTGCTGAGTTGTGCCCAGCAGCAATTATGGGTCCTTCCCATGTGCCAGAGAGAGCAAAGGACATGAAAAGATCCAGAACTCTCCCAGAGACCGATGAATACTCACAGCACATTTATATAGTTGGACTGTGAACATGCAGTGTCCTGCACAAGCAGAGGAAGGCCACCTCTTCCTCATGGCATCTTGGCTTTTGTAGAGATCATTTAGGGGAGAAGTGGAAAACAATACAATAAGTAGGAAATACAAAGATTAGTTGCAAGTTTAAAACATTTGCTGTGTAAAACAGATAATTGTCTTTGTTCACTGAAACAGAGGTCGCATGAGTGCTTATTTATGCAATGAATTTACATTGTCAATGAACTGCTCAGTTGTTAAAAATCCTAGCCTTAAAGTCCAGTTAGTCTATCTCATGCACATCAGTATAAAACTATTGACAACTGCTTAGATTCATGCTAGGGCAATAGCAGCAGTGCTCCTTCCCCAGTCTCATTGTTTTGTTCAGAAGAGCCTTCACTTCCACCTGCACCACAGTGAGACAGACCAAGCAAGACTTTTTTTTTTTTTTTTTTTTTTTTCCTTTTCTTATCTCCTCCATAGTAGACAATGGCACTTTCTTAATTTAGAAATAAATAATCTCCTTTTTGTAGGTCTATTTATGAGAGTTTGTCTATAAAAATACACTTTCTGAGGTCAGATTGTTCATGCATTTCACTGATAAAGTATACGTGGTATGGACAAAGGCAAAAAGCAGTGACTGCATAAACCTATGCCAACAACAGAAGGATTTGGCCTGTCCTTACCGAAGGAACTTCTGCCAGCCCAGAGTCAGCCAACTTCTCTCAGCCTGGTGTCAGCCCTATTCTCACTCTTATTACTGAAGCTGTGCCAACAGAAGTCTATAGAAAGACGCCTTTTTGGAAACAAAACCAATCCTTGACTGACAGGAGGGGATATCAGGTATCTTCATGCCAGGGAGACTGCACGCCCATTCAGAGTGCAGCTGCACACAGAGCAGGTCTACCTAAAGGGCAAATCTCAAGCTATAGCAGGCTATGAGTTGGCCAAAAAGATGTGTAGGAGTATGATCAGAAATCCATATTTCTGATGTGATAAAGTGGAGGGCAAATTCTTCCCTATCCTACACTCCTGTTTTCCTGTACCTGTTTTTAGGCTGCAGCACACATCTGCATGCCTGACCACCTCTGTGCTGCTTATTAGCTCACAAGTGTTGTGTTGTTTCACTGTTAAGAGTTTTGTTTGTGTGCTGATTGCCATATGCAAAACAGAGGATACAGGTGGGCTTTCTCCTGACTTTGTTGCCATTGTGGTAATTTTAAGCACACACACGCACAGACATGCACAAACAGCATAAAGGATACCTTACATTCTTGTCAGAAGAAAGCCGCCTCTTTTGATGCTCTCTCTGAGAGAATATGTGTATGCAAAATTTAATATGACAAAATCATACAATGGCTTAGGATGAAGGAGACCTTAAAGATCATCTAGTTCCAACCCTCTGCCATGGGCAGGGTTGCCAGCTGGTAGATCTGGCTGCTCAGGATGTCATCCAACCTGGCCTGAATGCCTCCAGAGATGGGGCATCTCTAATATACTACATAACTTATCTGACTGTGAATTCAATAATCTCTTCCACTTTTGAAAAGTGAAAGCATACTTAAGGAAATGGTGATGTATGCAAACAGATAAGACGTGTGATAGTATTCATTTATGCATTAAGACAGTGCAGAACTTTTCATAAGAAACCTCAGGGTACATGATTTTTTCCAAGCTGTGATCCTGAGACTCACTCACTTTTCTTTTCTTTTTTTTTTTTTTTCTTTTAATGTTTCCTAAATATTCTGGCCAAAGAAAAGTTTTATTTTCTCTGAAAAAGGAGAGGTTGATGATTGTTCCCAGCAAATAAGACAGTAAAGTGATGGTAGATGAGAAGTACTGTTGGCACCCAGAAACACTTCACAGTGCGAGTGTCAGAGCACTGGATCAGATTGCTCAAAGAGTTTGTGTAGTCTATTCCCTGGATATCCTCAAAATATGCCTGGGCATCCCTGCTGTAGGTATCCCTTCCAACCTCAACCATTGTGTTATTCTGTGATAAGAATTATCTTTATTTCTTCAGGTGCAAATTTCCTTCCAAACATAACTACTAAAAGAAGCTATATATTTTCATTCTCTGCTGGATTAGCAAAGGCATCTAACAATATACAAATAAATCCACATGAGAGGGAGACGTCATTTAATTAGAAGGGACTAGATGAAATCTAGAAGGTTTCTACTGGATATGATTAGTAGCATGAAGCTAACTTATCTGCTCTCTTGCTCATGAGACATGTTTATGGTTTAGATATTCAGAGTAATCATTAGCATGGATAAGCATTGCTTTACTTTGTGTGAAGAATTTACTTTTTTTTTTTTTTTTTTTCTTCCCCTCATTTGAATGTTTAAAAAGCTACAGGAAAATATAGGGAAAATAATTTATTTCTTATTATTTTATTATTATAATTTCCTTGAATTCGTCTGTTTAGTTGATGTGATCCAATGTAACTAATCCATTACATACGTGGAGCCATCATTACGGACTGCTAGTTAAAAATACTTTTTAAATATACTAAACGTAGTTCAACATGTTGAGCTGTTTACAAAACTCTGTCCTTGACTATCTCTGCCATTGCAGGAATAGCTCTTGTTGACCGTTCACAAGCATCTTATTTGTGTTCATACTGGTGAATTGGATTTTGTGTTGAGGGATATGGTTTAGTAAGAACTGTTGGTGATAGGTGGATGGTTGGACAGGATGATCTTGTAGGTCTTTTCCACCCTTTGTGTTTCTGTGATTCTGTGATTCTGTGAATTCTGCAGCAGAAACCTCTAAGCAGAGTCCCTGAGATAGCTAGGTTTCTCACCCCAGATGTGAATCAACACACTGTGGCTGGTCTGGGGAAATCACTGGACCACATAGGTCCATTCTGTCATTTGTGCAGGTTAGTAGGTGGGGAATTTCCACACCACTCTTATTAATGACTGAAGTGCATTAGTTTTTTACACAGGCACAGACGTAGTGCACAGCTATGCTCAAGTTTTAACAGAAACATTAATTTGCGTCTTGTTTCAGTTCTGTAGATTAAATTTCATAGTTCTGCCTCAACCTCAGTGATATAGTCAGTTCTGACAATATTATATTTTGCCTTGGCAATATTTTTACACATCTTCGGATTCAGCCTTATAAAGAAACCTCTGGCCCTTCCATTCATTTCTTTGCACTTGTACCAAAGAGCAGTCACTCAATTTGCATCTTTAAAGTTGGTTCAGTTTTCACTCTGTTAGGTAAGAGCTCATAAAATGTTTTTGAATCTGCCCATAATTTGAAAATGTTGACTGTTTTGGCTATGTTATTGTAAGTGATCTGTACAGTCTTTGTTTTCTTGTTCTTTTATACTTTTTTTTTTTTTTTTCAGTTTTGCTTTTGAATTTTTGGGGGAGATGGGGTGAGGAGAGGAGATGAGAAACATGGAGAGACTGCTAATCTCTATCACAGGCCTTATAAAATCTAATGGAATCATAAACATCCTTTTGACTTCCTTTATTCTGCTTCCTTTATTCATCTGACAGATCATTTAAGAAGCAGATTTGCATGCTTTTGAGATTGGGAACTTTAGCATAAATTTAAACTTTACTTTTTACTTTAGCACAAATGCAAACTTTAGGGTAAACTTCCAAAGACAAAAATAAACCCCACAAATGCAATGAAAATCTGTTTCCATACTTGGAAAAAATAAGCCTCTAAAGGATTTATTCAGCAAACCCTAGCTAACCACTTAATTCTTACCCACAGAGAAAAGTATGTGGCCAGCATTACTGCTTGTGTATCTGTAACTTTTAAAGCCTAGACCAATAAACACCACAGAAAATAAAAAATCCTGAAAACACTTTCCTATTACAGAATATGCTTTTTATGCTTTTTTTCCCCCCCTTTTAATTGAAGATATATGATATATTCAAAATCATCTACTCCTTCTATGCCTCTGGTTGCAAATAATCAGACCCATTGCTTTGAAAATGTTAGCACGACAGAGCTACTGTTCTTATATGTCAGCCAGAAAGAACATAAGCTATTCTCTTTATTATCTGCTTTGCAAGATGTGGCAAAATGTTTGCGGTTTGAGATCAGGATGGAAGACTGCATCATTTAAAGAACAGCAGCTGGTAATATTTATGCCTAGAAGGGAACAATGTGTGCTCTTCCCTGAAGTACCTCCAACTTTTATCTTGGCAGGGAGCCATACCACATATAAAATATAATCAATGAGCTCACTCAATATTTATAATGTAATTCACAAGATGAATCTATTTGTGATTGAGCTAAATCTCTGAACACAGCACTCAGAAAGAAAATCTTTCAGGACTACAGGAATCTTAGTTTTACCATTCCAGAAATACATATGTAAGAGCATGAGATATAAATAAAACAGTCAAAGAACTGAGCTGAGGGCATTAGCTTTACAATTTTAATACTTCAGATCCTTGAAGAACAATGAAAATAATACACTGTATGTTACATACACAATTTTTTTCCCCCTCCTGCTGTGTATACATGTGTTATGTGAGCTTTTGTGTATATCTGGTGTCTCTGGTAGCTGTTGCTTTGTGGTTATGTCACGTGGGACAAAATATGTCCAAAATAAAGGTTAAATTTCCTTCCACGCTATCAGTGCTTACTGAGATGCCTGATAATTATTTCCAAACAAGAGAAAGTAAAACTGCTTATCAAATTTTTTTACAACTTTATAAGTTACCCTGGGGGTCTGCTGTGGTCTAATCTTAAAGGTGGTTCACTCTAACATCCACCTGAGCCATTGAGGAGATAAAGCTGTCATTGCATGAATGAGAGCTCTGCACACTGTAATGGTTGCTGTTTATATTGACATGTGCGGAGAAAATTACATAAACTACATTTCTAGTTCTAAGGTATAGCTCTAAGAGTTTTGCTTTTGAAATACGAGCTTAAAAAGTTTGCCAGCCTTGTGATGTACTGCTAATAAGGTGGGAAGGCAATAAATTAAATGAACGACTAATATGCTGCCAGATAACACTGTTCACAGATGACTGCTACAGTTATTGCTAGGTAGTTTGGCACAGCTCCAAGATTCCTAACATATAGTGTAGGGCAGTCAAACAGATGAGCAGCTCTGTGGCTGTGTGCTGCTGTGAGCACTGCCAGCTCTACACTTACTAGCCATATGGCATCATCCTCCACCAGGAAATATACCTCGCTTCTGATAGATACCTCTGCTGTGAGCGGTATGAAGAATGATAATCCATCATGGGAAAGCTGTCTGAATGATTTATTTCCAGGAAGAAGTCTGGCATTGGTTTTAATACTGTGGACAAGTTCAAATTTTATTGTGATTATTTTTTTACTAATGTAACTACTTTATGAATAATTTGGCTTGTTTTTTACCTTTAACCTTTGTGGTACCAAGCAGAAGTAGGGACTGTACTCATTCTCATTTAAACATGGGGAGAATTCCACCAGATCTTAGTTTCTTATCAAAGCAGAAGAAAGTTTTCATGTTCAGCGCACCTTTATGTGAGTGAGGAAAAGAAGCAAAGTAAGAGATGGTCAATAGACTTATGATTTTTCAACACCACCTTCAAATAAGACTGTAGTCAACTGAATAAGTGAAGCAGAATGTGAACTCATGCATAACTTTTTGCCCATTTATAAGTTAAATTTCTCATGATGAATTGCTTGTAAAGTAACTGATCTGCAGTAATTGTGCTGATCTCAGACAGGTCGAAGTAGGCTGAGATTTAGGACCCTGACATGTTAACACCCATGTTAAGGAACACCAGATGGCCCCAAGATGAGGTGTGATATGTCTACGTGTTGACTCTGGCCCTAATTGCTTATGGCAGGTCCCAGTCATAACAAATTCACTGTATTTAAAGCAAAAATAACATATACACATGGCTTGCAGAAGACACAATAATCAGAGGGCAAGAAACTGAAATACATAGCAGGTTATCTTGTCATATACATACATATTTCTGTTGCACTTGATGTGTATTATTCTGTATCCCTCCTAATGAAAGAAGTCAATGATTATAAAACAAAAATGCAAACAGGAAAAAAAAAAAAAAAGGAAAATACTTTCCAAGCAAATTCTTCTGTGGAGGTAAAATACTCCAAAGCAAAGTCAGAGACATAATGACTCGTATTACACTAGAATTGATTCTCCCAAGACATCTTGCCAATTTAGATAAGGTAATAAGAATTTATTCCATATTTGAATTCAGAAAGCAAGGGTCTTTGTTAATTTAGCAGAATGTATTATTTTTATCTAAAAATAAATACCTTTTATGAGATCTCCAGGATGAGGTGATAGAGAGCAGTTCTTGTATGAGGTCTATGAGGACCAGCCTAAACTCCTTTTTTGATACTATTTATTGTTAGGTCAGATTTTCATCAACCTTTGTTGTGTCGGGTAACAAAGATTGTCTTCCTGTATAAAAGGATTATGATACTGAATAGATGTTTGATTATCCTCTTGTTATTCTTCCTGAATGTTATTATTCTGAAAATATACAGATGACATCAAAGACACAGTCATTCTGTACTGAAAGCCACGATGATTTGTGATAGTGCTTGAGGTGGACAAACTACAGCCAGCCTAATACTCAGTTGAAATTCTGCTCAACCTAGTTGAGAAAGTAGACCTAAAATTTTAGGAATTTCTGATCAGTGAAAAAGAACTTTCTACACCTTGTTTTATATTCTTATGACAAAAATAATCTTGTTCCTGTCTGACTTTTGTAGATGGGAAAGAAGTGAAAACATAGGAATTTGCTAAGAAGCAGGAGCTTTCATAGAATTAGAAACACAAAGAATGGCTTGGTTTGGAAGGGACTTTAAAGATCATCTAGCTCCAAATCCCCTGCCATGCACAGGGTTGCCAGCCACCAGATCACGCTACCGAGGGCCCATTTAACCTGTCTTTGAACACCATCAACACTTTGCTTAATGAGGATTATGTGTATTATAGTACAGGTATACAAATATTTTCTTTGTGTTGATAAATGAAGTTCAGGATATTTTGCATATGAAGATAAATAAAATACTGTTAGATTGGGAAACCTATGTGTTGTGTTGAGGCTGTTTTTTCATCCATATCTTTCTAAATAATTAAGAAATTAGATATTAACATGGTAAATAGAGATGAATACACATGGACACAAAAAGACTGAATTAGACATTATTAAATTGGATTTAATGACACTAGATACAACATTTGTTATATCAAATTATTTTCCTTTGGCATAAATTTAGAGATGAGTCTAACCTAATCTTAGCTGACTGAAGTTAACTGTTTGGATTATTATTTTGGATCATACCATTACCACAGACTGTCTCTGTAGGTCCTGGTCTATCTTTAGATTTTCTAGATACTTGAGTAGCTTAGACTGAGTGCCTAACGTGGATCAGGTTTGAAAATAACTTTATTTTAAAAATCTTCACATTCATCTTTGATCATTCCTAGGGCTACATTACATCCTTTCATAGCATTAACACTTTTCTACAGCAAGAGATAAATGATCATCTTGGTCATAAACAACAGGCACGATATAATTCTGAATAAAAAGTTTGCTGAACTGTTATATCACTTGGACCTCATCATTATGTCAGCAGTGAATGCTCTGTAAATCTTACTCTCTGACTCATTTTACATTCTACATTTACATGATCACATAAATTGTGCTGTTATTTTAATGATGAACCTAAAATAACTAAGGATGACGTGAAATACTTCAATAATATTTTGACTAAAAGAGAAATTGACAGTCTGAGGGATTATAGGTTAGAAATTTTACAAAGTCCTCACAAGGACTGAGGAAACTTTTTAATTATATACAAACCATATATCTATTCTGAAATCATAAACTTGGAGAAAATACAAGGAAATATCACTATTTATGTATTTTCATTTTTTTTTTCTTCCTACTACTGCTAACAGGAGCATTTAACATTTCCACAATATTGTCTAATTTCTGTAGTGATCCTGGTAATATCACCAGAAGTTTAGTCCCCGTGGCTTCTAACTGATTTGATTATACCAGACAGTGTTTTCAGAAATAGTGAACTTCAGTAATCAGTGTGGTATGAGTAAGTTCAATACGTAGGTTTCTGGTAGTGAAAATACTGTGGTGATTGCCATAAAGACTGAATGTTAGATAGTTTCAAGGAAAACCTGGTTTTAATCTATCTCCAATGAGAACAAGTCCAAAGCACAAACTAAAATTGAACTGATTGCATGAGCAAATTCTGTTTTTGTTGAAATCTTGTTCTGCCATGCAGAAGATGGGAGAAACTGAGACTGTTTTATCTCATTGCTTAGCATGTGGATCCATTTGTGTCTTCTGGCTGATGTAATTGATTTCAGGACTCTATCTGAAATATAACCAAGAAATCAACACTCTTCTCTTCATCACCCCTGGGAGGACTTTTGCTGAAGTCTGTTCAATAAATATCTTCATAAAGGGTAATCAAATTTTGGTTGACAGCAACTTCAGAGGCAATTCCTTTTCATCCTTTTGATCAAAAAATTTAGATTAAAGGTAAAGCAGAGAGCTAAAGGACGCTATGATGCCCACATGATGCAACATACAATTTTCTTTTTTTTTCCCATAAATAAAATAAAGTCTTTTGATGGCATCTTGTGAGACATAAGACAACAGGCACAGCTGTGAGCTCTTGAGGCAAATGCCTGAACCTGGGAGAGAACAAGAAGAGAGTCAGATTTGCTGCTATATCTAGCTGTGTATCAGATAAAAATTGCAAAATGCTAGAGAAAATAAAGAGGAGAGAAGAATAACTCAAGTATAACAGAGTGAGTGGGAACCAGACTGTCACTGATGGAAGAGAGAAATTTTGTTGTGAAGAAGGCATTATGACAAAGCAGGGTTGATATTCTTTCAGTAATACCTGCTAGATCTCTCATCTTCTTTCTTCAATTCACCTTATCATCTTTCATGCCTCCACATACCCTTTTCATTCTATGCTCAGACAGCTATAGGTCACCAAAACCAGGTGAAGGGATATTATATCACATCACTGCTTGGACTTGTCTGCTGGCTTCATAGAATATGCTTATACTACACAAATCATTAAGAGTCACCTCTTCCTTCATCTTTCAGTGTACTTTTTTTTTTCATTACATTGATATATCTGGCATAAAAGTTTTATGTAGTTGCTTGTGTATTCAGTGTATGAAAAGAAGATTTAACCAAACTAGTTAATGGCATTTGATTTGTGATTCATTTGACATCTGCATTAGGACAAGATGAATTGTGTCCTATGCTATGAAGATTCTCTCTCCACACGGAGAGATGTTATTTGTTGGCATGTAGGCACATACTTTTGTAGGTAAGGTAAGCATGGACTCCATCCCACAGCAGACTGGTGGAAAACATCAGTAGCACTGCTCAGATGTCAGTAGCACTACTTAGATGTCTGCCAGATCTCTACATTTATTTGATGTGACAATCCCTTTTCACTCACTTACATTTAAACTCATTGTGTTCTCTCCTTTCTTTTTCTTTGCAAAAAATAATGCAAGCCTTTCAAAATCCTGTATTTTTCATTTGAATAACAATAACATGATGATTAAACAAGTATAATTTGGATGCTACCTGGCAATCCCTTTACTAACCTAAATTCCTACATCAGGACAGCTAGAGCTGGAAGGAATATTAAGAGATTATCTATTCATGTCCAATTCACTAATTCGCAAATATGTCTACAATTCTGACAGGCATTTCCTTCTCTTAGTTCCTAAGAAAAAGAACAAAGATTAAGATTTCACAGTAACTCCATGTGGTTTGCTCACATTCTGCAATACCTCTTGAGATCTCAAATTGAAACAGCTTTTGAAGAAAGAGGAAGAATAGCCATGAAAATGAAATCTTTCATTTTTAAAGCAAGTAAAAAGAGGAAAGAAACAGAATTAGCACAGATGATGAGGCAAAATTCCTAAGTGACAAACTGGGAAGAAAACAACACGGTATAATAGTACTTTAAGAAATAATAAAACCTCAGAACAGTCTGAGTGATTTACCATCTCGAGTAGCTGAAATATGACAAAGATGTATATGCAAGGAATCTCTGGTTTTATTTCACTTTATTGTATTTATTTATTTTGTATCTTATATTTTGTCTTGGTACTTGCCACTTGTAAAAGCCTGTAAGCTTATGTGGGATGATATTCTTAGTCTTTATGACCAATAGATCCTGTGTGATGTACTATTATCTAAGAGACAAGAGGGACAATGAACTCTTGTCATGTGTATTACACTATTGGACCCTGCTCCTGATGGTGAGATTGCTTTCCTAATTTGCTATGCATCTGTAATCTTAAGTGATTTATCATTGACCTGGTATGTTTTCTTCAACAAATCTGCCTTATGAACTCTAATCCACAAAGTCTTATATGTTCTTAAGTATATAAGCCCTTTCTTTAGTGGCCACAGAACATAATCAATCACTATCCCTCTTATAACCCCCTTTTACAAATGGGAGGGTTGACTGATCTGAAGATTTTGCAGTAAAACCCAGGATTTCTCATCACCAAATCTTTATTCTCGTCTCATTCATCCTGCCCTTAGCTTTAACAGATTCCTGTCTGAGCTCAGGCTGCCTCTGTTCTGCACACATATATGGGAAGCAGTGTTTGTAGGTTAGTAGATTACTAGGTTTAGTGGCAGGAAAAACATTATCTGAAGTCAAAATACAAAATATCTTTCAGTATATTACCCAAGACATCAGCCTGTGTATTTTTTAAGAAAGAAAGACCACGTTAGGCATCTAAGATAATAATATTGAATACATTCCTCCAATTCAGTATTAAGACAGATATACATTTGTAAAATACAGTAGGCGTTAGCAGGTCCAGCCAGACTCATATATTCTCTTTAAGCCATGCTGATTTTATACCTACAGCCCATATAAAAGCCTTACAGCCCTTTGTTCTTTTCCTTTAAAAGCTTGTTGATCTTTTAAGTCACACACCTATAAGCTTCAAGAACTCCCACGGAGCCAACACATATGCACAGCAAGTCTAATGTTTTCTCCATTTCAATCAAGAATCACACACAGATGTGCCCTTTTGTTTCTTTGTGATGTTAAGATCAGCTAATCACACTCAGACCTCTTTTAAGGCTGTGCTGCTGTCCTCACAGCCATCCCTTAAGAGAGTTAGATCTTTGAATACTGGAACATATGTGCAGATGCAGTTCCTCCGAAGCTGTGTTGATAAAAAGGCTTATTATGTGTACAGATGACATCTTCTGAAGGTGCTACTTTTACAGACAGAAAACTATGGTATAGCTGGACATTGATTTTCTATCCAGTATTTCTAACCTTTCAGTTAACCTCTAGTAAATAGCAACAAACACTCTATGGAAGCCAAAGGCAAAACTCTGGAAACGAGCAGGCTTGTTTTGTGTGGATTCAGGTAAGAAACACTGTTCCGAAAGTGAATGCATACAAGAATCATGAGCACGCTAAATGCTCATGGTAGGATGTAGGAAGGTACAAGGAGAGCATAATTAATGGAAGTATATGGGAACAGAGAAGGAGGCCAAGAGAGGCACAATGAGCAGAGTGTGGAAGCAATTGCTTCATTACTAGCAGTACAGTAGAGTGAAGAAGTTCCTCACTAGCTGGAAGCTTCTTTAACAGTTGTGTGCCTGTGCTCCATGGTTTTATTTGTACGTATAGTTTTAAAAGCCTCTTCCAAGCATTGAAACTGCATTGTCTGTAAGGTTCCTTTGAAACAGTGCAATAATTAATGCTCAAAAACAAAAAAACAAAAAAAAAAAAAAAGTGCAGAATTCAGGAGCTAACACAGGCCCACAATAACTTCTATGAGACAGTTTGCATACCACCCTGTTTCAGCAGCTAAGTGAAATTATTAGCTCATGTGTGGGCAGCTCTGTAACAGCTGGCATCAGTACTAGAAGATGATCTCAAATGCATATAGTATATGACTTATGTGTTTTTTAACTCCTTGCTCTCCATAGCTTCAGTGAGTTTACAAATGGAGTATATTTCCTTTCCAGAAACCTTATTTTAATTGAAAAATGTTAGTTTTACTATAAGCATTATTTACACTCACATTTTAGCTTGCATCTGCAGTATCTGTTCTACAGAAAAAAAATATTACAGTATGTTCTTCATCCATTGATTTTATTAATGAGATCACCGTTACAGCCACAGATTTAGAACAACAACATATGACTGTAAAATGCTACCAGTGACTGCAGGAGATACATGGAATGACCTTTTGGAGATTGCTCGAAGAAACCTTGTAAAATCTCCCTTTGTTGACTAACCCCATGTTTGCTGCATAGCTAATATTTTCTCCACTGCCTTATTTGCAGTTAAAAAAAGTAATTTGTACTGACACCAGTTATAACTTCATGCTTCATGGCAGACCCCGCCTTAGCTATTAATTTACTACCTGCTTCAGCCCCTGAAGATATGAGCCACCAAAATTTTTTCTAAAGCTCCAAAAAAGACTTCTAACAAAAAGAAGGCCTTGGAGAAAGAAATACATGCAGTATCTCAAAAAAAATTACAGAATTATAGCAAAGTTTGGGTTGGAAGGGACATCAAAGTCCATCCATTTCCAACCTCCTACCATGGACAGTGCTGCCACCCACTAGATCAGGCTTCCCAGGGTCAATCCAGCTTGGTTTAGAATGTTTCTGGGGTTAAGGCATCCAAAGCTTCTCCGGGCATCCTGTCCCACCACCTCCCCAGCATTGGAGCAAAGAATTTCATCCTAATATACAGCCTAAATCTCCTCTCTTTTAGTTTGAAATTATTATCTTTTGTCGTAACACTTAAGTTCGCTGTTAAAGAGTCATTTCCCATCTTTCCTATATGTTTCCTTTAGGTACTGGAAGGCTGCAATAACGTCTGTTTCTCTTTAGACTGAACAACCCCAACTCCTTCAGCTTTTCTTCTTAAGAGAGGTGCTCCAGCCCCTGATCATCTTTGTGGCCTTTGTCTGGACTGGCTCAACAGGTCCATGTCCTTATTCAGGAGGCCCCAGAACTGAGTAAATGTCCACATTTTTACTAGGATTGGATTTATTTTCTTCTTGGTAGCTTCTTGGTTGGTGGATGGTGCTGATTTAGGTTAAATATAATGTTTCTAACTCACCAATGTTGTAACTGCTGCTGAACAGTTCTTACTCTAAGTCGAAGAGTTTTCAGTTTCCTGTGGTACTCAACACAAGGAGCTGAAAGGGAAGAGAACTAGCATAGCTGACACAGGTTATACATGGCATCCGTTCTCTCCAGTGTCATCATATGATTTGGTGTAATCTTCAAATTTGCTCTACATGTTTGACATTCACACTTAGGGGTATTACAGGAGCTGAGTTAAATATAGTAGTAGATTAGGACTGATTTAATTGGATTTTATTTGCCCAGAGCCACATCCAGCCTGGTTTTGAATGCCTCCAGGGATGCACATCCACAACCTCTCTGGACAATATGTACCAGTGTGTCAACATCTTCTGAGTGAAAGACATCATTTACACCTGTTTGAGTGCTGTAGATAGAATCCTACTCAAATAATCTTGACTTTCATAATTAGACATAACAAGACTTCTTCAATTTATTATGTGTTTGAAGAAACCACGAGTAGCTTTTCTCATATATGCCAGATACTGAGAAAATATGAGTAACTTCACAATATTATGAGGTCAAAAAATTTTTCAGATGCTCAGCACTTCTCAGGGCTAGATTTCATAGCTTCAAATAGCTTCAAATATTCAAAGGAACAAGCTATCTTTATTATTAGGGAAGTCAGAAGGCTTTCTGCATTCCGTAGAAATGATCAATTAATTCCACCCAACATTAAGTCCTTCATTAAGATACCTATTTTTGGATCTAATATCTGTATCACTCCTACTGTAATTGATGTTGAGCACAGGTATACCAGACTTTCTGAAACATGCAACACTCCGTAATTTGCTTAATCTTCTTCATAGCTGTAAGCAACCCAAAGAATTTAAGTGGGTATTGAACAAATGTCTAAATTTGTATGACACAAATCTCTTTCAAACTACTCAATCCTTTAAGTCTTCAAGTCAAGTTGTTGAGAGAGGACAAGTATAATATTTAAGTCTGGTTTTATATACTGTAACTCAAATATCCATTTAAAGTGAAGTAAAAATAGCATAAAATGCTTTGAAGAACTGGAACGTTACTCTGACTGATTTGCCCAAGATTATAGCATTTGTAACAAAAGTTCTTCACTGCCTTTTGGAACAGATAAGGGGACAAGAGCAATCAATTGCTTTTATGGGAGTTTATGCATGCATGCTTTTCACAGGCTGAGGATATGTGCTTTGTTGTGTAGAAAAACAGGAATATGGAGGAAAATATAATTTTGCTGGTTAATCCAGTGTCCCATGGCTCCAGTTGCTCTCAGCATCTATGTAACACATGAATTTCATGTAATTTTATAGGTAGGCTTTCCTCAGTAACTACATTTTGTATTGCCCAAGAGAAAAGATGCATTTTTATTTTATCATAACTCAACTGTCCTGTGATGACATTAAATATTACTACATTATTCGAAAATCAGTAATTTTTAGAACCTCAAATTATATTTGGGCCAATTAAAAGCCTGGTATGCAAGGAGGCACATGTTCCTGACCTAGTGTTTTTTTCTGTTGAAATACAGGGAGGTAAAGAGATAAGAACACATCTGTCACATAAGCCTTTTGTACCACCTTCTTCTCTGGGCATGTGGAAACAAAGCTTTAATGTAATGCAAAATTCCACTTGTGGAATGGAGGTCATGAATGACAAATGGAAGGTAGTGTCTCTGAAAAATGAACAAGCACCACAGCACATACGAGCAGTGAAGATAAAGCAGAGAAGTTTAATGTCTTCCAAAGCTCTGTCTTCATAGAATCGTAGAATCACTAATGCTGGAAAAGACCTCCAAGGTCATCCAGTCCAACTGCCCACCTGTCACCAATATTTCCCTCCAAACCATGTCTGTCAGTACAACATCTTAAACACCTCCAGGGACAGTGACCCCATCACCTCCCTGGGCAGCCCATTCCAGTGCTTGACCACTCTTCAACACTGATAATGGGCCCTCAGACCCCTGCAGCCCCAAGATAGATAACTGTGATGACAGGAAAGATGAACTCCCAGCCAGCCTCAAACTTGTACAGGATTTGCTGTTATAGCTCCATGCATACAAATATAAGGGCCTGATGGGATTGACCCTGGTATACTGAAAGAGCTGGCTGATGTCATCACAAGACCCCTCTCAATTACTTTTAAATGGTCTAGGGAATCTGTGCAGGTCCCTGTTGACTGGAAGCTGGTTGTCCCAGTTATCAAGAAGGGCAAAAAAAAAATAAAAAGGACCTTGTTAATTATAGACCTGTCAATATCACTTTGGTGCCTAGCAAAATTCTGGAGATCATTTTGGGAGTTACTGAAAAACACTTCAAAGACAATGAAGTAAATGCTTAAAGTCAACAAAGGTTCACAGGGGACAAGTCCTGTTTAACAGTAATTTCCCTTTACAAGAAGGTTACCCACCTACTTGTACAAGGAAAGCCAGGTTGATGCAATCTTTTTGGATTTTAGTGAATTTTTCAATACTGTTTCTCACAGATCCTTCTGGACAAAATGTCCAGCGTCCAGTGGGACCGGTACATAATAGGATGGGAAATGGTTGATGGGTTAGGCTCAAAGTGGGTCAGTCGCTAGCGAGTGTGGTTCCTCAGGGCTGCATTTTAGGCTCCTGTTTTTATAAATGACCTAGACATAGAATTGTAGAATCATAGAATAGTTTGAGTGGAAAGGGACCTTTAAGATCATCTAGTTCCAACCGTCCTGCTACAGGACATCCTGGAACAGGTTGCCCAGGGTGGTGGGCACAGCCCTGAGCTGCTAGAGTTCAAGAAGTATTTGGACAACACTGTCAGATACAGGGTTTGAATTCTCGGTGGTCCTTTGTGGAGCCAGGAGCTGGGCCCAGTGATCCTTGTGTGTCCCTTCCAACTCTGAATATTCTATTATTCTGTGGTTCTATGAACTCTCCCTTCCCGGTGAAATTACAAACTGCTAATGAAGTCCTGGCTTCAGAGACTTCATTAAGGAATAGAACACATAATTGAATTCCTCAACAGAATGTGGCTAAGTTTGAAGAAAGTATGTAATTATTGCTTTATAATAATAATAATAATAATAATAATAATAATAATTCTTTTTAAACTGGAGAAGGTGCAAAATTTTGGCATTGGAAAAAAACTTTACATGGTGAAAAAATGAGAGTTCAAGTAATTTAATTTATCAAATGGAACACTGATATTTTTTAGGCCACATGATTTTGTACAGTTCTGGAATTCTTTGCTAAGCTACTAAAATCAATGCTGCAGGTTGTATTAATAAGCGGCTGAGTTGGAGTTACATGCTGGACATATAAATCATTAATCAGAGCCCACTCTAAAGAACATTTTGCTTCCCCCAAACATAGTCTCACTCCTTCCTATCTTGTTTGCCTTTCCTCTTCTTCTTACCTCAGCTCCTGACTTTTTGGTTTCACCTTTTCCCTTGAACAGACAGATCCTGGTTTCTATCATCAGAGTTCACTTGTGCTTAAATATATGCAGGATTAGCAAAAAGTTTGGTTTACTGTCAGTTAACAGTCACAGCTGGTGTGGAGAAGGTGGCAGAACAGGGATCAGGAAATTATTCTTCCGTAAGTGGGAGTAAGCCATTAGAGTAGATGTGCCCTTATTCTCCGTTAATTAATGAGTCTCAATTCTATTGCATTTTTATAGAACTGAACACTTCTGTTTCCTATATTTTTAGAAACATTTAGTTCAATTCTCGTATGTGAGAAGTAGTCTCAGGTTGTTAATAAAAAAGTGTGAATTAGTTTATGAAACAGAATGTATGATGTCTAGAGTATATAAGAGTAGAATCATTGATTATAGCATTGTACTTCAGTGGTTATTATTGGAATCTCATGATTTCTTTTCACAAGTAAAAAGACTATAATTGTTTGATTACTGAAAAAAATAAATATATTAATGAGTTATCATCTGGTAAAGTATATACAGATTTTTCTTTATTCATTAATTGTTATTTATCTTTACTCTTTGGAATGCTGAAAAAGATCTAGTCAAAAAACAATATAATAGAAAATGTAAGAAATTGTAAAAAGTGAAATGTATCACTGAAGATAAACGCTTTGTGAGCATTCTCTAGGCTGATATCTCTTCATATGTAGTATTCTGCAATTACATATATAGATGTCAATATTTTCTTGTGAATAGTTAATCAGAAAGATTAAAAGTCTACACTGTTGTGTCTAATAATAGAGTATATTTGTAGCCAATTTGAGAAAATGAAAACAATACAGAGATTTTAAAATCACAAGAAGTATAAAAAGCATTTGCAGGGTTTAAAATTTGTCAGTCTTTTTCTTGAAATTAAATGTTTTGAATATAGAATCATAGAATCACAGAATCACCAAGGTTGGAAAAGACCTACAAGATCATCCAGTCCAACCATCCACCTATCACCAATAGTTCTCACTAAACCATGTCCCTCAACACAACATCCAAACGTTCCTTGAACACCTCCAGGGTCAGTGACTCTACCACGTCCCTGGGCAGCCCATCCCAGTGCCTGACCACTCTTTCTGAAAAGCAGTATTTTCTCATGTCCAGCCTGAATCTCATTTGGTGCAACTTGAGGCCTTTCTCTCTAGTCCTGTCACCAGTTACATGAGAGAAGAGGCCGACCCCCAGCTCACTACAACCTCCCTTCAAGTAGTTACGGAGAGCAATAAGGTCTCCCCTGAGCCTCCTCTTCTCCAGACTGAACAATCCCAGTTCCCTCTGTTGCTCCTCGAAAGGCCTGTGCTCCAGAACTCTCACCATCACCATTGCACTTCCCTGGACATGCACCAGGGCCTCAATGTCTTTCTTGCAGTGAGGGGGCCCAAAACTGAACACAGTACTCAATATGCAACCTCAAATATATTCCTTCTCCTTTTTTTTTTTTTTTTTTTTTTTTTTTTCAGTAGGAGAATTACTCAGGAGCTAGTTTTTAATTAGTTGCATTAAATGGTCCATGAGTTAGGAAGTCAGACAAATAATCTTTTACTGTATATATCCCTCACCTAATCCTGTTTTTACAGCCTTTTAAAGATTCATACATGTTCTTTGATTTGTTCAGACTTCTTCTAGTAAACAGATACTTTCAAAAATTAATGTCCTAACATAAAATGGCCTTGGTCCTATTCTGTTGGACTCCTACTCTTTCATTGGTGTAACACGATAAGGTGAACCTCAAGAAAATCCATTCATAATGTTTGATAGAGCCTACTTGTTCATGCTATTTAAATATCAACACCTTTGTGTAGTCTAAACAAAGTCTGAGGTTCACTGAGTCAGAAACAAATGAACAATAATATTGTGCATTAATTTTCTCATTATTTAAATTAATTTAATTTTCACTTGCCTGTAGAGCTGAGGAAATGGTAATTCATTTATTAACTTATCTGCTATTCTAAACTGCTACAGTATCATAAATACTCCTGCAGCTGAAAACAATTAAAACTATTTTAAAAGAAATGCTAAGGTTAACCTTTCAATTTGGATTTCAAGAAAATAATTGTTATTCCATTAACTATAGCAGAATGTTAATATAACTGCCAAGAAAGGCTAAAAGAAAAATGTTCATAGCACACAGAAGCAAACAAATAAATAAATGCAGCAAATTCAGAGTGTATGAAAACATATTGACCTAATTTCCTAGAGACAAAAAGAGTTGCGTGAAAAAGACCTTTTTGTATAAATTATGTATTTCCTATGTTTACAGAGAAGACAGAAATGAGTGGCTGGTGACCAAATTCCCTATGATTATGATCTTTTTATATTCTTCCAGCCCTTCAATGAACTGGAAAAAATTAACAACACTGCATTATCAGCATCAGGTTTAGCGTGCTGGATTTCTAATGAGCTGAATATATCCAGTAGAGAAACTTGCTCATAAATTAAAAACAATGGAAGAAAAACCAGTGCAGGACTAGGAGAGAAAGGAAGCCTTGGTTTAGCCTTCACCCTTCAGTCTTTAGCAACATGATAAAAATCAGATAGAAGAAGTCCCATCCTGAAAAGAGATTTGTCTTTAATACCGACTGTGAAGTACAATTGATCCATACTAAAGCACAATCTAAGTCATCTGAAAAATATAGTGGAAACAAGAGCAACATCTGTGACTTCCATGATGCTATCCAGGAGATTCAAGAGAGCTTGTTAATGTTTTTGAAAATCAAGTGTCAGAGCAAAACTCTGAGGCCAGTCTTAATGTCAGGAATCTTTGTTTTTCTAGCAATGCCCTTTGGGTTTCCTTGTTTATGAGGTTTGAGATTGTGCTGACTTCTCATTTTTGCTTCCTTTCTCCATGATCTGGAAATGCTTGTAGCACATGAATAGCTGGAGCCTAGAAAAAAAATTGAAAGAAAATAACAAACATCATATCATAGAATGTGGGGAGGATTATCAGTGTTGCTGCACACCTAACAACTTTGTAAGAGCTGCAGTAGCTCTAAGCCAGCTCCCTTTGAGCAGGAGCAGCTCAGTCCTTATCTAGTGCTCTGCTGCTCTCAGGACAGGTATTCTCTCAAACCTTCAAGCTTCATGCACAGTAAAACACGGAACTGGATTGGTTTTGTTGCTGCTGGCATTTCTTTTACTACAGTTTTTAACTTCAGGTGAGAGATCACTGATCTGAAACAGCTAAAGAGAAGTGCTGTGGTGTGACAGTTTACTAGCACACTCATTTAATAGGATGCTCATTCTGGCTCACTGGAAGTGATATATATATATATTTAATAGGGCTTCTGTATTTTTAATTGTATTCCCTGCAAACGTTAGTCCCTGATTTCAAAACCAAGAACTGCGTAGCAATAGTGTTCATATTTGATAAAATAGAATAATAGAATTGTTATGGTTGGAAAAATCTTCTAAGACCATTTGGTCCAAGTGCCAACTTACCATCACCATGCCACTAAACAATGTCTAGTATTAGATGTGGTCTAGTATTAGATATGGAGGTTGGTGGCCCTGCCTGAAGCAGGGGGTTGGGGCTTGATGATCCTTGAGGTCCCTTCCAATCCAAGCCGTTCTATGATCCTACGATTCTATGATTCTGTGATTCTATGATTCTATGTCCCACAGTGCTAGATCTACCCTTTTGTTGAAAAGCTTTAGAGACAGTGACTCCACCACTTCCCTGGGCAGCCTGTGCCAATATCTCATCACACTTTCTGAGAAGAAAATTCCAAATATCCAACTGGAACCTCCACTGGTGCAGCTTATAGCCACCATCTCTTGTCCTATCACTAGTTACCTGGGAGATAAGGCTCACTCCCACACTGCTACATCACCCTTTCCTGGTGCTAGATCTCTCCAGAGAATACTTGCCATACTTTAACCACTTTGCACATGGTCTTGGGTCTCCCCTGTGTTGCACGCAGTGTCACGGAAATTCTAACACATGTTTATGTTGCTTAAGTGTGTGTATGTAATTTTGCATTGCTCTGTTTCAAAGAAAATGGGAGGGCTGTATTGCAGTCCTGGGAATCAATGTTCTTTCATGCAACAAACCTGACAATGCAAATTGTGTGTTAGGAGTACAGGAAGAAAGTATGAGAAAGTGCTTGCAAATATAAAAGCTACTGCAGTGAAGTGGAAGACTGCTGAGGACAAGGGGAAACAAGACCACTTCATCCAATGTCAGTTAGGACAGGACCCCTAAGCAAATTATTTGCAGTAGTAAAGGTTTGTTTTAGACAGAACTGGATGATTCACTTCAAAGTATAGTATGAGAAAACACTCAGCACACACAATTTGAAGGATGAAAACTGGGAACCAAATTGTCTGGCAGAGTAAGCATATCTTTCAGAACTATACTAGTACAGTCATTCTTGCAGCTGGATTTATTTAAAGGTTAGCTAATTTTCATTTATCTTACGTGAAATGAAAATAACAGGGAAAAAGTAGGGAAAAATTGTCCTTTTTTATGCCATCTACAAACCAACTGCTGACAGATCCTTAACTGCAGTAAACTGCCCATTTATCTGGCTTAGCTCGTGATCTGCTGTTCAGTACCCTAGAGCTAAATCTAATATTCTTAACACTAAATTAACTTAGAATGTGAAATTAAAAGAGGAGGAAATTATGCACTTACAGTGACAGAAAACAGATCTTGATGATTTCATACGGCTGGCCTGAATGTAGTCAGTGTAAGCCTTAAAAGAAAGATGGAATATTGCTTACATTAGTTGATATTTTAAAGGAAATATCAGTAATATTGAATGGTTATTTAATTTTTATTCTTATTTTCCTGTAAATATCTGTCTACCTGGACACAGTAGTGTAAAAGAGCAGCATTATGCTGAGCATGCCTACTTTATATTGATGTTAGAAAATATATGAGATTAGGAATATGTCATAATCATAGAATCAGTTCATGAGAATCAGTTGTTCAATCATAATCAGCCCTTCAGATTTATGCCAAAGTATATTTTAAAACAATGGACTTATCCTATGTTGGATGAATGTGAAAGAAACAGTTCCCATTTCTGTCATCTTTCTATGTAATAAATACAAATGAAACATTAAACTGTATCATGATTATTGGGGATTTACTACAGATTTCCCAGAGGAGCAATAATTCTGGAGATTATATAATCTTTGGTCTACACATTTCCTCATGTCATGCCAAGTTGTTGTAGCAATTTCTTTTTTTATTATTTTTTTTATTATTTTTTTTTTTACTCAGATTTTGGCTGCCTTATAATATAGATACTTTCAGGAAAACAAGAAAACAGGTTATAACACACAAAGCTAAATCAAATTATTTTGAAAGTCTGGAAGTTGAGAACTGTCCCCAAACCTTATGAGTTTTCTGAAATCTTCAGAAGAAAATGCACGACATATTGACATCTCATTTTTGCAGTGTAGATTTAAGAGTTGTGAGATCAAGACAGGCCTGATGTTTCTGGTTCACATAGCAGATGTTGTTTAAACTACAGTCAGAAAAACTCAAATTCTGTTTGTAAATCCCACCTAAGTTAGTCATAATATGAACAAAACTCATCTTAAGTTTACTGATTACCAAAGTAATACTAAGAACTCTAAAATAGTTTGCAGTTGCACTGTCTTTTTGGAGCTGTGGCTTCATCTTGAAAACTTGTATGGAATACAAATGCTCCAAAGTAAATCTCTAATGATAAAATATAAACCACTTCATCAGGTTCAGCTGAGTTCAGATTTTATTACTGTTTCCCAAGTACTTATAATAAACAACCTTATTAACAAGCTGTTTAAAACTACACCATGGCAATTACAAAGCTACTTAATGCAGATCAGCTTATGTCTCTTAAATATTTCAGAGCAGAGTAATCTCAGGAAATGAAAATGAAATACCTTTCTGTTTGTTAACTGCCTACAATATTTCTCTTGAAAACAAATGCAGTCCACTTTAAAGCTCATTTTAAATAAAACATTCATGAGCCATCTTAAATATGATCAGAGGCACTTTTTTCCCTACAATAAAGATAACAAGAAGTACATATTCACTTGCCAAGATTTCTTGCTAAAATCCTGTGTTTGCAGCTGGCAAACATTTGTTCTTTATATCAACTGGTGGTGACTACAGTTGTAGTACCCATTTGCCTCTCATGGTAACACTTATCTTAAAAAATAGGAGAGCATTCCCAGGACATTCAAATGTGATCTAGGTATTGATTGTTAAAGTGTTTGCATGGTCCCCTGTTCTCAGAAACACACTTTTCTTGAAATAGGGAGCACCACTTAAATGTCAGAAAATCTTTTGTTACTTTACAGATACCCTACAGATTGCCCAGATAACTTGCATAGCTTCTCATTAAATCATGGTTGGACATGGTCCTGGGCAACCAGCTCTAGCTGAATGTGCTTTGAGTAGGAAGATTGGTGCTGGTGATCTGTCAAGTTATCCTCCAACCTCAGCTCCTTGGTGGCTCTTAATTCTTATGCCTACCTTTATATGTTAGATGGAAACTGGAGTTCGTTGTGTGATTTGCAAATAAACAATGTTTCCAGCCCAGTTTTTTCCTCATGCAAATTAATCATCTGCTGTGGATGAAAAATAATTCTGTGTCTCTTTTAGCATACTCAAGTGAAAGCGATTGCTGAACTTACAATCTTTTACAAATAAGCTTTAAAGAAGAAAGAGACGGTTTAATGCCAACCTCAAACATTATTTCTCTAGGGTCTTTTTTATCAGCATTTAATTTGGACAAAATGAAAAAAAAAAGAAAAGAAAGAAAGATATTTGCTATTGTGGTGGCTTGGAGGTTCAATCATCAGGTGCATAATCTGATGAAGTGAACAGAGAATGAGCAAACTGAGCAAACACCTATTGTGGAGACAAGTACTAGATGAACTGCTGCTACTGTCAGTGCTTGGAGATGCATGGAATTACTAACAATATTTTAATGGGACAGGTCGTACCTCGACAAGCTAAATCAATAGCAGAACAAAAATCACTACTGAGTCTCATTTGTAATGAAGAACTGGCACATCTGACCTTGGTCCTCTCTAACAAGGATGCTATCATTAACAGAATACATAATGAAGGATAAAAGCAATATTTCAGAAAGTGGCTTACAAATGAATGCCTCACCATGCAAATTTGCAGATTAAATATAATAAAATTATTGAACTTGCTGTTGGCTCTGTTATGGTATTATTAAAAGCCTTGTGTAAATGATGAGTATATGGCTTGCTTCAGAACCAGGGAATCTGAGTAAGAGAGAGAACCTTACTGTTTCTTTTGGCCTAGAAATAGGGTAAGATGACTCTGGACTATCTTGCACCCCACTATTTCTGGAGGTTTTGAGCTTCTCTATGTATTAGAAAAGTAAAGTCAAGTTTTACTCACTCTGTCCCTACCTAGATAGATTTAAAAGCAGTATCATTATTCTACACAAAAATAAGTATAGTGGAAATCTACAGAAAGAAGCTTGTGTCACATCATATTTCCTCATTTGTTTGTTTATTTTTTTAACTTTAAAATCACTTGCAGGAGCTACTTCACTGACAACTTTTACCATATTTTGCTGATACCAGAGTAAAAGACATGTGATAAACAACTGGGCAGGTTCCAGCAAAATATCCAGCTTCTTCATGACACATACTTCTCAGGAATATATGCAAGAAAATATCTCACTTCGTAGAAACATTCTGTATAACAACTATAGAACTTTCTCAATTAAGCCCAATTTCTTATGATATTAGCAACAGCAATAATGCTGTATTCTCCTTGAGCTATCTCAGAATATTATCTATCCTTGCATCTGTGGTCACCTCTGTGTAGAACTGAAAACACCTGTAAAGTTAATATAAGTGCTTGTAGTTTTTATGGCATAGCAGTTTTTGGTGACAGAAAGTGTACAAGGTGGAATCTTATGGGAAGAGAAGATATAAAGGTAACATACATCAGAGTCAAGTTGCAGATGCAGAAATGTAGATCTCAGATTGTAAATCCATACACTTAGGATTAGTTTGCAACCCTTTAAATATTTTTAAGTTCAGGGAAAAATGACAATGCAATTGGAAACAAAATTTGTATAAAACCCAAAGAAATAGTTACTCTCTGAGGGCAAAACGTAAGTAAAATTGTTATTGTTTGGCTTGAACTTTGCTGCAAATAAAAGAATTTCCAAATTTTCAGTTTTTTTCTTTAAACTTTTTTCTTTTAAATTAGATGATTTCTAAAGCACATAATGCTATTTTGAAGTATACAGCTCTAAACTTTATTTTATTACAGCTGAAGGGAGGCCTTTGAATATCTTGGGAGGAAAAAAAAACAAACAGGTCCTTTACTGTTCTTACTTTTATTTTGTCTGTTTCTTTCCAGCTGAATATGTTCTCCTTTTTATTTTTTTAATTTTTTTTTTCCTTTCCTAGTTTGAAATTTTTGACATATTTACATTTTTAAAGAAAAGACCCAATTGGATATCTGATTTCTGTTATGTTGTTATTTTGTATTATTAAACATCTCTAAAGGCAATGTTTCTCAAATCTGAGAAGAAAAGGCAATATGAAATTTGTCTGGCATTGACTGACTGTGGTTTTTATGTTGTATGCCAGCCAATAAGGTGCATGAGCCAAGGAAGTTGGCAATGAAATGTTCTGTTATCTTATCCAAATAAGAATAGCTGGCTGCAAAACCAAATTGGGCAGTACATTGACTGAAGAGCAGAGATGTTAATGAGCATGCAAAAGTCTCTAAAATACAGGGGAGAAAGCAAATAAATGATATAAACCTTTTTTTTACTCAAGCATCTGTACATAATGACAAGACTCCCTTTTGGCATCCTCCAGGCTCCTCCTTTCATCATCTTGGTGGCCCTTTGTTGTACTCTCTATTATGTCCACATTTCTCTTGTACTGAGGAGCTCAGCAGGGAGAAAAAAACACTCCAGGTTTACCTCTCAGCTTGCCAGTAGTATTTTGGCCAGTTCAGCCTAAGATACTATTAGCCTTTGTAGTGTCAAGGGCACACTGTTGGCTCATATAAAGCTTTGTGTCCATCAGGACCCCAAGTCATTTACTGCAAAGCTGCATTCCACCTGGGTGGCTCCCTGTTTCATGCAGTGGATTCTCTCCGTGTGCAAGACTGTTCCAACCATCTCCAATGCTGGCAGATTAAATTTTTCTGCATACAGCTTCTTGGCCAAAATGGAAAAACTGGAACTAATAGAAATAGTATTTTTTACTAATAGTAAAAAATTAGTAATTACTAATAGCAATACTAATAGTAATAGTATAAGTAGCAATAATAATAGTAATCTTTTTCATGTATTTACACTTTATCCAGGGAGATGGTTCTTTGAAGGCAGCAAAGTAACTTGATTAATAATGGATGTGAAATATCAAAATGCAGTCACACATGAGATGAGAAGTTCTCAATGAAGAGGAGGACTTAATTTTCACACAGCATGGCTATTCCTGTTGCTAACCAATTGTTTCCTGTGACAGGTAACCTTCTAGAAACTTGGACAAAATACAGGAGTAATGGATATTGCTCAAGGACACACCACAATCAGTACATCTTTTCAGTTTGGTGTCTGGGAGAGGGTCCTACCATCCTCTCCTTTCACTGCAAAGTTGCTTGTGGATGCCTATTTGTTGTTCAAATTTGGCTGAGTTCATAGAATCATAGAATCATAGAATCACTAAGGTTGGAAAAGACCTAGAAGATCACCCAGTCCAACCGTTCACCTATTCCCAATAGCTCCTACTAAACCATGTCCCTCAACGCAACATCCAGTCTTTCCTTGAACACCCCCAGGGTCGGTGATTCCACCACCTCCCTGGGCAGTCCATTCCAGTGCCTGACCACCCTTTCTGAAAAGTAATACTTCCTCATGTCCAGCCTGAATTTCCCCTGGCGTAGCTTGAAACCATTCCCCCTGGTCCTATCACTAATGACACGAGAGAAGAGGCCGACCCCCAGCTCACTACAACCTCCCTTCAGGAAGTTATAGAGAGCAATAAGGTCTCCCCTGAGCCTCCTCTTCTCCAGGCTGAACATTCCCAGCTCCTTCAGCCTCTCCTCATATGGCCTGTGCTCCAGACCCCTCACCAGCTTCGTTGCCCTTCTTTGAACACGCTCCAGGGCCTCAATATCTTTCTTGCAGTGAGGGGCAACTCAGAGTTCCTCTGAGTGGTTTAAGCATTTAAGAGTTTATTGGAAATGGAAGTAACAAAAGTAAAACAAGTTTTATTAGGACATTTCATCACGCATCAAGACCAGTAGAACTACTTGTTTAGAGATCTGAAGAAGTCCACAGGGCAAACAAATGAATGGGCTCTGATCAGGGAACGCTGTAAAATAAAGAAGAGCAGCAAGTCACTTTTTTTTGCTCATGAAAGCAAGAAAAAAGAAATAAAGTTAAGGCAGTCTTGTTAAGTGTCAACATAATTTTATCTTTTGATCAGCCATATAGAAGTATATTCTTAAACTTTTGCAGCTATTCATGGATACACTGCGGGACTTATTGAAAAAAATTAACATATCTTCATTTCTGTTTCAATGGAAACTAAATATCTTGCTAATATCCTCCTTCCCTTTATTTGGCCATACTTTCCAACTGCCTAGAAATATTACAGATGCATAGAACATAGGAAAAAAATACATACTTACTTTACCACAATCTTTTTTTTTTTTTTTTTTGACATGCTGAGGCTAAACAGGAAACACATTGCTCTTTAGTCTTTGACTGTAGAAATAAATTTTAGTACATAATTTTATTTCTATCCCTCTTCTGAACCATCTGACTGCCACTGGAGAAATTGGTATGCAATCCAGGCCATATACGTATCTAAATATAATGCAGGTTTCTGACTTTATTTTATTTTTAATGGACAGTTGCAGGATGACACTTTGAAGGCTCAAAAGCAATCTTTTCTTGTGGGATGTAACTACCAAACTCCAATCCTCAGTCTGAGCATTTGTTTTTTTCATGCATCAGAATAGCAACAAGAAAAACTTAGTATTTAGGAAAAAAAGTTGTTTTTTTTTTTTTTTTCTTTGCTGAGGTAAATGTCCAGATCCTTTTTGATTTCCTTTGTTTTCATTTAATGATTATCAAAGAACTCTTGAGTGCCATAGAACCTGCTTAGGATAATAAGAACACTTAATGAGTTGGGAATAAACTGCAGTCACACTTCAAAACTGTCTGGTCATTGTGAGCTGCAGCATACATATCTCAGTAAGCTGAGATGAGTGAAAGGCAATGATCCCCATCTTCACCTCCATTTTGCAATGGAGCATGCTTCCACAAGGTTGGTGTCATTAGCATCACACATCCATGTTTTTCCTTCCAACAAAATGGGGGATTCAGATGGCCTAGGTGCTTCCAAGGTGTATGCTATCTGGAAATGTCTGCTACTTTTTTTTTCATTAAGAATTCTTTCATTAACCCTCCTGCCATTCATCTCAGTAAGGGAAATTACTAGCTGTTGAAATTCTGGAAAGCTGAAGAGTGCAGTCAAAAATAGGTGAGGAAATTGAGATTTTTATGGTGACTGAAGAAAGAGGGAGTTTTTCTTAGTCCCACTTATTGCAAGAAACAGCAATCCTTCCCTTCCCTTCCCTTCCCTTCCCTTCCCTTCCCTTCCCTTCCCTTCCCTTCCCTTCCCTTCCCTTCCCTTCCCTTCCCTTCCCTTCCCTTCCCTTCCCTTCCCTTCCCTTCCCTTCCCTTCCCTTCCCTTCCCTTCCCTTCCCTTCCCTTCCCTTCCCTTCCCTTCCCTTCCCTTCCCTTCCCTTCCCTTCCCTTCCCTTCCCTTCCCTTCCCTTCCCTTCCCTTCCCTTCCCTTCCCTTCCCTTCCCTTCCCTTCCCTTCCCCTTCCCTTCCTTCCCTTCCCTTCCCTTCCCTTCCCCTTAAAATCTTTTCTTCTCTTTTCTTTCTCCCAATATTGAACACCCAGCCTGAGAGAACTGTGATTTCTTTAATGGTATTATGATCTTTTACTGTGTGTCAATATGTAGGGTAAATAACTAGAGTATGGAAGGGGTGATAATACTAGATATCTTAGATCTAAATACATTTAAATATGAATCATTTGCAGTGGCTTAGTCCCACAACAGCTCTAATGCTTTTTTGCTGGTAGGGATCTGTAAAGAAAATTTTGTATGCATGTGTCTGTAAATATACTAGAGTTTTAAGGGAGCAACATCATGCAAAAGAGATTTTATAAAAATATAACTTTAGAACTGCCACAGAAGCGCAGTGTATTATGGCAAATACTGCTTCCTGACAAACTCATTGGAGTGTCAGGGTGGCAGGACCTATCTGATGCAGGTGAGCTTAGGAATAACCAGGAAAATCACCACTGGTGATTTGCACGTTCTTCCTGATTTTATTTCAGAGTGCCCAGACTGCTGCAAAAGCAACTAATGAAAACAATTATTAGGGATGCGTTTCAGATATTCTCTCCACAGCTCATGAGCACCATCCAGATATGTACATACCACCCACAATACTCGAAAACTCGTCAGTATATTAAAACTGCAGTGAATGGAAATGCAGCTATGGAAACGTGCTGCAATTAAGGAACATTTTAGCAAGTCTCTAATAGGGACAGATATCACTGTCCTCAAAAGCAAATCCAGCTTAAATAATTAAGGTCATAATGATAATTGGTTTGGTTAATGACAAAGGACAAAAATGAAATAAAATGAAGAATTTGCACAAAAGATTTGAATCTTAGAGTCATAGAATACCCTGAGTTGGAAGAATCTTAATTCTAACACAGGACAACCATATTTCTGTGAGTGAGGTCCAAATGCATCTTGGAGTATGGCAGCTCAGTGCTATGACAGCTGCTCTGGAGAGCCTGTTCCTGTGCCTGAATGCACTCAGAGGCCTCAGTGGTTTCTCATTACTTGAATTTGTGCAGTACTTTAGGCTTTTTCAGCAGTCATTAGAGAGAGAGCAAGAAATACACACAGAGTGTGACGCAGAATTTGCATATGATCTTTCAGCTTGTGGAGGTGTACTTCTTAATTATTTCTTTATTCCTGAGGTGTCTTAAGATACAAAGTATCTCATTTTGGTATCCAAAAACCTCAGTATAGTTGACTAAGTTTGGATAAATTCATTCGTATGTTAGGCAGTATAAAATATAGCTGCAGTTAGAAGTAGCTGAAGAGCAAGCTAGAAACACTTAGTGGTGTATGTGTCTGGAAAGCTACACTGATCACCAGATACAGCTTTCTACTTTTCAAGAAACTAAATTATCACTGTCACTGACTATACATGTTAGAAGTCCCTCTGTTGCCTAAATAATTTTTAATCTTCTTTTGGATAACCTAGAATATCCTGCATGATCCATTCTAGCTTTCTAGGATGCCCATCAGCCATATGTCTTAGCTGCTCCATTTTAGCTGCTTCACTATATGAGTACCTTAAAACAAACAAACAAACAAAAAAACAACAACACAAAACAAAACAAAAAAACTTAAGACATATGAAACAGCACAGAATTAACATCAAATATCATAAAAATCCTACAACATTTCATTTGTCATGTCTATATCGAGTATTTGGTAACATTCATAGCAAAAGTGAATTTTAAGGCAGAACTGGAAGGCAAGAGGTATCTGACTACCCAATACTCGGGCACTACTGTAAGAAAGATCCCATACATATGTTTGAAACAAGATCATGCTAGTTTTTCAAGGCCAGTCGTAAGTGTTCATGACAATTCATCTTAAGAGTGCTTTGATGAGATGTTTCCCCAGGTTTGCCTTTCAAAATTCAGTGAATTATTCATGAACACTACAGGTTGATTTCATCCCTACAAAAAATTCATGACCTCTTTATTCATTTCTTTGCTACTGTCAGGCTCCTCAGGGCTCAACAACTGTTTGAATAAAATGTCATTCCAACTACTGTGCATCACAGAATATGAACTTTTCTGGAGGTAGGAAATGAACCAATCACACTCTGGTTTCTCCATTATTTTTCAACATTACATAAATTAAAGTAGAAATACCAGTAATATCAATGCTAAAGGTCATATATAGTTTCAACAAAAATCTCCAAGACAACTGCTAAAGGAAAAGAAGACACACAAAGCTAACATGATTGAAATATGAGTAAAATCATTTCTCTCTGTTTCAGGGCTATAAATGCACGGATTATGGGGGCAAAAGATTGATAAACATCTACTTCAAGATACTGATTGATAAATGAACCCCATATACCACAGTCAGATAGAATTGTGTCTTATTTCATGAAAACTATCTTCCTTTAATGGCTGGTTCATGAAATGCATAAATGCCTGGATGGTCAAAAAATATAAACTTTTTAAAAGTATATCTGTGGTTTCTTATTTAAATTGAATGGTCATGTGCTGATTATCTGAGATAATTCCTATGATAAAGAGAATATAAAGGGGAAGAAGAGGATATTTAGGAAAAATCCTATTTCAGCCTCAGCTTGCTGATATTCTGAATGGGTGCTTGTGAATTGAAAACCTCGATTTTCCCATTTCCTCTCAATCCTTCCTGCTGCATCATTCTTACAAAATTGTTGTCACTGTTGGTAAATAAAACTGGTGATTAAACAGCAATATTCTAGTAACTGCTGAAACTTAAGCCTCTTCATTTGCATGAGAATTAAACACAGAAGAAAACAAGTAATCACATTCTCAGCTTTATTCACTAGTGCATGCTTTTGGGGTTTTTGTTATTCTTGTGAGTTTTTGTTTTTGTTGGCTTTCGTGGTTTTTGTTTTCTTTTAATTATAGAATCCAAAATCAGATACAAAAAGAAAAAGGGTGGAAGTTTTAATTTTCTTCTTAGAAAAGATTAGCTTACAAAATTCAGATTCTGCTTCAGAAGTGATAAGAGTATCCTGCTGTAAGTGAAAGAAACTATTTTATATACACAGGGAACTGGGAGACACCAAATCCACCTGATACTCTGGAGAGGGCATAAAGAGGTAGATACATTTTTGTCTACTTTTCTCTTCTGAAAAAAAGCAATTATTTTGAATGAGTTTCTTTTTTTTTTTCCCCAGGTAGGATGACTTCTGCAGTGCACTACATTTAGAACAAATGCTTAGGGCACCAAAATAGATGGGGGGTTGGAGCTTATGCTTCTAATCTGTGATCATATAGTATTCATAGAACCTTGCCACACAGTCTAGTTTGTTATTGTGCAAATGCTATTATTAAAACAGTTCTTATTTTCTGATTGCATAGCCAGCCCAAGACCCCTCTCCTGCAAACAGCTAACTAGATCCTAATAAGATATGAATCATCTGAGCCAAACAAGGTATGCTACTTCTTTGTCAAACAGGAATATTGAAACAACAAATGAAAGTTGTGAACTCCATACATCCTTAGCTGAATAGCAGCTATCAAAACATATAGTTTTTGAATGTCAAGATCAAGATCTAGTAAACCTGTAGCTTTATGTGGAATAGGATGTTTCAAGTGTCTGTCCTCACAAAGCCATTGAGACACTGCATGACACTGTGTCCTTGAGTTTGGAGTTTCAAAAATCTTAAATTCTTATTTAGTCTTCTCTGGCTAAATCATTAATACTCTTCCTAGTCACCTGTAATCAATTATCTGTAGACGATAAAACTCAGATTTAAAAAAAAAAAAGAAAGTAAAAAGTAGCATAATTATTTTTTTATATTATTTATTTATTTATTTTAACATGGTCTGCATAAATAACGTGCTAATAGCAGAAATCAGACTTGAAGAGATAATAACAAACTGCATGGACACAGAAGAACTACCTGGCTTGATTCACAAACAGATTCACAAAAGGTTACAAAATCCCACATTCCACTTATGTCATCCAGCTGCACCTTCTGCTACTCCTGAAGATATCTGTTTCCTACCAACACTTTCACATTGGGTGCTTTCAACTTTTCCATGCAAAACCAGGCATAGGTGGACTAACAGTGCCTAACTAACTCATTTAAGTTCATCTTTCAAATGTGAAACTACTGCATCAAGCGCCATCAAACTGAAGAGAAAGAGCTAATATTTTCATATCTTTCCAGTATTTCTGTCCACCAATTTTAAATGTTACTATGGACTATTCATATATTAAAAAATCTTTTTTTTGTTTTCTTCTTTTTTTTCCTGATAGTTTCCCTGTTTATATGTGCATGTCTTTTACTAGATTTTAACTTACTTATCCTAAGGCAGCTAGCACCATTCACAGGACCATGAGGAGACAGTTTTTCATAACTAGTTATTTTGAGTGTGTTTGGAAGCATTCAAAAACAGCTGGGAACTGCATAAAATTTTACTGCTTGGCCAGTTCTTATTAACATATGATAGACCAGTATTGTCTGCTTCTCCCTTTCACTGGGAATGATTGTTCTGCCATGAGCAGCATGGTTATAACAGATCTCTGTTTCAGCCTCAAGACAGTTTTTTTATTCAAATTGGAAAATATTGTAGAAAAGGATTGGGTTTTTTTGGTTTTTTTGTTTTGTTTTGTTTTTGTTTTTTTTGTATGTCTCATACTGCCTGCTGGCTTTGAGTGCTCTGGGATACCTCTTGACAGCACTGAGTGGTCAAGTTGAACAGAGAACAAGTCAGTTCTCAGGCTGAAGCACATTTGTTATGGCCAGTTGGTGTGAATAAGCAGTTTCATTGAATTCGGTGTGACTGCATTGATTTATATCATCTGAGGACATTTAACTTCTAAATCAGCTGAACTCAAAAGAAGAAAAAAGTTTTTATTTAGTCTATTTTTTTTGTTGTTTGCTTAATTTGTTTTTCAGTTCAGCTTTTAAAGTTTAAACTGAAACTACAGTTATGTATCTGTATACTAGAGATAACACCACCAATGTGAGGCCTCTTGCAGCGTAGGATGACAGGTTGCTGTATAAGTATAGCAGAGATCTAGCAGTGGGCAGTGTATACAAAATCCACCCAGCTCCTGAAATTAGGTGGCATTTTCCCTTGTCTTTAAATCTGTACATAATGGATGATCTCCAGTAAAGACACTGATGACTGACAGTAAGACTTAGATGTGTATAGCCTGTGTTCTGGATGACCTTCATCGGCTGTGCTAATTAAAAAGGAAAGTCATTCTCTTTTTCTGTAGGCAAAGGTGATACATAAAATCTCATTTTGTACAGAGATGCCACCTGCCTCAGAAGAAGCATCCTCTGTGCTACTCCTTGGAGGTGTAACTTGACTTTGTTTTTTTTCTTTTTTTTTGCTTGACTTAAAGACTGCAAAGGGAATTAAAAAGACTTAACATAAGGCCTTGCACTCCAATAAGGATTTTCCCTTGTCTCAGATAAAAATTATGGGCTCTAGAATAACTGATGGTTTGGTACAATTCTGATTAAAATTATGAAAGAGTTGTTGGGGCACATTGTCAACAGATGGCACTTCTTGCGGGGTGGGGGGAATGCAAGTTATGAATGTACCTTCAAAATTCCTGTAACAATTTTTAATTTCTTCTGACAAAAGTGGGTAACAGCAGTGGAGGCTAGCAGAATAGGAAAAGAGTGCAAGGATTTGCATATACTGTATGCAAACTGTTCTGATGGCAGAACAATCTGTCCAAGAATTCAAAATATAGGGGGAAAATAAAAAAAGAAGGATGGCACACTATAAAGTTCTGAAAATTAGTTCAAATATCCTTGTGTCTACAAATTAGAATTAAGGAAAAAAATGTGGTTTTGCTTCCATTCATAGTTGCATTTATTAATGAAGTGCTACTGCCTCCAGCCTTTGTTTGGATGGATAGACAATTGAAACTGCAACCATTCTAATGAAGTATAGACATTATTAAGTGGAATTGAAATATTCACAAAGATTTAAACATGATGTGGAAGCAAATAGCAGTATATTCCATAACAAATTAACTTGTTTTTTCCATGTGGAGTGGCTCAGTATAAACTATTTGGTGAGGTATATGTAAAAACAATAAGACAACTATTAATTTAAATAAAATGAATAGATAAGTAACTACCTTCATTGAAAAACATGAGAAAGTGTGAAAAACAGCTCTCTTTGCCCTTCAAGGTGTTGTTGCTAAGTGATCATTTGGTACTTCGGGATAAGGGGATTATTGCTCAGTGCAGTGTTTAGCATCATGTTCCTTTTTTGGCTGGTGTAAATCAAAACATTTTGTTTTTTAAAGAGAAGACATACATTTTGATCATTCAGAAATGTTTTCTACTTGCCCGAAGCCTTTAAAAGGTACTTTCAAGTAGTTGATAAAAGCTAGATGTATAGTTTATGACAATATTTACATGTTTTCATTCGAGCAATAGTATATTATAAGACACATCACGAGAATTATACTGTAAGATTAGCAACAATGATTAGCATTTGATTTTAGTTTGCCTTATTGAGTTAGACTATTGTTTGATCATTCAAGACCGGTCCATTCCTTTAAGTATACTTTGAGCATTTAATATTGATTTATGCTGTTGAAAGCAAGTAACATAGGGTGGATTTCCATGAGTATTAAGCAAGAAATTCTTTAAATCTGGAAAAATGAAAAGGAACCCTATTGTGTAAGGGTCCCCAGGTCCCCAGTCCTTGTACTACAGTCTGTGGGAATGTCTCAAAAGTTTAATTTCCTGAGATAACATCACCAGTTGAAATTTGGTGTTTTCAGGTACCTCTCATGGCCCTTAACTTGACAAAAAGAAGCACATATCAATACCAGAAATTATCTGTTTAAATGCTGTTATACAAGTCTGTATATGTCTTTTTCTGCACAGCCTGCTAACGCATCTCTGTATGCTCCACAGATAACTCCAAAGTTACTTATATTTGGAGAAAGATTTACAAGGTAGGCAGGAAGAGAGGAAGGGAGGAAGGAAGGGAGGAAGGGAGGAAGGGAGGGAGGAAGGAAGAAGGAAAAAAAGTCAGGCAGCAGTCACAGCGATGAGTTGTTTGTGCAAGGGATACGTGAACCTTAGAAAACTGAATTATTTTATAAGAAAAATGAATCTGGGATATGATCAACTCTAAAGGATGCTTGAGATGAGAAATTTCACAGGAGCAAAGATTATAATGCCTCTCCAGTGCACCCTGCTAGGACTGAAATTTTTCTATGTATAAGATGTCATTTCCAGCTTGTATCTGTATTTAAATTTGTAAGAATTAAGGAAGACCATGACAAGAGTTTTCACCACCTCATATTTATTCAGTCAGTGTTACACAAGAGAATAGATTTAGATTCAAAGTCAGTATACATTTGATTGTTTTCTTTTTCCCTAATGCTATGTCAATATAACACAATTATCTTCTGCTATTAAAAAAAACTTTGAATATGAAAATCTTTAAAAACGAACAAACTGAATATAGACAAAATACAAATTTTGATCTATTCATTTCTCCTACAGCTAAGATTCTAATGAAGATTTTAATGAAAAATCTTGAATATCAAATTCAGAATGAAAAACATCTTTTAAAAGGAAAATTTTGTAAAAATGTTTCTGTGTATGTGTTTAATAATACTTTATTCCAAATAAAGCTCTGAAAAGTAGAGACTGGTTGACACAAAATGAAATCTTCTGTATAAAAGTAAAAAAAATTATGAGTGATAAAAATAATTCCTCATGAAGATTCAAGACTGACCTGTATATTGAACTATGAAAGCCCTCTTCTGCCCAGAGAAGTTGGGTTAGATGATGTGGTAGTACGAGTACCAGGAAAAATTTCAGAACTCTATAGTATATTGGAAAAGCAGGATATTTGTGAAAGGAAAAGGTATATCCAGTGCTAACACATGGGAAAAAAAAAAAAAAAAAAAAAAAAAAAAAAAAAGAATGAAAAGGAAAAAATAGAAAAATAATTAAAAACCAAGTAAATGTAAGAAAGGTAGACAAAACAAAGGGAAACAGTGGAAGATATTTCTTCTCAAAGATGAGCATGAGAACATTGCCCTGCTGCAAGTTTACAGGAAATAAGAGTGCTTCAAATATAAGCAACTGTTTAATGGTGCATCGAGGTCTTAGTAAAAAGAAGAGGAAAGTGATGGAAAAGAGGAAATAAAAATCAATGGAAGAAAACAGAGCTTTGTGGAAAGAAAAATATAGGCAGAATGCAGGCTCCCACTATCTGCCTGGCTACCAAGCACCCTGGGGAATGCATAATGTTGTTTCTGCTTTCTCTTTACATTGCTTTCTTAGGTCAGCCCTCACTTCTTTATGTTATCAGCTGCAGAGGTGAAGCCCTGAAGGTGTCAATGGAGATAAAAGAGAAGGAGAACCACAGAGACAGAGGCTGCACCATTGTTACGAGGCACTGGCCAAGCAGATCAGTACAGCACATGGTTTTTTCATTGTCTGACAAGAAGGGGAACAAAATCCATCATACTGTGGGCAAAATACCATGCTTATCAACAAGATTTTATGTTGCATCTTAACCAAATCCAGATTTAGGAGGAAAAAAATAGTCAATATTTGTCCTTGAGTTTGCTAGTCTCAAAAAAGACAGGAAAAAACAATTATCAAGAAAGTAATCACACGTGGAAGTATTGAAGTTTTCTTATAGTTGTTTTTTTCTTAATCTGACAATTCTCAGCTGTTACGTTATAGGTTTGTATCTACAAGGGCTACTTTGAAAGTAATACCTCCTATTTTATTACACTTGCCCACAACATTAGAGGCAGATATTGGTGGTATGGCATCAGTGGTTGAACTTTCCCTTCAATATTCTGTTAAATTTTGTTGCTGTGTGAGAGATGGCAGCAGAGAGACAGTCTGAAAAACTGCCATCTGACATGGAAATGTGTATGAAGCAAAGGTGTGGAACTGAATTCCTCCATGCGGGAAAAATGGTACTCATTGACCTTCATTCACGTTTGTTGAAGGTTTATGGAGACCAAACAGTGGATGTGAGTACAGTGAGGCAGTGGGTGGTGCATTTCAGCAGTGGCAATAGCAACATGAAAGACAAATCACATTTAGGACGATGATACACAGATGGTGCAGATTGTTATGAGCGTGGCATGCAGGCGTGCGATGTTTGTCACCGGTGAGAAAGTATAGCTAATGGTACTGACTATGCTGAAAAACTGTGTCTTATAGCTGAGAATTTGCTGCTTTTTTAATTGCTCTTCCCTTCAAACCTTGTCTGATGAGACATTTCATTATTCTCATTCTGTTCATAGAAAGACATGCATACATCTGAGTTTCCTGGGTTTTTACAATAAAACCAAAACAGACAAGAAAAAAAGGAAAGGGAAAAAAAAAGGCTAGAAATGGAATAATCCTGGATGCAGAAGGAAATCCAAACAGCATCAAGGGAGGCAGATTTTGTTGAGGATTTTTGCTGTTAATTTATGATAACATATTAAAGATGCTAAATCAGGAGTAGGAAGAGTTGATTTCATATGTTTGTGGCTCCACGGATCCTTTACTTCATGAGCCATCTGCTTGTCCCGTGCCTGAATCTTTAATTTAAAAGGGAGACATTGTTTCCCTTTCTGTCAGGATAAAATGATGAATATTTAAGTAGCACAGTTAATGTTCCCTAATAACAGAAAACAAGATGCTCCTACTTGTTAACTAGGCCTCCATGAGTTGTGCTCTGATATCATGATGAAATATATTAGGGAAAAACATTTTATTTAAAAACATATATTTTAATAAGCATATGAGCATTTCAAGCTATACTCTCTATAAACAAAAATGATTCTTTTCCGTTTGTGAAATTATCTGAAAATGAATGTCTAACCTTAGCTTACACAGAGCTATGCAAATCCATCTGTTAGAAATAACATGCCTAAAAGCCTACACCAGAGTTTGCAAACCCCAGCATTTAAAGAAGGGAAATTTCTTCAGGCGGAAGATTGCCATTATGCATGCAGTGACTCCTGATGGCAAGTGTACTTCACTCAAATTAGGGATGTATACCCGAGGGCTTGTCTATACTCCTTACTTAATAATAAACATCATTTAACCTGGACACGCATTCATCGTGACCTCTTGTTAAGTGATTTACTAAACAAAACATGGGAGACTTGTTTTGTTCTTAAGACCAAAGGAGTTATTCAGCCCAAGGAAGTAGTCTGGTGAATAGATTAATATTCTGTCATGTCACAGGCTATTTAAATCATGTCTGAGGCTGAAGCCAACTGATGCAGGAATGGACAAAAGTCTTTTGTCAAGGTTGTAACAATCAGAAGCTTAGTAACTGTGTACGCCATTATTCAAGAAGTATAAAAAAGTATTTTTCTGCATATATCTGATACAAATCACCTCAGGATTATATGCCACTCTCACTTCTTGGAAAAAAGCAGAGGACATTTTATGAAATGATAGTGCCTCTCCTTAAACTGCAGAAGAGCATCCTTTCAAAGGGCGGGAACAGAGTCACACACAAGATACATACGTAAATGGAGGACAAGATTACCAGCTTCTGCACGTCAGTGTTTCTCCAAAGCTGTCTATCATGGATATCACATTTCAAGGGCAAAAACAAAAAAAATGAGGAAAGGACACTTCTCCTCTAAGACACTAAGGCAAATTAAACCCACGATGGAAATAATGATAGTTTAATGATCAACTGCAATTATGATATCATGATCTCATTAGAGTTGTTGGAATCTTTATTTAAGAAAATGAATTTGCAAGTCCCCATAGTGTTTCAGTGAGACCAAAGTGAATCCAGACTGAAAAAAAAAAAAGAAAAAACAAATGCCCCTCTCTCGTAGTTTGTAAAAATGAGATGCCAGTTTGCTTCTAGGAACTGTTTCACTAATTAAGACTTGAGCACAAAAAAAAGAAACTGAGAAACTGAGTAGACTGAAATGACCCATAGGTAAGGGCAAATTCTTGAAAAAATACAGAGCTTTTTAGTGTGGTTGTTAGCATTAAAAAAAAAAAAGAAAAAAAAAAAAGGAATGCTGAAGGAGACTGTCAATATGTTTGAGTGAAAAATCTAAATATGTTTTTGGTTTTTTTCAGTATTTTTTTTCATAGAATAAAATTGTGGAATCATAGAATCCTCAGAGTTGGAAGTGACCTTTAAAGGTCATCTAGTCCAACTCCCCTGCAAGGAACAGAGACATGCACAGATAGATTGGGTTGCTCAGAGCCTAGTCCAGCATGGTCTTGAAAGTCTCCAGGGATGGGGCATCAACCACATCTCTGGGCAACTTGTCCCAAGCACCTCACCACTCTTGCTGTAAAAGACTTTTTCCTTATATCCAACATAAATCTATCCTCTTTATGTTTGAAACCATTTCGTTTTGCCCTATAACAACAGACCCTGCTAAAGAGTCTGTCCCCTTCCTTCTTGTAGCTCCCCTTATCTGCTTTTGATTCAGCCCAGGTTATAGTCGGCTCTCCTGGATGCAGGGGCAAAAAAAACAAAACAACAACCAACCAACAAACCAACCAAACAAAAAAAAGCCCTTTTGTAAAAGAACTTCAAAAAGATAAATTGAAGAACAAAGAAAGGTGAGAACTGCATGCATATTGTGATTTCATAACTGACATTTTATTGTGAAACTTTTTGTTCCTAGACTGAAAGGATATCTGAACCATAAAAAGCAAGACTCAGCAGTCTACTAACTTTGCATAGAAGGCAGACTGTAACTTGGTAGGATTGATAATAGGAGCCATAACAAAACAAGGTTGAAGCGCCAATTAAAAATGTAGTGAACAGCCATAATCTGTGTAAATAAGTTTCTGATCACATAGGGAGCCCAGTTTATGTAACATGTGACCCTTTGCCTGGATACAACCACCCAAGACTCCTTATGAGAACCTGAATTAACACAGAACATGCATAGTATTAGATTTATATACATATATAGCAACCCTAGGAATAGGTGGCCACCTTTTAGAAATGTGAATATCTATATGCTAAAATATATAAAATCTGTTTGCTTTCAGTCATGGGTATGCTACAAATATGACTATCCATATGCTAAAGTGTATAAAATCTGTGTGTGATGGGTGTGCATGCTGGAAGAAGTGATATCCCATGCAACCAGTACTGAAATAAAGCAATGTCGGTTTTCTAGCCTGTCACTTGGGTTGGCAAGCTTTATTCATGGATTTTGGTGACATCTTGGGCTGCAGGAAACTTTGCTCTTCACCTGGAGCATTTCCTGCCCTCCTCCTGAACTCACCTTGTTGCCTGCAGGCTGCTTCTCTCATTTCTCACTCTTTTTTCCCAGCTGTTGCTGTGCAGCAGTTTCCCTTTTCTTCAATCTGCTCTCCTGGAGCACGCCCAGCATCACTCATGGCTCAGCTCTGCCCAGTGTTGTGTTCCTTTGGAGCAGCTGGAGCTGGCTTTGATCCGATATGGTGAGGTGCTGGGCTCCACTCACAGAGGCAAACCCTGAAGCCACTCCACTACCAAAAATCTTTCCATGATTACATGGAAAGTAAGTACTGAGCTGAGTTACAGCTCAGTACAATATGTTATCTTCTTTTCATTGAGTGTATTAAATTTTGTACAAAACTTAGGAAAACTGCACATAAAAGACTGTTCTATGTGATCATCTCTGTCTTTGCAGAAACAAATCCTGCTGTTTACATGCATCTTCTCTGTGATGAATTTAATCAATTCTACAGCAGAACTTTCTTAACAACTCCTTTGGGTGGCAAGATTGCCCAGCCAAAATGTTAAGCATTACACTAAAGTAAACAAGTAGTGCCATTCAGCAGATCTAGGACCCGCCCAGGAGATTCTTCAGAATTTCACTGGGAAGCTCCTTCAGTGATGAGTCGAATATTTTGCTGTGAAGTCATCTTAAGAGTTCAGTCTATTACCTTGCTCTACTATCTCAAATCAGTATGTTGTCATCTATGCAAATTACTCAAGGTAATCTTCCCCTACCGCTGTAGGAATTACCAAATGTATGCCCTAGTGACTTGCACAGATTCAGCCCTGATGCTGATCTACAGGTCTAGCTTTTATGCCTAGCACCACAGTTATAATTCAAATTTCATCTTTATCACAGCAGTTGCTCAAAGCCCATATATTTTACTACAGAAAGAAGATAGAGCTATGTAGTCTTAGATGAGTACAAGAAATCTTTTTCAGACAACAAAGAGACATGGAAGTACATGTCTCACAATACATTAGGTGTTGACTTCTGAAGAACTGTCAACTGCTCTTTAAGAGTGATAGTGTCTTCTTTCTCCATAACATCTTTCTCTTTTTCTGCCCTTGCCATAATCCTTTGTATGCTTTTCTGACTCTTCCTTTCTTTTCCTCAATAATGCTTCATAGGTTTTATATTATTATTTTTTTTCACCTTCTTGTTTCATTTATGCATTTATTTCATCTCAGTCCTACTCACTGACTGAAATATAGAGGTTGTCAACAAGGGTAAGAATGAAATAATACATATAGGACAAAGCAGTTTTATTAAACTTGTTTTAATTCCATTCTTTGGATTGCTAAATGTCCTTAGCTACTAGATAGCTGAAAAATAAATAAATAAATCAGAGCTAGAAACAAGCCTGAATTTGAATTCTAGCAAAAATACAACTTCCAAAATTTTGCAATAAGCTTCCCAGGCTCTGACTGCTTTCTTTGTAGTGTCCTGTAGTTCACATTTGCATTATAAAGATGAGGTCACTGATGGTTGTTATCTCTGAATAAGCTGAAGTCCCCTGTCTTCTAGGATTTGGTGACCATGGGGAGCTTCTCCCAGCACCTCCATTTTTTTTTTTTTTTTTTTAATAATCTTTTCCTGAGATAGCTGCTTGGCTATCATAATATACCCAAATTCTTTTCCTCTACTTATGACAAGATTGAACATGACTAAACTTGTGATTTAAAAGAGGGTGGGTGGGCTTTTTTTTTTTTTTTTTGTCATTGTATCCTGTGTATTTTCCAGTGATTAATACTGAAATATTTGTGAGTATGCCTTACCACCAAATCTGGGACTTTGATGCTTACAGTTTCTGAGTAGAAATCCTATCTGTTTGTTTGCTAAGACTGCCTGGTTCTATTAACCTGAGTGGATGTCAGCTGTCTTAGACCAGTGAGTCGCTGGGCCAAGTAATAAATCCTATCCTGCCTTCCCTGTCCATTTCCATTATAACATTAGAAATGTAGTCTTTTGGGGTTTCATTTTGTTCACTTTTTATTCATTTGGGATATGATGTCAGACATATAAACACATTAGAGGGCACTGAAGATTGTCTTTTACTTCTCCAGCCTTTGGGCTAAATGCCTTCAATTTATTAAAAGTTTAAACAAAGATTGCATTATAAATTATGATTTTTACATTACATTATAGATGATGAGGGGGTCAGGCATAGAATATGAAAAATAATTAAGTTTTTTAATGAGCAATCTTTGTATCATAACTAGATATCCTAGATTCTGACACACCGTGTTTTTACAAGGTAAGGTAGATAAAGTTTAAAATAGAATAAAATAAAATGAAACACCAAAAACTTGTTCAGAAAGTACTTTTTTTTTTTTTTTTTTTTTTTTTTTTTTTTTTTTTTTTTTTTGTATGATGACTTTGTATGGAAAGAAATGGTAAAAAATCTATCTTTTCCTGACCAAGGAAAGAAAAGAGAGATCCAGAATTGAGTGAGTGAGAGGAAATTTGAAATCATTTGAATAGATCTAGTGCAAAATATTTCTTTGGCATTGGCAATAAATAGAGTAGGCCCGAAGTGAAGAAAAAACTCTTTTAGGATCGGGCAGCTTCTTACAGCATGGATTATTATATTTGCAAACTGGATTTCAACGTACTTCAAGTATTCTTCTGGGAGAAGGTGAAAGAGCTAAAGGAGAATAAATAAATTTATCATTTATTTGAGCTGAAGGTTGTCCCCCTGAGGTGCTAATCTTATTCATTTGTCATCGTCAATCAATTTGTGATGCAAGAGGGAAAGGTGTGGGTGTGGGCTTTTAAATCACTGAGTATTATTTGTGAGTGTGTCTGGAAGTAGCTTTGGTTGTACAGGGCATTCTGTAGCTTCCTCAATTTACAGCATTAGCTATAGAAGAAATATGAAATCCTCTTTCAAGTTTGTCACCTTTAATTATAATCTTTAGAAGGCTTTGCATATAAAAGATCCCATTTCTTTCATAGCAAACTGTTGAGTATAAGAAAACATTGTTGGCTTTCCAATGCCCAAGACAAATAAAACTTTCAATTTTCCTTTGAAAACTTTGTCTCAACAGAAACATTTTAAAATAAAAATTGAGTTTCTATTACATATAATGTTGTATATGCTGTCATTGTACATGCCTTTAAGAGGTGAGGGGGAAACATATACCCTACACATCCCGAGAGATTCATTGTTAAGAAATCAATACCAGTAATGCTGCATTTTTGTGTCATTACTTTCTGCTTTGAATTGCTTTACTGCTTTTCTATAACAGCTGTATGACTTTCTGGTCAACAGCTTAAAAGCAGTTTACTGAATTTCCTGTCATGAGCTATCATTTAAAAATCTAAAAGTGTAAAAGTGCTGTTTCAATTAGATCTCTCCAAGGAAAATCTCAAACACTATGTATGCTTTGGCTGCCTCCATCTTCCACAATCCTCCAAAATGTTGGATTTGATATTCACAAGCACTCTCACATGAAAAGGTGTGCAGCAGGTTTGCATAGTGCTATGAAAATCCTGATGTGATGATCTGCAGTCCACCCATCATTTTAGTCCTTTTCAATTGAAAAGAAAAACAAAACAAAAACAAAACAAAAACAAAAAAAGCAGCAGCAAAAACAAACCCACAAAATTTAACATGAAGCCAAAAGAATAATGAAGATCAAGGTCTCAATGTTGGAGATATAATCAATCACTCTAAAAAGAAAAAACCTTGATCAACTTGGACAACAGGTAATGTCACTTGTCCTCAGAACTGGGAATCACTCCCTGGCTCTCTTTTTATTTAGAAGTATAGAACCATCTTGGTTATATACTACTATATATAATAACCTTGGAGAATTCACTAGAAGAATCCATTAAATATAGATGCCTGAATCAGCTACACGAACTGCTTGAATCTTTCTCTTGGATATACTATGAACATTTTTATACACTTCACATTCATATTTCTAGCTACCTGTATCAGACATTTGTTTTAAAACCAGACAAATTGCATTCAAGAGGTAACTCTTTCTCTGTGTGGCTGATGGAAGGTTTTTACATAAGTGGCTTAGACTAAAACTGAGAAAGGAAAAGAATCTCAGACTACACTGGGTAGTAAATACGCTACCTTGGTATGTTTGCCTTATCAATACTACATCATTCTTTCATAAAATATTCTGATTTATAGGTTCCTGATCTGATATTTCTGTGTAAACTAAAAAGGTTACTATAGCCATCCAGACTTTTTCCTGTGTTGGCAGTAGGATAATTTTTCTTGTGGGCGACTGTATGAGTAAGACGTTCCAAAAGACAGTATTTCTATAAATTTGTTGCATGCTAACTTTTACCGTTTATTTTGTCATTTAGTTGTTTTCATAGAAATATTTCCAATATCCTGTTCTATTTCAATGCTATCTCACTGCTAGTCTAGAATGCTAGAGCGTTTTTATTGCTTGTTTGTTTTGATTTGGTTTCTGTTGATTTTTTTTTTTTTGGTGTTTCTTTTTTTTTGGACATTTTTTCTTTCTTGGGGAAGATAGCAAACACAGTGTCTGACAGAAATTTAAGAAATCTGTAGTGGATGTAGTTGTATATGCCTTAGAAACCAACAGATTTCATTAGAAAGGTGAACTATCAAGAAATTGGTCATGTTTAAGAACTCATAGCACTGATGGACAGAGAGCACAGTGCTTACATGTGCTGCACAGCCTTGCTAGGACCTTGGGGAAGCATCTGAGCACCACACTGCCAGAACCAGACTGCCAACATTAATGAGCCTAAATCTGGGCTGGAAATGTCCCTCTGTGCTGCTGTTGCACCTTGACAAGCTGCATTCACACATCTCCCAGACCCCGTGGTGCCATCAAGACTCTGTGCATTGACAGAACACACGTTCCACTTCATCTAATTTCCTTCTCTTCTCCCTCAGCAATGTGCAGAAAAGCAGCTGTGGGAAGAGCTAGTCATGCTGCTTTACACCAGCTGAGAACTCCCTTATGCCACAGAGAATTGTAAACATTTCATTAAGTCTCTGAGCAGTGTCAAGTGGCAGGAAGACAGAGGGATGTGGCCTGGCACGTGGCCATATGCACTGCTTTCTTGTTGAAAAGCTGGTGCTGAAACAGCCATTGATACCAACACTAAGCAGAAAAGCCTCTGTGGGATGTTAGGGATCATATGATTATATGACGTTGGGACAAGAACCCTGGAGAAACAAAACCAGAAACTCTCAGGGACAGAAATAATTAAAGCAAGGACTGGGATTTTGATGAAAATGCCCTGATGTGACTTTCTCTATCCTGCTCCAAGTAGGTATTTATTTACTCCTCTGTCTCCAAAGAGAATTGTATTCTTCCCTATTTTCATGCTCATATTATAAAAGATAATTTGATTTTATCCTTCTGGCTTCACTCCGTATCTCTCCCTTCAACTTCCTTCATCTGTCCATCCTTCTCTCCCTCCTCCTCTCCCTCTCTCAGGAGGAATAGTTTTGGAGAGATCAGGAACCGGGCACTTATCAGAGCTCAGAGAAGAAAAACAAAACAAAACAAAAAAAACACCACAAAACAAAAACTCACAACAGCTTAAATAAGATGAAAAATAGAAACGGGAAAGATAAAAGGGCAAATGAGCCCCTGAGGTAAACTTTCTTTCATATTTCTGTACAACTGTAGATTTGGTTGGTATTTCGTTTGTTTATTCTGGGTATGTTTTACAATTCTTTTTATAGACATCTCACAGAAGACAAACCATTACTTTACATGAAATTCAGCAGAGATACTTTACCGAAATACTAATTTTTGCTTCCTTCTTCTGTCCCTCACTCCTACAGTGATTGAGACTCTCTTACCAGTTATCTAGTAGCTTAATTTACTGTAGTTCACTTCTGCATTGCTTTTGATAGCTTAATTACTTTCTAATTATTTTTTGGCTGTGGGAGGAAGACAGGTGAAGGCAGAAGAATGAGCCGCTATAAATTATTTGTAATCTAGTGAAGTTAGAATTTCAGACCAAAAATTAAATTCTTCCTTTTCTTGGCATTACATGGAGAGCTATATGCAATCAGTCAAGGGAGAAGAGAAGGGAAAGTTGATGAAGATTAGCCTTATTTTTTTCAGGTGGAATGCAGAGATGATTAAAGATGGATCAATTTACTGCCTGTCAAAATCTACATCCCTCTCACAGATAATATTCCAGTCCATCCTACTAGCCCCCAATAGGCTCATCCTCTCTGCACTTTTATTTCATTATTAATAACAGGTCCTCATTTGCTGTTGAGCCTATTTCATTCATGAGTAACATGAACAACAAACAGATTGAGAAATCTGTATGCTGCTATATCACAAGGTAGCAGCCATGAGCAGAAGTACAATACTCTTAGCCTGTAGCTTCTTTCTAAACCATGCACTAGGTTTTTTTGTTTTCCAGCATAAGCTGGTTCCCGACATAGCATATATATGGGATTAAGTTGCCTAACTTCAAGTATCTAATGACGCTTGGCATGTCCTAGGGAATAACACCCATTCTGTTTCAGAGTAAGGATTTTCATTTCATGTAATTTTAATTTACAACAAATACTCTCAAGACTTCCATGGCAGTTTGCCTAATACTTTACAAAACAATTTTTTCATGCCTATTCCCCTCCTGTCCCCTTCATTCTCCAAAATCCACCAAAACAATCCTCTAGACATTCCTAAAACAAGCTCTAAATCTGTCACATGTATGAAATATTTAAGTTTTCATGAAGTAAATTCTGACAGTAATATGCAAACTAGCAAAATATGTAACAATTTGCTGTAATTCCACCTAGCAAGCTGTACACATATATTATGGGTTTATCATTGTATGAACACGTGCATCTACATCTAGAAAGATATATGCAATACTTATGTACATGCATATATATATTGGACTGTGTATAAATACAGATTAAGGCAAAAGCAGATATCAGGCTTAGTGCATGCAAGCACACAAACACTTATTGACAGATAATGTAATACTGTGATGCACAGCTCATTCAAATCCAAGAAGACAAAAAAAGACAAAAAAGAAAAAAAGTTAAAGCTTCTGGCATTGGGCTCCAAGCCAAAGATACAGATTGCAAAAAAAGAGCTGCAGGCCCAATGTTGCTATGTTTGCCAGTTTTAGCATATTGGGTGACAGTGTAATACATTTAGCCCTAATCTAACACATAATCTCACTGTAATTAAAATATAGCACATTTTGCACAAGGTCACATTTAGTTTTATTGACCACTGTGATGCTAGAAAAAGATTTATGAAGATGGCTTGACATGTTTCAAGTGCTAAGGAAATAGATGTAAAATGCTTCTCTCTTGAAAGCTGGCTATGTAATCATCCTTTTCTTCTGTGATTTCTTCTGAAATCTCTTTGTCTGATGACTGCAATACACCAGTCAAAAAATTCTCTGTGCTATTATCACTAGGGATTTTGAAATGTCAGCTATAGAGTAAAGCTGTAACAGTGTGTTAAGAGTATTTCTTTTCATATGTAGTTGCATTCTGTGGATAATCTAACTAGCTGAGGACAGAAACACAAAGCAATTTTTCTTCTGATTTTTGATGTGATTCCTCTGAGTTCTTTACTTATGATTTGTTTTTTTTGTGTTCTTAATGCAGATGGAGTTGATTTTCTGTGAGTTTGTCTGTATCACTAAATTCCAAAGGAAGATGTAGGTTGAGTACTGCTGATGCTGGCTTTGTGTCAGGCTAGTATTTATTTGGAGGCTGCAATGTTATTTGAAAAAAAAAAATTAAAAAATCCTTCTTTTAGTGTAAAGCCATTCCCCCTTGGCCAATCACTATCAAACTGCATAAAAAGTTGGTCTCCCTCCTGTTTATACACTCCCTTCAAGTACTGGAAGACTGCAATGATGTCTTTTTCCCAAACTAAACAAGCCCAGTTCCCTCAATCTTTCTTCATAGGAGAGATGCTCCAGCCCTCCAGTCATCTTTGCAACACTCCCTGCACCCACTCCAACAGCTATGCATCATTCCTGTGCTGGGGGCCCCAGGTCTGGACACAGTACTCCAGATGGGGCATTAGAAGTGCAGAGTATTTCTTGAATAAGCGTTCTAATGATAATTGTTAGCATAGAATTTTCAGAGGCAGAGAGGAAAGGACTTTATTTAACTTTCAATATAAATATACTAAAATGCAAAATATTCTTTAGCTACTATAAACAAGTTTTGGAGACCTATGGCAGGAACTATGGATTCAAAATTTAGATGACATCACATAAATTTAGGATTTTACATATTATATATGTGCTAATAGTGTCTGAGGAATATCTGAACTTTAATTCTAGCCACTGGGGCTCTAGACTGAGGTTTAGACTGACTATTCTATTTCTGTTCCCTATACCTAGCATCATTTTGCTAAAAGCTGACATTATGCTTGGCTCCCAGGTCCTCAAGAATGAAGTTTTTCACATGTAATGTTATATCTCTCAAACTGATTTATATGCTTTACATATATTGCTTTGAATTGTATAAGTAATCTATTTTAGGCTAAATAACTGAGTCCTAGATTGCCACCAAACTGTAATGGCAGCTTAGACACCTAGTTCACAAGTAAACACCTACACATAAACACTTAAGTTAAATTAAATTGCCTTGATGTCACACTGAAAACCATCCTGCATGTCAGATGAGCTGTAGTTATCATCAGAAGCATAATCAGAGTCCTGACAAATACCAGATAACTTCAGTTGGTGCTTCTATAATTTTTATAATCTTAAAGATTTTTACCATGCATTGTATGCAATGTATAAGCAGAAACTTACATATATATATATATAATTAATATAATTAGGTAAACTGATCTAAGATGCAATGAAATATTTGTCTCCATGAAAACAGTACTATGCATTATACACTAAAAACTGAAAGAATCACAGAATTGCAGGGGTTGGAAGGGACCTCTAGATGTCATCAAGCCCAACTCCCCTGCTACAACAGGTTTCCTACATCAGATCACACAGGTAAGTGTCTAGATGGGTCATGAATATCTCTAGAGAAGAAAAATCCACCTCTCTGGGCAACCTGTTTCAATGCTCCATCACCTTTGTAAAGAAATTCTTCTGTATGTTTGTATGGACCTTCCTATGTTCATGTTTTAGCCCATTACTCATTATTCTATCCCTACACACCACCAAGAAAGGCCTGGCCTCATCCATTTGCTTCCCTCCTCCCTACAGATATTTATAAAAGTTGATCAGATCCCCTCTCAGTCTTCTTTTCCCCAGGCTGAACAGGCCCAGGTTACTCAGCCTTCAAAGAATGAGGATACAAGAAAAAAATTAAGATGATACACATACCTTACAGGAAAATGAGGAACTTTCCCACAGTTCAGAAATTCACTTAGATTCTCACAGGTTTCAGTGGGAGGAGTTGCTTGGTCTGCGAGACAGTGAGGCTGACTGAACCTGAAGTTCCTAAAAATCATACCAAAGGACCATGCAACTCTTCTAATCACAGTTATTTCACGGTAGCTGAGTTTTGAAAACTCTCAGTTTGCTAGGCATTAGGCAGCAAAGCAAGTCAAGGGAAGGAATGGAATATAGCATAGAAAAACTATCTTCCATTGGAAAACTCAATCTTTCTATAAACGCCAAAAGTTTTTACTTAGGGAGTTGCCTTGGGTCAACTGCCATTCAGCAAACTGGTAAATAAAAATGACTTGTCAATATCTGAACCTAGAGTGAACTTGAAAATAAATTAAAAAAAAAAACAAAAACATGAAAATTAGGCTCAGAGTAACACAGATTGTTCATATTTCAGAAAATGTAACTATTTTTCCAAAGCAGAATATGGCAACTTTGTGTAATTCAGCCTCAATACTTGATGTTTTCAAATTAGCTTTGAGAGTATGCCACTACTGAGACTAAGAGCGTTCAAACAGAAATGATATTCTTAATTAATTTTTGCTCATGGAATGAATTTCAAGTCTAAAACTTATCCAGTCCACACACTATTGCACCATGACCTGTGTCCATGGTTATAAAGTGTCTCCAAAGCAGATCTTGTATGGATGATCAATTGATAATTACTGTAGATTAGGGGAGCTCTATGGTGGTAGGATGTATATTGTCATAATACTGAATCCTGCTAGCAGAAAAGTGACTAAATGTCAGAAATGATGCGTTTGGTACAGCTTAAAAGCAGAATATTGGGAAATTCTGCTAAGCCAGTTATGGAGATTGTCAAAATGCTAAAAGTTCAGCCACCGTGCAGGTAAATTGGCAACTGCCAAAAATCTTAGTTATACTTCATTTAAATCTTCAGGGAATATCATCTGGTTTAAAGGACTAATATGTTGGGCTAAATATAAGTAATTACATTGCTCTATGGAAATATCAGACTTCTGCAGAAAGCTCAGTTTATGTCCCAATGATTTTTTCCCTGTAGAATATCCACTGACTGTATTTAAATTGTCTATATTTAAACCCTATAATGCATTACTGACATTGCTGTTAAGAAGTGACAAGTTTTGTACTGAGTTTGCACGGCCTCAGGGCTGTCAACTTGTCACGTTGTTCTAACTAAAATGATGCAGTACAGAAAAATGTATAACTTGGACAACAGTAGAAGACTTGAGAAGCAAAAACAGGGTATAATCTCAGCACTGGTGCCTCCACAGATATTAGCAATTCATTCATGGTTAGCTTAAGAAATGCAAACGTGGAACTGGAAAAAATTGGATACAATTATAAAGAGAATACAGAAGTAGTGCCTAACACATGTTAAAGAATCACAAATTCAAGTGTAACGTAGCAGTAGATCAGTGGAGAGAGAGCAAAGGTATAAAGTGTGATACAAAATATATACAAATGACCCTGAGTGAAAAGAGTTAAAATAAACCATCAATATCCTGTTCACTCCAGAGAAGTCTGGATGCTGATGACCATCTATAGCATCCCTGTCACCATTGCATGAATGAAACCACTGATCTTTAGGATCCAGAGCAGCCATGAGAGAGCAAGCATAACACTGTAGACTAGGTAGTAGAAGCTAACAAGTGTGTGATTGAAATTTTAACTGCATTATTCCTCTTTATTTTTATCTAACAAATAGATCTGGAATAATTAGGCTGAAGATTTCAGTTACACAAACAACAATTTCTTGGCTTTACATATGTTTAAGGCAAATATAGGTTTTTAGCTTGATAGAAGATATAACCAAAAAAACATAAATTTCATACCTTCATCTTGATAGTATCCTCACAGTCTGGGAGTTAAAAAGATCATAATTTTTGATTGGATGTACATATTTTTTCAGTTTCAGTTGAATAATAAGATCTCTTTTTATGTGAAATCTGAAAGCTTCAGCACAAAAGCTGAAAAAGACTATTGAAAAAAAAGTCAGTATTACATTCAAGCCTTATTCAGATTTAGGAAAATCTCATGTTCACACTGATTCTTATACATTTTCAGGATATCAGTTCTGAAATCAGGAATTCATAAGGGTGTATGTATTTCTTCATTTTCTGTTTTTTTGTCTTTGACCATTTTTTAAATCCCCAACTAAGTCTAGCACAGACACATTTTAAAATGCTTATCACTAATCACTCCATTGTTATTCACCTGTAGCCTTTGCTGATGCCATCTCCAGTATGTTTGACTGAAGTCTTAGAAGTTGCCCAGAGGAACCGTTTCTGTCAGAGTTCTAATATAAGTGTAACTATTTTAGTGGGACTTAGTCTTGCTAATCTAATATCATCATCCATCAGTAATTGAAAAGAACATTTCAGACTCTGTATTTCATCAATATTGCATTTACTTTTCCATCCAGCTCTATGCAATTAATGAGAAACAACAGATAAATCACACATTTAAGGGTTAAAGTCACACCAGTGTGAAAGATGTCCTTTGCCTACTTTGAGAAAAGAGTTTTAAAAAAAAAAAAAAAAAAAAAAAGGGATTTAACTTAAGAAGATTTTGAGAATTTCATTAGTCTTGGGGTAGTGTGAAGACTTCGGCAGCTTTGCACATCTGAACAAGTGAAAATTAGGAGTTAGATTCATTCTATATTTAGATTTTAGCTGAAGTGTTAAAATTACGAGTCTGGCTGTTTCTAGTTGTCCCAAGTATCATCAGAGAAAGAAGTCAGTACTCAGAGAGATCTAAGATATAAATTATTTTCAAAGCATATGGCTCTTCACATTTGCTGTAAGCAATGTCTGCGATAATTGACCAAGACAGCTCCTTTAAATGCTTATGTTGGATGAAATGAATTCAGGAGTAAGGTTGATTAACAAGTTAAGTTCTAGTAAATTAGGGCTATGAGGATAACAACAGTGTTCAGTATGGAAGATTAGGTCTCAGGTAATTATAGAGGATGAAGTTTTGGCATTATGGGCAAACTAAAAGTAAGTTCCTGCCAACTTGGTGTGATCTGCAGATTTACTGAGGACGCAATCAATGCTCTCATCCAGGTCATCAATAATGATATTGAACAGGACAGGCCCCTGTACCAAACCCTGGGGAACACTACTAGTGACTGGTCAACAGCTGGATTTAACTCCACTCAGCATCACTCTTCGGGCCTGGCCATCCAGCCAATTCTTTACCCAGCAAAGCTTATGTCTATCCAAGCCATGGGCTGCCAGCTTCTCCAGGAGAATACTGAGAAAGACTTTGCTGAAGTCCAGGCAGACTATGTTAACATTGCTTCCCTCATCCACCAGGCAGGTCATATGATAGTAGAATGAGATCCAGTTGCTCAAGCAGGACCTGACTTACAGGAACCCATGATGGCTGAGCTTGACCCACCGGTTGTCCCACACACACTATGTGATCTCCTTCAAAGTGATTTACTCCATAATTTTCCTTGCATGGAGGTCAGGCTGGCAGGTCTGAAGTTCCTCAGATCCTCCCTACGATCCTTCTTATGGACAGGAGTCACATTTGCAAGCCTCCAATTCTCTGAGACCTCCCCAGTTGACCAGAAATATTAATAGATAGTGGAAAGCAGCTTGGCAATCACCTCCACCAGCTCTCTCAGCATCCTCAGGTGGATCCCATCTGACCCCATGGATTTTGTGGCAGTCCAGGCGGAGTAATAGGTCTTTAACTGTTTCCACCTGAACGCTGGAGGGTTTTAGCTTCTCCCCGTCTGAGACTTGTAAGACAATGTGATGTAAGAAAATATGATTCTGAGTTATAGGTAAGAAATAATAATAATAAAAATAATGGGAGAGAGTGAAATTCAAACCATGCTGCTTGCTGTGCTACCAGAAAATGGAAGAGCCAGTTCACCTTCATCATCCAGAATCAGAGATCAAGTAGGGAGTACTGGAGACTCCTGTGGACTGTATTCTATCCTTTCTCAGTGTATCTTCCTCTTGGACAGCTGGAACTTATGCAGGAATAGCTGAAATTGCTAGAATCAAAGGACCCAGGAAGTACACTGTGCTCTGGCACCCAGCAGGCTGCCAGAGCATGATGTCATGATATGGAATACTGATAAAACCAGGATAGTGTGACTTTCTAGGGTGTAGCTTTTAATAACAGTGAACTCTATGCATATTGCAGGTTGATATAATAAGGTTGTCTTAGATTGGAAAATCATGTGTTTGTCTCAGTGTGGCATTAACCTAGCTAATAGAATCTGTTGGCTCTGTACCCTGACAGTAAGTATTGTTGTGATCTCTGTTTAAATTGTATCAGTTGTATGAGACTCAGGTGTATATGAGGAATGCTGGAAAAATGCTTTTGAATGCTTTTAAAAGTCTCCCTTTATTAGTTACAATCATTATATTTTGGTAAATGTACTAATATTCAACATGTTTTCATACTATTAAGAAACTAAACCAATGAAAGGAAAAATTAAAAAAAAAAAAAGGTCAGAGGGACACAAGAAAGAGTGTCCCATTTCTTTGAAAAACTTTCATCAATCCTTTCCCTCTGTTTTAAAAAGATGTCAGATATGTATTGAAAAGGAGATTTATTGTAACTTGAGTCACATAATCTGATTGTTTCATGACCTTACTGCAGACAGTCTTACAAGTGCTCTGAATATATAGACAATGATCTATGAACATATTCTGCATTGCAGTTGAGATTTCCTAGATCGATGATTAATGGTGGGTTCAGGCTGTACTTGCTACATCCTCTACTGTGGCATAAGCACTATATTCCAATGTCCTGAACAATGTTGTAGATGTACAATTATAGCAGCACTTGATAGCACTGAGGGGAGTTGCTAGATGTAACTAATTACCATTTATTTTAATGGAGTTATGATGTAGTTAAAACAGTAGGAACAGATTAGTCTGGGACCCCAAATTAAAACAGTCCAGCCAAGAGTTAGCTCAAGACAACAGCCATCAATCATGAACAAAGCTGAAGTCCAAGACTGAAATGTTTCTGAATTCCAAGAATTTGACCTGAATACAATGGAAATACCATGTTTGAGTTGCCTGAATTCTGTCTCCACCACAGACAAAAATCATAGCACATAGTCCTTCCTTTTTTCTAGATTTGCAGAAACATTTCTTCGAGACATAGTAGATGCATGATCTTCTGCTTTTATCCTATTTCTACTTCTCATCCTCTTCAGTCTACCAGCAACATCACTACTCATGTTTCCTGGAGGTGTCCCACTGCAGTGTTCTTCCTTTGACTGCTTTGTCATGCTTTAAGGAATATAATCAGTAAAGAATTTTACAGACTGAGATGAAAGAATATATCCAGACTGACTCTTTGGTGATAAAATATCATTTTCTTGACTTTCTGCATTTATCTTGACTTTAGTACTGCCTTTTCATTATCATAGGTTGATTTCTACTTCTAGAAGTTTAGTAAAGCCAGAGGAATTGGTCTTCTAGGTCCTCTTTCTTGTACATGACATCCTGTTCAAACTCATCTTCAAATACTGAGATCATGGATACATATCACATTCTTATTTGATGTGTAACTCAACAGCTTCCTTTTTTGCTTTTCTATTCTTTTGTCAGCCTCTTTATTTACTTTCATGTCCTGCGCCTAGACCTTTCAACCTCCCATATATTTTCTTACTCAGATACACCTATTCCTCCAGAACTGAAGACATAAACCTTTTGCAGAGTAGTTCTGGATGAGATAGGAAGGGGCAAACCAGGGATACCACTTTTTTCCCTGGATGTAGGCCATTGAACAGGCTCTGTAATAAGCTAATTGCCTTTCCAGGCTGGAATGTTAATGACTCCTCTGTTGCTAAAGCAAGGTGATAAGATATATTTAAGAATTACACTTCTCTACCTCTGAACTTTAATTACTGAATTATAAAAATTATGTCTTCATCTTGGAACTACTTGATCTGATCTGCTCTACTAGCAGGGATTTGTCATTTAGACAGCATATACATTCACATTCCTACCTCTAATAACGATCAAAGTAGCGGCCATGAATTGTTCTCCATAAGATTTATCTTGGTTTCAATTTATAGTTGAACTTCTACAGTTAGAAAGGCAGTTGTCAGGTTTTCAGGACTGATATATGTCTGTTAAAGCAACACATTGTACTTATCATCATCAAAACACACTGATGTTAATCTGGAAATATCAAGGGATGGGAATTGTGAAACTTCTTTTGGCTAATCAGCTAAGTCTGTGCTATTCAAGAAATGCAATAAGCTTCTAATTTGGATATATGCAATGTATTTTATTTACATTTTTGGATCTAGCCATGATCTTCAGTGCTGGTTCACAAACATGTCTAAAAATGTAAAACCAAGAACTATTTTACTTTTTATTCTTGATTTCTGATCAAAATCCTTACTGTATCATTCCTACCCTTGATTCCCATAAATCTTCCCTCCAGGTGATAAATTTTTTGGAGTGCCATTTATCCATTTCTTCATCAAACTAACTTCTGCATTTAACACTATAGCTATTTTTCTCTTATTCTTAGCTTTTCTATTTGTCTTCATTTTTACTACTCCTGAATCATTTTCTTGTACCCCCAGGACTTCAGTTTTCTGGCACTGAAGAGTACAAGAGCTTTGACCTGCAGCTTGCTTACTCTCTTCTATCACATTGATGGAGCAATTATAATAGAATGTAAAGAGTTCCCTGAAGCCATCCAAAAGCAACAAACAGAAAACCAATGAATATTTCCGTAGTGCTGTTACCTTCCACTATGGCACGTCTTACAAACAGTGGTTTATTACACAAGGAATAATGAAAGAAACAGTATTTTTTATAACTTCTGTTAATCTAGATTTCATTCAGGGTCACAAGGTCTAAATCAGAATATTGCAGCATAGTTAAATGTAATTGAAAGGTTATTGATCATCCAAGAAAGATTTATAGGGTAGTAATTAAAAAAATCATGAAAATACTTAGTACAAAATTATTTTTTGAGGTTTGCAAACTAGATGGAAAAAAAATTTCCTTTATTATTTCATTAGCACTAAGGGCACACTAATTTTACAGTGAAACACTGGTAACACGTAGAAATAAGTATTGATTTTGAATATGTATGTGATTTTACAGCATTGCTGGCTCTTAACAAGTAGGATACATCTCCCTAGGAGATGTAGGATTAGAAGTATTTATATGTACATAAATATGTATATTTATATGTATTTACTTTTTAAAAGCAAAAGAAGAGAAACATAAGTTACCAGCCTCTTTCTACTTAATTTTATAGGACCTAATATAGTAAGAGTATGCTTTTGAAGTAATTTTATGACAATAACTTTGATAACAACATATTACAAAATCATTTGGCTGAAGAACTCACTTAGCTCACTACCCTACACTGATAATAGACTATAGAGAGAAACATAGCTATAAATTCAAAAAGGCACTTCTTCATGATCATGACTTTCACACAAATGTGTCAAAATTACAAGCTGCAACCATATCTTCCTTGAATTGGTCACTTTGTTCTTTAATTTTAAGGAACGAAGAGCAAGGTGAAAAGTTGAATAGTAGTGAGCAAACACATGCATTACTCAAGCAATTGTGCCTTAGCATAGCATCGATCAGATAAAAGCTGAGTACAATCCCTCATATAAACTACTAGTATGGGCAAAACAGAACTGGAAAGGTTTTTTGGACATAAATAAATCCTCTTTTTTTCTTCATATGCAAAGGTTGAATTGCATCTTCACATTATTCCATATTAAGACTACAGGAGAGCTCTTTCCATGCACCTGTACTCTTACTCATAGTATGACATGAAACTCCATAGTCCTACATGCAGTGTGTTATTGGCTCCTCCCTAATGTCGTTCAGTACAAATGAATACTTGTAGAGCAAGACAAATCACTGCAGTTGACTGAGCCATGAGAAACCAATTCCATCAATAATGGGAATATTCTGATAACCTTTCTGCTTCACCTAGTTTTAAATGGGACTGTTTTCCATAGTTCGTCATGTTTCCCTCTGTATCCAAGCTGACAGTTTACTAGATTTTTTTTTTTTCTTGTCAATATAGACATTTTCAAGTATCACATTCTTCAAAGAAATCCAACAATATTTTTAGGAAACAGCTTTCATCACTGATTTAGTTCTGTAATTAAAAAAGATCATTAAAATTGAACCAAAAAATATTGAGGGAAAGGGAAAATTATTAATTAAAAAAATGGGTTTGAGAAAGCATATTTCTAAAAAAATCTTGCATGAAAACTGATGCTTTTTTTCTTTTTACCCTCCCATTATTGTGGTAAAGTTATTTATTTTTCTCTTTGTATATAATAAATGATAAATTCTATTAAATGTAAAATAAAAAGATGATGCACAGAATTATCTAAACATCCTTCTGAGTTAGAAGAAGATATTACTATGTAAATTAAAATACAATTATTGTTTCCTTCATCAAGGTTTAGCACTTTCTTCTTATTTTTAAGTGTTTTTCTTGAAGAAAAATAACCATGCTGTAGGGTTTTCTGTTAATTGCGTAATCAAATGTTTATTGGCATAACAGTTTTCTCATGTTGAAATTTTTAATTTAACAGCTTACATAATTGCAGTCTGTCCTATGCAAACAAATCACTGTCTTATCTCCATCTGTGACTAGTAAGTTATCTTTCTGGTATTGTGGATTGGTGTTTTTTTTTCCTCCATTCCTTGAAATACATAAAATTTGGGGTCTTTTTTTATTTTTTATTTATATATATATATATATATATATTTAGTTTATTCTTGTTTTTGTTTTCTTCTTGTTTTGTTTTTCTTTTGCTGGTACCCCAATACACTCAATTTCCTTTCTAATTCAGACTGTTCATATTCTCACTCTTTTCATATGTCCCATATTCTCTGCTCCTTTCATTCTCTCTGAGTCTGTGATTATTTCAAATAGAACTTGTTACTTTATTGTGTTTTAAAATGGATAGATCTTGTGCTTGTTTCCACCTTGCTTAAAAGAAATGAAAATCTATTAGCACCAGTCCTACTAATCTACAAAGAAATGGACAGACAGAAAGTAGCTGTGTTTATAGCAAGTACTGACATTATATTTTCATCTAAATTCTTTGAAGTTAGCTATTATGTGGTGCCTTGGAAGTGTACTTTAATTTGATTAGAATAGAAAAATACCTAATTGCAACAGGAACTGGTTTTTTTGTTTGTTTGTTTGTTTGTTTGTTTTTAATTTTTTTTTTTCATACTCATGCCAGTAAGAAGGAAGAGATGATGCCTTTTAAACATCATTCACTTGACATCCTAAACTTTGCTGCTACAGCCACTACCTGATCTCCAATGTAAAGCAGACCCAAGGGTCAAGCTGGTTAAGTATGAGTGTCATGGGAGGAAACGAGGGCTAAGAGAACAGTCCAGAAGAGTCCCAGTACAGAGGGAGTGAATATAATGAGAGAGAGAATCCAGTGAGAAGTGAGCATCACAGAATATCCTGAGCTGAAAGGGACCCACAAGGATAATTGAGTCCAACTCTGGGTTCCATACAGGACTACCCCAAAATCAAAGCACGTGTCTGACAGCAATATCCAAATATTCCTTGAACTCCAGCAGCTTGGGGCTGTGCCCACTGCCCTGGGCAGCCCATTCCATGCTCACTGCCCTCTGTTAAGAATCTTTCCATAACCCCCACCCGCCCCTCCCCTGACGCTGCTCCATGCCGTTCCCTGAGCCCTGTCGCTGTCACACAGAGCAGAGCTCAGCGCTGCCTCTCCACTCCCTGTGAGGAGCTGCAGCCGCCATCAGGCCTCCCCTCAGCTCCTCTGCTCTGGGCTGAGCAAACCCAGGCACCTCAGCCGCTAATCGCACATCTTGCCCCCTCCTTCCTTCCCCATCTTTGTAGCCCAAACCTGTACTCAGTGCTCAAGGTGAGGCTGCACAGCAAAGAACAGAGCAGGACAATCCTTTCCCTTGCCCAGCTGGCAGTGCAGGGCCTGATGCACCCCAGGGCACAGTTGACTATTTTGGTTGCCACAACACACTGCTGACTCAGATTCAACTCACTGAGCTGCTACTTCTTTACTCAGGGAGTAGTGAGGTGGCACAGGCTGCCCGAGAAGTTGTGCATGCCCCATCCTTGGAGGCATTCGAGACCAGGCTGGATGGGTTCCTGGGCAGAAACCCTGAGCTGGTGGGTGACAGGGGGGTATGAACTGGATGATCTTTAAGGTTTCTTCCAATCCAAGCCATTTTGTGATTCTATGAGTCTGTGATTCTGTGATTAAAGGAAAATGCTAAGCTCTACTGAAATCTTGTCATACGCTTCCCAAGATGGAAGCCAGTCCTAGCTCTGAAGGTGAGTAAAAATTTAGTAGACCAGCTCACCAGACTGGAATTTGTACACTGAATAGGATAGAGAAAATGGCTAACTAAATACTCATGATCTCCTTTTTCTTTTTTTTTTTTTTTTTTTCTTTCCCTTCTGCTTAATTCATGACATTGTAAAAGAAATTGGAAGACACAAATTTTTCATCTGCCGTGTTCACCCTCCTTTAGAGTGTCATCAGAGTGCCTGCATTCTGAAACCTGGGAAGACTCAGGAACTGCAGAACAATTGTTGTATTAATTAATGCTAAAGAAAAACAAAACAAAACAAAAAAAAGAAGCTGAGATATAGCTGTCTGCACATGGATATAAATAGTGCTCAGCACTTAACCGAAGTTTATATTGTCTGGTGTAAAAATCCAATAAACCTCCTTCTTTTAAGTCAAGTTATTTACAGTGTTTTTTTCTCCCTTAGGGGATACATTTACAAACTCCATGCCAATAATTCTGAGCAGGAAACATTGTGATTACATCTGAAAATAGTGTTCAGCAACAAATGAATTAGCTGTTCTCTTTGCTGGCAGATAACTCTGTATTGTTTCTATAGCTATTGTTTTAGTAAAAAAGTATTTTTTTAAGAGTTTATCAGGGATTAGGTGAACACTATGTCAATGAGACACAGAATAACCTTGGCTTAAAGTGATATCTGGGGATCATTTGGTTCAACTAGCATCTCAAAGCCAGTCCATTTTCAAAGTTAGATCCACAGATATGATGAACATTCATCAGTCCAAATATCAGAGCCTGAGGGGTTCTGATAATCTTTCAAAGACTTGCAACCTTCATTAGGTCAGATTCAAATTTTAAAATTCTTTTTTACTTGATATCCAGTCAACTTTGTCTAAAGGATTTGAATGGATTGTACATTGCTCTGAAAGTAATGCCTCCTATTTATTTCTTTGGAAACTACAACAGTTATAAAGAATACAATAACAATACTTGATAGAGCAAATTCTCAGCTGTGAAACACTAGTCAACACAGTCAACACCAATAGCTATGCATTTTCATGAGTGATGAACAAAAGCCTGCATACTATGCTTGTAAAAATCTGCACCAGTGAAGGTGACATACTGTATGGATCACAGCTGCTGTGAGTCCAAATCTGGACTATATAGTGAGTCATTCAGTCAAGATTAGCAATGTGCTCCAAGGTCTTGATTTACCTGGATTCCAGGAAATGCAGAGGAATCATTCCTTTCCTATCCTACAAGATAGTGCATATCACTTTACCTGTTGAGCACTGCATCTTGAATTTTTTCTTTTATGGGGAAGTCTTATGTCAGCACTTGTAAGAGATTATTCTTTTACATCGTCTCAAAGCTTGCTAGGGACACAGATGAACAAGTCCAAGCAAGTCCTGGGCAAGGGTAGCAAAATCCTTTGTCTGGAGAACACTGATGGTCAACGCCAGGGGCAATGAGAGAGAGATAAGTTGCAGATTAATGGCCAGGAAGCGGTCTTTTGTGTGGGCTTGTCTTGAAGAAGATGGCCATCTCAGTAGGTGCTGCACATGACTCTTACCCAAGCCCAGGAATGGTGTGCTGGCAGAAGAAGAAAGATTAAAAAAAAAAACTTGCATATGATCTTCTTTCTGTTCCTTTGTGAGCATTCCTGGGACCCATCTGGTGCAAACTTTGTGGTATTCCAACATTGTTAACAATGCATGGAATCCAATATTCAGTTCTGTACTCAGTTCCCTGTGTGACAGTTGTGCTGTCAGAAATGTAACTTGTATTTCACTTTGACATCACCACTGATGAAACATATCACTCACTGCCTCACTGTGCTCACATCCACTGTTTGGTCTCTGTAAGCATTCAGCAAGCATCAGTGAATGTCAATGGGTGCAATTTTTTTTGCACACGGATGATTTTTGAGTTTCACACCTTTAACTTCATATGCACTTTCATGTCAGATGCCATTTTGTCAGACTGCCCCTCTGCTGCCATCTGTCACATAGCAACAAAATTTAATGAAATATTGGAGGGAAAGTTCAACCTCTACTGCCATACCACCAACAACCACCACTGATGTTGTGAGCCAACATAATGAAATAGGAGGCATTACATTTGTAGCCCTCAAAAGTGACACTACTATTACAAAATCTAGGAAAACATATGCCTCTGGCTCAGCCTTGCAATGATTTTGAGTTTCCACGTTTGTGAAATCACTGAAATCACAGAATGGTCTGGGTTGGAAGTGACTTCAAGTACCATGAATCTCCAACTCCCCTGCCACATGCAGGGCCATCAACCTCAACATTCAACACTAGACCAGGCTGCCCAGGGCCCCATCCAATCTGTCCTTGGACACCTCCAGGTACGGGGCATCCACAACCTCTCTGGGCAGCCTGTTTCAGCACCTCACCATTCTCATAGTAAAGAACTTCTCCCTGACATCCAACATAAATCTTCCCTCCCTCAACTTAAAACCATTTCCCCTTGTCCTGCTGTTATGTACCCTTTCAAAGAGTTGAAAGGGTTTGTTTCTGGAACGTATTTCTAATTTATATTCATCACAAAGAAAGTCTTGTGTCAGCAGTCCAAAACTGAGTAAGAGCATGAAATCCAGAATGATATTGGTTAGAGTCTTGAGGGAAACCTTTATATATTGAATTCAGCTTTGATCATCTTAGCAAGAAAAGCTTAAGGATGAGATAATAATGCCTCTGGTTCCTTTGAGCAAAATGCTTTTTGTTATTCATGTTATTCATACGTGTAATGAGAAATGCACATCTAGGCAGACTGACAATCATTGGAGACTGCATAACATCAGCTTATTGTGTTATCCTTAAATCTGTTTCCAGGGGACAAAGCAGGGTAACAAAGCTAGTGAGTGAGTGGCTGAGGGAAGTCGGATTGTTTAGTCCAGAGAAGAGGAAGTTCAGGGGAAAACTTATTGCTCACAACCACTCCCTGACAGGAGGTTGTTGTGGAGTTTGGCCTCTTTTCCTGTATAACAGCAACAGGACAAGAGGAAATGGACTGAAGTTGTGCTAGAGGAATTTCAAGTTAGATGTTGGAAATGACTTCCCCAAAAAGAGTAGTCAGGCCCTGGAATGGGCTGCCCAGAGAAGTGGTAGAATCACCATCCCTGCAATTGTTTAAGGAAATGGTAGCGATGTGTGTAGGGACGTGGTTAGTGGGACAGTATTGGAGGTGACTTAGAAGTCTTCTCCAACCTTAATGATTCTGTTATTCTATGGGTGGTGCAGTTGACATGCTAGAGAAGAGTGGCATCCAAAGGGATCTTCACAGGTTTGAGGAGTCTTCCACAGCAATGGTCTGTCTTCAAAAGCACTTAAATACAGGACGTATGTGAAACAAAGACATAGACAGCTGACTTCCCTTCCTTCTCTCCAATTGGTAGAGGTAGAAATTCACTAGAATTTCACAGAGAACTCTGTAAGGTGATCAAACATTCAAAAAGGCTTCCTAGAGAGATGACTGATACTTCACGCCTGCCATTTGGATAACATCCTCAATAAAATGCTTTAACTTTCGGTTTGTCTTGAATTAGTCGGGCAGTTGTATTAGATGATCTTTGTAGATCCATCCCAACTATTCCCTTGCATTCCATTGCATTCTATTGCACTGCATTGCATTCTATATTCTTCCATCAGGTTTACCAGAAAAACAACAAACCTTGTGTTAGGTTTACTTGAAAAGGTTTTGGTTGAGGTGAAACTGCTAAGGGGCACCTCTAACCCAGCAGCTTTCCCAGGTTGGGTAAGAGCCAGCTCCATCCATCTCTAAAAGAACCCACAGACAAGACCAGAACTGAGCCATTAGCAATGTTGGTTGTGTGTAAGAAAAGGGGGAAAAAAAAAAATCCCTGCTAAACAGCACTTGGGAAAGAGGAGAGAAAATGTGAAGAGAAACAATCACGCAACCACCAAGGTCAGTGCAGAAGGAGGGCAGGAGGTGCTCCAGGCGCAGAGCAGAATTTGTCTGCAGTCTATGGAGAAGACCACAGCTGTGAAACCACAGTCCATTTAAAGTCTTTGTCACCAGTGCTGTCACCTCAGCTGACAGTGTGATTTTAAAGGCTGTCATCTCTAGCTGTTGGATACTAGCTACATAATTCAAATAAACCAAATGGTTATGTGTATGATTTTAACTCATATTGAAATCTAATAAAAGAAGTTAAAATAGCAACCACCACTGAATCTTAGATCATTTTATTTTGTTCTGGGGTAAATGGAAAGCACTGCAGATGGTACAGTTGAATAAATTCAGGTTCTTTTCCTCAGCCTTTCTGCATTTGTGGAAATCAAGAACACTGAAGACATCTACAATTTTAATAAATAATTTTTTTGTTTGTTTTACATTTACAAATACAAGTTCTGTTTAAGTACCATGTGAAATTCATGCTTAGTTCCTTTACATCTTAATTACTCATACATATGCTGCACATACAAAAACACACAGAATAAAACGAAATGAGTTAGAAAGGTGGGGAAATTACATATAAAGTTAGTTCTTTTTGTTTATTGTTTTTTTTGTGATTAAATAACAAAAAAACAGTAACTAATTCCCCTCACTTTAGGACACCTTACTCACAGGACTAATCATCTTTATTTTTACAGTGTCACAGAATGAACGGGGAAGATACAGGAGAAGGCACTTCTGTAAGATTGGGCCCTCAAGTAACCCTGTGATTGCTTTCTCCTTTAGAAGAAAACTTTTGTGAAAATAAATTGCTCAATCTACAATTTGTCCCTATACTGTTCCACTGTTTACGGATCATTTACAACACTCTTGTGATCACCTTGCTAAAAATACTTTGAAATATCAAAATTGACATTATTTGTGTAATGAGGTTTGGGGTTTAATAGCTCCATTCACACTTGAGGAATTGCAGGCTTTTCTGATAGGCATCTATTAAGCAAGATGACTTGCAACCTCTGCTTGAGGGGAGAAATACTCTTGTGTTCCTGCTCTGGCCCTAGATTAAATAGAGTTTATGTCTGGGCAAGAGCTTTTTTGTCACAAAGAAAAGAAGCATATGTTTGCTGCAATACTTTTATTAGCATGACAGCTGAGTGGGAAATAACCCATGTCACTGTCAATGAAACGAAGGGAGTTGAGAGAGATTTTTCAAGAACATGGGAGCCTAATCCGAAGATTGCACTTAGGTTCAATTTCCAATTTTATTCAAGTTCTTAAAGGTGTGGAGAAGTGCCTAGGAAAATTTTCTGAAATCACATTCTTTTCTGTCTTCTTAGTAATTATGAAATTCAAGGCAAGTTGTACCACCATTAGCACAAATTGGGACTTCAAGAAAACAATCCCTTTCTAGTACAGCAAGCTATTGACTTGGCTTTATTATAAAGCTCTTCAGCTAGGTCTATGCTAGTTAATTAAATAGCTTCAAGGAACATTTATGGGTTGTGAAACTTTATTCTGTCTTCAGTGAAACTGTGATGAACCTTGGCATTTTTAAATTATTATTTTTTTTAAATCTGGGCCAGCCTGTATGTTTTAGGTCTTACTCCAAGCTTGGAACCATTTCCCGTTATACGGTTTGGATATGTCCGCTCAGATATTTGAGGCTGAATGAATTTAATAGCACAAACAAGTGTTGTTCTGTTCAACTCAGGTTTAGTAGCAGATATATTCCTTCAATCCAGAAACAACTACAGAAGTACAAAAGTACCACCAAATGCCTTCCTATCTCATGGAGATTTGTTATCACATTTTGCACGGTTCTACAAAACTTTAATTTGGCAACTGCCTCTGCTTCTATGCTTGCGTAACACATATCTTGATCTGGACCTGAATTCTACTGTTAGTGACTGTAAATCAAACAGTCTTTTTGGAAGGAGGTTCTAAAAAAATAGTTGCAGTGAATAGATGTGGCTGTGTCCATGCTAATAAATTAAAAATGATTGGGTTAATGGCTTGAGTCAACTATCACTTTATCGAGTAATGTCTGAAGACATTCTGTGAGTTAGTAAAGATGACAAACTATTCTAACTAGGCATTTAAAATAGGGCCTCACAGTTTTGAGTAAAATCAGACTTCTATAATGTGAACACGAGTCTGCTGTGGTAAATGTCCTCAGCACCACAGAACGTGGTGAAAATTCTTCTCAGCTTTATTTATCAGTTTGCATATTTTCTGTATGAGAAGCTAAGTTGTAGTTTTGTTTCAGTCACAGTGACCTTACCACTTGAGTCTGCCACATGATGGTCTCTTCAGTCCTCTGAATAAATTTAATTTTCAGCTTCTTCATCACACTGGGCTTGTTCAGTCTCTAACAGAATCAGGGAAAGCTGTACATTTTTCTACTGTACTTATTATATGGGTAACTAAAAGGCTTCATGCCCATAGAGGTCACAATGACGTGTGCTTTCACAAAGGAAAGAACCATTGGATGCACTGGGCCACAGAGGAGAAAGGGAAAGAGCATCTAGCTAGGAAGCACTAAATCACTTCATCTGCTATCTGTATTGTCACAGATCAGCCTGAGGGTACAGATTCCCTTAGAGCCTCTGCAAAAGAAAAGTGTTGGTAAAGTGGCTAAAAAAAAGCTGTCTGCTCGTGTCTCTGTGGTGGGAGCTTTCATTATTGTTTTACCCTCTCCACACAGTAAGGCAGTTGAAGGGGGTGCTGGTAACTAACCCCAGGTATTGGAGTTTGCCTTGGCTAATAGTTGCTTCCTTTCCCTAGCTGATCTCCTCCTCAATAGGTCAGGTGGAAAAAAAACAGGATGAGAAAGATCATGGGTTGCAATAAATAAATAAAATCACCTACCAGTTACTGTCTCCAGAGTGCAGAACTCAGTGCTGCCCCTCCACTCCCTGTGAGGAGCTGTAGACCACCATGACGTGTTCCCTCAGTGTTCTATGTTCTGGGTTGAAACCCAGAGTGAAAACCAAGTGAATTGAAAGTGAAAAAGAATGTATAGGTATGCACATGTATATACATTTGCTATATTTCTCTTTTTATGCATAAAAAATACAGAGACAGGACTGTACAAACATACATATCAGTGCAAGGGTGTGCAAGCTATATATATATGTGTACACTTTTTATATATAGCTACATAGCCCATAGCAAAGAGACACCTACAGCTAGATCAGGTTGCTTAGAGCCTCTTCCATCCTAACCTTGTATGTCTCCAGGAATGGGGCGTCTCACATGCAGCCCCAGGCCACTCTATATGGCCATATAATTTTACCAGCTCAAACAGCTGGGTAGGGTGCTGTGAGACAAACAGCACAGTCCGTGAAAACAGAAACAAAGAACTAAGTGCTTTCTCAAAAAGAAACAAAACCAAAAAAAAAAAAAAAGTGTGTAGGGATGACAAGGAATTGCATGAGGGGAATTGGACTCATCATGTGAACCAGACGTACTGGTCAGTGGAACTGTGAATTCAAAATTATGTTTTTTTAATAAGTTCCACAATGAGAGCCTATGTATAGGAGGAGGCCTGTGGTAAATACTTTCACTTATATTCAAGAGGATGAATTTAGGAAAAGCTGAAAAAAATCTGCCATTCCTACCAAGGAGCTTGAGACAGAAATGCGCCATGCCAGTGAGGCTGAGGATGCCCCCTCCCTGGAAGAATTGAAAGCCAGGCTGGATGGGACTGTGAGCAACCTGGTCTAGAGGGAGATGTCCCTGCCTATAGCAAGAGGTTGGAACTAGGTGATCTTAAATGTCCTTTCCAACCCAAACCATTCTCTGTTTCCATGATCTGTTCATGTAGTTCAAACAGTGAAAGGAGAGGAGAAAGAACACAGGAAGTATAGCAGGATTTGTGGTAAAAAAAGAAACGTGGAAGCCTGGCCACTGACCAGTGTCCTTCATACATTGTTAAAGTCTTTTCTCAGTGTCACACTGGTGTGTCTGCCTTGGGACATTATTTCCTTTTCCCTGTTTACCTGATTCACAAGATTCAATAATTCTACAAAACAAATTTTTCTTATTGTCAAAGAAAATATCTTGTTCTTGAACTTTCTTAATAGGATGCAAAGATACAAGAGAAATGTAGTAGAGAAATGCAGAATCATGTGGAACAATCAATATGACTACTTACATATTTTACCTTCATATAAACCACACTATCTGAAACCACATGTCACACGAAAGCTGCTGTGGAAGAGCATTTCTAATGATTGCAAAAGCCTGAAAAGGTTGCTCCATAGTGATTGAGTCCCCATCCGAGGGCTTATGTTTTAACATTTTTATCAGATTTCTGTGATTATTCTAGTGGTTCTGAAACAGCTTGCTATGTTATCATAATCACCTGATGATAGAGTGTTTTGATAGTTCCTCTTCCTCTATTAATGATTTTATTTTCTCTTGCTGCTGCTAGCAATGTAAGATTGAAGGTATAAATAAACATTGTGCACTTTTTTTGTTTCTGTGTTCCGCATGTGAAATAATCATGTGCAGAAAACAAGGTTCTTCCTATTAATATGAGCTCATGTCTGCCTAATTCTTGCACATTTCAGTTTCCTTTTGAACATCCTGACTTTCTCATAACAGAGATTTGTGGAACTGAATTTCATCTAGCACTGACCATTATGCTGCTAACCTTTGCAGAGAGTCAGCTGCTGCTCCCAACTATAAATGTAGCCAAGAGGAACTGGATAAAGTACTTATCTCACATATACTGAAACCACTTCATAAAGTTATGATTAGACAAGAAGGTAACCTCTGATAAACATGTAGCAGGACAGTCAGTGGAAGAGTATTATGGCAACTCACAGAAAGAGTATTTTGGATATTATTTAAAAATGAAATTAAATCTGTCCTGTCAATAGCAATCCTTTCCCTCTCTCTCAAATATTTTTTCCAGTTTGTCTCAGTTTAAAAGAAGTGATGTGAGATGAATGATGGAGGATGAGAAAGTGGAAAGCTCATCTGAATCCTGTAAAGAGGAATAACTGACTATGAAGAATGGATTAGATCAGAATTTATGTATAAAAGTATTAGGAAATAGGAATAGGTGAATTTTAATCTTCATTTGTGTTCCTGGATCAAGAAAATGGAAACTTTTCCATAATATAATGCTGAAATGCTACAAGGCAAACTAGAAGCTCGAGAGGCTCTTGGGAAGAAAATTTTGAATCATAAAAGATATCTCTCCCTTTATTTTTCTATTTATTTATTTAATTAATTTTCTCTTTAACTAGCAAATATCAGATTGCCTATAATGTATCAAAAATACAAGCACACACTGTCATCTCCTGGAAGGTATGACCAAAGCCACATATCCTAAAGAAGGATCCTGGAAATGTGGTGAGAGGCTGGAAAACAGATGTTCCTCACCATCTCTCTTATTGAAAGCATCCTGAACTGATTCCTTGAGCACAGGAATATAGAATGATTTGGGTTCCAAGGAACCCAAGGAGTTCCAAGGGGGTAATTCCAATCCAATTCCACTAGTTCAAGTTGCTCAAAGCAAGGTATCATATTTTTAGTAGATCCTAACAGATATGTATACTGCAATAAGTAGTTCAACACTCACTTATCTAATTATAACTTGTGAGATAAAATTCCCTATTTGTCAAATTTTCAAATGTATTTTCAAATACATCTTTAATTGTGATTAATGTTATTGAAACTCTCTGCGTAGGCAAGCTTAAAAACTCACTTTAGTCACTACTAGGAAAATTAAGGAAATCTGACAGAATTACAACTTTGAAGTCCATTTCATCACAGCAAACCAGAAGAGGATTAAATATTTATATTTACTGGTCTTTACTCTGATGCAATGCAGTAATAAATAGCTACTGAGCATAGCAGAATTCTCTTCATTTAAAACCACTGTGAAACAACAAAGCATCAGGAGAAATGAGAATGCTTTTATTTGACCAGGAACACATGCTGACAATAGAATGTCGTGTGTATTTTGTAATGTTCTTAGCTAAGACCAGTAATTGTTTTGGGAAGTTCATGTGTATATTTACAGTTGCAAATAGCTGCTTATTTTACTTATTTTCACCTTTTTTTTTTCTTTTTTTTTTTTTTTTCCCAGTGAACTTTGAAGACATTACTTTGAAGACATTTCCTACCGATCTGTAAGGAAGGAATATCTAGAGCTGTCCCTAAGATAATGTACGACATACAGAAGATGGAAAGTCTTTGCTAATCCCAGATGAGCAAGCTTTCTGTCTTTATTGTTGTGTTTCTAATTGGTGAGTACTTATGCCTGTTTTTATTGAAATAACCATCTGAGATTTGAGAACCCTGAGGTGAGAATATTAATGTGAAAATTTTTCACATACAGAAACAATTATTTGTGGAAGTGTCAGGCAGTGAAAATAAATCCAGGTAGGCCCAAATACTTCAGGGAAGCAGTTAAAGAGAGCTAGCATGAATAACAAAGATGTTCTGTCAGAGAACAAGTGCTTAAAACAATAGATTAGGGAGCAGGTGCCTACATTTTGGGGGGTTGGACACGCATTGCATATATTACAAGTGTTATGAGGCTACAGATATTAAAGAGCTTTTCTATTAATATGTTTCTATTTGAAATATTTAATTCATAAATTAACAGCCAAATCAAATCATTTTGTACACGTACTAGCTCAGACTCTCTTCTCACTGTAAAAAATTCAGTGGGCAAACTTTCTTTTATCCATTATTTCTTCATTAACATTGTTTCTTTCTTTCACAGGATACTTGACACTTGGCACGTTGACTAGCAAGACTGCTAATAGCTCCTAACCACAAAAAAAGCCAACAGGTTCCATGACTAAATTAGTCCTGTAAAGATGCTACCTACTATGAAAGTTGAGTCTGCAGTGTGTCATGCCATTCACTCAGAAGTATTCAGCAGTTGCAGCCTTAATCCCTCAAGCTTCCACTTCTCAGCAAATTGCATAGTGCAGAGGAAAAGACACTACATTGTGCAAACACACACAGCCTTTAAAACAGTGTTAATTGTATGAAATGAATGCGGGGAGTGAGCGTGAACCAAATTGATCCCCCATTCAATTACTTCTACTTCCTAAATAAAATTCAGTCTTAAAGGGAGATAAAAATGACAAGGGTAATAAGCCTACATAATACCTTCAATTTACAAAATCTTAATATTTAGCAGTTGTGTAAAAGTCAATTAGTCATACTCAGACATATTTTCTCAAAGTACTCCCCTCGGAAAATATTTTTAACAAATAACTGTGATTGGCATGTGGTACCAACAGATGGGTGTTATTTTTCAAAAATAGTGCTTGCAAGTGCTCTGGAAGAGAGGTTAATGAATACCATAGGTCAACATTTTATATTGAATTTTGTACAAAAAAATTTTTTAGAGAAATGATATTAAAAAAAAAAAAAAAAGATGATTCCTTTTTTTCTCCTCTTTTTTCTATTTTTAATTTTTTATTTAAAGTTGGAAACAAACATGTCGAAGTTTATACGCATTTCTGCCAAGTGGAAAAATAAAAATCTTAAAAAATCCTCAAAAGGGTGATTTTTTTTCCTAGAAACAAAGTTAATATTATTTTTGTTTGAATTAAGAACACTTTCATTTGACCTTTTGTATCTCTGCAGCTCAGAATTAAGCTCAATATTGTCCATATACTTAACAGCTCTTCCTATTTTGATGTATAAACAGCAGACAGTGGTTGAACAAGGGCCAAATATCTTCCTTCAAAAATCTGAGACAACATCTTGAATAACTGCCTAGATATCTCCTCTATGTTCTCTATCCTAAAAATTATGTTCCTGCTTGCAGCAAGAGTCAGCATTTGAAAAACTTACTCTAGGAATGTAGACTCTATATTATCAAGCACCTTACAAGTGTCCTTACAACTCAGTTTTCCTCTGCAGTACAGTAGCTTTCTTCCTTCTCAAGAGCATCATGACCAGACAAAGGACAATAATCTCACTTATAACCTGCTGACAAGATGTCCCAAGTAAATAGACTTAAAAGACTACAAAGAAGTGATAGCAAGACTCAGTGCAACACAACTGTATAGCACTAAATCCACGTGTGCCTGTCTACTCTGTTTCAGAATGTCTGAAAGATGAAAAAGTCAGATTCTACTTAAATGTTTGGCAGCGTTAGTTCATAGGCTCCAAACATTGAACTAAAATACTTCGTACTCAACAGGAAAACACCTGGCTCTACTAAAAGCATTGAACTTAGATTTCTCAACTGTTTAATTTGTCATAGTCAGAGTTATTAGATAGCAACATCTTTGCAAAGTCTTGGTGAATCCTTTTGAGCAGGCTCCAGCCTTTTTATACCACCTCCCAAGAGGAGCTTCCTTGTGCTGTTCTATATACTTTGAGATTGAGCACTTCATGAGAAAGTATGAGACCCAAATTCAATTTCTTGACAGTGAATTAAACATCAGGTTAGGTTCTGTTCATTTCTAGAGTACAGGAGGATGATGCTCTTTAATCATTTTGTCTAAAGGAGGAACAATATAGAAAAATGTGAAGCCAGAAGGTCAAAATTTCTATGGGAGTTCTGAAGAACCACAATGATCAGGAGATTTCCCCCCTCTTTCAGTCAGGAAAAGGGAGACATAATTTCAACTATTCTTACTAGATCTACTCTAGTTGTAATGGGAACCTAGATTGTTGGATCAGGTTTTTTCATCCTAATGATCCCTACTCTGTGCTTTCAGGAATTGCTGTCCCTTGCTTTCAATTGGAGAGAATGTATTTTCCCTCTTTCCATTTAGTGACTTCTGCAACTTGATTTCTGATAAGGATATTTTTTAGAATAGATTTACAGATCTGTTTCTCCTCTTCAAACTAAGATACTTTTCAGGTGCTTCCATCTTTTGGATTTGACAATCCATTCCGAAACTATCACAGAATAGCTCGGATTGGAAGGGAACTTCTACCATCAATTTCAAGATTTCCCATGATTTACTGGCATTGACACAGTTCTCCCAGTGCTTGTCTTTGGCAAGAAGAACAGTCTCAGCTAACTCTCATTAAGGGAGATGCCCCAGTACTTCCTCCAGCTTGGCTGTCATTCACTCTCTCTGGTATGTCCAGGTCTCTCTTCTGCTAGGGAGACCAGACCTGAACATAGTCTTTGGTTGTAGTTTCACAGGGGCCAAACAGAGGGGAACAGAATGATGACCTTGAGCTGTTGGCAACACTGCTCTTAAGGCAGTCCAGAAAAGAGTGACTGTTACGAAAAAACTAGAGCAGTTTTTGAGTACCTCAGTCTTCTCCACTGCCAGCACTTTCCTATTCCCATGCTCTTCCCACATGAGGCTGGGCCATGCACATAGAAGTGTAGTCCAGTTCGATGCCACCCATGATCACCAACACCTGGTTCTTCCTCTCAAATTTATTCAGATTGATACAATTATTCATGAAGTTAACAAGCTGTTTACAATAGGATCCTAAGATGACATGGTATACTTGGAGACAAAATAATATTTATTTTTTTTAATCAACATTTCTCTTATTTTAAAAACTTATTTCAAAAACTGATGAAATATTTGTTGCAGGTAATCATATAGTAATTTTTGTCTAGGTGGTGAGATGCAAAGCTGACAGCTTTGCAGCCAGAGGACAAAAAAGGTAACAGTAAGATCAGGACATGAAAGGCAGTTAGTAGGCAGAAACAATGAGGAAAGTAGGAAGAAAGTCCACTTTTCTGTGATTCTTATCCTGTTTTTATCTAAATATCCTACATGGATTTCACAGAAAATTAAACGACAGGAGTCTCTATGAAGAAAATTAACTATCTCCTCACCAAAATCATGTCATATGGAATTTCATACAGCTACAAAATGGAAACTGAATAGCTTATTTGAATAGCTTAGTTCCCATAATATTGATATTTTTAATTTTTTTATCAGTTTTTATTTATCATATAGGACTACAGTCCAGATACTGAAAGGTCTTTGAGTATGCTACAATTATTTGTTTCAGAGCAAATGATTACTCTCAAAAATGCCAGAATGCCTTTTGAAATATATTCCTTCAAGACCCAGGTCTCTGTAGGACAGCAAGCTCAACAAAGTTTGCATAAGTTCTTCTGGGATTTGTTGTTTCAGAGCAATAACCTTTAGCTTCATGCAGCTCCTTTAGGAAGTGCTTTTCAGACATACACTCCCCTGGGTACAAGTTGGCTTGCACTTTTCATTATTCTGCTGCTATGGAGTTAAAATGCAATTCATCCATTCTTAAACAGGCCTATTTTGACACAAATTCATAGAGCTTCAGTTTGCTGGATATGTTTTTCTTTTCACTGTTTGAGTCTGGCAAAATGGTGAGTATGCTTTGTCTAGAGAGCTGACAAAACCCAGTCAAGACAGTTGAGTGTTAACAAAAATAAAAAGGATTTTTTTTTTTTTCCCAAAAGATTGGAAAATTCTGCATTATGGCAAACAGCTGATACTGAGGCCACCTTCAGACATTGGTTTATGAATATGGAAATATGTTCTTTCAGCAGAGTACATGCAGTCTGGCTTCCTGATAACATGAATGATAGACTACAGTTTCTTTCCTTCAATCATTGAACTCTCTTCCTCAGCCAGTTTACTAAACCTAATGGAGAATATCTCTAAACTAATACAACCTTCTTACTTGGATTATCCTACTCCTTGTTCATAGCTTCACATTAATCTTTGGGGCTTTGGTGATACTCAAATCTTTACTCTTAGATGGTGGCACATCAAGGGTGTTGTCTTAGCTAATTACTGTTCATTTTATTACACAAAGATGTGGCATATTATGCCGCTCACAGCCTATAGTTTTGCATGCTATTTTCAGAGCTGTTGAAAGCTATATGCTCTGAAATTGATAAGTATAACATACTCAAAGACCTTTCAGTATGTTGGCTTTAGTTCAACACAGTAAATAAAAACTGGATGCAAATAAATAAAATTCATTTGAAAACACCAAAATTATGTTAACTAAAGTGTTTAAATTCAGTTTCCTAATTATATGTTCAGTATACCCATGCACAAATCCCAATATAAAGCTCAAAATTTCCCAAAGCAATAAATAGGAACAATTATAGTCCTACATTCTTAGATGTGATTACAAATTCAAAGTTGATCCAGAAGGTATTTCAGACCAGATTGCATTAACAACATTTTGTAATTTTTATAGACAAAGAATGGCAAGAAGTTGGAACTTTGCCTTAGGCATATTGCAGTCTAGAATTTCATTTCTGTCTGCTTCTGAGATTCATTGATGATTTTTTGTTTCAGAGACTGCACTTCTGGAACATACCTGTGCTCTCACTCTCTCCTTTAATGTGTCTTAGTAGTCAGTCTTCATTCTCTCACTGGATCCAGACATAAGGTGTGTACTTTATCTTTGTTCCTCGTGCAAATTCTTAAATTGAAGAACTCAATGTTAAATCCAGAATAAGCTACTGCTGAGTGGCAGTGCCTAACTTTAGTGTTACTATGTCCAGACATTCAGCCCATGTAACCCCAGTCATGCCAGTGAAGTTAGATGAATTGGCACTATCTGAGAACACAACCTTCAACAAAAAGACCAGCTGTTCAGTACATTTCAATTGGCCCTTCAAGCCGAATGTGTCTTAGCACCATATGAAATACTCTGAGAATCCTCTACTATACTTACAGTATGTATTAGAAGCTGTGATATTTTTCTTCAGCAATTGAAACATGCAACAGAAGACATTTCAGTGTCTGCTACACTTGTGTTTCTCAATCAAACAAAGGTAAGATATAGACCTACTGGAAAGTTAGAACTAATCCCTTTGTTATCACATTTTCTATCATTCAAAAAGAACTTGTAATTTAAAGCTTATAATAATTAACTGTCAAAGAAACTAGCAGAAATTTTATGTGGAATTTTTAATTTCCTGTAAAAATGTTTAAAATTATGTTTTCCAGAAAAATAGAAATAAAGGAGCAATAGAACTGCTTCTTACTCCATGGGAGACTATTCATCCCATCACTAGATTAGTCTACAAAATAATCAAAGCTGATTCTGGAAATTAGTAATACTGAAGAAATCCTACAGGAAATAACTAAATAAGTAAAGTTAAGATTTTCAAGGCTAGTCAAGTAATTAGTATTGATGATAGAAATCAGCTATCAAAAATCCCCAAGACTCCCTCACTTACCTCAGTGTAAATGTCAATTCCTCATAAATATGTTTTATTCACAATTAATCTTTCTTCCAAATGGCATAATATTTATCTGTTGATGTTTCTGGTTCTGATTATCAAAACAGAGACTTTGCTTACTCTGCAGCTTCAATGGAAGAATGGATTGTAATACAGAAAAGGACCTCCTAGTTCAATAAAATTATTCCCCTGGCATCAGAGATGTGAATCCAAGTCATGCACTACCAGTAATAGCATTAGCTATAATGTTATTTAAACTTAAAAAATTCCATTATCTAAATATACATTTCCAAACATATAGTTTAAGTGAGAGCAGACTGAATTACCCGCTAAAAAAAACTATTGTTTTTCTCATTGACTCAATTTAAATAGAGATTGAAACGACTGGAGGTACCCATAAGATTAAAATTGACTAGTTATCTAATTTTTAGATGGTCAAATTTACTGATTTAGATTTAGATTTACAAATTTACATCAAAATGATGCCATAAGGTTTTTTGTTTATTTCTTTTCTTAACTGTTAGTAGAAAATTAGCTCAGAAGTTCATTCCTTAGAAAGATTGAAAACTCTAACATGTTGCAGCCAGTTTTTGTTAGCTTTTCTTCTTAATTATAGGTCTTAATGGTCTAGAGCATTGATACCGTCAGATTTTCATCCTGATTTTCTCCATAAATACAGCTTAAGTGTTTTCCATATCCTTTACTAGGCATCCTGGCATCTAGCTTTCATTGCAACTGAAGCATTATAGCTGCATTAAAATCATTTTCTTACGCTATAGTTCTGCATATTAGCTGCAGTGAAGCTGCCCACAAAAAATGTGGTCCAGATCTAAGACAACATTTGTATATTTATAGAGTTGTTAGGAAGGATTGCTAAGGCAATGGTGATAGAATATGAAAGATAGCTCAATGATGCCGTAAGGGCCTACAGACCAAATCTTTGTATCAATAGATAAAATCTTGGTCCATGTATTGCACTTAACAGCACATTAAGCCCTAGTATGAAAAAGCAAAAGAAAATATGAGTTCCAAATATTATGATCACTGTCTCCTTCACAACTGCCAGAACAAATATCATACTGTTTGTTCTGCATGCAACTAATCACATACCTAAATTATTTCTGGGAGTAGATTATAGCACCCAAATTTAGATTCAACCCTACATGCATAGTTAAATCCACAGTATTTTGAAGCAGAAATACTTCATTTTCCCTAAAAGGCATTGTTCAAGGAATTAAAAATAAACAGAATTAAATGCATAAGTAGGTCACTTTTAGGTGTGGTTACCAGTGCCTTAGTATAGACAGCATTAGGTGGTTTGCAATGAGGGGAGAGCTAGGATGTGAAGACATCTTTCTCTTTGAAGAACATGTAAAGACACGAGTGCTTTGTACCCAGAAACTTTTCTCCTTCGTATGCACTTTCTACTGATGTTTATCAATTTGTTAATTATATTACAGATTTTTTGTGGTGCTCTACTATAAGCTAAAGTTCTCCTTAATCACAACCTAACAACAACCCAGAGTTTCTCGGAAGTGTGTGAGAGCATGACAACCAGTGTTTTATCCAAAGCTGCATGCTACCCTCATGGTACCTGAGAAATTTGCAAGTGAGGAGAATACAAAGTACAGCTTGAAATATCAATGAGAACTGGTGGTGAATCAAAATCACTTTGAAATCAGCAGTTTTGTGGTAAGTTCAGTCAGCCTTTGATCAGATTCCTAAGAACAACACAAGATGATGCATTAATGTCTGAAAAATGTTTTGCTATTTCCTTTCTGCTTGTAAGGAATAGATGTGTTGTAATATTATTGAGGACAAATGCTCTCAGTAAACCTTTAGGTTTTGTAACATGTAATTATTCTTGACTAGTTTTTCTGAATAAGAAAAGCCCCAGATTCCTTCTTCCCTCTGTCCTTGGGATAATAGTTAGCAATGTCTTATAAATTTCTTTGAGATGTATTTATTAAAAAAACTAAGAAGCTAGTCCATACTGTTAAATTGTTGAGGAAAAAAGATTCTAGTTAAAAATCACACTAAATGTATTTAAACATTCTAAGGTAGTTACATGATTTCTTCATTCTGCAGCAAGAAAAAAAAATAAAAAAATAAAAATCCCACAAATTAATTGTACTTGTTAGTGAGGATGAAATTACTCAGTTGAATCATGGGAAGAATTATTCTAGTGCCAGCAGATTGATGGGTCCTCCAGTGCTATATTCTTGACTTGTACATGCTTTCTGAAAAATATGGACTGGGAGAGCTCAAAGTGCGTAATGTCACTATATAGTGAATGTCAAGTACTATGATAGTATGTATGTGTGTGAATTCAAGACTCTGGAACTATGCTAGCTGATAAGAAATGCAAAATAAATAAATAAATAAATAAATAAATTCTTTTCATTTGGTGCAAAACCTTTCCCACTCAAAATCTCCAGATCATGACCAAAATTCCGAAAATAAATCTGTAAGCTACAGGATAATCATGCTAAGGAAACCTTAACTGTTTCAATTGCAATTTCTTATCTTAGAGTAATTGGCTATCTCCCTTCTACTCCATTATAATTTTTGTTGATTATGCGAAGAAACTACATAGTTTGTCCTTCAAAGGAAAGAACTATACATCTGATCATGACACTGGTTCAGGAAAACTGACTTCCATTTTCAACAGCATATTGATGGATGGTCTTGAGTGATTTACTGAAATTGCTCTTTGTCTAAGTTTTCCCTTACAAAAATATGGATGACAGTTTCAAGACAACCAGTGATGAGTGTAACCCTTCACTGAGTCAGATATATGTAAAAAATAATCACCAGAAGATATAGATCACCAAAGCCCTCTCTGTAAGCTTTTCTGTTTCAGCTTTGCATGGCCTAAGAGTAATTATATGGGTAAAAATAAGGTAAGACAGTCTTTCAATGCAAAATAAATGTTGCCTGTTCATCTTAGATCCACATATTTTCTAAGCAAATAAAACCAGTGCTTATTTGGAACTCGGTCCACATTTACCACAGTGATTTTGAATATTGGATAAACTTCAAGTTTATAACAAAATGACTTAAGACTCTTGGTAGACACCAAGCTGAACATGAGTCAGCCACATATTTTTGCTGCTAAGAAAGCTAACAATACTCTTGGCTGCATCAGGCAGAATGGCTGGTAGATCAAGAGAGGTGATTCTTCCCCTCTAACTGCACTTATGAGGCCTCATCTGAATTACTATGTCCAGCCCTGGGCCCCCAGTGCAAAAGGGACATGGGTATACTGGAGCCCATCTAAAGTCTACCAAGATGACAAAGGAACATCTCTCCAGTGAGGAAAGACTGAGAGGGCTGGGTCTGTTCAGCTTGAAGAATAGGAGGCTCGGTGGGATCTTATTCACATCTACATCTATGAATACCTGAAGGGAGAGTGAGAAGAAGATGGACCCAGACTTTTTGAGTGATGCTTAACAACAGAACAGAGGCAAGGGGCAAAAACTGAAGCACATAAGGTCCTGTCTGAGCAACAGAAAGCATTTCTTTACTGTGTGAGTGATGCAACACTGATGCAGATTGCTCAGACAACTTGTAAGATTCCTTGGAGATCTTCAAAAGCTGTCTGAACATGGCATTGGACAACCTGCTCTAGACATCTCCAGTTAAACAAAGGTTCTTTTCAATCTTAGCCCATAATATGTATTTCCACAAAAGGTGAGTATCTTTCACACTCCATATAGCTGTGTAACCAATGCTCAAATAATTTGGCTTTTAATAGCCTCTGATTTTGCTTACAGTTAACTCAGCATATATTCAGTCATGGGTTTATATCTGTTTTCCTAATTGACGACTACAAATAAATACCTCAGTGTATGCAGATGTGTTTCAATCTCTGTAAACTAGAAAACCATGTTCCTCTGTTTGTTTCTAGTCTGTCCTAGTTATTCTTATATGTCTATTTTTTTAATATTTAAGTGGAAAAATATCCATGCTTAAAGCTTTGTAAGTCTCTTGCAAAATGCCACTAGTAATTCAATCTCTGTGGCTTAAGCTTATCTAGGGTTTCAGTGTGTAAATCTCTTATCTTCATTGTATTGTGCAGTGTTTTACCCATGCAAATCTCTCCATCATCCCCTTCTCACAGCTAAGTAGTTGCTGCATCCAAGAGCCAAAATAAATATGAACAATTGCAACGTGCTTACGTTTGTTGCATCCTTCTAAATGCCCCTTTCAGGGTCATTTTCTAAATAGCTCCAGCAGAGCTCTGTGGACATAGTGCTTACAAAATACTACCTCATGTCATTGCTTTAGGGACTCTAATTTTTCCATCTATGCAGATGAAAGGGTATTAACAAGGACATATAAATCACACTTTTGAGAGGGATGAGCTGATTTCCTGAGAAATGCATGGGCTTGAATAGATGACTATAAAGAATAGTCCAGCAGAGCACTTATGGAATCAAAGTGTTCCTTTTTTTCCAGATATCTTTATTAATGGGCATCTCAAGTCCAATCGAGTCAAATGCTATAATAACAACTGTGTATTCCCTTCATCTCCCAACTGGGTGGCTGAAACACCTTTTGTTCCATCTGGGTCCTTCAGTGACTAACTGTGCATGTGCCAGAGTGTATGATAATAGCACAAGCTTAAGCAGTAATCAATCCATTATGTGCTGAATATCCATTAGTATTGTGAAGAATTTTGCCTCTTGGGTTTACGGCTATAGCTGTCCCCACAGATATTATTTTTGTTATTTTTCTTTCAATGTTCAAATATTTTAAAGCAGAAATTTTTTCATGATATGAAGAATGTGTCCCTTATGCCTGTCAATGGCACAATGGCTAAGCTGCTATATGATAGAATGAAACATGGGTTCAAATCTAATTCTAAAGTCATGCTAAAAGGGCTCCCATTCTGCTTAGCTAACAGATACTTTGGTGGAACTGGAAGTGCTAGGTTTGCCTCCTAGCATGCTATTAGCTAATGATGCAAGACTTAATTACAGCAGCCTGATAAGGTGCCCGCTGTCAAGATAAATAATCTGCACTGCAAAAATATTTATTCCTAGTGAGTTAAGAATAAGTATTCTATAAGTATTACGTTTAAAATGGATCACACTTTCTAGATAAAATATTTATGGAATTTTACTTGCACTTCCGCTATTTGGATACATCATATCTCTATGACTAAATTAAACACATTGAAATCATAGAACAACATCTGTCACTACGGAATGTACCATATCTATATTGCTAAACTTTTAGTCTTTAAAACACAGTGCCCACATACAAGCTGCCTACTGGGAATAGCATATACCTCTACTTCTTCGTTACACCAAACCATATCCTGAGAATGTAAATTGGCATGGATCAAAGTGCATCAGACATCTTTATTGCCACATACAAGAAAGTGCCCTGAAACTCTGTCATTAGTTCCCCACTGTAAGGATAAACAGCAGCAGATATAGTTGTTTTAAACCCAAGAATGGTAATGGTTACAATCTGTTAATAAAGAAGGAATCACTTACTCTTTTCTAAGGAGTCCACCTCTTCCCGTTACAGATGAATTGCTTCCACTTGTACTCCCAGGGCTGGCTACAGCCCTTCTCCAAGTGTTCAATTATGGTCCAGGCCATGATCAAACAGTTCCCTTACATCCATATAAATAAATATAAACAAAATAAATAAATTTAACATATTGACAAACCTGCTTTCACGTATTTCACTAATAATTAAATAAAGCTTGGTTGATTATATAAAGCCATTAGAAATTAGGATATACTTAAATAGGATATAGTTATATCATTTTTGTTATAGTAGATACGTGATAGGAAAAGTGTGTTGTTCATCTTGTAATTGTCATGGTGTTTGAGGTGATATGGTATTGTGCTAAAGTTTTAATTTTGTACAGGACAGAGAGAAATGCAGTTCCTATTCCAAAGAGTTCACTAATGCATAGATTATAAAAACTAGTACAAGAATGGTGGTGTCATTTCTTATTGGCTTGCAGATTAAGCTTCTCTTCCTCACATTTCTCCGTATCTTTTTCCTAAGTATTTTCTCTGATTTTCCTGTGAACTCAGCAGTATTTCTCAAGGATAAAAGGTGCTCATAAAGACAAGGAAATCTGTATTTCACTCTATTTGCATCCAAAAGAAATCTGAGCTAAAACACAAAATATCTCCATAAAAAAAACTAGTTGGATTGCTATGATTCTGGTAGCAATTCAATTCAGTATGAAAATTGTGTTTATTTACATTGACTCTTGTTACCAAAGTAAGTGCTAGTAAAATCAGTTTATCAAATAGTGCCAAGGAGTGGTTTTAGATAAGGAAACATAATTGTTCATGCAATTAAACTATTAAAGCACATCCTGTGATGGTCTTGAACTGTGCCAGCTAACAGGCTCCCCAGAACTGGTCAGTAAGGTTTGGGAATGCTGGCAGGCCAGGAGTCATTCCCAGAAAACCACTTCCACATAGCCACGTGGTTTTCAAGCCTGAGATAATTTATCGCATTATCAGAAGATGACTGCACGCCAACTGGCCACAGAATCAGAGAATAGAGCTGGCAGAGCTAGTATAGCAGTCCAACTCCCTACTCAGCCTCAACAAGGAAAACTGTTCATGTAACACAATGCCAGCGTCAATCTTTAATGAGATTTATAGCTTGAGAGAGAGGGGAAGAGCTTTGTTATTGTTCTGTTTGCTTGTGAAACTGGGATTGAATTTGATAAGATGCAGATGGTACCTCATCTGCATACTTGGCCATATCTTCCACTGTCTTCTATATCTACTATTTCCTTACTTCATTCTTAAAGAATCATATGGATTTTTTTCTTTTTTTTTTTCTTTTTTTTTTTTTTCATTCCCCCCTTCCCTTTTTTTTTTTTTTTTTTTTTTTCCTTCCCTTTCCCTTCAAGATTCTGGTCAATATAAGGGTTGTAAATAAATATGAAAATTCAGTGTAGGTAGAGAAAAAGCATTCTTTGAATAATGGTCAAATAAGGTAAACTACCTCCAAAATACTTTCTATATTTGGCTTTGCAGTTATTATGACTTCAATGGCTGCCTATCTACCCCAGAAGTGTACTCTTCTTCATCTAAAATCTAGTGGGCATTTTCTGCATCTCTTGTATATCTTGAAATGTCACTTTCCTATGTAAGTTCTAACCATTTTTTAAGATGCCTTTGGAGTTGCCAAACAGTATTCCAGCTCAACCAGAAGAGACAGAGCCTTGTCAACATTCATTAAACACCTCAGTAAAAGCTATTTTCAGAAAGAGGCACTCCCTTTGTTAATAAAATTTAGGAAAAGCTGTCTGGAAACACTGCCACAATGTTAATTTTTGACAAATTACCCCAGAATTTTATTCAGCCTACAATGACCACAAAACATGGCCAGCAGGTCAAGGGAGGAGATCCTCCCTCTCTATTCTGCCCTGGTGAGGCCACATCTGGAGCACTGTGTCCAGTTCTGGGCTCCCCAGTTCAAAAAAGACAGGAATCTCCTAGAAGGAGTTCAGCAGAGGACAACAAAGATGATAAAGGGCTTAAAGCATCTCCCTCCTGAGGAAAAGCTGAGAGATCTGGGACTCCTCAGTCTGCAGAAAAGAAGGCTGAGAAGGGATACCATCTCCGTTTATAAATATCTGAAGTACAGGAGTCAAGTAGATGGGGGTGGACTCATTTCAGTGGGGAGCAACAGTAGAACAAGGGGAACTGGGCAGAAACTGGAACACAGAAATTTCCATACTGATGCAAGGAAGAAAATCTTCTTTATTCAAATGACACAGTACTGAAACAGGCTGCCCAGAGAGGCTGTGGAGTCTCCTTCTCTGGAGATATTCAAGACCCTTTGGGATGCCTACCTGTGCAATCTGCTGTAGGGAACTGCTTCAGCAGAAGGGTTGGACTTGATGATTTCCACAGATCCCTTTCAATCTTTACAACTCTGTGATTCTGTGACTCTGTGAATGACAGAAGCTGGGTTTCTGGACAGAAGAGATCGATGTACCTTCAATCTGTGCCAGACATCCATGGTTTATTCAAAGAATTGCTTCCAATTTTCTTCTTCGTGTTTCTTTCTTCTAACTGTCAGTCTAAATGTATTCTTAGATACAATTACTATAAACAGCAATTACCAATTATACAGTTAATTAGAATCTACCACATTTTGAAAAGGCCAGGCAGAACCATAACCTTGCATAATCAATTATATTAAAACATTCCTCTTGATCAGTTGTCTTCAAGATGCACTGAATAAGTCTCATGAAGTGGAATAAGGAACTCAGGTATTATTGGTTCAGGCAACCATCAGAAAAAAAGCAGTGAAAGGAAATTACGGAAAAAAGGTTGCTGTCTTGCATTGCTGAGTATTTCATAGTGATTGTAGTGTTACTGAATCTTGACATAGAATTCTGTAGAGCAGAATACAGAAAGTAACTTTGTGTTAGATTTTAATAAGAGCGGGGAGATGTGGAGGGTGTCATGGGAGGTTTTGAGGATTCTTTTTTCTATTCCAATTGTGTTTTGTTTTTCTTTTTTAAAATGAAATTCTACAGTATATTATGTCTTCATTAATGTGATGCACAGTTCCACTCTAAGTCCACCATGCTGTTCCCCATCTAATCACGTAAATTTCCATAGTAAGAGAAGAATTATTTCAGATAATCATCAAAGGACAGAGCGTGGTTATCCTGCTGACACCAAACTGCAGTACTACTTAACTGAAGGCAACTGAGTGAATGGGTGACATGGACCATACTTTTGGGATCCATGTCAATCTTTGAGCTTGTCATGGTTTTGTAATTTTTGGTTTTCAGTATTCTGCATCATAACATCATGTAGTGCACTGGGAGTTAAAATGTTAATGCTCCAATTCTGGGTATCTATCCCTGTACATCATGGAAGTCATGGGATCTGGCCCTTCTGGGTGGGGTGGTCTCTTACTGCCTTGCAGTGGGTGCTAGAGGGTGCTTTCCTAACCGTACCAACCTTTTCAGGTTTGACTCGGTCTTAGGAACTCTCTCTCTCTCCTATTTTATTTTATTCATTAGTTTCAATTTCAATTAGATTGTATTATATTGTGTTGTATTGCGTTCCGATATCATAGTGAGTAAAGTAAATTTCCTCCATGGATCGTTGCCACTGTTTTTCTTTCCCTTCTTTGAGCCCAGCTCCCATCACCCTATCCCTTTTCCCTTTTCCTTCCCATTTTGTGGGGTCAGGGGGGTCCCAGGGGCATACTGCCTCCCTGTCATGGGCATAAATTGATCTAGTTAACTTTGTGAAAGAACTGCATGCAGAGTGCTTTATTTTTTTTCTCATTTACCCTAAAATAATTAGGAAGAAATTTCCTTAATTCTCCTTGAGGTCTACTCGTGCACAGATTATTTAATCAAACATCTCTCTTATCTGAATCAAACATATTTCTTTCCATATTTGCAAGCATACAGAAACTTAGTGCCACAAACACTGCATGTATGTCTGACTGTATATATGTAGATATGCATATACAGATCAACATAAGTCTACATATATCAAACATATCCTGGAGCTCAGCCCCAGAAAATTTTGTCTGCAGGAGTTTGCACATGCAAAATGATTGAGTGCCTATACACACTCTGTAATACAAATACAATTAAATTTTTATGAATATTTTCATCTTAGTATACTTTACTGTAGTGAAAAGCATAGAATTTGATCTGTGTCATAAACCCAGAAAAACAGCCATTCTACTACTGAGCAAATCTCACTTTTGAAATCAGAAACACCAAGGTGCCCATTAAGAAAATAATGAATGTCACTGCACAGAAATAAATTGCTCTCTATGCTTCAGCATCCTTCTGTAATAGAGAAGCATGTTACACTCTTCTGTCAACTGCCTTGTTAAGAAAGGAATTGTCTGTGTGAAACAAACGCCTCCTTCCATCCATCTTTGTTCCTGATCATGAAAGAGTCAGTAGTACTTGAATCAAGGCAGACAGAATCATTGTATCTACTTCTTTTTGCTAGAACTGCTTGGAACCACCAAAGAATTGAAAAATATCTTTTAAAAATATAAAATATCTTTTATAAATTTAAATATCTTTTAAAAAATATAAAACAAATAAATTAAATAAATAAATGTAAATGTAAATCATCTTTGTGGCTCTCCGCTTGACTGCTTCTAGGAGATCCCAGTCTTTTTTTGAAATGGGGAGCCTAGAACTGGACACAGTTCTCTTAATGCAGGCTCTGCAGAGCAGAATAGAGGAGAAAGATCATCCCTCTTGACCTGCTGACCATGCTCTTTTCACCCCAGGATTCCATTGGCCTTCTTAGCCACAAAGGCACATTGTTAGCTCATGGCCAACCTGTTATCCACAAGAACATCCAGGTCCTTCTCTGCAGAGCTCCCCTCCAGCAGGTCATCTCCCAACCTTCACTGACGTATGTGGTCCCCAGGCATAGGTCCTTTATTTTCTGAATGAAGGACTGAGAACCACTTAACTAGTCATGCCTAGAGACCAGGGAAAACTTGGTCCCATATAGCCAGTCTGGCATAAGAATGGCCATTTGTTCAAATAAGTCAATTGGATGGCTGGTTTCTGCTGGGAAATATCCAGAAACAATGTATAGGAGTTTGCTAACAACCTATTAATGCTCTCTTTGATTATGAGGCAGAGATCAGAAAAGATTGCAAGATGGCAAAAAGAGTAATACAAGCTATTCAACTTGATCAGAAGGCAAGGAAAACAGTACTTTTAAATGAAAGGTATTAAACTTGCTTGATTAAGATGGGAGAGTTTATTTGTTGCTTTCTTTCTCAGGTGATAGACATGAAGTGGAAAGCATCCAATAATGGAGAAACTTTGAACAAATTATTTACCTTCTCAGCAAATGTGCTGGTGTCAACCCCAAACAATGAAACAAAACAGATTCTGATGAAGAAAGCAAACATGTTGATCCAAATTAGAAAAGACAAAGGCATTTTTCATCCTGGATCTCCTATTTAAAGGTTGACTCTTGGCAGGCATGTGATAGCTTAGTGCACTACAGCACTGGTTACCAGGGCATCCATCACACAGGGGATGTGCAGCAAGTTCAAAATCAGACTTCATGCCTGGAACTGAAACGCCTGCCAGAAGCAGATAGGTCATTCTCTTCAAATGATGACAGAGTAATTGCCTCCCAGAGGAGGGCTAAAATCTGCTGGCAGACCTTTTAGGGATTCTGCAGCTACTGCTTATCTGTCTGATTATTGCTGAACTTAAGAAGACCTTAACAGGTTCCCCAGGAGTCTTCAGTATGACACTAAACCCAGAAAGTAAGCAATTCAGGAACTTAGATCAAAGACTGAAACTTCACACTAGGAGCACAGAATGTAAATGACAAAATCCAAACATACAAAGATTTTTCAATAATCAAGCATATGATCATCCTAAGAAATAATGGAAGTTGTACATATGAAACATCCCTTCTCTTCTAATTTGTTCTCTTGGAGCAACTAACACTGTCAACTGCTGGTCTTATGTCATCGATTTTAAAGTAGTTATAAGTGATAAGCATAAGTAGTAGCGTAAGTGGTGGATTCAAAAGGTACTCAAAATGAGAAAACATACATAAAAAATTTAGTTGAACTATTGCCCAGTGGCAATGGGATGACTCCAAATGTAAATGTTCTTTCTCACATTTTGTTTGGTTAAGGTCAGGGATATGCCAGTAGTAAGTTTATATTGAATCTTTTTGACATGCTATTTCCATTGGTGAGGTCATCACTGGAGCACACAGTGGTGATAGATTTTATGTCTAGAGTGGTATCACAAGGGAAACAGATGAGGCAGTTGTTTGTGCAGACGAGTGCTATAAAAAGCTGCTATTTTATGTGTAAATGTGGTACTGCATCTTGTCTTCACAGTTGGACATCAAACAGAAGATGGTGCATTCTGATGAAGAGGATAAGATGACCACGAATCAGCATTTTGCCCTGGCAGACAGAAGGGTCAATCATACCCTGGGTACATCAATCCCAGCACTGCCAGCTGGGTGAGGGAAGGGAATATCTCCTCTGCTCTGTGCTCTGTTGCCTCACCTCGAGCACTGGGTGAAGTTTTCTGTGTCACATTTTAAGAAGGACATAAATCTATTAGGGAGCTAAAGTATAGCTACAAAGAATGTGAAACGTCTGGAGGGCAAGATGTTTGAGAATGTCTCTTGGTTTTTCAGGCCAGAGGCTCTTAGGAGGAAGGTTTTCACTCAGAGGGTGGTGACAGGTTGCCTGAGGAGGTTGTGGATGCCCCATCCCTGGATGCATTCAAGGCCAGGCTGGATGTTGTTCTGTCGTTTGCAGCCCTGCACATACCAGGGGGTAGATGATCATTATGGTCCTTTTCAACCCAGGCCATTCTGTGATTCTATGATTCTATGATTGAGAGCAGGCTGAGGGGAGCCCTCATAATGTCTTCAGCTCCTTACAGGGAGCGGAGGGGCAGTGTTGACTTCAGCTCCTTGAGGACATCATCAGGACCAGAAGGAATAGCATGGAGCTGTCTCAGGCATGGATTGGGGGGGGGGGGGGGTAAGGAAAGTTTCTTCATCAGAAACTCCCCAGGGCAGTGGGCATGGCCCCAGCATTTAAGCAGCATTTGGACAATGTTCTCAGACATAGGGTTTGGATTTTGGGTGGTGCTGTGTGGAACCAGGAGCTGGACTTAGTGATCCTTGTGGGTCCCTTCCAACTCTGGATATTCTGTGATTTAATGATGCTCAGTGTTGATATCTTACAATTACTAAAGTGGAAAAGAAGATCTGACACAGCCCCAAAGAAAAAATTCAAAGATATTTTTCTCCCTTTTTCCATATCAGAGTCTTGTACTACTTATACTGTTAACAGAGTGCAGTCAGAGTGCAGAAATGATGAGAGAAGGAAGTAGTTTTATTCTCTGTATGATTGGCACTTATGGGACAGATCTCTCTAGTATTCTGATGTACCCTACTACAGCTAAAGACAATTGCAGCCACATATTTGCAATTTCCCTCTCTGTAAGTTTCCAGGAACTTCTCTCCTGTTCCCTAAAACTAATGATATAAAAAGAGTACTAGTACAACCCTAAGAGACATGTTTGAAAGACATACCAAAGAAAAGTTATCTCCTGACTATGATACAGTAGGAAATTACTGTGTATTTTCAGAGAAAGTGGACAGAGAAAGTGGACAGAGAAAGGACAGCTGACTGCAGCCCCCATTTTCTGATCTCATGCACCCCCCAGTGGGAGGAGATAAAGGATGATGGATGAGATAAAGTGATTTTAGTTTGCTTTTGCTCTCTGTAGTCTGTTAGTAATAGGCAGTAAATTACATTAATCTCCCTAAACTGGGCATTTGTGTCCTGAGACAGTAAAGCCACCATGCTGCACCAGCTAAAGCAGGGACACCCAAGACTACATCCAGGATGCTTTTGAAGATCTCCACAACTTTCTCTGGGAAAACTTGACAATGCTCCATAACCTGCACAACAAAGAAGTGGATGAACAGTCCCAGCTCTTTCAGTCTTTCCTCATTAGAGAGGTTCTTCTGACCTGTAACCATCTTGGTGGCCCTTTGCTGAACTCTTTCCAGTATATCCAGCTCTCTCTTGTACTGGGGGCCCAGAACTGGACACAGTACCCCAGTGCCCAGTGTACTCACCAATCCTGAGTAGAGAGAATTGATTTCACTGTGTTCTGTGAGATTATTTGAATGTATTATAATGAGAGAAGTTATCTGGTGGTTTATTTTCATAGATAACATGTCATCAGTCACACTCCTACAATAACTCTTCTGAACTAAATTGCTGGGTAATACACATTTAAAGCTATCAGTGGAAGAATGTTGTGAAAAGTTCAGTCAGCACCTAGCAGAGAAAATCAGAACTGAGTATGAGAAATAATGTCAAATATTTTCCCAGCCAGAACTTTAAATTGTCAGGAAAATAACAATCCATAACTAATATTTTTAGATATTCAGTTGCACACAGCTTCATTTCCAGCTTTGTTCTGAACTCTCAACTATAGAAAAAAGTGAGTATGTTTTATGGGTTCCGTACAGAGTGCCGTTGGCATTCTTCTTTTACAGCTACTTGATGGCAGTATTGTCTCCCATTTTTAAATTTGAAAATGTTTGCTTTTGAGTGGTAAATTCATAATAGTCATGTTTATTCTCCAAAGTGTTCTTGTATGTTGTTAATCAAGAAAAGACAGAATCTTTATTAACTCAATTTACTGGCAGTATATACGTACATAACATTATTACAGGACAAAATTAAATGCTCTTCATCTTGGATTATGGCACAGAACTCTTGATAAAAAGTGTTGCAAAAATATATCTAAAGATTTCTAGTCCTGGCTGTATGGTGTACAACTCCAGCCCTAACAGAATTCACAAGGAGATGTATTTCACCTTTAAAACATAGTCTAGGTTATAACACATTGATACTACAATTTTAGTGGGAGACTCTCTGTTTAAGAGCATTTTTTAACAGAATTTCTCTAGTACCTCTTTCTCTATTCTGATGAGGCAATTCTGAGCTGTATCTTTATCTCCTGAGTCTCTGCTTTCCCCTCCAGTTCTGTGAATTATTTTCCAGGCTAACAGTGCAACAGTGCTGAATGCTGAGAACTTCAGCCCACATCTGAACAGGAAAACCATTTTTATCCTTAGAAACTATCAATGTTTTGGAATTAGAAACTAAATAAACTTGTTGTGAGAAGACTTTATTATTATTATTTTCCCAGAGACTAAATGCTTCAAGAAAATTTTTTTGAGAAGGACTATGGAGTTATTTTTGTAGCTTGTCAACTTCCTGCCAACTGAACACTCCTGTCAATTTCACCTCCTGACCTTTTGTCAATTTCATTTTCTGCCAGAAGGCAGAAAGTGATTCCGATGAGAATCTTTCAGGCAGGGAGCCAGATGCTGGTCACCTGCCTTCTCTGTCTTGCAATTCTCAGCCTCCCTACCTATAGCCAGCCTACTGCCAGTCCCTTAGCTCCTCACATGAAGGATCCTCGGCAATCTTATTTTATTTTCTTCCTATTTCTTTTCCAGGTAGGTCATAGAAAAGGAAAACATAATCACAGACTTTCACAATAAAATCGGGAGGACTTTTTCAAATATATTTTTTTCCCCTATGGGGATTTTTTTTTTCTGAACCAATTGTTTTCTATTTGAAAATCATTCTGCCATAAAATTGACTGTCAGCTAGGTTTCTTTCTTTCTCCTTTAATACCTAATAAGGGACTTAGCTGACTCCATAGTATGCAGAAATGATGCTTCCTAATGTACTCAGCATGGTTGCTTGTTGGAAATGAGACAAAAGCACTTAAATCGCTTTCCTTTTCAAATGGAAGACTAATTAACATATAGATCAGCTGGCTAATACTTCCATGGAACATGTACATTACTTGTCATTAAAATACAAGCACTCTTTGAACTTCAGCAGTCACTTGAATTTTTTTATCTTCCAATTCTGCCTTTGTTTGCAATAATTTAGATAAGAAATTGGACAGACAAGGAGTGAAACCTAAGCAATCATTTGGACACTCTCGAAGTCGTGGTTGAGCTTCTATTTACTTAACAGCACATATTATGCATAAAGAATCACTGTTCAAGAATTTATCTAAATTGAATGTTTTATAGCAGATGACAGCAAGAGGATTTCTTTCAAAATTAACTTGTGTCTTTTTAGGCAAAGTGAATTATTCCCAGGTCCCAAGAAATCATCTAAATAGCTTTCACTAGCTCTTGGCAGCAGTAATGCCTTCTGCTGAAGAGCCAATCCACTGGTATATGCCTTTGTTCCTGGACCTGAAAACTGCATAAGATAGGAGCATGATTCATGAAAAACATAGGAAAAATCTTAAGGGTAGCATTACTGCTCATGGATTGCATAATGTAGATATGAAAAACAGAAGGAGCTTAATGATTTGTAGTATGAAAGAGGGAACCTTGTAGGCCTATAAGCATTAAAGAATATGTAAGAGAAAAATATTGATTCATGATTTGAATGCATTAAAATACACCCCCCCCTCTTTTTTTAAAATAAATAAATAAAAAAAATCTGGTTTAATATGACTTCCTTTTCTGAGTATTTATTGCAATTGTTCAATTTCCTTTGACATGAGCACAAACAATAAGATTGTTTTGTTTTGCTTCACTCTCTCTAGGTTTTGCAATATTGTCTGTAGATAAAAATCTGCTTTTTGTTGTTGTTTGTTTTGTTTGTTTTGTTACTGGTTCTAGCATTTCCACAGAGCAGGTCATATTGTTTACAGAAAAAAAAAAGAATATATATATATATATGCTTTTTATTTTTCATTTCATTTCATTGACTAAAGTTAGCTAGATTTAACTGCCATTTCCAGTGAATATATTTCAGAGCTCACCATATAGACAAGGAATTTATGGATGTTCTTAATTTGAAGTCAGTAGGATTAAGACATCTGATACAAATATGAGCTTAGTAACAGTTTCGCTCATAGTTTCCTACAGACAGTGAATCATAAGTGCAAGCGATGAATTAATGACAGATGCAAAACTAGAGGGACAATTTATTTCTCCTTCAAACTGGAGACTTAATGCGAAACTACTACTCTTCAGGAGATGAAGATACTCTAACACCCATAGCAAGAGTTAATTACATTCCAGGCTTTTAAAATTTTGGTTCTCCAGCTAAACATAAAAACAATACTAAAAATATCCTTGTTTAATTTTATCACTTTTCAGTGACAAAAGTTATTTAGAATTTAGCAATTATTACTGACTGAATTAACAATAATTTCTCTCTCACTTCAGCTAGTTGTCTAGAAGGTATTTCAAAGTAATTGTCAATATGCAACAGATAGTGAATATGCTCCTACTCTTTGACTATTTTCCCTTTGAGCTCACTCACCTCATTGCTGCCTTTTCATTGCTGGAAGCATAAGATCTAGCCGATTGTATGCGCATTTGCTGCTTTCCAATTTATTTTCTACCTTTCTGCCATTGTTACTTCTTCATATATAACAGATACTAGGTAGAATACTCATTGTTTAATGGATAAGACATTCTCAGACAAGTAAAATACAAGATCTGGAGAAACCCTGGATCTCTCATTTATGCCAGTAAACACACATTGATGTGCATGTATTTATAGATAAATTTCAGTAATCACAAACAATTAACCTGATCCAGAAGGCTCACAGTAGTCTGATCTGCCCTTAGTAGAGGAAGAATGCTTCTGTTGAATTGGGTTGCTTTCTGCTAAAACCAAACCTCCAAGAACCAAGCACCAAAAGATCCTGTAACTTCTTCTTCTCAGGTGAAAATGAAAAAGTTTGTCCTTCTCAAATAAAGACCTTTTATTCATATTCCCTAGGTCCTCTATTTCATCAAAGTAGAGTTAGACTCAACACAATTAGAATCATGTTTCTATGGAAATTATGGGAGAGGTGAGGGAATCTAATTATTTTTATGTAAAGTCTGAAGAATTCATGAGAATATATAGATTATGTGGATCCTTTTGTTGGCAGAGGATCTGCCAACAACACTTACAAAAAATTCTAAACTCAGGTTCTTCTTGTAGCAGCTGAAGCATTTATATTCAACAGGTTTTGATTTCATCTTTGCTTCAGTATTTATTGGCATAAAGATGAGGGATCAGTCTGAAGGAATATCTCATGATTATACTTTTAATTTGTCTAAGATACAGTGGGTTTGTGCATGTGTTTGTTGTAAATTAAATACAAATACCTACTTTTCATAAATCACCATGAATTATTAGTGCTTTATTAAATCTGTGAAGCCATTGTACACTAAAACACCATCTTAAAGAGAACTATATGGTGATCATGACACATTGGCCTAAAGACCACCAGTCATGTACCGTGGTAAGCACAATAGCAGACATACCAATCAAACAGCACCTTCCTTCTCCACTTTAAAGTTTTGTATCTGGTAAATCTTTCTAGCCTCTTTCGGAAGGTAAAGATTAGCTCAACTGAATGTTCAGTGGCAATCTCAGTTGCCCTCCTTTCTACCATCAGACAGGATTATAGTTAATTCCATGCGCCTGCAGATGCTAGCAAATTATGTTAGCAAGTTGTGGTAGTAGTAGTCTGATATTTTGCTCTCAATGCCATTGTTTTACAAGTTTGTACTGCATGAGAAGTTTACTACTGAATAGACTCAAGTGAATTAAACCAGAAGGTAAGAGTGATAGTAATTTAACGGAAGCAATTCTTATGTGCCTTGCCTTCAAAGTGCAACAGTTTTGGATTCTCCTATTTCTTGAGGCTGATAACATAGGAAAAATATTACTTAGCCTATAAGGGTTAGCAAAGGAACCTCAAACATAATGTATCATCTTGCTCTGGATTAGAGAGAAAGAGAGATGTGTTTTAGGAGAAGGCTGTCCTGTGATAACAAGTTATCTGCCTCTTCTGTCATAAATCACTCTGAAAAAAGATGGACTTCAAAAAGTAATCACAGTAAAAATTCACACCTCAGATGGTTCTAATGGAAGAGTCTATATAGCATACTTACAGCTACCACTGCTTCTAAGGAATTTTTTTTCATGCGATTTATTTTCTACCTTTCTGCCATTGTTCCTTTATCTTCATATATAATAGATACTAGATAGTGAGAAAAATGCTCATCCTTTAAATGAAGGAAAATATATGGTAGAAAAAAAACATAGTTTTACTGTACCCCAACATCTGCTTCACAAAAAATATTATGTTTGTATGATCAGTCTATATTTTATAAACTGTATCAAAAAATAACTTCTTATGTCTTTAATTCCTATCTAAAGGCAAGTAGATTTAATCATAGTATTCTGAACTGTAAAGCAACAGTAGGCTTAGCTGCAACAGCTGATCTTAATCTCACTGTTTGTAGTATTCTCTGTTAAGGACTACTATCACAACACTAAGGAGGGCTAAATGAGATATAGAACCATTTCTCAGCTTTCAACAAAACTGAATTGTAAGGTGGGTGTAAAAGTTGAGAAAAGAGTAAGTTTCATTTAGACAATACATTGATATTTATTTTAAAAGTGAAACAAACTGTTTATATATTCTTCTTTTTCAGACTTCTCTGATATAACTTTCCTTTACTGATGTATCAAAACCTGAGTCTTCTCTTGTTGAAATTATCCATGCATTCTGAACTGCATAGGTAATACAGAGTAGAATCAAGCTTTAAAACCATTATTGCTCCTCTTTCATCAGGTGATCAACCTGTTTTTTCACTCACCTATTTTTTGTATCAGTGTTCGAACCTACCAGTGCTAGGGGAAAAAATAAAAATAAAAATAATAATAATTTAAAAAATCATCTATCTAAATGTTAAGTTAGTGAATAGGATAACAGTAGTGATACATGTCTTTATCATAAGGTATTCACAAAGCATTCTGCAGTGTAGTTTTCATTTATACTTTGGTTGCCCTCCTGGAAATGTTAAATTATGACTTTAATAGGGAGAATTAGTTGCATGCACCCATGATTTCCTATGATGAAATATGTTTAGTCTAACTTTTAAGATTATGTAATGTTGCCTGTTTTCAACAATAATGCACACATTTTTCTCTTTTGTGTACCTCAAAATACCAGAGCAAGGTGAAAGTCAATAAAACTGAAGCTGGATTTTGTTCTATTTGTATTTTGTCTCAAAGCTAGTTGAGGAGATTGGTATCTTTAATCATCCTGTCAAAATCCACAAGTCTTTCTATATGTCACATGTTGGAATGAGAAGAAATCCTTTTGACCCTTGATATCACTATCTATTCTCAATAGGACTGACAGTACTCTTATACATACACACATATACAAATGTTCTGAATATACACACCTACAAAGATATACAGCAGATTTTTAGAGTTACGTACATAAAGAGGATTCTTCTACTACATTTGAACTTAAACCATCTATAGCCTGAATCTTCACACATACTTAAATGTTTTCTGTTTGAATTTTCTTATACCTTTTTTCTGTATACCTCTCATGAACTTACTTTGTAGGTGTTTGACATTCTGCTTGATCTCTCTATCTTTTTCTTCCCTGTGGCAATTTTCTGTTCGCTCATTTTAATAGCCTTTTTTTTTTTTCTTTTTTTTTTTCTTTTTTCGAGTGCAACATGAGCATATTTGGTTTGATTTAAATTCAAATTCTGTTTATACATCTGAAGTGAAGTAAAATAAGTTCTCCCTGCTGTCACTATTATGTCTCTGGTTAGTGATAACTTTTCCAAGATAGTGGAATAAATATTTTTGTTGGCACTGTCTTAATATAGGTAGCCTTTGGCTGGTTCAAAGAAAAATAAAATTCTCTTAAGAACTTTGATAATACTCAGTTGTGAGTATTTCTTGAAATAGAGTAGGAATAATAGAATCATGGAAGCGTACAATGGTTTGCACTGAAAGGGACTTTTAAGATAATCTAGTTCCAACTTCTCTGCTGTTGGCAGGGACAGCTCCCTCTAGACCAGGTTGCCCAAAGCCCCATCCAGCCTAGCCTTCGATGCTTCTAAAAAGGGGGGCATCCCCAACCTCTCTGGGCAATCTGTTCCAGTGCCTCACCACCCTTACAGTTAATCTTTTCATCCTAATATCTAGTCTAAACTCTTCCAGTTTAAAAAACATTTCCCCTTGTCCTGTTGCTACATGTCCTTACAAAAAGTCCCTTCCCAGCTTTTCTGTAAGTCCCCTGCAGGAACAGGAAGTCCACTTTAAGGTCCCCCCCCAGAGCCTTCTCTTCTCCAGGCTGAAGAACCCCAGCTCTCTTACTCTGCCCACATAGGAAAGATGCTCCAGCCTTCTGATAATCTTCCTATGGACTTGTTCTAGAAGGACATTTCTGTAGAGAAAAGTGTTTAGGATCACTAAAATAATTTAATCCTTCTGTTAGTCTTATGGTTTTGGGCACAGTGCTTTTTGCTAATGACACTTCAGTCCATAAGTGAAGAGTAGGATGTACTAGGGAAATAAGCTTTGTAGCTGCCAAACGACTTGAGCATACAGACTAAAGAATATTTAACATTGCATGACACCGATCATTAGGTTCTATTTTTCATACAATTTTCCAAAGCCTCAATTAAGATTGATGGAAATGTTTTTTTCAGGTAAGGGCCACTCTGGCAATGGAGTAATTGTATAAAAATGCTTCCATGGCCAGGGGGACTGCATACTACTAAAACAGTACTGACATTGATAATATTGATTTGATCTCACGTGGAAATTTCCATTAACATGCTTCTAACACCTTCCAATTCAGTCACTTGATACATAAATTTAAGTTCTAAAGCAGTCTTAAAACTATGGATGTGTTATCAATAAATAATTTAAAAACTACAAATCACCTAATAAAATACAGGAATTTAGGAATTCACCTAATTTTCAGACATAAACTTTGACACTTTCAACTCCCAGTAGGACCCAGCGTTCCATTAAATAACATTTACAGTAGAAATTAGAAATGTACTTGGACATAACTATAAAGTATTCAACATAAACAAACTATATATTTAGGAATCCAGGCTGCCATCTTCTTACTTACGTACATACTTACATGGATGTTAAAGCCCAGCGTGTTCTTTTATATTGTGAACACATCTTGTAGGTACACCTGAGCTCAATCTGCCATCACTAGCAAAAGGCCTATCAAAAGTAAGTTCATACTTTCAACACAATCAAGAGAGTAACTCAAAGCAAAATTGACAGTTAAAGAAAAATGAATTTTTCTGACTGGGAGATCCTATTGTGGACTGAGCTGCAAAACAGTTGGAAGCTTCTGAATTGTCTGCTCTCAGTTTAGAACTTAACATGTTTAATTAAAAACACATCAGATTAAGACATTTTGTTATATGGGGAAAGGTTGGAGCCCCTTAGGTGCAATATCTATTGGAAGAAACACAACAAGGACAAGATTCTTCATTTCAGCAACAGAAATCAATCACAAAAATAGCTTAAAGTCCATTCTACTGAGGAATTGGATAAGCTTGAGAACAGAAAGTGCTCTTTTATTTCTCTGGTCAGCTAGAACACAGGATAAGTTAGAATTGGTATGAAAAACCTACCTGAGACAAATTATGTTCATGTCATTCATTCATTTCCCTGTTTACTTGTAATCCATGTTTCTCTTGTATCAGCCACTTCTACCACTTCTGGGACTTGGATGAAACTCAGGAAAACGGAAAGCCTCATGTGAGGAAGTTTTTCTGAAGTGGGAGATACAACAAAGATATGAAGAAACAAAACAAAACAAAACAAAAAACAAAAAAAAAAACATGATTTCAGTTCAATCTTTATAAATAACGAAGTATTCCTTTAATGTGAGACTGGATAGTTTCTGAAAAATTGCTGTTAGTAGGTGCTTGTAGTAGAATTTACTATGCAAAAATTTCCCTTTTCAAAACAGTGCATACCTTCACCTTAGGCCTTATAAATAAAAGCTACACTTACATATACTTGTGTATGTATGTGCGCGTATATTAATATATATAAGTATACATGTATGTATATGTATATGTATATACATATACTTGCATGTGTACCGAAAACACACAGAGTAAGGACATATACTGTGCGCACTTACAAGAGTATTTTTGTCTATATGTTTGATTGTTGTTCAGAGATTTTTTGTATCTAAAGTGCTCAGAAGTATTTGGACAATGCTTTCAGACACTGGCTTTGAATTTTGGGTGTGGATCCTGTGTGGAACAACGTGTTGGAGTTGATGATCTTTATGCGTCTATTCCAGCTTTAGATATTTTATGATTCTAGAGTTATCCAGTAACAGCCTGTCTATCTATCTTCCCAAAAATAAACAAACAAAGAAAGTGCAAAAACAGTACAAGCCAGAAATTTTATATTCAAGTGAGACTGTTTATTGTACAACTGTAGCCAGTGGAAAGAGTAGCCCAATATTCCAATTTCTTATCCAATCATCTTGAGCATCAGGAAATAAGATAAACTAATCTCATATTTTACAAAATGTAGTCCCTTTTAAATTACATCTCCTTCCCCTAATGAAATGTTAATGTCAATAAAGCATGGATGATGAGCCTATATGTAGTTCTAATGATACCTTCAATAAATCTTACACTTACATTGATAAATATGCCCTGGGTTTTTTTTATACCTGAAATAGTCTTAAATTATCAAAGAAGCTCACTGAATACATTAATGTGAGACTACAGAGATTATTAATATTAAATGTGAAATTTCAGCAAAGATGACATTAATGATCTGATATAAACTGACAAAAGCAAATGAATTTCAAGTAAAACTTACTACCTTGTCCTTAATTCACTTTGGGGTGTCTAGCAGTGGTGTTGGAATTGATGTGAAGTGACATGAATGTTTAGGTTGCCCATTGGTGTATTGGCAGAGGGAGGTGTCTTTGGGCTGTTCTCTTAGTCATGTAAAGGACTGCTCTCATTCCCACAGATTTAACTCAGACCTTTGAATGCTATGTTATGAAGTTTGAAGTATTTTCATAAAGGTCAAGTCAAGTAATTAAAAATGCATTGCTGAAGAAGGCTGCTTATTTTTTAATTTAATTATAATCACCTACCTTTCAATTTTTATCCAGATCAGGCATCTTCAGATTTTAGCTCCTATCTAATTGAAAGCATTGTCCTCCTCCTGCACTTTGCCCCAGAAAATTGATTTATAAGGCTAAGGTGCTATTTTAAATGGCTCAACATTTGAATATTTGTCTTCAAATGATGTTTTACTCATTTCATAGTTTGATTTGAAAAACAAGAATAATTGTCCTGAAGCAGAGATTAACAACAGGGACAGAACTGCCCTTAAAATTCACCATATCATGGAATGCTTAGAGGACAGACCAAAGCTTATTTTGTTCAACACTGGATCTGGCTTAAAAAGCCTTCTATTCTCAGATTCTTTTTTCTGATTTATCTAAAAGTTTCCTGTCTTTCCATGATGTGATACAATTGAACTGTTTATGCAGCATTTACCAAACTCAAATACTTCCAAAATAGTTTATCTTTTTCCATGATGGATATCAGTTTGATGATGCAGTTTATAGAGTGATCCTGGAGCAGTTAGTCCAGTGAGAGACAAGAAAGAGGCTGGGATATGGAGGAGCCAAAAATATTTCATAGAAATACACTAAGCAATGCTATGGTGGAAAAGCATGCTTCTCATGTCATGTAGATGTGCATTTGAGAAGGTACAGGCACCTGAGTGGAGATGCACTGTAACACAAAACTCACCGTGTCAATGCTAGAACGATAATATAATAGCCTTCTTCTATGAAGCAGTCAAGCAGATTTAAATTAAATGAGAAAAATCACCTCAGGAGGGGAAGGAAGAAGAGGATGGGGTGGGGGGTGGGGATACTAAGTGCCAGTTTCTAGTCTGATGCAAATTAGAAGACTTCACATGATAAATCCCTAAGCAAATAGGCTTTCATAATGGAACCACTGACAGTCCCTCTGTTTAGCAGCACTGCCAAGCCCTGCCGTATGAAAGCATAAAAGCAATCATCTGGTGTGTTTGGTCTAGATTCAGATCCCTCCTCTTTGCTTCTTGGACCACATACAAATCATTTTGGAGACCAACTGACATCAGTTATTAGACCCTCCCTCACAAAAACACAGTGACAGGTACCTCAGGCAGTTCCAAGCCATTCCTTTCGGATTTATGCACCCTCTGTCCTGAAAAAGCTTCAATCCAACCTCTCCTCAACCTACCCAAGGGCCAGAATGTCTCTAAAGTTTTAGATAAACAAGTTGAGATCTAAGAGAAATTTCTTAAATAAGGTAAAATGATGCTATGAACAGAAAAATAAAAAATTAAATCTTGGAGTTCCTCAGTGGCTTTCAGGAACCTGCAACGCCATGAATGTGAATATACAATGCACTTAAAAGCATTAAAAATATAAATCCCAAAGTTTCAACTAGGCAGTCTTACAGCAAACATGATTTCAAGAGCACCTCTCTGACTGCACAGTAAGACTCTCACTTCTGATAAATCACTGAATCAAGTTATCTCTTCACAGCATGCCATTCTGCTTGCATTCAGTCAAGAACAAGGGCTCAGAAATCAGAAGTAATGTGAAATATATGCCTGTCTCGATTTCTGGGGATCTCTGAGCAGACAGGGAGAGTTCAGTTTCTCCTGGTGTTGTTATTCCTTGAATTAGCAGAAGGATACAGAAAAATGTGTAGTTGGTGTTACGACTACCATTAGTCATAACAGTATAACTACTATTTCAAGTGATATACTTGCTGACAGTTTGCAGGAGGCTAATGGATTAGCTAATTGGTAATGAAAATTGTTGAGAAAAAGATGTGGATACTTAAAAGCGTCTCACGTGTCTGCTTAGGTACTTAACCAACTAACTATCCATTGGTGCTCAGAACCACTCCTTCTCAGATAGTTCACATCTCAGTGAAAACAGCAAATCCCACTTACTGATTTTGCAGGTCCACATCTGTATTTGGACCATAAGCACATTATAACACAGTATAAAAGCAAGAGTTTAGGATACAGTTTCCATCCTTCTATAGCTCCAAACAGAGGGAATGTAACTAAAGTACTATCAGGCACTCTGGAGGAATATTCATGCCTAAATAAAGAGAAAAATTCTCTAGATGCAGAATGACGAAGTGAGATATAGCTCATGGGAAAGTTCACAAGGCTCCAGTGTTCATGTGTGTTTGATATCTTTCACTGCAAGGCTTGATTACTTTTGTTTGCAGGAAGCAACTTATATGTGAATATATATAGCAGATCTGTTTCAACAGGTTAAACATCTTACCCCATTTCTACCACCTGCATTTTGCTATAGGTAGGCTTACTGCTCAGGTAAACCACCTCTTTATATAGGTTACTCTGTTTTATCCTGGCTATATAAAATTGCCAAGAATTTCACTGCATTGGGACTTCAGCATTAAGACGTAAAAAGAGTTTCAGAATTTTCTGAGAAGACATTTTTAGTGAAAATCTCTTAGAGCACAGGAGCAATGTGTTAAATGCAATGATTACTTTCATAATTTCTGAACATTCCTTCCATTGGCTCCAGTGGCCTTTTGATGCTATTCTCAGAAATAGTTATTAGTGAATTTGAATTTTATGAAGTGAGGCCTGTGGAGAGTGATAATGTCATTTAGTAGGCCATATAATGCCACTGAGAAATATGGAAATAACAACTTTTTTCCCCATATAAACTTCTATCTTTAGGGTCAGTCATGACTGCAGCAATTTTAGGACTTATAGCATGAAGTACATTGAAAATAAAACATTATTACTCATTAAATTTCCTATCCATTTGGAGGGATTCAGAATGTGTACATTTTAAAGCTATTACTGCAGGAAAAAAATTCTCATACTGGTTCACAAACTGTTCAGCTCCATGAAGATCAAGTAGTTCTCTAAAAAATTATTTCACCATGACCTCTTCTCTCTATTACTGCTATAGTTGAGAAGTACACCTCTGTTGTTTAAGAGGGTCGGAGGCTCTAGAAGATTATCTAAGGTATCAAAGAAGCTACCCAGCTCTTAAATACACAGTGGCTCCCATCAAGTTCTTCTCAGTTCAGCCATAAACTAGTTGGTATCTGGAGATGAAATTATTGCATTTGCAATTAAGGGGAAGAGGAAGGTGTTTTCCTATCACAGCTGTATAACTTCAAATATCTCAGAATATTTTAGCCTTGTTTTATCTCACACATGATTAATTTACCTTAATTTTGATTCTTTATGAACTACAGATATATTCTAATATATATTTCTACACTCTCATTATAATCAATGATGAGGGGAAAAGCAGCATATCTACAAAGTGGTTTATGTAGAACAAAAGAACTCATGCCTCTGAAGTATTTTTTGTACAAGCTGGATCATTAGCTTAGATTAGATGTATACTTTAGATAGCTGGAGTTAGTGTATCACTTGCGACAATTAAAAATTGGGTCTGCAGTATTATTTGCTGGCCACTAAGTCAGTGAAGTCATTGAATATATAGTCAGTGGAAAGAAAGAAGCATATTCAGAAACAAAGCCTGGATAATTCATCATAGCAGTTTTAGAAAGAGAAGAAATATCATCTTAAGGGTACTGTCCAGGGAAGCTAAGCTACAGATTTTTTAAGGATAAAGTTAGTTGAAACACATTCCCTGCCAGGTGCCAAAAGATGAGTGCAAACATAGAATAACACTTACACAGATACCTTCTGAAATCAGTGGGGACTGAAAAGCACAAGTAATTTGAGATATCTGTCTTTGTCTTTTCCTGTACTTCAGCTTCCCATGCATAAGGCAAAAATGGCAACAGATTTCTGTCCTCCAAGAAGTACTGAGCAGAAAATTATAAAAGGCTCCTAAAGTCCTAAGCATAGGAACAGTAGAAAGGCATGTCCACAGCAGGATAGTATAAAACCAAGGCCACTCCCAAATTCAGAGGCATGAATCCAAGAGCATTTGTGTTTTGGTCATTTGTATGGCTAAAATAATAGACAAATCCGAGTACAAAATATATATGCCATTAGGTATTTTGATAGCATTAAACTTGATTGAAATTAGTATTTAGGATTACTATATCACAGTTGACACATCCTGTCTTTCATGAAAAATACAAAGGATCCCCTTTATAAGTGCTCGACTAAGTTACTAAGAGATATGAGCTTTGACACTAGCTTTGACACTGGTTTTGTGTGTCCTAAATAATTTCCCTTGAATCTGGGAGTGAGAAAGCACATAGAAAAAAACGTATGTATGGGGTGATGGTAGGGATGTGGCTACTATGTATTAAATGCAAAATAATTTAATTGCAGAATGGGTTTCAGTGTTGTTTGGATCTCCTATTTACTGTTACAATAGCTTAGGACTGACCATATATTTAATAAATCAACAATTCTTTTAGAGATCCCATGTAGACGAAAGCAGTAAGTTCACTAATACAATACAGAAAAACAGCACTAAAGAAACACAAGTGAAGATTGTTGTGTTTGCCTGAGTTACAGCAAGGAAAGCCTACACAAAAGGAATAATTGTTGTGCCCCTTCATTCTCAGAGACATATAAGGCTTTTCCCTGAGGAATTAGCCACCTAAGGAATTACTGGCTGATAGAGTAATAATTTGAGTAAGAACTATATTCACTGCTCAGAGCTCACGTGTCTGTTAAATAAACCTTTTTTTTTTTTTTTTTTAAATGAGGGAAAATAATTAAATATCTCTTGAAGCAGAAAAAGACATATCACAGTTCCTATATAGGAGTTTGGTTCTGGACGGGGTAATCTGCAGTCCTCAATTAATTCAGACTCTGCCACTATCAGTACATTTTTCCTACTTAATCTGCAATGGTCTTAGCAAAATGAAATCCCAATCAGTTTTTCCTTCATGCATCATTGTAATACAAATAATAATGTTAACCTGTAATAATAATTTGCTTCCCCTCATTAATTCTTTCAGTTTTGTTCCACATATATATTATGTTTGTATGTGTGCATATATCAGCTTTCACAGAAAAAGTAAAGAATTATTGATGAATATTCATCTTATGGCTATTCACCATCTTTACTCTTCTAATGTGAGTAACTGTTAAATTAAATGTCACTGGGTTTAACAATTGAAAAGAAATCTGGATGGCTTTGTAATTCAAAAACAGGATAACATTTCTTCTTCAAGTAGTATCACAGATTAATGATGTCTGTGAAAAACAATCCCCTTTATTTATAACTCTGCAATGATTTAACTGTGTAATACAGTTAAAGGATGTATCTCCTCCTTGTTGATGAAAATGCAAATTGCTACAAGCTAATTCCTTTAGTACCAAAAGTCTCAATTTGTTCTTATACCAGAATAAATTTTGGCTGCTAAGAGGTGATATAGTCACGGAAAGAGTGTTGTTCTACAATAGCTTTGCTGAAAGCAGGAACAAGCAAGGGCTTAACATACCCTGAGACAAAGGTCAAAATGTGATTACATAAGCATTAACAACCAAGAAGACCTTCCCATATTTTGATATGTAATTTCCTTAATGTAGTAGCACCAAAATAAATGATCATTACAGAATTTTATGGTTCATAAATTTATATATACATTTTGGTCCCCCTCTATCAAGTATGGTCTCAGTATCCCCTTATCTCCCAGGCACGTTCTGCATCTGCTTTAGTTGAATATCCACTTTTCATAATCCATATACAGAACAAATTTCATGATGAATGACTGGTTTAGTTCCTCTCTTTTCTGTAACATGCTTTCATCTGTTTCAGAGCAGAATTTATCTGGCAGGAAATACGAAACGGCAACTTATTGCCAGGCTTGGTGAAAAAGTGAGGTATAATTATAAACCTTGAGGCTAGTTGCAGGCATTGAGAGGTTCTGAGGACCAGAACGGTCCTCAGTTATCTAATGAATGGTTAGTTACAGTTGGCTACAACTAGTGCATCTTGAGAAGTTGTATAATATTTAAAATATCTATATGACAGTTATGAAATAGGACCTCTAGGAGGCCTGAAGCTGTCTGAAACATCAGGAAAAATAACAGAGTATTATAAATGCTGGATATCTGTATTTAGGCATCTGTATCTCTTCCACAGTGTCTCTGACTCTCCACAGTGTGAAACAGACAACAGTAAAATCAAGCCATTTACAGTGAATATTGTTAAGCTCAAAATGAAAAACATCTTTCATATTTTGGTTGCTGAGAATAATAAATATTCATTTAGACAGTAGTAGTTTAAATTCTCATCTCTACTTTTGAGGCCATGTTTGTTTGGTTTTTTCCCAAGTCATAATACTTTTCTAAGCTGCTGGGCTTCATGGAAAATCACTATGTGGAATTCCAAAATAAGTGCTAATTTTAACTCAGATTAAATTATTATTCCTGGCCCTAGATTACACTTCAGCCCGATAAAAGACAATTCTCATTTGTTCTGAGTATTTCTAGCAATAGATTCATTAAATATACCCAAAATCATGACTGTATAAATAAAAATTCCTGTATTATGAATATTATACTTGGACATAGTTAATTTAGTTCATTCTATAAAAATCATTTTTAAGAATTACCTTATTGGGTAGCAACAGAGAAATTGTAACAATTGCCCAATTCCACTCTTTTTTATATCCCTTTAATTTAGAAACTGCTCTCATTTACCCATCCAAACATTCTACAATGAATTAAGAAAGTACCTAGCAATTCCTTAATTTTAGCAGATTATTTAAGATCAAACAAAAATTCAAAAAATTACAACATAAACTGTACAATCAAAATGAGAAGATTTACCCAAAACTCTAGCTATTCTGGATGTCTGGAATAGTAGCTTGATTTGGATTTTTCTATTACTTTTATATTTCTTTAACGTTCTGAGTTTATCCTCATATAGATAAAAAAACAATAGCTCAAACTGCAGCAGTAAACCTGGGTTAGAAAAACCTATCCCCCATACAGCTCTGTGTATACCTCCATACACAACAAACACTTTTTCAGGCCTGCATCTCGTTGTCTAAGTTGTCAAGAGTCATCTCAGAACTGATTGAGGCTGTGCTTCTGGCTTGCAGGGTACTGCTGTATCCAGCACCCTTTCAGTATCTTCTCCGTGTAACCTTTTGGAAAAAGATGAGAGCTGGCCAGGCTCCCTCTCGGGAAAAAAATGTTTAAATGTTTAATTACTTTTACACAGTTTTAACAAACTATAGATCTTGAAATGAAGATGGCAGACAACAGAGACGGCACTTCTGCCTTCAGCTTGTTCTTGATGCGTTTGATAGTATTTCACATGTAAGACACATCAAACTGAAACTAGTGTTTGCAGTGTGGAATATGAAAGTTGAGCTGCTTCATTCTCCTTGTTCTAGGAAGATGCTTGCCACGGAGTTAACTAAATCAATCTGTGCCTGTGACAGGGGGCAGCAGACCTGCAGGTCCACCGGCCCAAAAAAGAAAAATAGCAGCTGCGACGATTTAAGGAGGAAACTTAATTTTACTGTGAAAGTATCTACAGTATCTCTAAAACTCAAGTTTATTTCTTTGGTCACTTATTCTGACTTAACACCCTCCTACTGGAAACTGGATACTGCTTCTAGTGGTGTGGTCTAATATACTCTTACAAATGAAGGCAGGCAGACAAGTACATAAGTTCCTATCACTCTACTAAAAAATTATTTTCATCTCTTACTATGTCAGTAATTGTGTAAGTCTGGGGGAAGATATCTTTATTCAATAAGAGATCTAGATTCTAAAAGTTACATAGTAAAAAGCATATTAGATAAGGCAGGTAGAAACAAAAGCTGTGTTTTCTCTTGTCATGGAAAATGTCTTGTGCTTAATAAAATGCTTTGCCATTGTGTCTATTAAATTTAGAAAGAAAAGTCTTCCTTACTAGTGGAAGTCAGAAAGTAAGAAAATGCTATAAATCACAAATTTTTTAAACCAGTTACACTATTCATTGATTAACTGGTGAATACAGATGTATTTTAAATCACTTAGATTACTTTGAAGCTTCTTATTGAACAACAACACAGATATACCTGTTTTAACTACTTTTACATTGCAAAAAAATATAATAATTAAAAAAAAAAATCCTGCTGTATATTTCACAGGAGGCTGGTGTGGGATTCAATTGACCAAATATAGATACCTACCTTATTTATAACCAGACCTGTATGTGTGCGTTTTCCTTCATGATTAATTAAAAGGAATAGGCATAGTTATAGCACGGTCAATATCACGCTGAAGTAGGCATCTATAATAAATCAGATGAACTGTGGCCTTCAGATACTTCCATCTCTTCTTTGAAGTTAAAGGAAGCTCAAATTACTAGGCTTTTGTCTTTGAATTGCACTTAGCTTACAACAAGTGAAATAATCCTGCTCCTGTGACCTAGCTCTGGTTTAATGATGCATTAAAAAAAAAAAAAAAAAAAGAGAGGTTTTTAATAAACTATCAAAATGTACCTATGGCCGAAGGGAGTCAGGAAATTGTTTTATCTTAATATAAGCATAATTTCAATACACACTATTTTGACCAACATGACCTTATCCATGATCTTAACCAGACCTCATCCAGACCAATATTTTATTTTCTCTTTACCTCAAGGAATTAAGTATAAATGTTTCTGAAGACTGAAAAAAAAATAAATAATAATAATGAAGTGAAATATTAAACATCTCTGTTTTGGAATTCAACCAATACTTCTAACATTGTCTATGGAGGGAGAATACGTTCTGCTGTGAGGAATGCCATTCACCACAACAAACTTTCAAAGGTTCACAGTGCACCTAGGTAACATGACTACACTAGCACTACAGTCCTGTGGTTACAGTACAGGGCACTTAAATAGATTATTAAAGATCTACCATTTGGAATAAACAGATCTTAGGTCTGTGTTATCGTTTCTATTAGGTAGCAAGTGACAAACATGTCAAAGAGCCACATGTTGCAGCATCACAAAGACACAAATCCAGTTCCTCTACCTTGCATGTTCTGGATGATAACTTCCCATAGCAGCAATGCATTTCCATTTTTAAGCACCTATGTTTTTTGCCTGAATAGACACAAAGAATAATAATGAAATTAAGGAAATAAAAAAAATTCTTGTTTATTTATCCAACTCAGGCAATCAAGAAAGCATTTTACTGTTTTCCAAACTTTCTTATTTGGGCTTTCGTGTATGTAATGATTACTTTGGCTAACCCCTTAGAGTAACATAGAGTGTATTTAACTCCGACTTCCATTTAGACACGATAATACAATTCCTGCCTTAAAAATCACTGCCTTAGCCATTTGCCAGATTTTACATACATGAAGATGATTGCCTAAATAAATAAATAAATGAAAATGAAACAAAATAAGGAAAAGATTATTCATACTTCCACTTTTATTTCTTTTAACTTAATTTAAACCGAATGATGAACAAGAAACCTTCACTAGGTGTGGGACAATAGAGTCACTTTATACAGCAACTAGTAAAACTGTTATATTTATTTAGATTAATCAAAGATTATTCTGTGGTAAGCTCATAGATTTAAACTCACTTGATTAAAGGTGTGACATATTCAAAATTAAATTGTAAACACTTAAGACATGAGCACTTACAGCTGTAAGTAAGTAGATTCTGTACTGAATCTTTTCTCATGCAATATACTCTGCCTTTTTTTCCAATAAATAGAAAAGTCTGGCACAAAAAAAAAAAAAAAAAAAATCTGCTGATTTTTGGTGGAAAATTTTACAGAGACACTGTATGTTATAGAAAGAAATAAAACAGTTCTGCGGGAAAATTTCCAATGTAGATTTTTATGTAAATATCCATAAGCTCCTGTTCAGTTATTTTACAGTATGGAGGAATTGTCTTTATTTCAGAAACAATAATGAAAAAAATAGTAAGAAATGCTTCATTTCTCTGGGAGGGGCATGATGTATAGTGAAAATTATAATGGCATTTTGAAGTGAATTGCTTTCCTCAAAAAGGTAAGGAAAGAAGGCCCACTCAGGGACAGATTCTTAGATGTAATAAGGGTAAGAGTAGAAATTCTGCCTTGGACAATGATGGTAAATTACCAAATTTGGAATTACATTGTTTGAAGGCAGAGATTCTGGATTTATAACTACTAGTCCAAGTGGATAATAGATGTAACAGAATCTATATAGTAAGCAATTTTTTTTGTCTAAATCCATGATCTGGTACATAATCCATATTCATCAATTTTTGTTTCATATTCACTCCTAAGAAGCAACACAATTTTAAATTAAGATGTAGCCTGCATTTTGGTTGAATTTTTAAACTTTACAATTATAGTGAATTTTAGATTTAATAAATAAGTAAATAAATAAATCAGCTCCTGATATCTCTAAAGGAACAAAACTATTGAGATTTAAATTGTATTAATCTCAGTGTCATAACATTATTCAAATGGAGCTACAGGTATTCTCTATGGAACAGAGCTAATTGAAAGATTCTGGAAGCTTTGCTAGGTATTATCATGCTATGGAAATTGTTCTGTAATACTGATTTTTGTGACCCTCTACAGTTATTCAACTTTTATCTGAACATGAAATGTTCCTTCAGAGTTCATTTCAAAACCAAAAGATTACACAGAAGGAATTTTTATATTTTCATATTGTAATGACTTTCATCCAAGAATCCCTTGGCATCTTAAAATATTAATTAAATGAGCCTGTCTGGCATATAGGCAAAGATTCTGTTTTATAGATGAATAAACTCACATGAGAGACTCAGTGGTAGGGACAGAAGTTAAGGTCCACGTTTCTGAATGTCTTCAGCTATAGGAGCACTGAAAAATGTTTATAATTTAAAATACGTAGTTAAATCTTATTACTGTTAATTTGTTAATTCATTTGCATCTGTGTTAGAAACGCATGAAAATGGTACTTAATTGGCATTCCAGCCTGAAGTCAAATACCAGAGATAATGTAGTGGACCTGGAGATTTCAATGTCATTGCTACTCCAAAATCACAGCCAAGGATGAACAACAACAACAAAATACTTCATTAAGAGATTTGAGGAGAATCTGGAAGCCTTTCGGTAGTCTATAAACTATAGACTATCAGAAATCAGAAAATCTTTATGCCTTCACTGCCCGTACAGAGAGAAGTAAGATTTTTATCTACAGGCTCTCTTTATAAAATCCAATCTTATTTTCATCTATCATTTGCTTTGCCCTGCTTTCTCACCAACAAGACTTACTTATATTCTCTCAGTAATATTTTAGCCTTTATTTTTTCATCCAAACTTGACCCTTTGCAGTCCTTCTTGTTTCTCTTCTCCCCCACAAGTAGTCCAAATTACAGATTTGGAAAGTAAAATTTCCCCTCAGCCACTAACGCTTATCTTGCTGGGTCATGAAACTATCTTGATAATGGTGAAAATCCAGATTTCTTTGTAAAATCATCACTGCAAGTATATAGAATGTTTTTAACCTCAACCTATCTAGCTGTCAAAAAGTTACAGGTCATTTTACAGAACCATTGAGATTTGTCTCATTCACTGAGGAACACAAGCAACTCCAAAGAGACATTTATTTTAAGATGGGCTGGTTCACTCGCTGGTGGTACCTGAATATCTGTATGGCAGAGGGATCCTGTATATATGCACCCAATCTCCTGATGTGTGGTACAAACTAAGTGAAGTTTAAAAATAAATTTAAAAAAAAGAAGTGCAGTAGGATATTCATCATTTTCCTTTACATGAAACAGTCAAGTAGATGATGCAGGGAAACAGGTTAATGCTTTCAGTGTGAAACAATTTTAGGTGCTCAAATGTAGTAAGAAACTAAGCTGCAGCCATGGGAGGTACATTAATTTATTGACAAATTGGTTACATGTGGAATGGATTCAATGTCTTGCATCAACTTCCATTTGAAAAAAATAAAGGAAATTTCTGTAACTTCTTTGTAAATTTTAACTCATCATTCCTGTAAATTGACTGATGATTCTATATCTTTTGATCCCATCTTACTCCTGCTATGGCTTTGATTGTATTTTTGTTTCCAAATTGCACTATTAGCACTCAGTTGACCATATTTAAATGACCTCACCATGAATAACCATAGTGATATTGGTTTCTGTCATTTTTCCTTGTTTATGTTTTTGTTTTTGTTTTTCTCCATAAATTCTGAAACTCAGTAGCATTGTTTTGTTTGTTTGTTTGTTTGTTGCACCATGGGCTCCTCCGTGGCTGCACATGGAGACCTGCTCTGCTCTGAGATCTGTCCTGGTCTACAGAGAACTTCTCCTCCACTTCTTGTGCACCTCCTGCCAGTCTGCACAGAATGCACTGCATTCTGTGCCTGCAGGGCTGTTTCTCACACTTTTTTCTTACTCCACTCTCTCCCAGCTGCCATGCAGCATGTTTTACTCTTTCCTAACTACGTTCACAGAATTTACCATCAATCAGCATCGTGAATGAGCTCAGCTTTGGCCACTGTGTATCTGAGTTGGAGCAAGGTGTAACTGGCTCAGTCCAACATGGGTAGCTCCCCTATGGCACTTGCATCTACAATATAAAAAATTGCCACATAAACCTAATATCTATATTTAAACTAAAAAAAAAAATAAAAAATTAAATGTACTTTCATGCTTTATTCAGGGACCCAAATAAATTCAATTTATTTGTACATGCATTAAAAAAAAAGGGACTTCAGCAGACTTCAGCAGTGTACACAAGTGGTGTGACAAAGCTCTCATTACTAGAGGAGTATTGTTCCCCCCCAAAACATGCTTTCTTGTCCATGAATCTCAATAGCATACCAATTTGTGCAGTTTTGTGCTGTATGTGCCTTGGGAACTGTGTCTGGGTACTGTGGGAAAAGGCTCATTTTCACAAACTGTGCCTTGGTACATGCTAGATGACAATATATTCATCCTATATTTGTCAGATTTTCTATTAAGAGACAAATCCATCGTATCGTATACAGGGAAAACATTTTCTTTTCTCTGCATTGCTGCAGTTGAAAATTGTATAGGGAATGTTTGTTTAATAGACAGATAAGAGATGATCATATAACACTTAGGCATTACTGTGTGCTATAAAAAGAGGAGAAAAAGATACATAAACTAGCTAGCTAGTATTTTTGCATATAACATCTGCATCAGAGAAATTGAGAAGAGGAAAACAGAGTGGAAAAACTATGTGGGTGTCCACTTAATACTGTAAGAATATTGAAGATTCAGTAAAACTGAGTTACTCCATTCAGAACCAGAGTCTCAACTCAATGAGACAAAAATCAGGACCTGATAGCAGAGCATAACCATACACTACATCTTTGTCAGATGGACTCAGATTTTAAGTGATCTTTGAAAAAGTTATGCAGATATGTCTTCCAGAGTACATTAAATGTGCAGAGATGTCTTAAAATTACATTTCGGAGAGTAAATAGATTTCCTGTTTTGCCAATTAAGTCTTCTAGAAGACTGTGACAAGTTTACTTTCCTGGTTTTTGTTGTTGTTTTTTAAGTAATCTGCCTTTAAATGTCTGAATCGTTAAGACAAATTAAATGTCATTTCCTGCAACAATAGCCATAATCTAAACACTTCGTCAGAAATCCCATCAATACTGTATATTTGGCTGGCAAATGATTCATGTTGCATTAAATTACATTTCTGTTTTCCTGGGCTGCCTCTTCAAATTTTCCTGACACTTCAATTCATTAAGCAGATGGAGAGGCAACATGTGACTGAAATATTTTGTTCAATAATACTTAGGTCCATTCCTGCAAACCAGTGTAGTCTACCGCTCTTAGAGGAGAATTGTTTCACTTCAGCACCTTTCCTAATAACTGGCTGAAGGCTCCCTTACAGAAATCCATTTCAGGCAATTCATGCATGGTTGATTAAATACCTCTATTTAACCCCACTTCTTTCCCTTGATAAATTCAACAAAACTGAAGCTAGAAAGTTGTTGATTAGGACGATATTGGACAATTAATTATGCATTGTAATAACCTTTGACCCAAGCAAATACTTCCTTTTATTTTTAATCAACTAAAATGAAAAGTGATCAAATAATTACATGTTCTTGTCTTCCAATCAAGCTGTAGGTAGGGAAAGGAGAGAGGAAATCAAGCAGAACTTTAAAGAAAGTAATGACAATAATGAAGCATACACATAGAAATAGATCTCTTGAAATGAATAATTATATTTCTATTTCACCGGCTTCAGCATCATATGAACAAGTGAAGACCTCCCGAGATTACTTCTGCACTCAGTTTGATGTCAATTAGCACCACTTAGCACCACTAGGACATCATAAGTGATAAGAACCTCATTCTGCACTTGATTCTGCACAGGTTACTTCCTTTGTGTCTTGAGATTGGGGGGAGGGGGGGGGGAGGGAAGTATTTAATGAAGCAAACAAATAAAAAAAAGTACAGTGCATTGTAATAAACACCGCACAGAAGGAATGTTTATACCTTCTCAGCTTCACAGTCTTATGAAAGTAATTACCTTTTGAAAAAAAGCAGTATCAACTCTTGACTTCTTCAGTCATTTTAGATCCTGGGAAATAATTTTTATTGTATTGTTTTGGAGTAGAACTGTATTGAATTTATTAAAATCCCTAAGTAAGAAAATTTTATACGTAGTTTTTGAGTGGATTCCTTATGAGTCAATTCTTCACTGACCAAACCACCTACTTTTTTGCCTGCACTGTGGTTTGGTAGTCAAAGCTACTCTGGATACATCATCATCATTTAAAGCACTACTAAATGTGCCTATCCTTCAGCTACTGTACATATGTAATTATCTTAACTAGCTGTCAGCTGTTTACGGGCTGGTTCAGCCCGTTTTGTGACTGGCGGGGCAGAGGGATTTTGCAAAATCCGCGCCTTTGGAAAAAGGGAACAGGTGACCCCAAAATAATTAAAAACAGTGGCAATGATCTGAGGAGAAGCATATTAAATATATTATTGGAATGCAAGATAACACACTATAATATAATATAATCAGAATTGAAGCTAATAAATCAAATATAATGAGAGAGAATGTCCAAAAGGTGGATAGGCCTCACCATAATACTGAGGTGAGATGCGCCATCCAGTTGAGCAGAAGGAAGACGAAGAAGAGCGGATGAAAAAGAGTGCATCAGGTGACCTTGCCAGGAGTTATATCTCCTCTCTGTGACTGCAAAGTCCCCTGGGGAATGTAGTTCTTCTTCTCTTCTGGGCAGGTAACCAGGACTTGAGCATTAACATTTAAACTCCCAGTGCCCCACATGATGTTATGATGTGGAATACTGAGAACCAAAAATCACAAAACCATGACACTAGTGAAATTAAATACTTTGCTTAAGCAAATTATATGTTAGTCAGTTTTACCTGCATTTTTTGTTTTGAAAAGTTGCATCTCCTGGCTGCACATGGCATGGGGGAATCCAGAATATATGTACAGATTGGGAGATGAGATGTTGGAGAGCAGTCCCATGGAAAGAGATCTGGGGGTTCTTACACTGAGGTGCATTAGGCCCAGCACTGCCAGCCAGGTGAGGGAAGACACTGTACTGCTCTGCTCTGAGCTGATGTTGCCCAGCTTTGAGCACTATGCAGGTTTGGGTGCCACCACATAAGAGGGATATAAAGTTATCAGAGAGTTTCCAAAGGAGGGCTACAAAGATGGTGAAGGTCATAGAGAGGAAGATGTGTGAGGAGCAGCTGAGGTCCCTTGGTGTGTCCTCACAGGGAGTGGAGGGGAAGCGTTGAGCTCTGCTCTCTGTGGCAGCGACAGGAACCAAGGGAACAGCATATCTCTCCATATATTATTTGTATATACATTATATACTTTACATATATAGTCATATAATATATATGAGATACATAACACATATCTATATTGTATAATAATATAATGTTATTGAAATGCATTTTCAGATAAGTGCTTTAATGATCACTTATATGCTTAGAACACCTTTCTGATGCTAAGGGCTTGCTTTAATTTTCAAAATGGCCCTGATTTGTAAATGTCCTGAAGTACATTTTGTTTATTTCTGAATACTGAAATAATAACTGTATTTAATTCCATGTGTATTGAACTATTTACTTGACTTGCTACAAGTGTTTTCTCTTTTATTAAGTCCTCACGCAGATGTGAAGATTTTCATATTCTTTTTAGGATTGTCAGCAGGCTGTGCAACATATAGTGCTGAGGAGGGATAGAGTACATTGTTCTCTCATGAATATCACTTTTGATCCTGTCATTAAGCACACAGTCCTGCCATACAGATGAGCAGGGTGTTTGTGACCTGATGATGTGGATTATAATGAGCATCTTTCCTTGCATCTGACTTTGATTGAACTTTTCATCACCTTTTCTGTTTGGAGAGCTTTGCTTCAATTCCAGTTAAGTCTTTGCAGAACTCATTTAATTTCTTTTACATGACTGACCTTTCTCACACATGACTGGCTGTCACAAGCTGAAGAGCCTGGTAGGTCTGGGTTTCTGAATCTTGAGCCATTTAATTGCATCAAGAGGCATTTTACTGTAGGGTAGGAAAGAATGCTTGATTGCTTAACTCATTACATGCTTTTAAAATGATCCAGAGAAGTGAGGTCAGACACAGACTTTCTATACGTTTTTTTCTTTTTTCTTAGCATTCCTGTTACCCCTGCTACTTCCCTCCCCCCCTACCCCCCCCCTATCCTCCCCTCTCCCTCTCCCAAGGCCTGACAACTTAATAATAAACAGATCTATATAAAGAATCAGAGAATGTCCCATGTTGGAAGATACCCACAAGGGCCACCAAAAAAATCAAAACACGTTTTTTGATAGTGTTGTCCAAATGCTTCTTGAACTCCAGCAGCTCAGTGCGATGACTACCACCCCGGTGAGCCTGTTGCATGCACACAACCCTCTGGTGAAGTATTTTTTCCAAACCCAGCCTGACCCTCTCCTGATGAAACTCTATGCCATTCCCTTAGATCCTGTCCCCACCACATCCTTATCTCCAAATTGAAGGGATGTGGATTTGATGGGTGAACCATCCGATGGATAAGAAATTGGTTGAAAGGCCGCAGATGAAGGGTAGTGATTAATGGTTCTATGTCCAGGTGGAGGCCAGTAAGGAGAGGGGTCCTCCAGCAGTCTGTCTTGGGACCGGTGCTCTTTAACATCTTTATCAATGATATTGATGATAGAATCGAGTGCACCCTCAGCAAGTTTGCTGATGTCACCAAGCTGAGTGGTGCAGTTGACATGGTGGAAGGAAAGGATGCCATTCAGAGGGACCTCAACAGGCTGGAAAGGTGGGCCCGGGTGTACCTAACGAGGTTCAACACAGCAAAGTGCAAAGTTTTGCGCTAGGGGCTGTGCAGACCTGGACTGTTTAAACTGAATACTTATTAAATTATTAAAAAGAGAAGCAGAACATTACTGGTTCATGTATTAGTCCAAATCTGTCTACAATTTATTATGGGGCTGCTGGATTGTGGCTGTAAAATTATCCTGTGATACAGAATATCAAAATTCATATAATAAAACAAAATACTGGTGATCTTTAGAGACAACCTTGTACTTTTAGTAGGAAGGGAAAATGTGGAGAAGTTCAGTTTGCATATGACAGTTACAGCTATTTTTAAGGTCAGAACTGGCATCAAGGAACTGCTGGAGGATATATTCTTACTCTTTTTAAAAAATATTTTATGAGAATCTTGCTTTAAATTCCTGGTGATCTACTATGATTCTATTCTATGATTCTATGAAGTCAGATATATTTGGAAAGAATTAAAACTTTTAGAAAAAATGCCTGGCTCCTGGAAGAAAACGAGTTGTAAACTATGCAGCCATGGAAAAAAATAGTGCCAGGAACCACCATGAAAAATCTCATCTTTTAATAATTTTTGTTTTGTTTTTCTTCCTAAGTCTAGCTATTTGTATTTTCTCTAGGCAGGATCTGATCTTTTTGTAAAGAATCACATTTCATTCATTTTTTTTAGGTGGACTCTTTCTGTAGAAAATCCTTAGGAGGCTTTCTAGCGTGATTAGTGCATGTAACACATGTATACTATGGGTCCAAACACAGGAACAGGACACCTCGAGTTAGAATCATAAAATCATAGAATCACCAAGGTTGGAAAAGACCTCCAAGATCATCTAGTCCAGCTGTCCACCTACCACCAATATTTCCCCACTAAACTATGCCCCAAAGTAGATGCTACAGAAGACCCATCCTAGAAGATATTCCAAACACTGTTGGATGAGGATCTGAGCATCCAGGTCTACTGTAGAATTTATCCATTTTAAGTGCAGAGTTGAACCAGATGATATCCTGAGATTCCTTCCAAACATAGTTGCCATTTTGCAGGCCACATTTTGTAGTGCCTTTTTTAGGCCACAGTTTTTACTACTCCTGTGTAAAAGAGTTCTATATTTACCTCTGCTGGAAGGTAACAGCTCTCAGGGAAAGAAGTGGAGTGTGCAATTGCCAGTGTATAGATATATAATCTTCCCAAATTAATTGTTTGGTCAAATGTTTTCCTATCTGTAAAATCTTTACTCTTTCCTGTCACAAAATAACACTCTCAGTTATATTAAATTATTCACTTCCCTTGGTTCACCTTTTAAAATTAGCTATTATAGATTATACTGACAAATAAGTATTTGTCATCATTTTGTGTATAGTTCTCAACTGTATTTGCTTAGCTTAGATGCTTTGTACGATGCTTCTGAGGCCAAACAATTAACTGTAACAATAGCAACCTCTAAAATAAGGCTGCTCAAAGAATTTAGCTCTCACTCACCAATATCTGCCAAGGTGAGTTAATAGCACAGCCAGAATAGAATGCAAGCATTTAGATGCTTCAGCCTTTTTTTTTTTTTTTTTTTTTTTTTTCCTAGCCATAAATCTTTCCTTAGGGAAGAACAGATTAATTACAAACAGTTTCTTTCTCCCACGACCTATCTGGCTCATATTTAATGCTATGCTGGAAGTTGGTAATGATGAAATGAGAAAGTTTATCTGCTGTTTTCTAGGATTAGACACATTTGTGGGCTCATGTTATCAACTATCTATGCTGTATGTTTACAGACAAACCTCGAGCTTTTATTGGATCTGGTCATGGGATATACAAAGACATACAGTCTTCTCCCAGTTTTATATGCCTGAGATGCTTCCCAATATCAAAATAGCTTCAAAAATAAGGTATAATCTGACTTTCCCTCTCAAGGTCTTTCGTTCAGCTTAAATTCCTAGCAGCACTGGCTCAGTATTGTAGTGGCAGTGCAGATGGTAAATTCACACCTGTCCCATATTCTGCACCTTGTCAGAACTTGTCATGGCATGGATTCTCTGGGAGTGATAGTATTATTAAACATCTTCTGGCGCTAGCATCAGAAATCAACACTTAGCTCAGATTTGAAAGGCTGAAATATTTATTGAGAACACGAAAAAAAACAATAACTTTCTACTGTGGCAAGGGACTAAAGGACAAAGGAATCCAAGATAATTCCTCTTCTTTTTTCTTTCATTTTTCTTCTTTTCCTTCTTCTCACTCTCTTTCTTTGTGTAACAGCTTTAATGTAAAAGCAAGTAGATTTAGATTAGAGTTTAGGGGAAAATTCTTCACTCAGAGAGTGCCTCAATTTGTGTGAGGCCCCTATGCAGCCTCAGGCAGCCAGAACATGCCATGGCAGAGGGGTGGAACTAGATGGTCTTTAAAAATCCTTTGTAACCCAAGCCATTCTATGATTCTAAAAGTCCTGATAATTGCCAACTTTGATAAGACTAAACATAGGTAAAGTTCAGTTGACATACTAAAAAAGAATTGTCCCTATCCCTTCAATAGTACAGACACGCAGCCTGGATCTAATTAGTTGAAAACATAGACTTGACATTCTGACCTTACAAAAAATATTTTAGCTTTATAAAATATCCAGAAAATCAAGATTGAGTTCAGCATTTCATCAGCATCCATAATCACTTGCACTCATTATGAAGGAAGTATGTGCATTTCTTACTGGACAGATTCAAGGAGTAGGAGCCTAGGGAGACTTTGCTGTTAAATCAAAGGAAGATAATTTCATCTGTGATATTTTAAGTAACAACACTGAAGAAAGTAGTATCAAATGAAAAGGCTAGCTTCTTAAAGGTTTGTGGTTTCACACTGTCTCCTTCATTTCTGGCTAATGAGAATGGGAGAGACTGCAACTAATTCAGTAGCCAAGGAGAGTGCTATCCTGTTTTATATGATTAATTATTTTAGAGAATTTCCTTTTTGACTATATAATATTTGCCAGAATGACAGATATTTATATACCGTTCTTACCAGGTATGCACACTTATGATTTCAAATATTCAATTAACTGCTACAGAATCTCAGGATTCAGTGGTTCAGAGCTAGATTCTCTTAGGCACAGTAGGATAAATTTTATACTATATATATTTATATCCTATGTATACTATATACATATATTATTTATTATAAATATTTATCTCATATACATGCATATATATATATTTGTATCTTATAAATAATTTATCCTAACAAATGACATAATTAATTTATATCTAGGAAAGTGTTGCACATTAAGTAGATTAGAAACTGGCAGAAATTTTCATTCCATGAAATTTCTCATACACAGTACCTTTTAATTGAGTTGGTCACCTGAATAATCAGAAGATCTAGCTCTAAAAGATCTTGGATAACTGGATAAGTTAGTTCAGGCTTGATATATGTATTTTAATAAAGTAGTATGTTTATTCATAAATGCTATGAAAAAGAAACCCAAGCAATTATTTTTTTCAACAGCATAAACTAATTATTAAAGCTGATTTTTAATTAAAAACAACTCAAGTGCATTTGTGCACAAATGGATAGCATAGGGCTTTTTAAGTAATCACTCTGAACATATAAATCAGCTAAACGTTTATCTAAGGTAAATTTAATTTATTTTTTCTCTTGAGTTAAAAATTGCACTTAAAGAAAAAAAAAACACAACCATTAACAAAAATGAACGTGTTTCATTTTATTTCCATATGAGCCTTAATTCTCCTCCACTTTTCCTGGACACATCAAAATTTTATAATAATGGCTTTTATATAAAGCACTGGAACAGGTTACCGGAGTGATGCTGGATGCTCTGTCCCTGGAGACTTTCAAGGTGAGTCTAGACAGGCTCTGAGCAACCTGATCTAGATGCAGGTGTCCCTGTTCATTGCAGATGTTAAAGATGTCACCATGCAATTCTACCCATGGTGTTCTTCCTGTCCTCTAATTGGAGGATTTAAGCCCTGTGTTGTCATTTGCCAAGTGAGACAGATGATACAACATCTGCAAAACCTGAGGCCTCAGGAGCCTCTCAAGCTGGATCAGTGTTCGACAGAATAGATACCTTCTGTGTCAGTTCTTGCTGCAGTATCCTAGCCTCATTCACTGCCACAGGTCTCATGTGGCTGAATTGCTCATTTGTGTAGTTTGAGCTAAAGGTTTGGAGTTGTCCAGGGAAAGGTATGTAGAAAAGGTCATTTTTCACTCATTTAATCAATTTTTTTTTTGGTCTTTTTTCCCAATTGATTCCTAGCTGTTCATACCTGTCATAAGAAGCAACACTACTAGAATAAAACTGTAAGAGTTATCTTGGCTTTGTTCAAGCACATTCATTTCCCAAATAATTGTAACGTGTGACAGTCAGAAGTGCTGATCTGTCAGTGTGAGTACGTTCAAGTTCACTGTTTAGGTTTTGCATTCAGTCACAATGAGGATGAAAACAGAAATGAAACTTCACAGTGTATTGTGCTGGACTGGAAATCCTAGACTCGTTTTCTCAGTTTCTCACAGTCATGCCATAAAAATGTATTTATATCCGTTACTGAAGGAGACCTCCTTGGTGCCCCTGCACTAGGAACACATGCGATGAGATTGGCCAAACAGCCACTAACTTCAGCAATGCTCAAATTGCATCTCTAAAGAGCATAAATTAAGGAAGCCATGTGCAGTGACACAGATGGCACAGCAAATTAACAAAGCTATATATATATATATATATATATATATATATATATACATATACATATATATATTTTTTTTACAGTGGAAAAAAATGCCTTTAATTTAAAAGAAAGAAAATAACAACAAACCAGAATGAACTTATTATGCAGAATAAACTTATAACTGAAGTTTAATTGTCACCTTCCATAAAAGTAAAACTGCATAATAAGAAGCTTTAAGAGCAAGCAATCGCAGTTAAAGGCATAACATGAGCATCTGGTTCTTGCATATTATGGATGATATGTTAATATATGATCTAAACTTCGTCTCTAATGCTTTATAAACAAAGATAAATTAACAGGATCAATTTTTCCTAGCAAATATTTTCCACCTAACAGGATAATCTTTGAACACTAATAAAATAAACCACAAATCATATTTACTCTTGGGCTTACTTTCTTGATGCATTTTAGCCTAGCTTGAGACAATATGGCAAACTCTATTAGCTAAAGCATAATTTACTTTTTTCTCCAAAGAATTAGTTTTGTTTTTTTTTAAGGTGGTTTTGCATAGATACAGTTGCTTTCAGAGTAAATGAACTAATAATAATTAAAATTTACTCATTAAATTAACTAATTTAATTAAGCAATTAACTTAATCTGAATTTTCCATGAGGTATGAACCCAATACTACACATTTATTACAGATTACAACCACTTTTTACATTTAGCAAGAAGACATTTACTCATACAAGTGCATAGGTGTATTATGAATTCTATACATGATTAGAACAACGAGTATTATATGCACGTGGTCGTTTTAAACCAAGATCATTTCATGAGTTAAGACTCGTGTATATAACAATCACAAGTACAAAAATACAGTTGGCGGGTGGAAAGGCCATATATCTAAGTTTATATATTTTTGACTCAATGTATTCTTAGAGTACTGAGTATCTGTGTTGAGGGGTGAAAGAAATGAAATTCCCATTACACTGAAAAATGTTATTTTCTCGGTGAATTGGTAGATAAATGTCATCAAGCAAACCATCTGAAAAACCTCGACTTTCATGTAACTCTGCATGTTTACATATCCACAAACAAGTGAAGACACATCTGGAGGTTTTCTCTTCTCAGGAGATTCTCAGTCCTGAACTGATAGATTCACCTATCTATCTGATCCTTTTTCACTGAGAAGCATACAGTCAATTACCAGGTCTTTACTGAAACAAAATAAGCACTCTCTGGAAAATTAATAGTTTCTTTCACCACACCTATATAAACTTTTTTGCCAGGGAGGCTGACAGAAGACTGAGAAGTTCTGAAGTGGGTGAACAGAGAAATGGTTAAATGGTACTGACCAAACTTCCCCAACAAAGTAAACAAGTACATAAATAAATAAAATATAGAAAAAAAAATAAGACAGTACTGTTGAATCCATTGAACGTTTTTGGTTTTTTTCTTTCTTTCTTTTTTTTTTTTTTTTTTTCTTTTTTCACTTAGATTACAACCTAAGTTCTTAGTGGTGCAGTATACCAAGGAAGCTCTGCCATAAAATCATAGAATCATAGAAACATTTCAGTTCTCTTAGAAGAGAATATCAAGTCCAACCTCTTCGCAGGGAACAGGAACACCACAAGATCAAGTTGCCCTGATCCAGGCCTCATCTCAAAAGTCTCCACAGATGCGGCATCCACCACATATCTGGGCAACCTGTGCTAGTGCCAGTGCCTCACCACCCTCACCATAATGGACTTTTTCCTTGTGTCTAACCTAAATCTACAAACATTCTTGCAAACGTTTCCCCTTGTTCTACTGCCACAGACCCTGCCTGTCCCCTTCTTTCCTGTAGCTTTCTTTTAGATATTGAAAGGCCGCAAACAGGTCACAACAACAGGCTTTCTCTTCTCCAGGCTGAACAGCCCCAGCTCTCTAAGCCTGTCCTCAGAAGAGAGGTGTTCCATCTCTTGGATCATTTTTCTGATGTGCTCCAACAGGTCTATGTTTCTCCTGTGCGGAGGATTACACACAGTATTCCAGGTGAGGTCACACCAGCACAAAGTAGAGGACAGGATCAGCTTCCTCAACCAGCTGGCAACCCCTCTTTTGATGTAGCTTAGGATGTGGTTGTCTTTGTGGGCTGCAAGGGCACATTGCTGGCTCATATCCAGCTTCCCATGACCAGTACCTCCAGGTCTTTCGGGGCAGGGCTGCAGTCAATCCTTACATCCCCAAGCTTGTATTGGTAGTAAATGTTGCCTTGACTCAGGTGCAAGACCTTGCACTTGGATTTGTTGAACCCGGTGAAGTTCACCTGGGTACACTGCTCAAGCCTGTCTAGGTCCTTCTGGATGGCATCTCATCCTTCTGTATCTAACAAGAACAGTTATATTCCCTTAGAAAGAACAATCATTTCCAGTGATAGTGTTTCATGATTGATTATATGTCTTAGAGAAGTAATCAAACAAACAAACACAAACAGCAACATAATCCCCTGGAGCTGAGAAGATGACTAAGAGACTGGAATACCTTTCACATGAGGAAAGGCTGAAATAAATGGAACTGAGAGTCTAGGGGATCTTAAACACATCTGTAAATATGATGGGGAAAATGAGGTTGAGGGAGAAAGACTTGATGGATACAAATGACAGGACAAGATGAAATTTATGAAACATAAATCTAATTCTATCTGAACACAACTTTTTTATTGAGAGAGTGATCAAACATTGGAACAGGTGGCCCAGAGATCCTGTGGTGTCTCTGTAGATATTCAAAACTTCACTAGATATTCTATTGTACAATCTGATAAATGGTACTCTTGATCAGAGAGTTGGGTTTGATGAACACAAGAGGTCCCTTTCAACCTTAACATTTCTTTGATTTTGTGATTGTTTGAATTAGCTGTATCAAAATTTGGCAAGTTTTATTTAGCTGGAAATTTTTAAAAGCTATCGTTGATTCCACAGAAATATCTTTATTCAGATGTCTTTCTTTCTTCTCCTGATACTGACCTAGAAAAGATATTGAAGTTAGATAGATGGACTTTAATTAGTATTCTTCAGAATGCCATGTCAAGTGGATTTGTCCTGGCAACCCTGAAGGTTGAACAAAGAGGACATCTAACGGGGACTGTATTCCAGCTCTTTTTTTCTGTGGAGTACAAAGTCCAAGAAAGAAAGACAAGCATCATTCTCGCAATGTCTTCAGCTCTATCAATTAGATCAGTCTATATCAATTTAGATAATATGTACATAATATACGTGTATAAATTAGATGACCAGTCCCTTTGACTCACTGTTCCTGTAAGTGGGAGAATATGTTTGAGATAATATTCTCGTTCTAAGTGGGAATTTAATAAACTTATCTCCATTTCAGACTTAAAATGAAGATTACTGTACCCCAATGGAAATGTCTGAGAGAAGACTCGTGGGGCTAATATTTTTCATGCATGTCAAGGGTGCTACATGTTATCAACCTGCAACCCACAGTACTTCATAAATGAAAAATAATGTGAAAAGTCTTCAAAATGTTATTGTTATGAGCTTCAGTCCTCTGTATTATAGCTAACTACTCCTTGGTTTTCTCCCTATTCACCCAAATTTCACATTCTTTTTAACCAGGAAAGTAAGCAGATAACTCCATAATCTGGGCTCTCATTAAAAGACTTTCTGCTACTACGAAGTCACAATGGGAGTCATCAAAATCAGCTTTTGATCTGTAGTGCATAAAAATTAGCATATGAGCTACGCATCTCAGAATGGCTGGGAGACCAGTTCCTACTCCAAGCTACTTGAAAGTGCTTTAGTTAGTCTAGGTTTTGTTGTTGTTGTTTGTTTGTTTGTTTGTTTGTTTGTTTTAAACTAAGGTAAGGGAAGAGGAAAATTCAGTCAAAATTTTGGGTTTGGGTTTTAAAAAAAAATTTAAAATGTTTACAAGAGACAGGAAATCATTATCTAAAAGAAGTATTTTTAAAAAGAAAACAAAACAATATCCTCCCTAAAGTGAACAGCAGTCCTCACCAGCTCTACCTGTCTGTGAATAACTCTCTTATCCTACAGTCTTCCAAATCATAAATATCACTTTAGCCTATAAGACAAGATACTGTCTGTGCATCAATATCATCAGATTGAATTTTAAAAGAATACTGGGAGAGGAGATGCTACTGCCATGCTAAGAATTTGCTGTTAAGTCAGCCTCTGAATACAGATATTAAATGACAAAGAAAAAAAAACAAACAAGGGAAGAATGATGCTAGATACTAGATACATGACATGACAGACAAATCATCTCTTCAGTGTCACATTTCTCCTTCATATTTGAATACAAAGTTTCATGAATGATAAAATGGAGTTTAAGAGCTCAGTGTAATTTCTGTAGGTACTGACTGACTGATGCTCTCTCTGATTAACGCTAAATACAGAGGTAGCTCATTGTCCTCAGAGAAAGGAAGAAAAACTGTTTTGGCACTTCTGTTTGACTCCATTGTAATCCAAGGATAGCACATCATGCATCAACGTATGTGTGAGGCACTACGAATTATATAGGGACAAAGAGGAACTGGCAGGCAAGATATCTGATAAATCTGCCCTGAGTAAGATCGGAACATTCAGAAAGGAAAAGAGCACCAATTTCTTACACTGCAACAGAGGTTCAAAACATATAATCCTGACTTTCCATCTTTGTGGCCTTGTAACACAGGATGATTGACAATCCACTAGCATGTTCATTTTACTCTCAGGAAAACAGCAATGACTGTCTCTGAAGTAACTTACAGGAATCAGGTAGTAAGTAATGTGACTTCAGTCATCCTTTCATTAAGCAAATTACAGTATTCTTGACAGAATAGGAAAAGGGCCATATATTACTCCACTTGATTAAATGCTTAGTATGGGGACATTTTTTACCTTGGAAGGTAGCCTCAGAGACTTGAAGCAGCTCTGCCAGACTACCACACACATTAGTCACTGAGGCAAGTCTGCTACCATCCCGTCCTTTCACTGGATTCATTTGTATTTCTTCCCTTCCCTTCCCTTCCCTTCCCTTCCCTTCCCTTCCCTTCCCTTCCCTTCCCTTCCCTTCCCTTCCCTTCCCTTCCCTTCCCTTCCCTTCCCTTCCCTTCCCTTCCCTTCCCTTCCCTTCCCTTCCCTTCCCTTCCCTTCCCTTCCCTTCCCTTCCCTTCCCTTCCCTTCCCTTCCCTTCCCTTCCCTTCCCTTCCCTTCCCTTCCCTTCCCTTCCCTTCCCCACATCAGACCCATTGAATTTACCTTGTAAACTGAGCTGAACTTCCTTATATAATCCCTAAGAGTTCACACATGTTGGAACTGCTGAACAGGAACTGATAATTTCTCTCCCTGCTTTCCATAAAATGGTAGGTTTAGTTTCTTCTCCAGCATAGCGAGCATAGTAAGATTTATAGTTAGCTGGGCTGCGTCAGGCCTGGTTGTATGAGGTGTTCATTTATGTAGGCCACCTGACCTTCTGGATTGTTCAGAGGCCTTAAGAAATTCCCTTCTATATTTTCTACCATCTGTGTCTGTTCCTTCGAAACTCCCGATTTTACTCTTGAAAAAGTACTAAACTAAAACCTTGCCAGAAACAAACCAGGCAGTTTGAAGTATGCAAAACTTGAGAATAAATGAATGACAGATAGCACTCATCTTGCAAACTCCATCCCTAATGGCTGCTGTTCTTTAAATATTTTAAATTTCATCCAGTGTGCTTGGCCATTGAAAAGTATTGTGGTGTGCAACTGACAGGTAATATATTTGGTCCAGCAGGCAATAGGGGAGATTCATTAGGTGATTCATTTTACATTCAGCCTCCCTTTTCTTTCAACAAATGATCTATCTAATTCATTAAATACTGCAACATATTCCAGACACAGTATTTTTATTTTGATATGTGACATATGTGTTTGATTAGAAATATTTGTTTCAATAGTTAATGTACTTTAGGCATTCTAGTTTGTAATATTCCCACCTCAATCCTTTGTTTCTGTGTTTAGAAGACTGAAGCACCTCTGAATAATAAATATGCTGATTAAACTCCAACTGCCTTGTGCAAAATGTGCTGATTCTGCTGGAAAAAGTTATATCGTTTGTCACAGGTTTTGGCCTAAGAAGTATTCGCAGAATTAAGATAGCTAGGCCCTAGTTCAGAATTTGTATTGTATCTTATGAATGAAGTCCTTTAACTTAAGCCAGTGAAAGCTAAAAGAATTAAGCATGTGCTAAGATTGAGTTGTTAGCTAACTACATTCCTAAAGGAAACCTTTTCATAGAACTGTGCTATTCTGTTTTCATTCTTCTAATAAACAACAATTCACAGTAAATTTCTAACAAAGACTAATATTTATGCATGTTTAATTTGCAAATTATCTACTTTCTCTTGTTCTTTGACCCTGCTGCTTTGATTCTCCTCATGGAACAGGACATTGTGCTTTCAGTTGTTTTTCTTTCAGTTTATTTCCTCTTTTTTAAATTATTCATTAACATTTAAATGAGAAATCAGCAATGTTGTTATTTGAAGCCCCATATTATATCGAAGAAAATCAATTGTAATTTTTTTATTGAATATTGTAGTAGTATCTTGTCCTTTATCTGTATTGATCTAATGAGATAATATCTAAACTATTTGCTGTTTAGAGAGTGGCATATTTTGATGGTGTCCATACAGCTGACAAAATCAGACAGTATGACATAAAATAGCAAAATGACTTTCAAAAGGAAAAGGATGTGAGAAAAGAATATTCAGTGTACAGTGTACTTTTATCCAAGGGCTGAGTGTGTGTGTGGGGCAGCAGAGAGAGATGTGGAAACTGAAATGTTTCATGAAGACAGTTTGAGGTCCACATAACAAGTTTTCCAAGAACTTTTATTTCAAATCAGTCCTGGCATATGTTCATAGACTGAATGTACGCTTGTGATTTGATAGTTGTCTTGGTGCTGATCTTCCTATTTCCTTCATCCAGGATGAATACAATCTACAGACACAAAGAGTATACTATGGTTAAAGAACATAGTCACTGGTGTGACTACTAGCTATGATGCAGCCTTAGACACAAAGGTATGAATCCCATACTTCTTTTACTTCACTTTAATTACTGGACATAGCTGAATTTCTTAGCAAAATTGGTGTAAGTATATATAAATAAATTTATTGAGAGAAAATCTAGATTCATAAGTAAAATAATATTATCTAGAAATGATGTATCTGATAATTAAAATTGTTATAATTTTTGCTATTATTTTACCTTGCATTACTCGAGATAAAATCATAATATTGTAAAGAACCAGCCATTTCCCACAGTGCTCCTCCATGAAAATTCATAGAGGTGGAAAAATTTCAGATACATCTTTTTTACTTTCTCTATCAGGTTCCCTCATTTTAAACAGACACAATAAAATGACACTGGTTAGGGGAGGCACTGGATTATTCTGATATTATTACATGCAATTTGAAGAGTCTCTATTTTGACCTGCTTGTTCCATTGTGACCAAAAATGCAAGAGAATTGCAAGGAATTAGATTTTTAAAAAGTTCTAACTGCAGTCACAGTATTACACCTGCATTTTTCATAGCCACAGATCTGCAGCCTTTGATCTCCAAAAGTTCTGCTGGTTTTGCTTTCAGTTTAAAATATAACCTGCAGCTGCAAAATTCACTATGTGAGCCAGGCTAGTTCATGTACATTGCTTTTTCATTATCTCTGTTGCTTTCTTTGATGCTTTCAGTTCTGTTTGGCTTTCTGTCTCCTTTAGGCAGACTCACAACTATTACAGAGGCAATGTTCCGGAGGTGAGAGAATGAAAGATCCTAATGTCACTTCTGGCTTCCTGGGAGTTTTGCTTGTGTATGTATAAGCTCCATTAACTCCTAAATCTAAGCTAAAAAAAGCTATTGTGTCTCACCTATGCCAGTAACATTCTGTTTCCTTCAACTATGATATTCCATTTAACCCAGTTCATATACAGTTTGTGAAAAGTCCTTTCATAACTTTTTTCTTTTTTTTTTTTTGTTTTTGTTTTGTTTTTTTGTTTTGTTTTTTTTCTGTTTTTTTTTAAGGAAAATAAAAGTAACATGATATTACCTTATTTTCAGGTCTTGTCTTATTGTTAGTCCATTATTCTTTTCTAGCAGTTTCACACCGATAGTTACATAAGATCCAAAGCACCTCTCTCTCATTCCTCCTCCTCCAAGGAGCAGGAGAAAATAAAATGAAAAAAAAAAGCTCACAGTCTGAGCTAAGGACAGGGAGAGTACTCACCAGTCACTGTCATGGGCAAAGCATACTCAGCATGGTGAGTTTAAAACAATTTACTACATATTACTAAACAGACCAGACAAGTAAAAGCAAACTGCAAACACCCTATATGCCATCTATTCTTGTAGATCAGAGTAGATTAAGTAGTAAATTAGTAGTTTAGTAGTATTCTTATTTGTTTCCCATGTAAGCCTCACTTGTAGTAAAAATACTTGGTTCAATTAGAATTACTACCATCAGATTTTACTTTTACTATTAATCATGCTTGGATTCTTGTGACCCTATTATCATTATAAATACAATCAGTTACCAGAAAATATTTCACAAAGGACTATGTTGCAGAGGATATTTTCAATAGTTGTGAATACATCCTTGCAGTATCCCATAGAAGAGCAGTAGATGTTTTGTGGTTCTAATCAAAATCTCAGTTGTTCTCTTTCACAAATGAGAAGAAAAAATATGAAATTGGTAGAAGTAAAAAATATCTGTCTTAAATTCTTTCCTTTAAAAACATAACTTAGAACCCTAAAAGGTGAAAGACCTGAAATGGGAGGTGGTGGGATACAGATAGGATTTTTGTTGTATTTATTTTTATTGATCTCATAGCCAATGAGAGACAAGCATGAAAGGCAACGCATGTCCCCTTGTGGCATCCTGATGGAAGAGGACATATGCCCAGAATAGCTTGCAATTTCTCTGAAAATAGGATTCAAACCAAAAAAGTTAATTTTTAGTCCTAATCCTTAAAAATATTCCTTTACTCCTACTGCAATTAATAAGATTACACATTTGGAATAAAGTATGGATTGCATATCTTATTGCACAGATAAGAGAACAAAGAGCATGATGTGGTAACTAGGTATGTTGATATCTTGTGGTGAAGGATGATATGGGAATATCCAACCTACCTGGATCTAAAGTCAGCTTAGGCTTAGAGAAGTACAGACCAAGGGAACCACCTCTGAGTGTCCAGAAATAGTTGGTCTGAGTTACATCTTAGCTGCTGTCAGAAAGATATGTGTATTGTCATGATATATATTGTGTTGCTTCTTTCAGATGGACAGTTTCCAGTCAGTTGTAGCTCAGAGACTGCCTCACTATGCTCTGTTGTGCAATGCATTTGAGCTATTTGGCTGGCTCTGATGAATCTAAAGCTTTTCCATTCTTTGATTTTAGTTTGCTTCAATTTTTTTCAGCCTTGCTGAAAGTATTTTTATTTATTTCACTAACTAAATAAAACCAACCACGTCACTTCTCTAAATCTCAAATATTTGTGATTGACTTGTGGAAATTAATGTCAACACATGTATTATTTTCTCTTCTTATCTATTCTTTTATACGAAGAAAATTAAATACTTTAGCCAATGTAAGTTTTGTTGTGTGATTTCACTCTCCAAATTCTTTGAAGGTATGTATTTTTTGCCAAATAATGTGATTGATTTTTCAATGTATATGAAACAATACATTTTCCTAGAATGATGAAGCAATCAAGATTCAGGATTTGTATGTATAAACCAAGTATTTGTGAAGTGAGTGCATAACATTTAGTGAATAGTGGATAAGTAGTAAGTACTGGCTAATGATGCGCTTGACTAAATAATTTTTCTCATTGGCTACATGTAAGTAGTTGTATATATTTAATAGATCCTATTAATTACTGAAACTCTGAAATTAAGAAAGAGCAATTAAAATAAAGCACCAGAGACTTGTTACACAAGAGGGAACGATCCTATACCGAGTTTTGCACAAAGGGACAATTAAACAACCTCGTAACTGTGAGTTTGTTCCAGTTGATAATTCAGTGCATCTACTAACAGAGATGCTAGCTTCTGTGTTTTTTCCGTTACTAACTACTGTGTCCAAGGGTATGACCTAAATTCCATTTCAGTTACTGGCAGAACTCTCACGGACTGCAGTGTACTTTGGATCATGCGTCCCAAATCACCCAAATGACTGACTTTTCAACCTAAAATAATGGAAATCTACCAAACTGATTTGTCACCTTTGCCTGATGTTCACACATGCTAATGAGTTCTGAAAATGTTAATTTGCTTTGTGCCCAGATCAAATACACTGCTCTGTCAGAGTAAAATAAGTTCAGAGCCAACAAATTTACATGACTGTACTTTATTCTGAAAATATTTACATGTCATTAATACATTAACATAATATGATGCTCAGTGCAATACATAGCCAAGGCTGGGATGCTCCTGATTAGGAATTGCAGCCTATGAAAGGATCACAGCTTTTCTGTGTTATTTTTTGTTTGTTCAGTTGATTGGTTGGGTTGGGATTTTTAGACATTTCTGGATTGCCTTATATCAAAGGAGCTGACACATTCTGCTGAAGTGAAAAATGAAGATCGTAGTGCTTTATTATATTCCTGTAGGTTCACCTATTCTTACTGGGTTTTGATAGCTTTGAGTTTTGCTGGACACATTGGAGTCTGCTGTCCAAACACAGGTACCTAGCATCACTTTGTGGAGTCACAGAAACACAGAATGACTGAGGTTGGAAGGGATCTCTGAAGGTCGTCTGAGCCTGCTCAATCAGGACTTTCCAAAGCAGGCTTTGTGAGAAGAGAATATGTATATCTACTAAATCAACAAATAAAAAATGGATACCATAGGAAATTTCAAATAACCATCAGTGCCTGGCATCAACAGAAGTGTCAAGTCCTTGATTTTCCCTGGCTATAATAGGGGCATGTACTCTTGCTAACATATAGATAGCAATGTATTTACACCAGAATTTAAGTTCTTAACATGAGACTGATTCCTACTCATATTATTTTATAAGATTCCTCTAGAGATTCCTGAACTGCCAAATCCAACCTTAAGCAATAAGAAGTCATTCCTTCCCAGATATCTTCAGATAGAATTTTACTAGGGTAGAAGGTGGGAATTTTTTCTTCCAGTTTTCTGGAGAACATAAGACCATGCCATTTCCCACTATCTACTATATCTCAATATATGCTATCCCAATAGCAGAGCAAATCCATTTGAATATAGGAGCCCAACATTACATTTTTTCTATTAATAGGGTTGTTTTTGTTTTTTTTTTTGGTTTTTTTTTGTTTTTTTTTTTTTTGTTGTTATTTTTTAATTAAGTAGATTTTTTTATTCACAGAATCACAGAATTGTAGGGGTTGGAAGGGACCTCCAGAGATCATCGAGTCCAATTCCCCTGCCAAAGCAGGTTCCCTACAGCAGGTCGCACAGGTAGGCATCCAGGCAGGTCTTGAACATCTCCAGAGAAGGAGACTCCACCACCTCCCTGGGCAGCCTGTTCCAGTGCTCCATCACCTCACTGTAAAGAAGTTCTTGCGCACATTTGTGCAGAACTTCCTATGCTGCAGTTTCCGGCCGTTTCCCCTTGTCCTGTCTCCATTCACCACTGAAAAGAGTCCGGCCTCGCCCCCCACACCTTAGATATTTATAGACCTGGATCAGGTCCCCTCTCAGTCTTTTTTTCTCAAGGCTGAACAGACCCAGTTCACTCAGCCTTTCTTCATAGGAGAGATGCTCCAGGCCCCTCACCATCTTTGTGGCCCTCCGCTGGACTCTTTCCAAGAGATCCCTGTCTTTTTTGTACTGGGGAGCCCAGAACTGGACGCAGTACTCCAGATGAGGCCTCACCAGGGCAGAGTAGAGGGGGAGGATCACGTCCCTCGACCTGCTGGCCACGCTCTTTTTAATGCATCCCAGAATGCCATTGGCCCTCTTGGCCACAAGGGCACACTGCTGGCTCATGGCCAACCTGTCATCCAGTAGGGATGTACACTTAGTGTAAGGAGACCACCCAGTTTAGAGAGCTGAGGTGTTTGCTTCAATTTAGATGAGAAAGTAGGTGGACTTGAGGATCCATTAACCTGATCAAGCAAAACAGATTCTACTGCCCCATGTATATATCTAAACTTGTTGAATAACTCTTCATGCTTTTTCTTTCAAAAAGTGTTCTTTGACTCACAGCATTTGGCTGCTTCTCACTGCTTCAAGCAGTTGTGAGAGGTCAGTGAAAATTCTGGGAAGAGAAGACTGCTTTGGCACTTGACAATGAAGTTCTTGCCTGAACTCCTGTAGAACCCTGTTCCATAAAAGAAAGCATTTTGTTGGGAAAGTTTAACCATTATGAGTAAAATAGAACCAGTGGCCACCAAAGCATCCCTATAGACCACAAGGTTCATGGCAAGGAAACAATGAAGTAGTCTAGAGCAGGTCAGTCTCAGGTGGCTCAGCTGTTTTCAGACATTTTATGGCAGAGCAATGGCAAATCAAATGGCCTCTGTATACATGAGTCGGATCAAGGACTCGGACTTAGGAGATTTCAGTACATAAGAGAACTGGAGTTTTAAGACAGAAGAGCAGCTTCACAGGCAGACAAAAGGATCTTCCTCTTTGCTACGTGGTAACCTTTGTGAATATGGAATCCAGTGGGAGGTTGTTTTTTTATGTTCACCCTTATATAAAACCTGCTATTCAGGCAACAGAGACAACATTTTTAAGCGTAACCTGTCTGAAGGACAGAGCAATTACATTTTTTCTTAACTCACTAAGACTTTAGGAAGAATTGAGCTGCCCAGCAACAGGATTGCTGCTAGCAAGCTGCATGTCGCAGACCCAGGCTGTGCGTAACATCACCCAGTAGCTGCCAGCCGCAAGCTGATTACAGTCATCCCATTGGGTTCACACACAATCAACTCACTCGTACTCATGTGTTGCTTTCTTCTCCAGGTAATAAAAAGGCTGTCTGGTCCAGTGATAGCACAGCAGAGTGTTGTCAGATCACAAGAAAGAAGCTTTTCTTCATCATGTTTTGGAATGATTGTTCAGAAAATTTAGTCCGTTGGAACTGTAAGTGAAAATACAATGACAAATGCATGATCATAGAATCATAGAATGTCTGGGGTTTGAAGAAACCTTAAAAATCATCTAGATCCAAGCTCAGTATAATGGAATCATTGAATCATTTGAATTGGAAGTGATCTTCAATGATAATCTAGTCAGGTTCTTTGCCCCAGCACTGAACCTCAACATGTGAGGGTACACTCAATCCCCCTGTTGATGTCACTGGTGAAAGTATTGAAGACTGTCAGTTCCAGCACTGACCCTCTGAGGGACATTTCTTCTCATTGTTCTCCATCTGGATATCAGGCACAGTTGCCACCCAATAGATAGACTGCCTATGCATGCCATCCAGCATGACCTTGAACTCTTCCAGGCATGGGGCATGATGGGGTAGCATTATTTAGTGTTACTGTCTCTCAAAAGGTACTTCACTGCATTACTGTAAAAATTCCTACCCCTCATAAGTAGAGACGGTAAGGGTAGGTAGAGAGGGAAAAGGATTAGTATTAGATTAATATCTTTTTGTAAGCTGCCTTCCTTCAAATTGTACAAGAGTAATTAGGACTGAGGCTCAAATACAGCAACAAACCCATGTATGTGGTTTGCATTAGTGCTGTTGCATTTAATAATTCTTGTAGTTTAACCCTGATAGCTCAGCACCACACGGCCAATCACTCTCACATCCCAGGTGAGTTGGGAAAGAGAACTGGAAATGTAGAAGCGGGAGAACTTGTGGGCTGAGATAAGGGCATAAGGTAAGGAAAAAGCTATGTGCACAAGTAAAGAAAAACAAGGAATTAATTCAGTACTTTCCATTAGCAGGCAGACAATTCCACTTTTCATTACCTAGTGCCAGAATTATTCATTCCAGAATAAGACCAGCTACAGAGATAAATCGATATCATAATTATATTAGCCTGATTTTGTTTCTTACGTTCAAAAAGTAGACTTCTACAGACTCAGCTTGCACACTGGAATGTGTCACTGATAGAAGCTACCTTGCTTGATCAGTTCCTTTATTATTCTTTGATCACACCAGGACAGTTGCTCAGACCCATCAATGCCAGTATAAAAATTCTCCACTAAAAATTCTTCTGATTTCTAGAATGTTAGTTTTAACTGTATCCTCAGAGGACAGATATATGTGTGTACACTTGAGTGTATATAGAGATCACTTGATAGGGGACCTTTCCATTTTACTTTTAGTTTTGTTGCAGATCTATTTTTGCATATTTTTGTGAGAGAATTCTGGATTGCATTTCAGGTGATCTCTGAGCATGATCTTTCTGTTTATTTTGTGGGTTTTTCTTATGTATTTTTATTTTGGGGAGGGAGGGTGAATGTGGGAGGTGTCATTGTTTATTCATTTCTATTTTGTTCTTAAGCCTCTAAATTAAACAGATGAAAAATGATTCAATTCCTTTTTTTTTTTTTTTCACTTTATCTTAATCTCTTCTTTCTGAGAACACTGATTTTTTTATTAAATGAAAAAAAAATATTCACTGATTTTGTTTCCAATTAAGAGCTCAAGATAATTTGACATCAGGTTTCTGAGACTAAGATGAATGCAAAAGAAAAAAACAAAAAGAAAAAATACCAGCTATGATAATATTAAAACAATAACCATTCTCCCTTGAACACCTAGGAATAATGACCTTGCTCTGATGGTGGTTGTTTAGTTCTATAAAATGCCAAACATTTTGAGGCATTTCTAAAAGCTCTGAAGAAAGAATTTACTTTGGGGTGTTCACAGTATTTCTCTCTCTAGCAGTCATTTCAAGTAACGTGGTGATAAATAGAACAAGTCAACACTTTCCTGAAAAAAGAAAAAAAAAAGTTTTATCCTGAAAAAAAGTACTTTTTTACATATATTATTTTTTTACTCTTAAAAAAATATATCTGGAAAGGGTCGCAGGTTTCATCTATGTGTAATGGTCAACAATTTCTGCAACAGAAACTCCTCATGCTAGAAAGAAGTTATAGTACAATAATGGTTGTGGTCTAAAAGAGGTATCTGCCCTCACTTGCGACAGGGCAAGGGTGAATGACTTGAAGCTAAAAGAGGGGAAGATCAGGCTAGATATCTTTATTGAGAGGGAGGGGAGGCACTGGCACAGGCAGCCCATAGAATCTTTAGATGCCCCATCCTTGGAGATGTTGAAAGCCAGGCTGAATGTGGCCTCGGGCAGCCTGATCTTTTGGGTGGCAACAATTCCCACGGCAGGGGCTTGGAAATGGATTATCTTTAATGTTCCTTCCACCCCAAACCATTCAATGAGTCTGTATGATTCTACTGGGGAAACATGTTACATCTTGCATATGTTTTCTGTCGAACACTAATAAAGGTATGTCATCAAATGTTAAGATAAAATATCATACTAGCATTCCTTTGCAAATACTAAGTCATATCAGAGAACCTCATAATTACAGAAACATTAGAGTTGTAAGGGGCATTTTAGAGATTATCTGGCTCAAGTCCTCTGCTCATGTAGAGTCACTTCTAGCAGATTGTCTAGGACTGTGTCCAGCCAGGGTTTGAATATATCTAATGATTTCACTACAGAATCTGTTCCCATGTGTATAATCAATGAATATATAGATACTATACTAAAGAAACGCATACAAGAGAGTTTGGCTAAGCAGATTACTACACCTAAAAAGAACAGATAGAGGAATTACCCCTGTCCTGGGCTCACTGGAAAACTCCGAAAAAAGGGTCTCCAGAAAGAGATCCTTCCCTACTTGTAGTCAACTCTTAAATGAGTCTAGGAGAGGTAGATCCAGGCTTCACCTATGCTCCCAGGACTGACTCATTGCTCACCTCAGGTGATCAATCAGAGGTTCAGGCCGTGATTCAGCAGTTCCCATACACCATGCACCACAATATATATGTGCAACCTGTTCCAGTATTTGACTATTTGTGCAGTAAAATGAAGGGTGCTTTTCCTTTAATGCACAGATGTCTTGGATTTTGGACTGTGCCCACTGGTCCTTTACCTGTTGTGAAGTCTGTCTCTCTGCTTCATCCCTAAGCATAAGATATTTATACACATTGGTAAGATTTCTCTGAGCCTTCTCTCCTTCATGCTGAAATGTCCCAAATCTTATCCTCTTCTTGAATGGAAGTTGTTTTTTGGTTTCACAATCCTCTGGAGTAAACCCTTAGTCAACATATACTTGGCCTTAAGCATCTGTCTGTATGCACGTGCATAGGTGAATATATATATAGAAATAAATGTTCTGAAGAAGTGTATAGCTTTCGCCTTTCTCTTCTGAGACATTTTGGGGTAGGAGTTAGGTAAAGCTGTTCTACTTCTTGTAGCCCTACAATTAGTATAACAGTTGACTGAGGAAGTCTGTAGGCATTATTACATCAGTCTTAGGTTTGTTGATGCAGATTCATGTATTCCAACAAGATGGGATGTGATTATAAAAAAAAAAAATAGTTTTGTTCCTTTTCAACATAGTACCTAATTAACTCATGCCTAATGACTTCATATCTGTTCCTAACTCCATATATGTTCAGAACATGCTTGTCCAAGATTCCTACATGTGATAAGGAATTCTACTTCTCCTTGTCTGGTTTCACTGTGTTTTCCCAAAATTCCAAATATACTATCATGCTCTGTGTCTTCCTAGGTTGTCACAATGCCCATGTGCCACATCAAAAGACCACATCCCTCCCTGTTTTGCATGAGACTGCAAAAATAGGTGGAACTCTGCTAGCAGTACGGAAACAGAGACAAACATTATAATCAAATCTTACAGAGGCTATCCATACACCAGTTAGATTTAATAAAGTGAGCTTTTAATATGCTTTGAAATGCAGATATGGATAACAGTATCATTACCTGGAGGAACAGATACTCAGCCATGATTGCTCTTTAGAAGCTGAGGAAGCTGGTATCAGTGTAGCCTAGGTGAGACTAAAATTTTCTCTTTGTAAAGTGAGATGGAGGTAAGAAAAGGCATATAAGCACAAGAAAGTTAGAAGCACCACACTGTCTCCCTTCCATATCCTAACTGCATTGAGAAGACACAGTAAGTTATGACAAGCTCACTAAAGAGCATAGAACTTTGTATGAGACTTTGAGAAAACATGTGGCTGATGAACAGGAAATGAGATGAAAAATATATGTTGGAAGCAACAACATATTAATTTTGATGGTAGTAGAAGTTAATTATGGATCATTCAGAAAAATCTGCCAGTTATTTTCATGCCAATAATAGTAACTAGCAGTGGTATATTGATAATGACATTTCGATTACCTGCATCTCCATGAGATCTCTCAGCTGCCAATGATCCATCAATAAACGTTTTGGTGATAATTTATTTGAAGTTATATTACTTCTCAGGAAGTGGTTGATATTATGGACAGTCTAGAAAATTCTTCTTATTGTAGTTAGACCTCAACTATTTTGTGTGGTTGGTAGGCACAACAGTAGAGAACTGAAAGTCACTCTTGTAGTCTTCTAGGGTGCTATGCTGAAAAGTAGAACAGCACAGGCAGGCTTTCTCTTTGCCTGTAATTAACAGGTGCTTGTTGGAATAATCCATGATATTAACAGTGGTTATATTTGCAGGGTGTTTTAGGCACAGCTTATTTCTTATTTGAACCCACATATAAATACTGTTCTTATCGCCAGTGTGTGTACAAACAACCTAGAGTTAATGTACCTAAATTGAAAACATATCCATAGAATCATAGAATCATAAAATCTTTTGTCCTCTTGTTTTCCTTAAATTCTAATATCACATTCTTCGTCCTTAGATCTGAAAGCTCCTTGGTAAGAGGAGCCAAGGTTTATCTTCATTTTGCAAATTCTGGGAGCAACCTCATTTCTGGGAAGAACTAGTTACAAGTTATTGTTATATAAATAATTCATTTGTTTAATAATGCCCTAATTGTCAAAAAAGACAGCATGAATCACAAAACAGTGTAATTAGACCAAGATGTAAACAAGAATATAAAAAACAGACAAAAGCATTTATAAGTCACACAGAATCCAATAACTTGTGAATTGGGCTTGATCTAGGAGGAAATAAAAATAACAAAGAAGTAATTTAGAGAAGGAAAATATGATTGTCTTTGAATAACAGAATCCTGAACAAACAAAAAGCAAACAATGATTAAAGATGAATTCTCTTAAAAATGGAAACAGAGATGGAGGATAAAATGAAAATGTAAATATATTAAATAATTGCCAACTGCCAGCATGAATGGGGTGAGGGTTGAAGTACAGAGCTTTGCTGAAATGAAGAAATGATATCCAGAGAACACTAAGAACTCCAAAATGTAGCTAGAGATGAAATTGCTGTTAGTCATCTTAAGAGTTGTCAGAAGGGTGAGTTGGTTTAAGAGTGTTAATATATCAAATCATGGAGTGACTGAAAACCTTTAAGAGGAAAATGTAACTTAAAAACCTAAATTATGAATTACTGGTTTAAAAAGAGAATCACATATTCTATCCACTCATGTAAGATACCTGTGGATTGAGTCAGATAATTAAGTTGTTCAAAATGGAGAAGCGTGAATATGAAATAAGAGATGGCTTCTTTTTCCTGACAGAGGGCACTTTAGAAATTGCACAGATAAATATTTTAAAAGTACTATTGATTGACCTGAATGACAAAATGAGCATTCATGATTAAGAACATGATACTTTAGGGGGCTATCTTATTTTATTAGATGGATGTGTATTTTTATTTTTCATGTATATTTTATAGAATAGTTCAGCTGAAAAAGACCTACAACGGCCTAAAAAGGACAAGTCCAACTGCCTGACCACTTCAGAGACAACAGAAAGTTAAACCACATTACTGACAGGATTATCCAAATGTTTTTTGACTACTCACAGGCATGGGACATTGACCACCTATCTAGAAAGCCTGATCCAGTTTTGACCAGCCTCACAGTAAAAAAGGTTTTGTAATATCTGGCTTGGACTTTCCCTGGAACAGCTTTGTGCCATTCTCATGCACTGTAACATCTGAAGAAGCCAGTATCTCCCTCTCCATTTCCTCCCTCAGGAAGCTGCAGAGAGCAATATGGTCACCTTTCAGCATCCTTTTCTCCAAACTAGACTATTCAAGTGACCTCAGAATCTTCTCATAAGACAAGTTATCCAGCCCTTCTACAAGCTTTGTTGCTCTCCTCTGCATGCTTCCATGTACCTTAACGTACTTTTCATACTGTGGGGCCCTACAATAGTCAGGGTGAGGCTGGACCAATGGAAATGCTGTTTTGACGATCTGGCTATGCTGTGTGGCATCCCAAACATGGTTTGCCCTCTTGGCTGCCAAGGCACACCACTGGCTCACGTATAGCCTGCTGTCAATCAGCACCCCCTCACCTCTTTCTGCAGAGCTGCTGTCTAGCCATTTTTCTCCCATTCCCTACCTGTATCCATCATTACTCCATCCCAGGTACACAACCTGGTATTATCCTTTGTTAATCTATTCATGGCCCAATTATTTTCATGAATAGAAACATAATCTACCCTATACACTTAGCAACTATAAGACAAGGCATAGATTTACTTTGGAATGAGTGATGAGTGGTTTAATTTCTTTGTGTAAGACTGGTGGTTGTTCACTGGTTATTATCCAGGTCTTGAAATTGTGTTCAGACAGGTTTGAATATCTTCCCTGATTATTTTCGTCCCTTCCTGGGAACGTGTATTGCCTGTTGCTATGCAAAACATAATAGCACTTATATATTTGTCTTCTGAATGCCACAAAATTCAAATAATTAATCAAAGTGCTATCAAAAAAGTTAAGTAGGTAAAGAGTGAATCATACACATAGGTATGAAACAGTCTTCTGAATTAAAATTGCTTAAAAGTGGTGGATACATATACAAAGAATGTGGTAATGTTGAAACACTTTTAAATGTTTTGAAATACAAGGCTCCTAAAGGGAAAATTAAGAAAATGCCATCTTAGCATGCCATGTGAGAGCAATGTAACTACTAACTACTAGGAGGTGGCATTATTGCTGTGAAATGCAATTGTTATACCTCAACCAGAGTGCTTTCTGCAGCTTTTGTTGTAATACCTCAGCAAGAACATAATTGTCCTTGAGGTAATAAGAAGCAGAGCAGCAAGAATAATATCCTTTGTGGTGTGCCATAGAGAAAGGTTAAAGATTTTTGGTCTGGTGCAATATAAAAGAACTTTGTAAGGAATTAATTGAAATTGTTGAGTCTATTAACAAACAATCAGCCATCATTTAAGAAAAACATGAATAAATAAAGCTTATCAGAATAGCTTAATTTTAATACTTAGCATGCTAAATGACAACATGCAATAGACCTGATGCTCATCTGGGGAAGCCTGAGGTCAGGCTATGAATTCCACCAAATTATACTAATTTATACCTGCTGAGGATCTATCTTGCAATGCAACTGCCCTCAGAACATTCTTGTTTACATTAAACCCTCTCACTACAGTAAGTAAAATAACTGACTAAAGTGGATAAATAATTCCTTGAAAGTGGTACATGCAATGAATGTCTAGAGAGTTTTTTCTTTATTTCTCTCTTGGTGTCACATTTCCTTTTCTACTGGTCTCAAAGTCCACTAAACAATACAATGAGGGTAGATTGGCATAAGGTTCTCTGATCAATTAAGTTTAGACAGAAGTTGTGGGAAGACTTTTTCCTTTCTGTGACACAGTCCAAGTATTCTGGGATCTTCTCAATGTCAAATTTTATTTATTTTCTTTCTTTCTTGTAGCAAAGTACTTTTCCTGGGGGAAAATACTTTGGAAAAACACTGCCTGTAGATCACATATTAAGCCACGTGTTTACCTCACATAATTTCAAGCCTTAAGGTTAATCTAGGCTGACATATACCTAGCAACAAAACAAGAACTATATTTTTATAACACTTTCTCTGCCAATTGTTACTATTGATGGGAAACTTCCCTGCAATGTATAGGTTGTAAATGCTGCTATGTGATACTAATTTCAGAGATGTTTCTAAGAATATCCATGGTTTGACCTTGGCCAGGACACCCTCCACAGGTCTAAACTCTGAACTGAATGGTATTCAACAAAATTTCAAAAGTTCAGAGCAACAACACACTACCAAGGAAGAAACTCATCATGAATCTGAAAGCAAACAAATGGAGATCAGGAACATATTAAAATCCAAAAAAGAGGCCTGAACAGTCATTCTGAGAGCAGTGAAACCTAGCAATCTTGGTTTTAAATGACCTTGTGAAAGTAAGCTGAGCTTGTACAAGGGTTCTTATATTTATTTAGAGAACTGGCTTTGAGCTTTCATCAATTCCAATGAAAATGAAATGCAGGCAGCGTCTGGGCCTACAAAAGTGGCCTTTGTATGCAGGAAAGAATGGACCATGTATCACGATCTGTGTCTATCTATGGGAGTTCAGAACTGATGAACCTATTGCTACTGGACAACTGCCATACTCCAAGCTTTTTATCTCAGGTAAAAGATAAGCTCCTGTCTGGGTGTTTAATATAGTGAAACACTTAATGAAGCTTTCAAGGTTATATAATCCAAGATGTTCCCAAATCCCTTTGCCACTCATCTTGCCACAGGAAGCAGTCATAGAATATTTTGAGTTGGAAGGGAACATAAAGATAACCTAGTTCCAAACTCCCCCATTATGGACAGCAGGGGATTTAAAGCAGGGATTTTGAATCCCAATATCCAGCATCCCAATTTCAGTGCATAGATTATTTGATCACAGAATATGCTCAGTTATTTCTCTCATACTACCTACCCATGTTTAAATAGTCAAGTATAAATTGAACTACAGACACACAAAAAAAAGAAAAAAGGAAGTAGAACATCTAACGTAATGATATATACGTTCATAAAGGACAGACAAGTACAACCTGAACTTTGTCTGAAAGTATTTAAATTCAAATAACCTACAAAGATTGATTTGAAATTAAACATGGTCGTTCACATGTTAAGTTTTCCTGGATGTTGCTTAAGTTCTTTCTGTATGCTAAAAAAAGATCCGTTGGCTGAGAATGTAATAAACCATAACAACGATTTAGGAGAGAGAAAGGATTCATCTTCTGTTCTTAAAACTGCAAGTAGCTGAAGATTATTTATTTGTTAATTTATTCAAATATATATTTTTTACAAAATAAAGTGTTTCTAGTAGGATAGAAATAGAAAAAATTCCTTTTAAATGCTTGTTATTCTCATTGTTTGAATATTTATTTAAAAAGAATAGTAAATGGGATCTGTTAGATTACAGCCTGAACCAGTGACTGAGCACATGGTGAAGGGGCATAGACAGTCCTGGGAGCAGACATGGAAACTATTCACCTGTGCAACCCCTCCCTAACCTCATTAAGGGCTGGCAGCTGTAAGAGAAGAATCTCTGCATCTGCTCTGGGGTGTTTAATAAGCCCTGATCCTTAGAAAGGAGTAAGCAATTCCTTCATTATTACTAGATTGTGACTGCTACCTTTCTTGGGTTTAACTCTGCTGCTGCCTGCTCTGACAGGTGAGTTAGATTTGCCCTTCAAAGAAAGAGAGAATTCAAACAAATAGAAAGAACTTATTTATTTTCAGGAATAAGATCCATTCATGAAACTTGAATGGAATAAGGTATCTGGAAGTTAAATTTTAGGAAAGACACAGCAAAACAGGCTTGCTTTTTTTTTTTTTTTTTTTTCTTTTTCTTCCCTTTCCTGAAGATCACTAGTTGAAAGGCACACATTTCCTATGGCATTAAAAAGGGGAGCCTGTATAGAAATCACTAAATTCCTTTTTCCAAGAAAATTATTTAATCCTTACTGCATCTGAAGCCTGAAGTGTCTTCCTTTCCCTTCTTTTGCTTTAAATGGCACTGTGAATTCATCTAACATTCAGAGTGTTTTGAAATACTTTTTTCAAAATATGCATATTTACTGAAATTTCTCAATGCCACAAGTATATCTAAGCTTTTTATTGACTCAGGTGAGCTTTTAATTTCACCACAGAGTAGAAAACTTTGAAAGAAACACTTCTCAAAGTTGACATCCAAAAAAAATCAATGAGTTCATAGGTGGGCTCAAGCGAGAATCACATCCAATCAATTTTTCATCTTGCATAAGGTTTCTAGGACACTCATTCAGCTATTCCAGGCATATTGAAAAGATATTGATCATCACAGAATGTGTAAATAAATCCCTTGAATATTGCAGTATTGAGCACTCCCAAAGTCTCCATATAGATTCAGGAAAATAGGAAGGAATATGCCATTGCAGCCTTAAGTTTTGCAGTACCAGGTTTACCTTACACAATAGTGTTGGTGATGAAATAATGACTCCACATTGCAATGAATATACTAATATTATTCACACTTAACTGGGCATGCTCAAGATGAGAGTTTAAAGCAGCCTGCATCAATTTTAGTTTTCATAAAATGTATCACTTAATAGATATGGGGAAAATGTACACCACTGCTGTGTACTCTTTGACCTTGACTGGGCATAGGGCACAGAATTTTTTGTGGTAAGGAAGAAGGTATTACTCCTAAGGAAGGGTCAGTAGTTGTAATTCCATTCAAGGTGTTAGTGAAGTCAATAAAGAGAGATCATTGCCTTCCAAACGATCAGGATTTTACTCAGTTGAGTTAAGAGTTAAAAGCAGATTTTGATTTGTACTGGGAAAATATTCATAGGCTAGTAGCCTATTTTCTAAACATTCAATTTGTTTCATTTGAAATTTTAAAATTCAAATTAATCTCAGTATTTCAAAGTGTGCTTTATTTTGGACAGTTGCTTTGAATAATGGAAATACTTTTTCTTGATGGATGCAAAATGAAATACTGAATTTTCATTTCTATATGACTTTTTGAAAAGAAAAACATAATTTGCATTTTGAGATACAGAATTGAAAACATATATTAGAAAGGAACAAGCATTTCAGCCATCTGAAAAAAATCTATCAGTTTTCTTTCCCATTACAATAAGTCCCCCATACAAATGAATTTGCACTCAACTTCAAATGCTTCCCTTATGTACATCTCTTACATTCTTATTTCTGCTTTTTTTTTGGTCCATGTAATTTTCGAACTTTGAATGTGCTGCCCAATTAATCCAAAGAAATAATTCTTTTCAATGCCTACTACTTCTTCAACACCTAAATTTTGATGTTGAAATCATCTATCGTGAAGTGCCCTAACCTGCTGTCATAGATATCAATATCAACCTACACTTCATTGAACACAGGAACATGCTTCAATTAAGATTAGAAGAGAGTGGAAGTTTTCTATGACATCGTTGCCAAAATACAAACCTTATACAAAGCATGCTGATGGGACCTGCTGATTAGTACTCTGACTGCCTTAAAGATTTCCTAATATTTTGTTGACTGCATCCTAGAAGGCTTTTCAATCACGTAACATCCAATGCACACCTTTCAGTAGCTGCCTTAATAAGCTGAGCTTTCATGAAAGTTACTTATGTAGAGAAAAATCTTGTACGTCACCCACAAGGTTCTTTCTTTAACCAATCTTATAGCCCCTATGTCACTGAGGAAGGGAACAATTGCACAAAGTTAAGAGCAAAGGATTTTTTTATAAGAATTGCTTAGTAGTAGTTGATTGACTCTCTCTGACACCTTAAAGCTTCCTGGATCCGGTAATGCCTTTCCTGAAGCCACTGCTGGGTCTGGTTGATAAGGGTACTTGAAATGCTGAAAGCTGTGATCTTGTTAAAAAGGGTCAAAAGAAGAAATCTTAGTAACATTTCAATGGTTGGATTATTGCTACTGAAGAGAGCAGTAAATGCCACTTACAACTAAATTTTCCACTTCATCCAAGGTACAGATAACTGTTCTCCTGATACTTTTCCCCAGAGGAAATCTCTGCAGCAGTAGGAAAAGTAATTACATATTTAAAGGTACAACTGTATTAGGAAAAAATCAGTGTAGTGAAGAAAAATAAATAAATAAGCATGCAAATAAAAACAAACACAAAGGGGAAAAAAAAAAAACCACAATGATTTTATAGAGACTTTGTTTACTTAATTTCTTAGGTTAAGCCAAGAAAACTCTCAAAAAAGAATTAATTGCTTAAAATCAACTAAGATGTGTATCTGCATTCACAGACTTTATCTTTTTCTCTGCGTTTTAGAGTACCTCTATCTCTTTTCTTGTCATAGCTGCACACCTCATAGACCCTTCGCTATCCAAGGTAAAGTACATTTATATCTTTAACATTTCCCTTTGTTTTCATTTTCTAAGTGTAAAAGCTGAACTGGAGCTGCTGAAGTTATTCTTGACTGGTCATGGGGCACAGAGGAGGGAAATAAGCTTTCAATGATAAAAAGTAGATTTGGCTGTATGTCGCATGGAATAGGAGAAACCCAGGAGATATTTCATTTCCAGACCTGTACAGCCAATTGTTGAATAAGCAAGGCTAGTCATCTACAGAGTGCAGATAATTTATGACTCTCAGAAATAAGAAAACACAATCCCAGTTTTATGAACGACTTTTGAAATGATGCTAGAAATTGTAGATACAGCATGATGTAGTATCCAAGCTGTGGAAGTTTTTTCTCTAAGCAGAAATTATACAATATCGTAGGATGGGACTGACTTCAAGGCAACATGAAGAACTTCTAGAAGACTCAGGAGAGAGACAAAACAGCAGATGTTTTACACTGAGTTGGCCCCATGTTAATTACTCTCTATCTCTTAGTTGTTCTATAACTCAGAGCAGTTATTTTGCAAGAAGTTCATATTATAGAATGATAGAATGGCTAGGTTGGAAGGGACTGTGAAAATCACTTCCAACCCCCTTGAAATTCCAATCCCCTTGCCATGGGCAGGGACAGTTTCCACTATATCATGTTGTCCAGGATCCCATCTGTCACAGAGTTGACCAGATCAATCTATGTCCGTGACAGGGGCGACAGGCCTCTGCCCTCCCCCCCCACCCCAGTCCCACAAAAAATGGGAAGGAAGGAAGGGAGGAAAAGAGCAGCGGCAACAATCTATGGAGGAAAACTTATTTTACTATAATATTGGAATACAAAATAACACAATATATACAATTTAATTGAAATTGAGATTAATAAATCAGACAAGATGAGAGAGAGAGAGTTCCCGGGACCGATTCAAACCTGAAAAGCTTGGAACGGCTAGGAAAGCACCCTCCAGCACCCACTGCAAGGCAGTAAGAGAGCGCCCCCCCCACCCGGAAGGGTCAGATCCCGTGACTGCTGTAATGTACAGGGATAGGTACTTGGAATTGGGGCAGTGACACTTTAATGCCCCGTACACTACATGATGTTTTGATGTGGAATACTGAAACCCAAAAACAAAAATCAAAAACAACAACAACAAAAAAACATAGAACCATGACATTCCACCCCTTATTCTACATCGTTACATCATGCTTAAAATATATATACATATATACAAACAAAAAATGATTAAAATGCATTACTCACACATGGCTATATATATATATATGTATATACATAGAATTACTGACTGCACTCCCCCGGCATCAAGTTTCCTTGTGGTACACATTGGACATCCCCATTCTTCTGCATTATCCACCAAGTGGATCCTGGTCCCTGGACAAAAACTGTACCACGGAGAGGTTTGCCCTTTCCAGAAGCTGGAAGAACCCAAACTGCCTTTCCTAACATGCTCTTTACATGTACAACAGGGACCTTATCTCCCTCTACGGTATGTAGGGAACTGGATTGGTTAGGACCATCACGATTGATAGATCCTCTGGTATTGACTAACCAGGTAGCTTCTGCCAAATGTTTCTCCCAGTGCTTAAATGTTCCGCCACCCAGTGCTTTTAGCATCGTTTTTAACAATCCATTGTATCGTTCAATTTTACCAGAGGCTGGTGCATGATAGGGAATATGGTAAATCCACTCAATGCCATGATCTTTGGCCCAAGTATTTACAAGAGAATTTTTGAAATGAGTCCCATTATCTGACTCAATTCTTTCTGGGGTGCCATGTCGCCACAGGACTTGTTTCTCGAGACCCAGTATGGTGTTTCGGGCGGTAGCATGGGGTACTGCATATGTTTCGAGCCACCCAGTGGTTGCCTCCACCATAGTAAGCACATAATGCTTACCATTGTGAGATCGTGGCAAGGTGATATAATCAACCTGCCATGCCTCCCCATATTTATACTTTTGCCATCGCCCTTCCTCCCAGAGAGGTTTCATCCTCTTGGCTTGTTTGATGATGGCACATGTTTCACAGTTATGAATAACCTGTGCAATGGCATCCATAGTTAAGTCCACCCCTCGGTCTCTAGCCCATTTGTATGTTGCATCTCTCCCTTGATGACCTGAGGTCTCATGGGCCCATCGAGCTAGAAATAATTCACCCTTGTTCTGCCAGTCCAGGTCTATTTGAGCCACCTCAATTTTGGCAGCTCGGTCTACCTGATGGTTGTTTTGCTGTTCTTCAGTAGCCCGACTCTTGGGCACATGAGCATCTAGATGGCGCACCTTTACAACTATAGTCTTTGTTCGGGCAGCAATGTCTTTCCACAGTTCAGCAGCCCAAATAGGTTTACCCCTTCTTTGCCAGTTATTTTGCTCCCACTGCTGTAACCACCCCCATAAGGCATTTGCTACCATCCATGAGTCAGTGTAGAGATAGAGCATTGGCCACCTCTCCCGTTCAGCGACATCTAAGGCCAGCTGGACGGCCTTTACCTCTGCAAATTGGCTTGATTCTCCTTTCCCTTCAGTGGCCTCTGCAACTTGTCGTGTGGGGCTCCACACAGCAGATTTCCACCTGCGATGCTTCCCCACAATACGACACGATCCGTCTGTGAACAGGGCATATTTCTTTTCATTCTCTGGTAGTTCATTGTATGGTGGGGCCTCTTTAGCACGAGCTACTTCTTCTCCTGGTGGTGTTCCAAACTTTTTACCTTCAGGCCAGTCCATGATGACCTCTAGGATTCCTGGACGGCTGAGGTTCCCCATCCGTGCTCGTTGTGTAATCAGTGCAATCCACTTGCTCCAAGTGGCATCAGTAGCATGATGGGTGGAGGGAACCTTTCCTTTAAACATCCAGTTCAACACTGGCAGTCGAGGTGCCAGAAGGAGCTGTGTTTCAGTACCGACTACTTCAGAAGCAGCCCGAACCCCCTCATATGCAGCTAAGATCTCCTTCTCAGTTGGAGTGTAGCCCTCTTCCGACCCCCTGTACGCCCGACTCCAGAATCCCAGGGGTCAGCCTCGGGTCTCTCCTGAGGCTCTTTGCCACAAACTCCAAGTGGGACCGTTCTCTCCAGCAGCAGTATAGAGGATGTTCTTTATACCCTGTCCCGTCCGTACTGGCCCTAGGGCCACGGCACGGGCTATCTCCTGTTTAATCTGTTCAAAAGCCTGCTGCTGCTCAGGGCCCCATGTAAACTCATTTCTCATTCGCGTCACATAATAAAGGGGGCTTACAATGAGGCTGTAGTTTGGAACATGCATTCTCCAAAATCCCACTGCACCCAGAAAAGATTGTGTCTCTCTTTTGCCAGTGGGTGGAGACATAGCAGTGATTTTGTCGATCACATCTGTCGGGATGTGACGACGGCCATCTTGCCACTTTATACCTAGGAACTGAATCTCCTGGGCAGGTCCTTTCACTTTGCTTCGCTTAATAGCAAAACCAGCACTCAGAAGAATTTGGATTATTCGCTCTCCTTTCGTGAAGACTTCTTCTGCTGTATCGCCCCACACAATGATGTCATCAATGTACTGCAGGTGCTCAGGAGCACTGCCCTGTTCCAATACGGTTTGGATCAACCCATGGCAAATGGTCGGGCTGTGTTTCCACCCCTGGGGCAAACGGTTCCAGGTATACTGAACGCCCCTCCATGTGAAAGCAAACTGTGGCTTACATTCTTTGGCAAAAGGGATGGAAAAGAAGGCATTAGCAATGTCAATGGTGGCATACCATTTGGCCGCTTTTGACTCCAGTTCATACTGGAGTTCTAACATGTCCGGCACAGCAGCACTCAGTGGGGGTGTGACTTCATTCAGGCCACGGTAGTCCACCGTCAGCCTCCATTCTCCACTGGCTTTACGCACTGGCCATATGGGGCTGTTAAAAGGCGAGTGAGTTTTGCTGATCACTCCCTGGCTCTCTAGTTGACGAATTAACTTATGAATGGGGAGCAAAGAATCCCTGTTGGTGCGGTACTGCCGCCTGTGCACCATTTTTGTAGCAATCGGTACGTGTTGCTCTTTTACTCGCAGCAGCCCCACAACAGACGGATCTTCTGACAGGCCAGGCAAAACAGACAGCTGCTTAATGTTGTCTGTGTCCACAGCAGCTATTCCAAAGGCCCATCGATACCCCTTAGGATCCTTGAAATGCCCCCTTCTGAGATAATCAATACCTAGTATACATGGAGCCCCTGGGCCCGTCACAATAGGATGTTTTTGCCAGTCCTTACCAGTGAGGCTTATCTCAGCCTCCAACACAGTCAATTCTTGAGAGCCCCCGGTCACTCCAGAAATATGGATTGATTCTGTCCCTTTATGACTCGAGGGCATCAGAGTGCACTGTGCACCAGTGTCCACCAGGGCCTTATATTTCAATGGTTCTGATGTGCCAGGCCATCGAATCCACACAGTCCAATACACTCTATTATCCCTTTCCCCCCCCTGACTGAGGGCAGGGCCCCTCTATTCATTACCTGTGGTAACTGGAGCAACTGCACTGGTGGTTGATCTGCCTTGTAATTCTTTCACCCGGGCTCGTAGTACAGGAGTAGGTTGACCGTGCCACTTCCTCATGTCTTCTCCATGGTCACGTAGGTAATACCATAAGGCAATTCGCGGTGTATTACCCCTTACTTGAGCTGGAGAGCGTCTGCCTCTAACAGCTGAGATTTTTGATGGTGCACGTGAGAAGGAAGGTTCATCGTCTTTAGTTAGGTGGGCTCGCAAAAATTTCACCGTCTCCTTCACCTCCTTCACATCCTTCGCTAGACTCGTTTGATTATCCTGATCTTCATCAAGCGTTTCTGATACTGCTACAGGTTTGTCACGGTTAATCAGTTGAGACACTTGCTCCGTCATTTTTGATATAGCAGCCACCACGGCAGCATGAATTGGGGACAGCAATTGTTCGTAGTTTTGGAGCGTAACAATTAATTCATAAACTAAGGGCGTTCTCTGTTGTTCGTTGAACCTGTCACACGCTGACATTAGTGTAGAGGCATATTTGTCCGGCGCTGTTGTCACGATTTTCTGCCATATCTCAGGCGTTGTCCTCACTCTTTCAGGGTCACGGTTTTGTTGTGGGTGGTTAGGAACAAAGTTAGGGTCATACAGCATTTCCACCACGCCTATTTCCCTCAAATACTGGATCCCCTTTTCAACTGTATCCCATTTTTTCATCGCAATCTTCAAGCCATTTTTGAAGGGATACTTTTCCTTCACAGCTATTAACACTCGTTCCCAGAGGGAGGCAGCCTCATCTGAACATCGACTAATTCCTCTATCAATAGCTGGATCTCTGGCAATGGCACCTAGTTGGCGAGCTTCATTACCATCCAGAGACAAGCTATGGGCCCCACTGTCCCAGCAGCGAACCAACCAGGAAACAAGAGTTTCATTCGGGCGCCGTGTGAACTCCTTTCTTGAACCTTGGATTTCAGTCATCTTTAGAGGCCGGCGAGTAGTAATAGAGACTTCCTCTTCATCACTCTCTTCTGCACGTCTCTTAGTTTTCCCTTTTGCCTTTCGCGATGGTGGTGGTTCTGAGGAGGGCCCCTCGCCTGGATCTTCCTCCTCCTCCTCCTCTTCTTCTCTTTTTCGTTCAAGACGCGAAGACACTCGTTTCCATTTCTTGCCCTCCACAGGAGCAACTGGTATTGTTACTGGTGTCTCCTGTGATTGATTAGATTTAACTTGGGGATTTTCCCCTTTGGCTTGAACCTCAGCTCGGAAACTCTCTCTCTCCAGAATGGTATTATATAGGGCACGGTAAGCACAAGCCAAACCCCAAATAAGTTGTACCTCCTTAGATTTATGTAAGCCGCATAGTCCCTGACTCAAATACTGGCTTAGTTTCTCAGGATCCCACAGGTGTTCAAGAGTAAAATCCCATGACACTGCGGGTCCCCATGCTTCTAAGACCTTTCCTAAACCTCTCCATATTCCCTGCCAGTCATCATTCTCTAGTTTTGGAGGAGACTCCTTATTACAAATACATTGGAGTACATTCAGTAGAATTGATGACACGCACACCAACATGAGTATTAATTCAAGATTTGAAAAACGTTTGACAAACCGGGAAGAAAACCCAGAGACTGGTCTGAACATCGTGTTGTTTGTAAAATTAGCTATTCCATTTGGGATGTAATTGTTTGTGAAATTAGCCATTCCTTCTGGGATGTAGCTGTTTGTGAAATTAGCCATTCCTTCTGGGATGTAAATGTCAAAATTCAAATCATACCACATTGCAAGTAGGTAAAACATAGGTGTCTCCATCAGTGCCCTTAGGTAGTTATATATGAATGCAATTCCACAACACACAAGTGTGAGATGGATTATTGGCCAGTAGGTTGTGAGTAACACCATTGCTTTAAATCCTTTACCCAGCACCCCCACGATAACGAGTGGGTTCATCACTGGTGCTTGCTAAAAAGGGGTTAATAAATTGAAGCTAACAAGAGGAGGGAAAAAAAAAAAAAAAAAAAAAGAAAAAAAAAGGCACTACCCAGACTAAGTAGTGCTCAAAGTTTACAAATATCCCAGAACACTGGCAGTACGCCTAATCTTTCAAGGTCAGGTTTTCCAGCACAGAAACCTGAACTACTGATAATGCTCCCTAACGAAGCTCTCTAAGAGCAGAGAGAAAAAGAGATTCGTTCTAAAAGCTAAAAAGCAGTGGCCCCACGTTGGGCGCCAAAAATCTGTCACAGAGTTGACCAGATCAATCTATGTCCGTGACAGGGGCGACAGGCCTCTGCCCTCCCCCCCCACCCCAGTCCCACAAAAAATGGGAAGGAAGGAAGGGAGGAAAAGAGCAGCGGCAACAATCTATGGAGGAAAACTTATTTTACTATAATATTGGAATACAAAATAACACAATATATACAATTTAATTGAAATTGAGATTAATAAATCAGACAAGATGAGAGAGAGAGAGTTCCCGGGACCGATTCAAACCTGAAAAGCTTGGAACGGCTAGGAAAGCACCCTCCAGCACCCACTGCAAGGCAGCAAGAGAGCGCCCCCCCCACCCGGAAGGGTCAGATCCCGTGACTGCTGTAATGTACAGGGATAGGTACTTGGAATTGGGGCAGTGACACTTTAATGCCCCGTACACTACATGATGTTTTGATGTGGAATACTGAAACCCAAAAACAAAAATCAAAAACAACAACAACAAAAAAACATAGAACCACGACACCATCCAACCAGATTGTGAATACCATCAGGGATGGGATATCACAACTTCTCTGGGCAAGCTGTTCCAGTGCCTCATCATCCTCTGAGCAAGAATTTCCTCTTAACATCCTATCTAAACCTTCCTCTCTTTTAGTTAAAACTCTTCCCACTTGTCCTATCACTGTCTGTGTGAAGAGTCACTCTCCATCTTTTTTATGAGTACCCTTTAAATAATAAAAGGATGCAATGAAGTCTCACTGGATGAGGAATTTACCCATAATGCACTCCACATAGCAGGCATCTGGGTGGTTGAAATCCCTCATGAGAAGATAGTCTTACAAGCGTAATGCATCTTGTAGTTGAAGCAAGAAGACCTTGTCAACAAACTCACCTTGACAGCCCACAGTAGACTCCAACCACCAGAAGGCCTTTATTGATTCAGTACTTGACTTTTACCCACAAGTTCTCAAACCTCTGTTTCACAAATGCAGTACTTAGTAATTTCTTAACATAGAGGACAACATCCCCATTCCTCTTTTCCTGCTTGTCCCTTCTGAAAACTTGTAGCCCTGGACTGTTCCAGTTGGATGGTTTGTCCCACCATGTTTCTGTCACAGAGATTAGGTCAGAGTTTTCTAACTGTGCTCTGGTTTACAAATCTTACTGCTTACTTTGTATGCAGTGGTTTAGAGGCATTTCAAATGGGCTATCAGACACATTACCCTTTTAGAGGAGCCCTCTTTCCTTGGGACAACTCACAACTCTGTCTTTTGTTTCCTTAAATATTGGTGTTGTTGAGTTCTTCTCTGTCAATAAGATACCCTCCCTCTGCTGAATCTTGTTTAAAGCTCTGCTACTAAGTCCAGCCAGCTTGCTACCAAGATATGTAGCATCTACCAAGATATGAAACAACATACTCAACATTATTTAGAGGATAGCCGCAGTGAGTATTGTGTACAGCGTAGAGACTGTAGAGAGATTAAAAGCCTAGAGTGAGGTACAACCTGAGCTAATTCTTCTGCACAGCAATAGGATTGTTAACATCTCATGTCTGGCTGTCTCAGTCTGGACATAGCAAACTTATACCTGACTGAATAAAAAAGCTGAATTTCCTCAATTCGAACAGAAAAAAGAAAAAGAAAAGGAAGGGGGAAAACAAATAATCTGGTATTTCCTGTAGGATTTTGAGGCCAGACTGGACAAAGACTTGAGCAAATGATCTGACCTCATAGCTGGACTAGAGATTTTCTGAGGTGCCCATGATTCTATGATACCATTATCCCAAGCTGATAACTTAAATCACTCTCCAAATCTAAACCAAACCTGCAATGTGATGCCTAAAATAGATGATTTTAAATCCTAGATTATGGACAGTAAATAATTGGGGTACAGGACATAAGTCTTTCTTTGTCTTCCACTGCTGATAGCTGGACTGATGAGGTCAGGACTGCCTCAGCAAATTTGAGGCTTATGAATGTTAAGACTAGGAGTCACAAACTAAATCATTGTCGGTATTCACAATGGGATTTGAAACAGAATATTACCTTTAAACATGCCAGAAGATTTATGCTGAGCAGTAGTTAAAAGTTTATTATAGAAAAAGATACAGAAAGAATGAAATAAAATGAGAAGAAAGATTACTGCTTAAAAGAATACAGAATTTACAGCACTTCCTAAAGAAGCTGGTAAAACAAATTCTTAATATTATTTTACTTATTATTCACTTATATATTATCTACTATGGCTGTTAAACCATTTAATTATATGATTTCTTCAATTTTAACTTACAGATATTTCCGTATTCCACAGAGAGAAAATCAAGTGAGGAAATGAGTATCTAGACTAGTTGGGTAGAATAGTCCCTAGTAGGGTTTTATGTAGTTATTTTTCACTAACGCACTACATGCAGCGCAGGTAAGTTCCCCACATAGAAACTTGCAGATGGATGCTTTATATATATATATTATTAATGATATAAAAATACTTCCATAGTATAATAAACAACAATAGAAAGGCTGACATTACTTGTAAAAAATCATTGTGTATTTCTGCAATGCCTTGAGTGGACAGAATGATAGAAAATCACAAAAGTTCTCAATGTGCTCGGGGGTTAGAAAAAAAATATCTTGATAATTGATGGTTGTTTTTGTGAACTACTTTATTCTGTTCTGCTCCTTTCTTTCTTCTTTTTCTAGCATGCTGCTTTTTACTGCCTCTATTATTTTACATTCCTGTATCCCAACCTGCTGAAGGTGTGTTTTGTTCTCAGTGTGACACCAGCTTCCCTTCATCACAGTTTGCTTAAATGCTCTGCAGGTTGGTAAACCTCCAACTATATTCACAAGTCTTTTCTTATCCAGGGACTTCATTTCATGAAACTGAGTAATGCTAAGCAGGCTGTCAGAGACACTTTAGTACTCTCTACTGACTAGTTGTAGAGTTACAATAATTCATTTAAGGGAAATTTTTCCTACCAATTTTCCTACTCCTAAAGTAGCCTTCCCCTCCCTCTCTACTTCACATATACCGAACAGTACATGTGAGGTTTACCCACACCATTTATCTCACGTGGCTTGTGCCTTCATAAACAAGTGCATTTTCTCTTTTTTATAAACAAAATAATTTAGATGCTCTTTAGACTAGCAACTCTCTGAGTACTGCTTGTAGCATATCACAAGCTAAAAATGTTCTAAAACTGATTTATTTAGCCAAAGTAAAGTGTTTTCCTGCCCTTTATAGGTGATTGTACTGTATTGTCTTATATTTTAAAAATCTAGGTTGATGGCCAACATGATAGCCATAACATTTACACTGCAGCTGTCTCTTTCACTGTCATCTGTTTATACTCTGTAGTGTTAGCCTGATAAGAAACATGTCTCATAACTGAAATAAAGTTGTTTTTCGTTCTTTTTAATGCTGAGCAGATTCCATCAACAGTGTTTCATCCCCCTGCAATAACTTCTTATATCTAGTACAACAAATAAGTCTATATTTATTTATTTATTTATTTATTATTTTTAACAAGATAATTCTTTTTTTAATGCCAACCAGAACTTTACTATCCATACATCTAGGAATTGTATCCAGGAACTGTTCATACGTAGAGTCTTCCAGCAGGCTCCTCTGTATTCTTATCTGGAGCTCTAACTCAGAGATTCAAATATATTGAGCCTTAGCACAAATATGACAGTGCTTGTTGTAGCCTGCTCAAGGTTACTAACTCTTTGAATACAGTCTCTTCCACATGTCTCTGAGTATATCCTTGTATTTCTTGCACACTAACACAAATACTGAAATTTACAGCTTATTTTGGCTTTCAAAAATAAAGCGGTTTTGTCATGCTCCAACTTTGTTCTCTTGAAGCAACACCGAAGAATTAATGACATTCAGATAAATATGTTTAGCAATGTCTTATCAAAAGCTTTATTACTGTGTAGGTTATTAAGTAAGCCTTATTTAAATGTAATTAGATGTTTCATGCATTTATATTAAATAAAATATTAATGAGCAAACTAAATGCTTGCTCTGTCATTCCAAGCAATAATTTAAATTTCCCATAATATTTTGGAATACTATACTTACTGACTAGGAAAAAAAAGGTATGCTGTAGTAGGATTCACACTGTGAGTGTTGGATGTACTACAGTACAATCTTGCAATTATTGAGGAACTCTTCTTTAGAACGTTTTAAAGCTGTAGCACCTGGGGAATAAGATTTCATATGAAAAATTTCTATATGCCATCTGTTAATGTGTGGAAACAGATGGGGGTTCAGATAGATGTAGGGCCAATATTATGTGTTTGACAGGATGATCTTTTGTTGAAGGCACTAATTTAGGATTGAGAAGCTCTGTGCTATATTCCCTTTGACAAAGAGTTTCTGAATTGTCTTGAACGAGTCATTTAATCTTTTTCTTCCTCATCTGTGTAATTGAAATAATCTTAATGATGATTTCTTTTTTTTTTTTTTTTTTGGAGGCTGATAGTTGACAGAGAATCAGTGATCAAAATCTGATGCACATTTAATGCATACTTAACAATGACAAAAACAAACAAACAAAAAAAAGATCTGAAATTACAAAAGGTATGGTTTGCCCCAGGAAGTGAACTTTGAAGTATAACAAAGACAAAAATTAAATTTATAATTAAGAATATGAATGATAATTGAGTTTTATAGGAAAAAGATATGGAAACATAGATTAAAAATATATAAATAAATTAAATTTATAATTAAGAATATGGATGATGATTGAGAGTTTTATGGGAAAAAAATATAGAGACGTAGATTAAAACTGCAAGTTTGAAGTTAAGAAACAGCAAAAGCTACTTTTATAAATTTTCAAATATTTTAGCGCAAACACAAAGAAATAAAGCACTTTTGCTCATTCAAGCCTTACTCTTGAAGCAAACTTTATTGGTAAAAGTATCTGTTTTAAATTAATACGCACAGGCATTTATTTTAACTCAATGTGATATTTCAACTTGAAAATATCAGCATATAAATCATAACGCATATATTAAAAGGATGAAGTATATTTCTCTGACATTTTAGTAAGTCAACATTCAGGTCATGTTGAATTTCATGTTAGCAGGATTCTGTAAAGATCAAAACTTGGATTGTATGCTTTGGACAGGCTCACAGAATCACAGAAGATTCCGAGTTGGAAGAGATCATAAGGATCATGGAATCCAACCCCTGGCTATACACAGGACCACCCAAAATTAAACCGTATTTCTGAAAGCATTGTCCTAAATGCTCCATGAACTCCAGCAGCTTGGGGCCCTGACCACTGCCCTGGGCAGCCTGTTCCATGCACACTGTGCTCTGGTGCAGAACCTTCTCTCCCCTGACTGATCTTCTTTCTGTTCCCATTGGCCCTGTCACTGTCACTATAGAGTGGAGCTCAACACTACTCTTTCACTCCCTGTGAGAAACTGTAGGCCACCATGAGTCCTACCTCAGCCTGCTCTGTTCTGGGCTGAACAAACCAAGGAATCTCAGACACTTTTCATATGTCTTATCCTCTAGACCTTTCACTATCTTTAAAACAACAATAGCCAATTGCCAATAGCTGGGATCTCCACAGATTCCCAAGACCACTGAAAAATAACTGAGACAGTTCTTATGATGACATCAGCCAGTTCTTTCAGTACCCTGAGATGAATCCCACCAGTCTCTATAAACTTACTTGCATTCAGCTGGAGCAACAAATCTTGCATGACATTGGGGTTAGCTGGGAGTTTATCATTACCATGATCTTCCAACTCAAAGATCCAGAGCTGCTAGGTCCAACATCAGTGTTAAAAACAGAGGTGCTTTGCCTGCATTTGTGATTTGATCGACCTCAAGTAGCTGAACAATATTGTCTCTTGTCCTTCTTTATTTAATATATTTTAACTAGCACTTTATGCTGTTCTTGACAGTACTAGACATCTTCAACTCTGATTGAGCTTGGGCTGATCAGATTAGCTCCCTACATTGTCAGTGTTTCTTTATTCATCCCATGCCACATGGCCTTGCTTCCACACTTTTCCATTTAAAGAACATTAACAGTAGCATTAAGCACCTCAAGTTATTGTAAAATTATTAATGAAAGAGTTATTGGATAACTCAAATAAATGTGTAGAAAAGATAAAAATAAATGGTAACACTAAGGTGTAAGACTAATTTAATTTACCTTATAGATACTAATGAAATATTCAACATCCAGAGAAAAAAAACTGTGAGAATCATGCAGCCCTAAAATCGATGGTTCTGAGAAGGCTTATTCATATTGGTTAAGAAGCTCCGCAATGGTATTTTTCTTTGCAAAGATATAGGAAGGAAAGACAGCAAAACATGAATGTAAATATTGAAACAAAAGTGAGTTAAATTGTACTTCTTTTTCTGTACAGTAGTTTTTAGCCAGATAGCATGGTCAGATCTATTAACTATAATTTGGAAAGGATGTTGAAAAGTTTGAGAGAATTCAGGAAAGCAAAACAAAACAATGAAGTATTCAAGGGATGAGAAAATCCATTAATAAAACGGACTTCTGAAAAGCATGGCCCACTTGATTTACCTGAAAGATACTTAATAATTTCATCAGTGTGTTTCACTAACAAAAGTATCAGGAAAAAGAGGGCTCCAATACGTAGATATTTAATATCTATGTAGTATGAAGGAATATCCTGTTTGTCAATCCATAAATCCTTTTTCTTTCCTGTCATTCACATGCAGGAGCCTTGGACAACCTAAGTGATTTTAAATGGTGATAGAAATGGTGATAGAAATCTGTATTTCTGAAACTAAATTTCATTCTTTGTTCAAAAGGGATTGTTAAATAGTTTTATTGACATTGACAATAAACTATATCATAGCATTAAGGATTTTTTAGGTGTTCTAAATATGTCTGGATGCCATTCTAAAATCATGTTTCAGCTGAACATAAATTATTTTCTGAGTACAGTGATAAAATCAACAGTCTGCAAAATCATGCCAAGTTATTTACTGAAACTTAGACACAGAGGTATACATTTTAGCCTTTTTTTTTTTCATTTGTCAGTCACCAAGAATTGACCATAGCCCTCTATAAACAGAGAATAAATAATAATAATAATAATAACAATAATAATAATAATAATAATAAATGGCGAGATATCTGTTAGTTTCTAATTTGATGTCATTTAGTCAAAAGAATGATCTTAGCGGTATGTTATTACTGAGGTCAACACACTGAAATATGTGGCTTAGTGGCAGCATTAGCAATGATCAAGGAAATTATGGCCTTGCTAAAAAATGAAGTAGTAACTAATTACCTAAGTGAAGGGATTCAAAATGGATGCACTCTCAGGTGTAGCGATTATTGCATACTTTTTGATGCATCTTTCCACTTCTTTTCTGGTCAAACTGAAATGTCCTGCTGAAATTGCCTTAAATCCAATAATTTTTTTGAAAAGGAGTAGACAAAAAGATATAGTGAAATCTGTCCCAAATTGCTGAATCTCACAGTTTTCAAGACTGTTCATTTGAACATAGAAGACTGTGAGGGATGAACCTACTTCTACTTTTTTGCAAACATCCTTACAATCTATCTGACTATGGGAAACAATTAGATCATTCTTTTTCTTATTATCTTGAAAGAAAAATTATAAAGAAAATGGCCTCATTTTTATTTCATACTGTACTGAAGCATATCAATAAGCTCACACACACAGTGCTTTTTTGCTGGTGGTGAAATGGCAATCTTATTTTTCCAGACATTTCTACATTTCCATCTAGCTGATGCTGACATTTATTAAAAAAAAAAAAAAAAAAAAAAAAAGAAAAATCACTATGTATCTAATACATCTTTCCTTTCCTCTCTTCTTCAGGACGTAGATGATGTAAAATGATTGTGCTCCCCAAATCAGAGAATTTTTAATGAAGATATCACACCCATGTACAAAAGAAAAAATATACTTGCTATATTTTCTTGAAGAATTTGTATGGTTTCTTTAAGAGAAATAATGAGCCCAAACTTCAGCTGGATCCAATAGAGAAGCATTTGTCCTTAAATCATTAAAGAAAATGAAGAGCTAGTAATGCCACAGCAAATATAAATAGAAATAAATCAATCAAGAATTCAGAATCAATGTGTTCCATAGAAAGATGTCTCTTTTCAGACATCGCATAAGTTTTTAAGAGATGTACAAGAGAAGGGTTATCTGTACTGCCAATGAGGTGCAGTAATGCTCAGCTTTCCTCAGTGTGTCAAAGAAAGAATGGGAAACAAGGCTTGCTTTCTTTCTTATCTTCTGTTTCCTTCCCTCCTTCCTTACTTTGCTCTCTTAATCCCTTTCTCCAACTTCCTCCTCTCCCTGCAAGTGTTATTCATAGAATCATAGAATGACTTGGGTTGGAGGGGACCTTAAAATCACCAAATATCAATATTTCCAACATGGGAAGAAGGGACAAAGAGCAGCACAAGATATTGCTCCAGATTTGCCAAGACACAAAAGTGCACCTTTAGTCTAATGAAATTGCAGGGAGAGAGTCCATCTACAGGAAAATTCATTTGATTCTGAATATTTCAGAATAGATTGTTCTTCCCTTATAAATTTGTGTTTTGTTTTGTTTTCAAAGTTTTGAAATCAAATTCTGCCTTCCAGGAAGTACATTGATTTTCCATCACCTCTGAGAAAACTTCTTCAACATCTAGGTGAAAAACTGGAGTTTATATTGACAAACTACAATCAAATGAACCTGTAGCTATTTTCCCCACCTCAGTGAAGCACTGCTGAGAAGGAACATGTCTTGATATATAACAAATGCTCTTAAAAAGGCCCTGTATTGATGTTAATTAACTTCAGAGAAGGGCTTCTTGTTCATTTGTAATTTTCATGGGCTTTTGTTTCAACAGATTCATATGCAAGCCAGCAAATTCCATAAAATGGTTATATTCTAATTAAATGATATGCCTTCTATGCCTAATTAACTGCACAATTGTCTTTGTATCCAATCTCAAAATTAATCTCTTCTTCATGATATATAGCATTTATGAAATTATTCCAAGTCTTCTTTTCTGACTTATTTCCAGTTCCAGATAGCTTTGGTAGGTATTTTATTGTCCGTGTATCTTTGCTATAGTTATTAGTGTGAATCATCATGCCATTGTATCCTTTTTGATACCAATGCTATGAATAGTTTCTTTAGCAGAAGCAGAGTTTATGAGGTATAGACATTATGTATAATCGAGAGCCTACAGCAAATTGGGTTCTTCAGTTAGCAGTCTGGACTTCCCCTGGGGAAATAGTATTGTCCCCTGGGAGGCCACTAAAACATCTTTCAATATACAGTGTTATTTAGGATACTGTCTTAAAATACATGAATCTTAAAATCTTCACCTGTAAGGAAAGACTGGAAGTGTTCTTTATTGCATAACAGTAAATTATTTCACATTAAGGGCTTAACTGAAGCTGGATCTTGTTATACCAGCTCTAAATTTGATTGACTGGGAAAAAAAAAAGAAACAAAAAAAAAAAAAAAAAAAGAAAAAAGTTTAAAAGTTTCCCATAGACCACCATGTTTACCTATGAAATTCACCCAAGCCATAGTGAGAACAAATTAGAACAAAAGGTAAAAGGCAGTTTGAGCTATGCAGCCAGAAGTTGATTTCTGGATGGATACTGTAGGACTAACATGGCCATATGAGTAAAAGTGTAATCACTGAGCTGAGTTTTGTATTTCAGCACACAGGCCAGACCCCTTGATGGATGTAAATCAGCATAAACCAACTGTAGATTTGGCTCACTAATTTGTCAGCATTATTTCGGTGAACAACAGCCTTTTCTCTTGTTCCATTCTTAGAAACAGAGAGTCAAAGAATCATTAAAGTCGGAATAGACTACTAAGATTATCTGATCCACCCATCAACCCATCCCAACCAGCCCACTAAAATCAGTCCACTGAGGGATACCTCAGTGCTGCATCTTAACAATATTATTATTACAACTGTGACCACCTCTTCTTTCAAATAAGAAAGCAGTTTTGAGGAAAACAGACAGATCACTTCCACTGTGTGAGGAGAAATATCATTTAATTTTACTCATGTTCATGTACAACTTTTCCTCCCACCTGCTATCCCTGTTGAACAAGGGCTTAAAGGTTCAGGGCCTTGGGGCATAACTGTCATGAGCAACAATGTGGCCTTAAAGCTAAGACAGTCTGAAAGTTGTTTCATTTTGTAGCATTTAGCTCAGCTATGATTTCAAATACCTTAAGGAATAAACACTAACCTCAGACAATAGACTGTGATCCCCAGTCAAATTTTGAACTGAATTACATTTGAAAACAAAATTATTTCAAATCAGTTTTCTTCTTGACTTATCTGTCAAGACCCAGCATATGGGTTCAGTTTTTATTGCTATTTTTTTTCTTTGCTGTTAAAAACAGGCTGAATTTTCATCAACAAAGTTATGTTTGAGGAAGAAAAAAAGGCAAAAAAGTCTTATATTTTAAATTGATTGTTAGTCTTCTGATAAAAAGAAGTTGACAGTCCAACCTGCTCTGCAAGGGGGAAAGCCCACAGAGCACATTGTGTAGGTGCATAAGGTTATCCTTTTCTTTTAGATTGTTCCTTTTTACTGATTTGTCATGCAGTTCTTTGCACTAGGATATGTGGATAAGTGATATGAGTCAGGACCAATTTGCAGTAGTCAAATAACCATACTGTGATCCTTAAAACACCTTAAAACATCTACTGCTATCTAGACTCCTGGGAAGCTCACCAGAGAGGCATGCTTCATGTCTGCATGCAGAAACATAGAAGAAAAAAAAAAGCTGGAAGGGTCATCTGGACATCCCATCTGCTCTGTGTGTTCTAACTTTGAAGTTATGTAGTTTTTAAGATCTCTGATAAAGCTGAATTTTGAATGTCTCCAGAAACTGTGTCCTCATGGCCTCTCTGTACAGTAACACTCTGTGGATAACCACAATTAGATGGCTGAAAACAGACATTTAATGCCTTCAGAACCTTTGCTTCTCCAGCCTAATCAAACATGAACTCTCCTGTTACCTTCATGCTCTTAACCCTAAACCCTTTTAGGAGCTCTCTGCTCCATCAGATCCAGTTAGCTGACATTTCCCTTCTGCTGAGTACTGCTAAATCAGACACAATGTACTGCACCTATCTGGGACATTTGGTCTTTTCCACTCCATGAGTTTTCAATCAGCCCGTCTCTCTAGTTTGTCAGAAGTTCTCTAAATAGAGACCTTGTCCTCTGGGGAAACACAAATGCTACCCTTCACTTGGAGTAAACCCCAGAACTGCTGCAGGGACACCCTATTTGTTCACCAAGAAGTCCCCAACTGCTACCCCATAAGCATAAGATTGTGTGAAAGCAGGATATGCAAGAAGGACGCATCAACTCTAAGTAGTTTTATCTGTCACTTCTCAGAGGAAATGTAAAGACTAATTCATCTGCTAAGAATACAGTAACAACTACTCTTTATTTTAACGTGCAAACAGATTGACTTCTTTTCAGAGGATTCACCCAGAATGCACATCTGTGCCTGAAAAACTTCAAACACCTCTTTTCATAATTGCAGCATATTCCCCAATAAGAAGCCTATTAAAGACAAGATGAGGATAAGTTCCAGTAGATTTTGCTTCAATTTTTAGAAAATAATTCAGGATCGAGCAGGAAAGAAAAAGTGAGACAGAATTTCTGTCTGGGTAGTCCTCTGGGAGAAAAACACTCTGGATTCCTAGGGCTGCTCTCTCATTTTGAATCAGACATGAAGCCCCATGGCTTGTCTTTGATTTGAAAAGAGAGGAAAAACATTCTTCATTCCTGATGTTTCCAGACCTTTTGGGTCTCAGACTCATGGGGAAGCATAGGTGTTTCATTTTATGGTCTTTCTTACTATTAGCATTTGTTTTTCAAACAACAGAGACCCACATAGTTTTACTTAGGAAAGCAGAAGCCTAAGTAAAATGTTACACAGTACTGTTCCTAAAGCTAATTCTGGAAGATAAGCAGGTATACCCTGAAAATGAGTATACATCAGATCTGTAAAACTGTGAGAATCTGGAGCAGCTACAATGGGCCAGATTTGGCATGCCAAATCCTAGAATAAACAAGTTAAAAAACATAATTAGTTATAGATTAATAGAATAATATAAAATGAAAGAGAAAGGCATCATGAGGCATCAAACTTGACACATATCAACATGTGAGATTAAAAATGTGGGAATAAATAGGAAGACTGTCTTGGGAGTAAATATTTTTCATGGAGAATGAACAGGAGCAGTGGAAAGTAGATGACTGTTTAAATTCAGTTAGACAGACATATTTTATTTTGCTTTATGGAAAGCTCAACATCTAAGTCACATTTAAAAATGTGGCTGTCATCAAATGCCAATACCAAATAGCTAAGGAATGACACAGGCTTTTACTCACTTCTTAATTATTAATAGTCTTGTTTTGTAGGAATCAGACCTTAGGGAAAGCTGTCAAGTAGTGTACAGAATAGCTATTTAGTGGCAACTCAACACCCCATCAGGCAGTGGCTCCCAAATTTATACCACATCTTCTGCAAAAACTTCCACACAGAGAAATAAGCATCAGACAGTCTCTAAGTTAATTCTCAGACTTCCTGCCCCCTCACTGTAGTAGGCTTGGACATCCTGGCTCCTCCAGTAATGGTCTTGAAGGCTCTTGTTTCTATTGCATCATCCACAGACTTATGGTCATTTTAGTGTTCTTCACTTACATCTCGTGAAGAGCCCAATGCTGCTGACAATCACTGGTCTGTTAAGTGACCCAGATGGCTGCACCACTGTCTTCATGAGGACACGCAGTGCATCACTGCACTCACTATTATGAGTGCCACCTCAGGACACAGGGCTGAGACTTTCCTGGGACACTGTGAGACTGAGGCTTTTAGCCTTCTGCAGGAGGCATAAATTGGAGTAGGCATTTGTGTCTTTGTCTGGGGTTTCAGAGTTCTCCAGCCTGCCCTTATGTTTCTGGCCTCCTCTGTGCCTGCAGAGATAAACCTTTCATCATATCTTACACTGATTTTAGATCTGATCTCTCTGATATTTTGGGGTAATTTCTGAGCATTGCCAGAAATGGGGAAATCATTTCTCTGCTTTGATTGTCTCCTTTAATGACATTTTCCTTCTTTCATCTAGTTCTTTTCTTACATTTCTGTTTAAAAAAGATTTAGACCACCGCAGCTCTTTCATTTACAGTTCTGTTGTGAACCCATTATCAGAGAAACATCGAAAGAAGTAGAATAATAATAATAATAATAAAAACCTCAACTCTTTTTTAAACATGCTGATGGTATAAGTTCACTGTTTTGGGTTTGGTGCATAATAAAAGCAAATGTATGTCTATTTTTCCTTATCAGTGAGGTTTACCAATAAGCAGCAGCAACAGCAGCAGAAAGAATATTGCATTTGTAGCTCCACTGTTGACTTCTATCCATATTTTCATGTGTTTCTCCCATTCTATCTTTAAATAAATAAGATTAGACTTTAATTACAACACTAAAAAAATCTTCAGACAATCTCAATTAATTTTTAACTAACTATTACTGTGTAGAATATTTTTCTTTAAAATTCCTAAAAAGACTTCGCTTTCTTTTTTTTTCTTTCTTTCTTTTTTCTCCCTTAAAAAATCATTTTCCGGGTATAAGAAATGTAAATGAAGGATATTGTTAAAATGTAAATTCTTACTCAATACTGCATATTTCAAAGTTTTAATGTTGATTTTTTTTTTCCCTTTCTCTTACTCCTTCTACACATTATCCTTACTTTTTCTGTTATTTTAATGAAGGTTTTTAAAAGTATATATTTAAGGGTTCTCCAGAACTCAGCAGGATTCATTGACTATATTTGAACCCTCATACATTTTTGAACTGGCTTGTACTTAACAGTGACATCAAAGTAGCAGTGACATCAAAAATATTTATATGAAGCTGAGACTCAGCAGAAGAGCTGCCATCTTTTAAATAAAAGACCAGATATCAAAGTATTCCTCCACAGTATCCTGAATTCTGGATGTGACAACATTCAAACCTTTTACAAAGCCTATTACGTGAGCAATATTAGCTACTGTACTACATTGTGAACAACAATTTGTATAGCATCCTAACTAAAGTAATGATTCCACCTGCTCTCTAACATATATTTGTATAAACACCTGATGTGATATCATTTCCTTTGCACTGATCTGTCCAATAGAATATAACTGCGGAAACAGGCTTTTTCCAGTCTCTGTTTCTAATGGTAGCTGTGGTAGATTTCTGCTGTCTTTTTCAAGCCAATTTCATCATTTCATTCCTCTGAAAATGAAAAGCAGGATCATCTACCTGGAATTCTCCAGCCTAATCTTAGGATAAATTTGTTGTCAGACTTGAGCTTATTTTTATCTGTTACTGCAGAAAAAAAGAATTGGAGACTTAGAGTTTGGTTCATCTGGCAGAATATCTATAGACAAACTAAATAGCTCAGTTCCTTTTCTATGGAGATAAACAGACCTTACTTAGTGAAATACAGCTTAGGCTGAAGTACACAGATGGTCTTCAAAGTTTTTCCCGAAGAGGATGGTCAGGCTCTGGAACTGGCTCACCAGGGTAGTGAACATGGCCTCAACTTGCCAGAGTTCATGGAGAGTCTCACAAATCCTCTCAGACATTAGGTTTGAATTCTGAGTGTTTGTGTGGAGCCAGAAGTTGGATTCAGTGATCTTTTTGGGACCCTTCCAACCTGGGATATTCTATGAGAAACAAGGGTATTTACTTTCAGCTTACTGTAAATGATTAATTTAAAATGAAGTTGAAGCACCTCTCCATCATTGGGCCAAAAAAAAAAAAAAAAAAAAAAAAAAAGAAAGAAAAAGAATCCTCAAAGCCCACCTTTTCCTGAATGCTGCCAAAACCGTAGTTCCTTTACTCTGTAGTACTGTCATCTAGCTCAAAGAACAGTGCTTCAGAATGGCATAGTTGAGCTGGATCAGACTCTGTCTCAATTACAACCTGTTACTCAACTGCCTCTCTGCCCACTTGGAATGGGTTAATACATGTTAGTATATTTCTCCTTTCTTGTGGGTAAAGAAGGGAGATTAGGAGTGATGTGAATCCCTGCTGGAATGTAGCAAAAATATCAGAAAGTGGAATAAATTTGATTTATACTCTCATCATTATTTGAAGAGACAGATACACAAAACCTGCCAGAATTAATCATTTGCTTCCTAACTAGCCTTGGTCAACCTGAGAAGCCTACGGCTACTGTTGCTCTAATTCTGCATAAGGAATAGATCTATATACCTATTTGCATGCAAACTGGCCTTTCAAATCACTGTAGTTTTTACCTACATGACAAAAGGGAACTGATCTGATGGTTTATTGACCCAGTCCCAAATGGCAGGGTAAAAATCTTTCATGGCCAAGCCTGTGAATTATCTCTCATTTCTCCCTGGATTAACAATTATTTTTCCTTGGATTTAGAAATCACATTTACAGATTTGATTTCAAGCCATTCTCCATCATATCCGAAAAACTTGCTGTCAGACAAAACCCTGGTGACTGGAAAAATGGAAATATCACTCCCATAATCAAGAAAGGAAAAAGGAAGACCGTGGAACTACAGGCTGCTGAGCCTCAGGTTGTGCTTAAGATCACAGAATCATAGAGTTATAGAATGGTTTGGCTTGGAAGGGACCTTAGAGGCCATTTTTTTCAAAACTCCTCACCATGGGCAAGGACCCTTCCTCTAGGCCAGGCTGCTCAAAGGCTGTTTGAGCCTGGCTTTAAAGTCCTCCAGGGGGAGGGCACCCATAGCTTCTCTGGGCATCTGCTTCCAGTGTCTCACCATCTTCACAGTAAAGAATTTCTTCCTAATATCTAGTCTAAATCTACATTCTTCCCTTCAAAGCCATTTCTTCTCATCCTGTCACCACATACCCTTATAAAAAGTCCCTCCCCAGCTTTCCCATAGGCCCACTTTGGCTACTGGAAGTCCCCCATAAGGTCCATCCACAGCCCTTTCTTCTCCAGGATGAGCAACTCCAACCTAACCTCATAAGGGAGGTGCTTCAGCCCTCTGTCCATCTTCGTGGCCCACCTCTAGTCCTACTCCAGCAGCTTAACATCTTTGTATTGGAGGCCCCAGAACTCGATGCAGGTAGAATCTCATGAGAGCAGAGTAGAGGGGCAGAATCACCTCCCTTGAACTGCATGTCACACTTCTCTTTTCCTTCTGGACTGCGAGATCGCATTGCTGGCTCATATTGTCAGACTGTCACTCTGCTGCGATCTATCACACAGAAACAAAATGAAATACTGGTGGGAAGGTTCAACCAACTTCTGTTGTCATGGGCCAGCATAATAAAATAGGAGGCATTACTTTTGGATCAGCCCACATAGTTTAGGCTGGAGCACAGATCTCTCCTACTGCAGACCACATGGATGGAGCTTACCTCCCTGTTAAAAACAGCATAAACTTTCATAGTTTCAGTTTTAATGTCATGTTTTTCTGAGGATGATGTATTTTAAATGTCTTGATTTCTGTTTAATATGAAATATTCTATTTGAAATTTTTGAATGTTTTTCAGTCATATTAATTAACTCAAGGACTCTTACCTGCATTTTCACGTTAGTCAAAACAAAGGTAACCAAGTGTAACAGTGTTCTGAATGACTGTTGTAAAGTATTCTGTCATTCCACTGGTAATGTAAAATATCTCTAGTTACTTTTCTTTATTTCTCTTTTTCTCTTTTTCCCCATCACTGTTACATTAAGTCTATAAAGAGAGTGGGAAAAGGAAACCGGTAAGTCTAGATTCTGTTTCTGACAATTTTACTCCTAAAATTCAAATGTCTTTTTCTCAAAATTCAGTGTATACTTTACTCAGAATATCAGCATTTCTTCTTCCTTGATTCTGTTCATGAAAACAAAAGAACAAGAAAGATCACAGTGATTCTTGTGATCCCTTTTTTTTTTTTTTTTTTTTTTTTTTTTGCTAACAGACTAATCGATTTTAGACAAATACTCAAAGATAGTAAACTAACTAGCCAATATTTCCTACAAACCATTCCTTAATATCCTATAAAGCTTTTATTTGCATTACTGGATGAGCTTTTCATAGTTTTATTAACAATAGTTTTCTGTGGAAAAATGCTGAATGAAAGTACAAGGCATATTCCTTCAAATACTATGTCAGATTTTTTTAAAGTACATAATTTTTGCCTGAAGATTTATCAGTTTGTGGGATTCTAATTAAACTTGATATTGCTGCAACAATTTTGGAAGACTCCCCATTTTTTCTTCTCTTTCTAACTTAGTGTATGCATTACTACCATGAAGCACACCAATAATCTGTATGAGCAACATTTTGAAGTACAAGTAGGACAGCTTAAATCTATAGAACTATTTTCTTACTAAATTAAATGTTTATGTGTATTTTTGGACCTTGAATTTTGTGTTCAGTATCAAGCAATATCAAATCATCTGTAGAGATACAATCAGACTCTGCCCGTATGATCCACTCCAACTTTGATGAGTAGTTCAAACAGAGGTGAGTAATGATCAAACTCCGTAGATTTTTTTTCTCCTTTATTCAGAGAAAAGGAGGAAATGGATTATCTCTTCAAATAGTGTCATATAACTTCGTCAGTTATTAGTCCAAGGAATATGAAGGTGATGCATAATAAATTTAAGACTTCCTGAATTATGTACTGAAAACAAACTATTTAGAAGCAAGAAATGTGACTGCTGTTAGGACGGGTCCAGTATCCAAAACAGAGTGATATTTTTGACCTGCTAGATTTGCTAGATTCTTCTGCAGTGTAGATAACTGAAATGAGGTATGTTCCCTTTATAATCAAAGAAAAGAAATTGGTGTTTTCATGACAAAATTGATTAAACTAATTTTGGTGTGACATTAGTCATTCTCAGGACTTTACTGTTTTAGCACAATTATCATCGCTGGGATAGCTACCTCAGATGTAGATATCTCAAATACAGATAGCTGACATTTGGTGAAATAAACCCCTTAACAACTTTTCATTTGTTGTCCATGTAAAGTGGCATGTCCTTGAGGCAACAGAATTAGTTTTTACCAATAAGGCAATGCAGTGTTTAAACAAGGAGGATCTGAAGGATACCTGCTCACAGTGGAGGCGGGCGGGGTTGTGACTCAATGATCTTTAAGTCCTTTCCACCACAAGACATTCTATTATTCTATGATTCTATGACTTTTAGAAGTATGCTCATTATAAGAGCCTGCCACAATGGCACATGGCACTCCTAGGGGACAGCTAACAAGTCATCTATTTACATCTCTCAGAGGAACATATCTGAGGATTTATAACAACTGTAAAATTGAAATGCTTAGCTAAAAGAGGCTTCTTTTTAAAAAGAAGAAAACAATGTGTTATCAGGTCAACCATAAGGCAATTGATTTGACCACAACAGAGATTAAAATGTAAGATTCTTTTAAGAAAGGCAGATTGTATCAGATGAGCATCTCTTGTGCCTAGAAAGTGCATGGTTTTCTGGACAATAAATGAAAAGCATTTGTTACAGTGCTAGAGAGGCAAATACTAATCAAGCCATGAAAGATGAGGTACAGACAAGAACTGATACAAAATGAAGTAGTGGAGCTCAGAGTTGTGCTGAAAGAAACATTGAATACAAAGTCATTTAATATCACTGGCAGAGAGAAGTTCTCTGCAAATATAAAGATAAATATAACAGAGCAAGATATATAAAGACAACTCTGGCACCAGAATAAAACTTGTAAATATCCTCTAGTTGGAAAGATGAATGCTTTCTAACTTTCAGAAATCCTAATATCTGGAGCTTTTTGAAAGATATAAGATGTATAAAGATAATACTTTAATATATAGTTTGATATGCTCTAGAAAAGGATTTTATAGTGTGACTAATTTTGGTAGTAGGATATTGGCCTCTTAGTCCTGTGGAGTTCCCAAGCTTTGGGGAAACTTGTGGATTAAGGCTTTTACTTCTGTTTGTGTATTAAATATAATTATTTAAATTAACTTGTCTTGAAATTACAGCATTCTAATTAGAAGTGTAAGTATTCTATAATTCACTTCCTACTGGAATTAAATGGTTAATATTTGCAATTATATTTATGTTGTACAAAAATGCTTCTTTTATTTCTGTTAATTCAACAGGGTTTTGCTGCATTCTCTCAGGGCAGAAAATAAAACAGTAGAAAAAAAAATAGTTGACATTTCTTACACTAACTCTTCAGGAATTCTTCTCCTTTAAACGTTACTCTTAAATAGGTTGCTGTTAAATCCAAATCAAAATTAAAAAGAAAAAGAAAACGCCTGCATTTTATAAATGGGTTGTTGAAGTTTGTGCAACAACTGATAGTGAAGGGACTTCATGACCTATAAACAAAATAATATACAAAATAAGCTTCTTGATGATATCTTCTTTACATTAAGGTGGGATAAAAAGACAGTCCTTATGTTAATATTCTCATTGTGAACATATTAATACATTGATAGTTATAAATAAAACATCATTTCTCCTTTATTTACAGAAATGACACTGATTCATTAGAACTGCCCAGTGTTTAAGATCTGCGTCATGTCAGGACATAAATAATCCAGGAGATTTCTGGACAAAATAGGAAGTTTTTATCTACAGGAGCTGGTGACACAGACCAAGGGTCGCACCCTGTTAAGTCTGTCATGCATGAATAAGGAAAAAGTGCTTAGCAATTTCAAGATCAGTAGCAGACTTTTCTACAGTGATCGTGAGGTGGTGGAATTTCAGACCCTAATAGAAATGAAGCAGGATTGTAGCAGAATAATAGTCCTGAAATTCTATAATCAGGCTTCTCCAGAAAACTTGTAAGCTGTAGGCTATGAGAGCCTGCTTTGAGGGGCCCAGTGCATCCCATTGACACCGAAGGAAAACTTTTTCGTAAGACAAGGTCTCTTCTTAATACACAGTCAGTTAACTGTCATGGCCATACCCAAACTGAGCAGATAAACCCAGAGTTAGCTCAAAATAAATTAGTCAAAGAGGGTGTAGAGGCATAGAGGCATTGCTTAAACATACAGGCTTAAGGTTAGCAAAAACCAGCTCAGCTGGATTTGAAATAAGTTATGAATAGAAAGGATAGCAACAGGTGTTAAAAGAGGCCTGAAAGAACATCACAGATCATGAATCTCCAACCTCCCTGCTGCAAGCAGAGCCACCAACCTCCACAATTAATACTAGACCAGACTGCTGCCCAGGGCCCCATCCAATCTGGACTTGAACACCTCTAGGGATGTGGCATCCACAACCTCTCTGGGCAGCCTGTACCAGCACCTCGCCACTCTCAAAGTAAAGAACTTCTCCTGTCATCCAACCTAAATCTTCCCTCCTTCAACTTAAAACCATTTCCCCTTGTCCTGCTATTATCTACCCTTTCAAAGAGTTGATTCCCCTTCTGTTTGTAGGTAATGGAAGGCTGCAATGAGGTCACAGAATCACAGAATGGCCTGGGTTGGAAGGAACCTCAAGGATCATGGATCTCCAACCCCCCTGCCACATGCAGGGCCACCAATCTCCCCATTTAACACTAGACCAGGCTGCCCAGAGCCCCATCCAATCTGGCCTTGAAAACCTCCAGGGACGGAGCATCCACAACCACTCTGGGCAGCCTATTCCACTATCTCACCATTCTCTCTGTAAAGAATTTCCACCTGACATCCAATCTAAATCTCCCCTCCCTCAACTTAAAACCATTTCTCATTGTCCTGCAATTGTCAACCCTTTCAAAGAGTTGATTCCCCTCCTGTTTTTTTTTTGCGGAAAGGTCACCCCGCAGCCTTCTTGTCTCCATGCTGAACAAGCCCAGCTCCCTCAGCCTGTCTTCATGAAGGAGGTTCTCCAGCCCTAGGATCATCCTTGTGGCCCTCCTCTGGCCCCTCTCCAACAGCTCTCTGTTTTTCTTTTATTGGGAGCTCCAGACCTGGACACAGTATTTCAGATGGAGCCTCACAAGGGCAGAGTAGAGAGGGACAATCATCTCCCTGTACCTGCTGGCCACCCCTCTTCTGATGGAGACCAGGATACCATTTGCTTTCTGAGCTGCAGGAGCACACTGGTAAGTCATGTTAAGTTTTTCATCCATCGGTACCCCCAGGTCCTTTTGTGCAGGACTGCTCTCAAGGACTGCTCCTTCTAGTCTGTGAAATCAGAAAACAAGAAGTGTAAAGGGGGTGGCTGTATCTGGGCAGTTTGCTGGTCAGTATTCTCGCTTCGCTGAGGCTTGTGCCTTATCAAAAGCAAGAAGTTCTTACAGTATAGGTAGTGAGGCACTGGAACTAATCGCCCAGAGAGGTGATGGATGCCCCATCCTTTGAGGCGTTCAAGGTCAGGTTGGACGGGGCTCTGGGCAGCCTTAGCTAGCTGTAGGTGTCTCTGTTCATTGCAGGGGAGTTGGACCTTTAAGGATCACTTCCAACTTAGATGATTCTATGAATCTGTGATTCTGCAATCGTGTCATTAAACCCTGTATTCTCATTAAATTCCTAATTGTAACTATGTTTCATATGCATGAATTTTGTATTCTGGTGTGCTTGTGTGAAATATATGTGAAAGCCAAAAGTATCAGGAAAAGCCCACAAAGCAGAGGAAAAAATTCTCACTTGGCTACTGGGCAGAGAGGGTTTGTACTGAACAAACCCACATCAGGCATGTACATTCCAGTAATGACTTTCATTCCTGATCAGATGGAGAAGAGGTGAACAACTGAGCCAACCCTGTTCATGTTTCTATAAGTACTGTTTGTGTTTAGATGGATGTCAACATAGGTAATATTTTCTGTCTACTTTGGTCTTCATGGCCATATGCACATGTGTGAGTACTGTGTGTGCATGTGCCTGTATAATCAAGATGTTATAATCGCAATATAATTGTTTAATCAACAGATATCAAGATGTTGTCATCACAATATAATCAAGAGAATCAAGCAAGGCTGACAATAATCACAAAAGAGAATAAGCAGAAGAGCTTACCCTTCAGCTGAGCTCACCAGAAGACACCAAGAGAGGGGATCTCCAGAAGAGATCCTTCCCCTCTGGTAGCCAGCTCTTAAATAGGTCTAGGAGGGGTGGAGCCTGGCTCCACCCCTTCCAGCAGCACAGGTGAATTGCCTTCACCTGTGCTCCTCTGGCTGGCTCATGGCTCGCCTCAGGTGATCAATCAGAGGTTCAGGCCGTGACTCAGCAGTTCCCATACAGTGCCCTTTAAGAATATGTGCTCAATCCTGATACTACTTGCATTTGAGGACATATGAATGACAGCATTCTTGCATCTTTTGGTGCCGGAGCAGAACAACCCCTTATGTATATGCCTCTTCTCCCCAGGGTTTGATATGTGCCTAATGAAGCTGTTTATTATACCTTCTTTGTCTTAGTGTATTTTCTTATGGCCTCCAACTCCAGTTTGTGAAGGAACTTAAGGATTTGAAGTTGTTCTCAATATCATTGTAGGAGAAACCTGACAAAGAGATCACTCAAATAAACTTGACTAATGGAGAGCTATGTAAAGAGATGATACATAATTGCAGCCAAGTGTACTAAGAGGCTTAAATAATGTCATCACAAGACCATTCTGTTCCCTTTGAAAGTCTGCTGCAATAAAAGGATTTTCCTAATGACTGCAAATATATATATATATGTATAAATAATAAAAAAAAATATCTTGAAGTCTTCTTCATGAAGGTAGTGATTAAGTAAAGGCTGGTGAGATCAGTCAATGCCTGGAAAGATTATGGAGCAAATTCCCCTAGAAATCATGTTGAGGCACATGAAGAATGGAATGTTTGGCAATTGTCAGGGTAGACTTAAAAAAACAGCATGTCTGAGTGTGTCTAGACTGGCGAATACCAGAAGGTACCTAATGCCTATTTTCTACTAGATGTGGAGTTGTTATAGAGAAAGGAATAAGAGCCAAATTTTGCTTATAAGTATATGATGAAAGAATGTGTCAACTATCAGCAGATGCAGAAGGAAAATTTCCATGGGATATAAGGAGAAAAAATATCATAGAATCATAGAATCTTTAGAGTTGGAAGAGACCTTTAAAAGTCATCTAGTTCAACTCGCCTGCAATCAGTGGGCACATCTACACATTGCTCAGAGCCTGCTCCAGCCCAGCCTTGAAAGTCTCCAGGCATTTAGCACATCTCTGGTCAACCTGTTCCAGTGCCTCACCACCCCCACTGTAAAAGACTTTTTCCTTATACCTAACCTAAATCTACCCTCTTTGAGCTTGAAACCATTTCCCCTTTTTTTTTACCACCACAGATCCTACTAAAGAATGTCCCCTTCTTTCCTGTAGTTTGATATCCCCTTTAGATACCGAAAGGCTGCTCTTCTTTAGGCTGAACAGCCCCATGTCTCATAACCTCACAGTAGAAGTGTTCCATACCTTGGATGATTTCTGTGGCCCTTCGCTGGATGTGCTCCACAATGGGGACATGTACAGATAGTGTTCCAGGTAAGGCCTCACCACTGCTGGACAGAGGGGCAAGATCACATCCTTTGCATTGCTGGCCACACTTCTTTTGTTGCAGCCCAGAATATAGTTGACTTTCTGGGCTGTGAAGGCACATTGCTGGCTCATGTCTAGCTTCCATCCACCAGTACTCTCAGCTTCTTTTTGGTATGGCTGTACTCCATTCTTACATGCCCCATCTTGTATTGGTAATGAGGGTTGCTTCAACGTAGGTGCAAGACCTTGCACTTGGATTTATTGAACCTCATGAGGATCTCTTATGTCCACTGATCAATTCTGTCTCTCTGGATGTCATCCCATTCCTTGGGCATGTTGACCACGACACACAGCTTGGTGTCATTAGCTAACTTGCTGAAAGTACACTCAACCCCATTCCCAATGTCACTACTAATAAAGATTTTAAAGAGTATCAGTCCCTGCATCTTCACAAAAAGGATATTAAGCATAGAAAAAATTGCTGAGAGAGACTGTGGAGGATATTATGAATACTGTTTGTGATCCTCAGTGTGTGATTTGTTAAGGCCCTAAGCAATTTGAACTAGTCTCAAGACTGGTCATGGCTTGAGCAATTTCCAGAGGTTTTCCCTTTTTTAAAGCAAAGCCTTGGAAGACCTGCTGACACCCACATGATTCATCTACTATGTATATGAAGTCCTATCTTACTTTTTAGTATTTCATTTAGCTTAGCAAATAAATATGACATTCAAAATGTCTTCATTTCTACTTCTGTGATAACTAAGTTTACCTTAGAGGATCTTTGTGTCCACACATCCTTAATGATGTTGCCTAGGGTCATTGCCATACTGTTCTTAGGTCAAGTCTAAACTGTGATTTTGGCAGAAAAAGACATTATATGCCATGATTTATCTCTTGCTTTGGGAGAAGAATAAACACTCACAGATCTCTACTAACTGCTTTGCATATCCTAAGGTAAGCAATGTGCTGTGCTGTCACACTAAGAACATCTCAGGGGCAAAGTCATTCCCACCCAGGAGCGACATAGGAGCAGCTGTGCAAAGCCTGCTGTTCCTAATCCATTGTTCACTGAAGTGTAGTCCATTTGCTAAAGAAATGCACATAGTAGTGCTGATGTTCATGGCAAGCATCATATTCCCAGAACAATTTCTTGCAGCAGGAAATCTCATGAGAAAATAGGGCTTAGAAAAATACTTTTACATAAGGGCTTGCTATGAACTAGAGCCTGCTGCCACATACGCATCAAATCAGCTGGCTGAAAGACACTTCAGTATGCTGAGCTACTGGCTCCTAGAGAGGAGAATGTCCAGCACACCGAAGAGTTTGGTCTTACCACGTGGCTTCAAAACATAAATATTTTTATATTCTAGGAGGGACCTATCAGTATGTGACTTCGTTAGTAAAAACTATAAAAAACTTATCAAACCTCTATCACAAAAAAAAAACAAAAACTGAAACATATGGACACAAACATAAACAAACAAAAAGAAAAAGGAAAAGGAAAAGGAAAAGGAAAAGGAAAAGGAAAAGAAAAAGAAAAAGAAAAAGAAAAAGAAAAAGAAAAAGAAAAAGAAAAAGAAAAAGAAAAAGAAAAAGAAAAAGAAAAAGAAAAAGAAAAAGAAAAAGAAAAAGAAAAAGAAAAAGAAAAAGAAAAAGAAAAAGAAAAAGAAAAAGAAGAAAAAGAAAAAGAAAAAGAAAAAGAAAAAGAAAAAGAAAAAGAAAAAGAAAAAGAAAAAGAAAAAGAAAAAGAAAAAAGAAAAAGAAAAAGAAAAAGAAAAAGAAAAAGAAAAAGAAAAAAAAAGCACCAGAAACAAGAACAAATATCTTAAAAATACCTTAATTTATGCAAGATTATCATGATCTTAATTGTAACTTCAACGCACTGTGCTGCTCTGGTCCTGTGTTGATTTTTAATACTCTTGGGTCAGAATTTTCTTCTGTTTTTTGTATGCGTTCTACACACATAAGGCACTTTTATAAACCTTTAAATGCAATGCAGAGCTAGTTTCTTCTGTCAAGAGTTTTATCACATTCGTCAAGGATGGCTGACTCTCACTTCATATTTCCTTTCAGTTGTTGTAGGTTTCAAACTGTGTCAATCTCATTTGTGTTATCACTTAGTTAGATAAATATAAATAAAAATTTATGTGTTAACAAGGTCAGAATTTTCCCAGTTCTTTTCCTGGTAATGTCCTACCCAGGTTGTTTTTGGACTGACAACACTATTTGAATCTCATTGGTATATGATGCACTTTGAAATTTGTATTGAGGAAAACTAAGAATTTCTGTCTTCGTCTTGGACTGCAGATTTGAATGAAGAGTGATACACATGAATGAACTACCTAGGGATGTTAACCTGTAAGTATCGAATTCTAGCATGTTCTGAATTCAAATAGAGGATGTATTTTTTTTACCACACCTAAAATACCCCAGAAATACAGAATATGACAATATTTTGCTGCTGCATTTAACCCAGGACTTACGTACAGTTAGAAAAGATCTCTAACACTGCAATTTGTTCTTGATACCTTTAAGATTTGAATGTGTCAAGCAAAGTCATTGGAGCAAAGTTAGATATTATTCTTCATGACACAGAACTGAAACGTATACTTTCTTTGGTAGAGCTGTTTTGTTCTGTGGTAATGGACCCCTCATTGTCTTCCAGAGAAGTTACACCTAGAGGATTAGCAGAATTAGTCCATGAAGGTACAGGCTTTCAGATACATTGTTTTTGTCAAAGTAACAGATAAAGAGACTTAAAAGTGTAAGTAACAGGTGGGAAAACTACACACTTTCTTCATATATTAAAAAAAAAAAAAAAAAAAAAAAAAAAAAAAAAATTGTTCTCTCTTCCAAAGAAGCAATGAAATATTTCAAAGATTTACTTCATTTTCAATTTAAATTTTTTTGAAGCTTCTTGCATTACCAAGCAAAGTGAAAGGAGGGAGAGAGTAAGGGATAAAAATTCATCCTAAGTCACATTCTGACCTTGAAAAGAGATGCTTTGTGAAAACAATGAAAACAAGCTCCCATAAGAACAGTCAACATCAAAGGGATTGCAGTGAAAAAGGCTACCTTTGAAATCAGATTGGTACCTGAAACATCTCGTGAAAAAAAATTGGGAAGAGATTTTTTACAGTCATCATCCTGTTTTCTTTTACACATAGAAGATAGCTTCAATTAAAAAAATGCTGAGAAGTCAAAAGGTAATTATTGAACACAACTGAAGGGTTATTGGCTTTAGTATTTCAGCATATAAAGGAATACTGCTTTTGAGAATGTAGTAAGAGTCTTCTTTGCCTCCCTCTTTCTTCCCTCATCTCTGCTTCTCTTCTCTCTCACTTCCCCCTCTTTTTAACTCTTTCCTTCCCCCTTCCCTTCCTTTTCCTACAGGTTGCAAACTGTGAACACAAATTTGTACACAATGGTATGTTCAAAGTGAAAGCTGCAAGAGGAAGGACAACAGTAAGCTCTAGGTCTTTCCACATTTTTGTGTTTCTTTTTTTCTGCCCCTAATGTTTTCCAAAAAGAGGCAGCTCAACTTTGGGTCATAGAAAGTTCGGAACTATTTAAATTGCTTCTGTAAGGAACAAAAGATAAATGCACCCAAACACAGAATAAAACTAAAAAAAAATGTTTCACATTTGGCTAGCTACAGTAAGGGCTCTGCAATTTGTGAGATAACAGTTGCATAAGTATTACCAGGGCAGAAGGCTCCTGGTCAAAGTTCCTTGTGTAGATGTACTTTGTGTTTCAGACCTATGCTTATGTAGCCCATTAACAGTGATTAAAGATAAATGCATTAAGCACATGTGTATCAGTTTCTGCTGCTTTTCAGTGAGGTAATAAATGTAATAGATTCATGGAAATTGATGAGTAAAGAGATTAAAGGCCAAGTGAAGGGAATTATGAACTTGCATTAGTTAAAATTTTATGTGAAAATATTTATTGCCATGTAATGGACTGCATTAGCAATTTTATTATTATTTTTTTGAATGAGACAAATGTACAATTTAATGCCAAGACAACAAAACAGAATAACTGTTTTCTGTAAGACTGAATGTTCATCTTCATATATTTGTTTCAGTTCTTCTAGAGTTTGTTTTGTCTCAATGTTCTCTGTTTATCTTTCTATGTTAAAGAAATCCATTCTCCACTGTTTTCTGGTTGCCCCTTTCCAGGTGAAAATATCAATCATGACCATAATTTTGATACAAGAATATCAAAGTATTATTTTTTATTTTTTTCACTGAGCATGAACAACAAATTTGTTGCTATTTTTTCACTGTTTAATCACTTCTCTTTGAATCAACAGATTCTGTAAAATAAAGTAGTCTATCCCTGCTACATTTGCAGCATATCCTCAGAAAAAAAGGATACAGCAGAATATTATTATTAAACACTGGATGTCTGTTTATGGATTAGAAGTACATCTAAACATTAAAGCAAATATCAATCAGTAAATAACTAAAATTCTTTGAATGGTTCAGATGCTGAATTGTCTGACACCATTCAAGACAACCCTAGTGTGACAGATTTAACAAGCAGGTTTCAAACATATTTTTAAGCACTAAATTGCCTTTCCTCTCATTTGCATAATGTAAAAATACACATTAATGTTCTTCTAAAATACTAACCAGCTTTTCATAACATACAGATACTGTCTTCAGGAGATGATAATCAAAGCTCGTATGTTTGAATTTAATTATAAAATCAAAATACAAACTGATTCTTGTTAACATTACCAGAATTTTTCAGTGGCTTGTGGTTCTAATGGCATAGGTGGCCAATAAATGTAATTTTATGATGAAAAGCTTGTAAAAATAATTTGAATTGTCCCTATTACTATGAACCAGAGTTCAGTCTTGCATCCTAATGGACGAATCAAAATGTCTGTTAACATTACTGGAACTAGAATTTCACCTAATGGCTTCAAGATGTGAATAAAAATGTCATATCAGTAAAAAGAAATCCATGCATTTCTCCTACAGTAATTAAAAAGATTTTTTTAAGAAACCTTCATTAGGTTAACTATAAACAAAAATAAAAAATAAAAAATAAAAAATAAAAAATAAAAAAAGAAACAAAACTCCGATTTTAGAAAGAAATATAAGAAGATAATAGTATAGTTACTACAGATCTGCTTTCTTGTAAATCACTGAAGTAGCAACATTGGCTCTATTTCTGAATGAACACTGTCTCATGAGCATGAATAATTATAAAATAGTCCCACTTATTTGAGGAGTTGTTAGCTTATTCAAATCTATGAAAGATTATAGTCTGAAAGCAGTCCAACTAATTACATTGCTTAAAATTAAATAAATACCTTCCAAAATAAAGACAAATTTTAGTTCATTTCATATAAGGCCTTGTAAAAAAACAATTTGTTTGAAATAATCAATGAATTCTGATAAGCAAAAATTTACAATAAAAATAAATGTCAGACTAGTGAAGAACACAAAACTATAGAACATGAAATTTACATGGTAAGGATGTTTCTAGCAAATAAGGCACGAGCCTGCCTTGAATGAGAAGTACTACTATTTGTCTCTATTTCTGATAGCTGTCTATCATGTAATCAAGAAAATATTTTTTCCAGTTCCTTCCTTCCTTCCTTCCTTCCTTCCTTCCTTCCTTCCTTCCTTCCTTCCTTCCTTCCTTCCTTCCTTCCTTCCTTCCTTCCTTCCTTCCTTCCTTCCTTCCTTCCTTCCTTCCTTCCTTCCTTCCTTCCTTCCTTCCTTCCTTCCTTCCTTCCTTCCTTCCTTCCTTCCTTCCTTCCTTCCTTCCTTCCTTCCTTCCTTCCTTCCTTCCTTCCTTCCTTCCTTCCTTCCTTCCTTCCTTCCTTCCTTCCTTCCTTCCTTCCTTCCTTCCTTCCTTCCCAGAATCACAGAATTGTAGGGGTTGGAAGGGACCTCCAGAGATCGAGTCCAACCCCCCTGTCAAAGCAGGTTTCCTGCATTCTTTCTACATTCCTTCCTAGGAGGAAGAAAAATGCAGGTTCCCTGCATTTTCTTTCTACATTCCTTCCTACATTCTTCCTCTCTCTCCCTCTCTCTCTCTCTTTTTTTCTCCTTATAATCTATATAGAATATTACATCTTGATATTATCTCTTTCTTACATTATCTACAGACCTATTCTCAGCTGGGACCTCTAGGTGATACTGTAATACCAGATGATGTTAATAACTTCAGCATCTTGCAACAATTATAAGGCAGCTGAGGAAAGAAAAGTAAAAGTTTTCTTTCTTCAATTCTTTTGGTATTATATCTTTCATACAAAACTAAATTTTTTTCCTTTAAATTAAAAGTGCTGACACAGCTGAAGTGAAGAAGAAATGACTCCTAGTGGTGTTCTGTGAGAAGACAAGAGATAATAGGCGCAAATTGAAATATGAGTAATTTGTTTTAAGAAGAAATTAAAAAGCAAAAACAGAAACATTTTTCATTGCACATGTGGTAAAACACAGGAACAGGTTCTCTGAGATACTGTGGGGAATAGATAATATCCTGGGCAACCTATTGTAGCTAGCCTTGCTTTGACAAGAGTATGTGATTTCCTTCAGGGATACATTCCTATCTTAGTCATTCAGTGCTTATGTGATTCTTCTGGGGGTATTTTTGTCTTAAAAGTTAATCTAAACTTTTATTATTTCTATTCAAGTTATACTATAGACATTTTCAGATGGGTATCGAGACTTTCCAAAGACCACCCTTGCACTCTACATATTTCAGGCACAAAAAAAATTAATTGTATCACTGGGCAATTTTTTCCATAGTTATTTATCTTGACATTCCATTCAGGTTACAGTAAGTGTATTAATTTCTCATCTGAATGCAACAAGCAAGGGAAACTTGTGACACTTTCGTCTTCAGGAATAAAAAGCCCTTCAGCATTTGACAACTTCATCTGAGTTCCTCTTGAAGGTCTTTCACTAATAAGACTTCACCACTTCACACTTCTGCAAGGTCTCACGTGTAATAATCTTGTCTATTACACTGTTATTCTATCAGTAAATCAACGCACTTAAATAAATTTATTAATCTGTATTTTAAAAATTCTGGCAACACTTCTCAATTTGAAGCACCTATCCAGGCACTATAATGTACTATAAATCATTTTAGTTCTTGAATATGCAATTTTTCTATTTTCTCCTTTTAGGTAATTTCCATTATTTTATTTGTGGTTTTGCTTTAAACACAAACTTTCATCATTAATTTGTTTAAGTTTCTACAACAATAATCCAAAGTGACTTTTAAACCTCTGCAAAGATTGAGACGGCATGTTGGGAAATAGTACCCAGATTTCCTCATGTATCATTTAAGACTTACTTATTCTCAATTTAGAAGCAGAAAATTCAGAGGTTTTCACTGAATGAATGCCAGAACAAATTATTCATATAACTGTGTGCAAGAGCTTTGGTTATGCTGAAAAAGAGACTTCATGAGTCCTTTTCTGTTTTTTATTTTGTACTAATATAAAAAGCTTTCAAATCTACCCATTCAAACTCTGCTGGTTACAAAGGCCAAGAAGACTACCAAGAAAATGGAAAAATCTTCACTACTTTTGGAACTAAGTTCAAGACTGGCCCAGATGCTATCATATATACATATATAATTTTTTTTTCTTTCTTTCTTTCTTTCTTTCTTTTTTTCTTTTTTTTTTTTTTTTTCATTTAGGAACGATGAATTAATCACAAGAATCACAAGAATCACAAGAATCACAAGGTTGGAAACGACCAATAAGATCATCCAGTCCAACCGTCTCCTCATCACCATTGCCACCACTAGCACTAAACCACATCACGCAGCACGTCATCCAGACGCGTCTTGAACACTGCCAGGGACGGTGACTCCACCACCTCCCTGGGCAGCCATTCCAGTGCCTGACTACTCTCTGAGAGAAGAAGTTCTTCCTTATGTCCAACCTGAACCTCCTCTGATATAACTTGCGGCCATTGCCCCGTGTCCTGCTTGTTGCCTGGGAGAAGAGGCCAAATCCCTCTTCACCACAACCTCCCTTCAGGAGGTTGTGCAATGAGGTCTCCCCTGAGCCTCCTCTTCTCCAGACTAAACAATCCCAGCTCCCTCAGCCGCTCCTCATAAGGTTTGTGCTCCAGACCCCTCACCAGTTTTGTTGCCCTTCTCTGAACACGCTCCAGGATCTCAACATCTTTCCTGTAGTGAGGGGCCCAAAACTGAACACAATACTCGAGATGCGGCCTCACCAGTGCTGAGTACAGGGGGATGATGACCTCCCTGCTTCTGCTGGCCACACTATTTCTGATGCAGGCCAGGATGCTGTTGGCCCTCTTGGCCACCTGAGCACACTGTCGGCTCATGTTCAGCCGAGCATCAACCAACACCCCCAGGTCCTTCTCTTCTTCACACTCATCCAGCCACTCATCCCCAAGCCTGTAACGCTGCATGGGGTTGTTATGGCCAAAATGGAGGACCTGACACTTGGTCTTGTTGAACCTCATCCCATTCACCTCAGCCCAGTGGTTCAGCCTGTCTAAATCCCTCTGAAGGGCCTCCCTACCCTCAGGCAGATCAACACCACCTCCCAGCTTGGTATCATCTGCAAACTTGCTGAGGGTACACTCAATCCCCTCATCCAGGTCATCAATAAAGATATTAAACAAGGTCGGCCCCAGTACCGACCCTGGGGGACACCACTTGAAACGGGTCGCCAGCTGGACTTCACTCCATTCACCACGACCCGCTGGGCACGGCCCTCTAACCAGTTCCTTACCCAAAGAAGTGTGTATCTGTTCAGACCACGGGCAACCAGTTTCCCCAGCAGAAGCCTGTGAGGGACCGTGTCAAAGGCTTTGCTGAAGTCTAGGAAGACTACATCAACAGCCCTTCCCTCATCTATCAGACTAGTCACCCAGTCGTAGAAAGAGATGAGGTTGGTGTTAACCAGTTAACACTCCACAAAAGCCAGCAAAGATTCATCCCAGTTGACAGCAGAGTTAGCACATGAATTTTATCTGTCTCTACTGGAAAAGGACTTTATTTTGAGAACAGGATATTCTTGAGTGTAACCAGCTTGTCAATCACAGTGAATGGTTGAAACAAGATAAGTAAATTGTGAGGGTGAGCAATGGGTTTAGTCCATTTTTAGACATGAAGCAAACTTGAGTGGTTTCGATAAGAATTAAGTGTTGTCTATCCAGTTCTATAACTGACCATGTTCAAAGTTATTTGGAGATGCTACTACTGCGATGCATTATAGCCTTGCTGAAATCTGTTTTCCCCCAGGTACTGCCAACTTGCTCCAAAGCCATACAGAGAGTAGAGAAATCAATTATTTAAGGGTGCTGAAAGTATACCAAGCCAGTTTCAATATTATTTCACCATAATTTATCAGCAATTTATCATACAACTACAGGAAGGAGTTTGTGGTTGTATAAGTGCTAGTTTCTTTTCTCTGTTGACAAGTGATATGACGCAAAGCAATGGCCTCAAGTTACAACAGGGGAAGTTTAGATTGGTTATGAGGAAGAATTTCTTCATGAAAAGTGTGGTTGGGCATTGGAACAGATAGTGGCAGTGTTCTCGTGTATTTGAGACATATGGATATGGCATTAAGGGTTGTGGTTTTGTAATGGACTTTGTAGTGCTAGGTTGACAGTTGGACTTGATTTAAAGAGTGTTTTCCAACCTATTGCGATGATTCTGTACCAGATAAAAGGTATTTTCCATCTTCATTCTCCACAGTTAAATTATATTTTTGCACCTCTTGTACAATTTGATTTCTGTGGCAGCTCCCTATTGTCTTTCTCTAATCTAGAGAACAAATATAATTATTTATTCTTTTAATTATTTCTGAGGTCCCTTTCTTCAAATGCTGCTTGCTTGAGGCTTCTCGGGAAAAGTGAAGGCTGTAGTCTCTAAAGCTTTTTTGCATCTCATTCTTTTCTTTATCAGAGTGAAATATTTTGGTTAGATTGGTTGTTGCTGTGCTAATCATCACCAGCTGTTCATAATTGTCTAACAGTTACAGGTGCAGCAGTTTGCTACTGTGCTGTAGGCTCCAATCTGCTTTCTGCTCTTCAGAAACGGCTTAGCAACAAAACCTTTTTCTCTCCTTTGTAAATGCTCAAGGAAGTCATCTGGAAGGCATTTTATGCAAGATACATTATCATCTTCAATCTCTTTGGTGTTTTTTTTTTTTCCCTCCCCTCAGGAAGAAGCGTATCAAGTTAAGCAATCTTAGAGACTTAGTAAGAAATGTCAGTCACTGATGTACTGCTGGATAAACAAGTTCCTTTACATGTCATCTCTTCTTTGGCAGTAGTGACTCTGATAGAGGAAACTGAAAGAAAGCATGAATTAAAAAAAAAGTATGTATATAAGTCAGCAGATGAATTAATGTAAGACAGAAACAGAAAGATTCATATACAAACTGATTGATTATCCAAGGAATGTGATGGTAAATTTTATTTTTTGTTACTGTTTCTTCTGGCCAAACAATAAAAGAAAATGTTATCTCGTCTCTCTGCAGAGGAAGGAGAAGCTGGTGTGAACTTTTATCCAATGAATATATAGCATAGAAAATATTTCCACTTTTAGAGAGCAATTTGGAATGTGTTGCTGGCTAGGAACATGTCAATAAAGTAGACAGCTAGGAAAATACATTTCCTAAGGTCTACACTAGCCACCACCCCATCCTTCTAAGGAGTCCACTGAAAAACTTGGGTTTGGGATGTCTGCATAAGTTTGGATAATTAGGGGGGTTATTATTCTATAGATATATCTCTAAGTTAGGGACCTGCAGTGCCCAGTAGTAGCTCTGGAAAAGAAGATAGATAAAAAAGAAAATGGAAAAAAAAAAAAAAAAAAAAAAAAAGAATGCAAAAACAAAATGAGTGTAAATGACAGAATAGTATCAGTGGGCCTTGATGTTAGTTTAGGCATAGGCCTAAGGTAAAGGTAAATATGAGAGAGGCTGTCTTAATTTTTCCTTTGCATTTTGTTCATGTTGTCATGAACAACATGTGTGGTCTAGTATCAGATCTGGAGGTTGGTGGCCCTGCATGTGGCAGAAAAGCTGGAACCTGATGATCCCTGGGGTCCTTTCCAAACGAATCTATTCTATGATTCTATGATTTCGCTGTGTTTTGTCTCCTGAATGTACTTTTAAAATTGGATATCAAACTCTCCATAAGTGGTTGGGAATTCTTTTAAATTAATGTCAAAAAAATTTTCAGAAATCCTGACCTCACTAAGCAGAATGAGAAGCACACCCAACCTGACCGACAGGATTATCAGCTGTCAGTGAATACTATGTAAGTAATCCAAGAGTTCCAGTGATGATTAGTCTTTTCTTTCCTTTGTTTCTTGCTGAAAACAACAGTGAGACACTAATAGAGAGCAGAGTCACCAACACCAACAAGAAGCCAAAATATATTCAGGAATGAATAGTGCATGGAAGCTGTCATTTAATAAATAAATAAAGAAATAAAGAAATAAAATTAAAGCTGCAAGAAATTCAGTCTAGGATCTAAAATTCTTTCATCCATCTGTCACTAATTAAAAAGAATGTCAAAGAACATATGGTCATGAAGCTACAGGGAGTTAAAAAAGAAAATCAAAAGAGCTGCTCTAACTGTGCACTTAAATAGCTGAGTTTTCAAGTAAGTGCCTTACAAATCACCCAGGAAGGTAGATAAGAGGTAGGAGGGTGACTTGGAAAGGACGACCACAAAGCATTCATCTAAAATGGTGACTTCATGTCTTTTTTGGATACAACAAAGTGTCTGAACACCCAAAATTGTTACTTTTACTTTCAGGGTCACAAACACAAGTTTCATTGGCCCCTTATAGTCTATTTCTGCTGATTTAAGATCTTGGGGACACTGTGTATAAATATTTAACACAAATAAACTGTAATGTTCAAAATGAATTGGACAAGTGATGAAAAACTTTGCTTAGAAAACCAAAGAGAGAATGGCTGTAAGGAAAGCCAGCCTCTTTCTATTAGTTCATACATCAACAGTTTTTCCATGTATGTCATCCTCCTATAATTGCTTTTGTTGATCTTCTCTTCCTGTATATTTTACTAACTTCTGTATTAAAAAATCATAATCTACTTCTTCTCTGGCATTCCATTAAATTCATTATTAAAGAATGTAGTTTATAACAATTGAGAATCTCTTGCTTTTTCAATAATAATGGTCTCTTATGTCTTACAGGCTGAACAGAAATATGAGAGAAGAGTTGGTATAATAAATAACATTATGTGGAATACATTACATTAGGAATACTAAATGAATATTATTTTTTTATTATCACAACTTATCGTATACAAAATCTATTTCAGTAGCCACACATCATTTTCTGTTTCTTAGTAGTTTGCATAATGGTGTTTATTCTTTAACACCATAATCATACCTTCCTCATAATTCAATCTTATTGCATTGTGAGTTTTATACAGGGAGTATTACTTCAGTCTGCAGTTTATCTCTTCTGATTTCCCTCTGAAAAACCATTTTCCACTCTCCTCCTTATCAGTCCTTTTTCATCACTATTCCTACAAATGCTTGTTTCTCTCTGGCAATTATTACTATTATTTTTATTTTTTTTTTGAGAGGGGGAGAAATAGAATAATTAAATATTGACTGCCTGGAAGTGTTTATGTTAAGATTTTGCCAGTAATATATTCACCTCTCATTTTTTTTTAATTTTTCTTTCAGAGAAGTTTCCTTACTTTAAATCAATAAAAGCTTGAAAAATATATAGTAACCACCTCAATTAAATAAATAAATAAATAAATAAATATTTTTATTATTAACAATTAAAAAGATCTGGCTTTATAATTATAGGCCATTTGATGATTAAAACATAGAAAAGACAATTACTGAAGCAAAACATTTTAAAATGCTCAATATCATCTATCAATAGATGAATTTTCATTTTCTTCAAAATTGTAATGCATTAAATATAATTAGGTTTTCTTCGTAGGTTTCAAAACCTCAAGAAAGTTAAACTGAGAAGTTACTTCTAGTCCAGTATATTTATATATATGTCAACGGTTTACGGGCTGGCTCGGCCCGGTTCCGTGACGAGCGGGGCGCAGGGATCCGCAGATCCGCGCCTCCGGAAAAAAGGAAACAGGAGACCCCAAAATAATTAAAACAGCGGCACCGATCTGAGGAGAAACAAACTAATTTACTAAGTATATTATCGGAATGCAAGATAACACACTATAATACAATATAATCAGAATTGAAGCTAATAAATCAAATATAATGAGAGAGAGAATGTCCGAAAGGTGGATAGGCCTCACCACAACGCTGAGGTGAGATGCGCAGTCCAGTTGAGCAGCAGGGAGACGGGAGCAGCGCCCACGATGAAGGGCAGGCGAGAAAAGAGAGAATCAGGCGACCTTGCCAGGAGTTAAACCTCCTCCCCCTGACCGCAAGGTCCCCTGGGGAATGTAGTTCTTCTTCCCTTCAGGGCAGGTACCCAGGACTTGAGCATTGACAGTTAAAGTCCCAGTGCCCCACATGATGTTATGATGTGGAATACCGAAAGCCAAAAATCACAAAACCATGACAATATAATAGAGCTCTTTGTGTATGTATTCTTTCATCCTTCAAACACAGACAACTGGAGGCTGGAAAGCATATATAACAAGGAAGCAAGGAGAGAAGATACCACATACTATTCATCTGTTCTCATGCACTTCTGTACATTTAAAAAATAAATTGATGCTAATAATAATTTTCAGTTGTTTTCTTTTTCTGTATTTTTACCTTTGAGATTTCGTCAAGGTTTTCCTCACTGTCTTCATAGCATAAGACCTTCAAGTGCCTTCCTATCTATCTAGGTTTTAAAATCTAAAGAGGGAAAGAAGCTCTCCCATGAGAAGTTCAGAAGAACAGCTGCGTTTAAGTATTCTAGTGTTCAGGTTGGCTGATGAGAAGTTGAGTGGCACAGCTGACATAACAGAAAGAAGGGATGTCATCCAGAGAGACCAGAACATGCTTGAAAAGTGGGCGCATGAGAACCTAATGAAGTTTAACAAAGCCAAGTGCAAGGCGTTGTCAAGGCAATACCAGATATGAGTACAGACAGGAAGTAGAACTCACTGAGAGCAGCTCTGGGGAGAAGACTATGGAATTCTGATGGACGATAAGCCAGAGAGGAGCCAGCAGTGTTCACTGGAAGACCAGAAGGCTAACAGTATCCTGGACTGCATCAATAGACAGGTGGCCAGCAGGGAGAGGGAGGTGATTGTCCCTCTCTTCCCTTGCCTTGTAAAGCCCCATCTGGAGTGCTGTGTCCAAGCCTGTGTCCTCTAGCACAGGAAGAATGTGGAACTGTTGGAGTGAGTCCAAAGGAGGGCCATGAAGATATCAAAAGGCTGGAGTACCTCTAATATGAAAATAGGTTGAGGAGTCAGGCTTGTTTAGCTTGGAGAAGAATCACAGAATCACAGAATGGCCAGGGTTGGAAGGGACCTCAAGGATCATGAATCTCCAACCCCCCTGCCACATGCAGGGCCACCAACCTCCCCATTTGATACCAGCCTAGGCTGCCCAGCACCCCATCCAGTCTGGCCTTGAGCACCTCCAGGGACGGGGCATCCATAACCTCTGTGGGCAGCCTGTTCCAGCACCTCACCACTCTCTCTGTAAAGAATTTCCCCCTGACATCAACCTAAATCTTCCCTCCCTCAACTTAAAACCATTTCCCCTTGTCCTGCAGTCATCAACCATTTCAAAGAGTTGATTCCCCTCCTGTTCGTAGGCTCCCTTTAGGTACTGAAAGGCTGCAATGAGGTCACCCCACAGCCTTCTCTTCTCCAAGCTGAACAAGCCCAACTCCCTCAGCCTGTCTTAATAGGGGAGGTGCTCCAGTCCTGATTGTCTTTGTGGCTCCTCTGGACCCTCTCCTACAGCTCCCTGTCTTTCTTGTACTGAAGAAGCTTTGGGGAGATCTCATTGTGATTTTCAGTACTTGAAGGGGGCTTATAAGCAGGACTTCTTTGTCTGATAGTGATAAGGGGAAATGTCTTTAAATTAAAAGAGGGGAGATTTAGATGTTAGGAAGAAATTTTTTACTCAAAGCGTGGCGAGCAGTGCTAGTTAGAATGCCCAGAGTAATTGTGGATGCTCCATCTCTGGAGGCATTCAGGCCAGGTCGGATGGGATCCTGGGCAGTTTGATTTACTGGTTGTCAATCCTGAGCATGATAGGGAGGTTAGAACTCAATGATCTTTAAGGTCCCCTCCAAACTAAGATGTCCTATGACTCCATGGAATGTATTGATTGCTTGAAATCTTGGTTCTCTGCATCTCATTATGAAAACAATTTCATCTTGTATTTGAAAAATTAGTAAGATTATCAGCCATAACTGAGATTTGTGAAAGTGGAACATTTTGGCTGATGTGAGAAGTGTTCAACCTTACGGAATAAAAGCCTAAGTTATTTCCTGCTCAAGTGTACTTAAAACAGAACAGTGCATATGTATCAGAGTATTGACAGCCTGAGAATTGAGAAAAAACAATAAAATAAGCATCAGTTCAGAACTAATTTGAACTAAGTTTTCTGACTGGGGTACAAGGAAGGAGAAATTATACATCAGCTTCAACATTCTTTTAAGTTCTGTTGTTTCTTTTAAAGTTTAAACAGAAAAAGTGGGGAAAGAATGGGGCTGAAGAAGGAAAAATAATTTTAGAAAGTACCACAGGATGTAAATATACACATATATATACATATATATATATAAATATGTCTATATTTGGGAAAAATATAGGAATGTTGTCAGGGCCAGTAGGAATGCAATGAGGAAGGCTAAGGCCCTCTTGGAATTTAAATCTTGCAAAGGAGGTAAAGGAAAAGCAGAGATTTTTAAGTATGTCAACAGTGAAAGGGAGACTAGAGAAAATGCGGATCCTCTACAAAATTAGGTGAATGGCCTGGTAACACTTGACTCTAAGAAGGCAGAAATTCTGAATATCTTCTTTGCTTCAGTCTTTAATACTAAGATTAGCCCTCAGGAATCCCATACCTTTGAGGTAAGAGAGAGAGTCTGGGGAATGGAAGGTTTCCCTAGAGTTGTGGAAGACCTGGTCAGAGACCATGTAGACAAAATCAAATCACTCCGATCCTTGGGCCCCAATGAGGTGCTCCCTCATGTGCTGAGGGAGTTGGCAGAGTCCAGCAGAGGTCCACAAAGATGATACGGGCCTGGAGCATCTCCCTTATGAGGAAAGGCTGAGTAACCTGGGTCTGTTCAGCCTGGCAAAAAAGAAGATGGAAAGGAGATCTGATTCATGTTTATAAGTCTCTAAGGGGAGATTGGAGGCAAATGGATGAGGCCACATTATTCTTGTGACATGTAGCGATAGGACAAGGAACAGTGGCCCAAAATTTGAATGTAGGAAATTCCATAGAAATAAATGTCATATGTCATATCTCCCTTCATTCCAGTTTTTACATAGGCAAAGTGAATGACCACAGTGTAATTGAATAAGTAAGTTTCCAACCTGAAAACTCGGACATAGATATAAGAATTATTTTGAATTCATTTCTTTCTTTGTTCAGGCATCTCTGATTAGACACAGGGGGAAAAGAAAAACTGTGAGCAGTTGGCAAAGGTAGAATCAGAGATTGTTTAAGACAATTCAATTTCTATAAAACTCAGGGACACAGGGAGCCATGTTCAAGGATACTGATAGGTCTCACCAATGTCCTTGCAAGGTCACTCTCTGTCATCTTGGAACAGAAAAAAAATATGCAACAACCATCTCAAGTAAATCTATGTATGTGATCTTCTGAAACACATTTTTGGGCACATAGAAAAGAATAACTTCATAAGAATTAGAATTAATTTTTCCAGGGTAAATCACGTGTGGCTAACCTGGTTTGCTTCCTGTATGCATGCATATGTGGCTGAGGGAAGAGTAGTGAATGCCATTTATTTTAGTGAGACTTCAGACATTGTCTCCCACAATATCCATTTATTCATTTATTCATGTTACAAGTGTCTGGGAAGCCAAATGGATAAAACAGTGATCAGTGAACAGAAAACAGTTATTAAGGATTGTATTTCACCCAGAGAATGGTTAAAAGTGAGTGCCACAGAATTCTGTCTTGGGACCTGACCCATTTAACACTTGACCTGGAGCAGGAGATGGAGTACACATTCCTCAAATCATCATATAATATCAAACTGAGTGGACCAATTGATGCCCTTAACAGTAGGGATTGCCACTCAATGGGACCTTGCAGGGTAGAGGAAAGAGTCAACAAGAGCCTTACAAAATTCAAACAGGTCAAATGAAAGGTACTAATCCTGAGAAGAAAGAACCCCTTGCAAAAACAGACCTGTGATTGACAGACTAGGGAACAACTCTGCAGAAAAAGCTCTGAAAGACACTGAGGTAATTATGAAGCCAGTATGCATCCTTGCTGCAATGCAAGCTAGTGGTATCCTGGACTGAATTACACAAAACATTGCCATCAGGTCAAGAGAAGTAATCCTTCCCCTCTGCTTATTGCTGGCAAGGCCATAGGATACACAGCTCCAGTATAATTCAGTATCACCACAGTGGGAAGAATGAAGCTCCTTTTTTTAGGTAAAGCACCTCTCTTAGTGTTGCATGACATACTGAAAATAGCATTATGTAGTTATACCAGTGATTTAACCTTCATTCCAAGAGAGAAAAACCTTAAAAATAACTTGTAATTTCTCAAGTCCTCTCAAGTTGTTTTTTGTTTTGCAATACAGCTTCAGGCATTTCTGAACTGCCATTCCCAAAGAAAGGAATTTAGCAGTGAATTTCAGTCAGGTATTTCAGTGCTTAAAAAAGTACTACCAGTGTGCTTTTTTTAAAACCAAAACCACAAAACCACATGTCTTGAACACTCATACCTCAGCTCACCCTTAACATCCCAGTAATATCTGCTTGCAGTTACACCAAGTTTGGATGACATCCTGGGGTTAATTCATTGTGAGGAATAGCAGAATGCTAAAGGAATGGGATGGGCAGCAGGAGGAAGCATAGTGAGTCCATCAGTCCTTTTGCAGTATCCAAGGGATAGGGATGGACCTGTGGATAGAAGGTACTAAGGAGGGCAAGGAGAACACACTCAGGCCTACAGGAGGATGGGAAGGAATGATGTACCCATAGCAACACTGGCAAGTGCATATGTAGGAAGAGCCAGAAGAAACAGAAATGAAACAGTAAGAAGGAGTCACAGACATGGGAAGAGGGCTGGGGAGAGCCAGGTCTGCACTGCAGGGAAAAGTGACAAAAAAGCAGCTGGGCAGAGCGGAATAATATGAATAAACAACAGACGAACACATAATCGCCATGAGAAGCATATGTCAATTTTGACAGCATATGCTAAGCTCCTGCTATTTTGCTTCCAAAAACCTGGGTCTCATTAGTTCAACTAAGGAGGAATCTTTCTTGCCTAGATATAATCAGATAATGTTATCATTATTGCCATTTTAATCCACACTTGAAATAGTGTGAAATAGTAACTGTGAAATTACAAAGGGCATACTTTCATTAACAGACCAGGGTGTTGCAGGATGATGGTCATTGGCAGAACACATACAATTCAGCAGCTAGTTTGCTGAACTGGTTGTCATGTTTCATTTTCACAGTGTCTATACGTTCCACTGCTATTTGGACGGAAATTGACAGCATACAGAGTTGGACTCCTGGCTGTTTTAAATAGGTGTGACTTAAGTGAAATTACTAATGATCCAATCCATCAATTACAGATCTGGCCTTCTCTAATCTAAGCTGTTCTTTATCTTTTAGAATAGGAAAACTGCAAGTCCCCAGATTGTTTATTGTCTCTTCAAGGTCTGGTTCTCAAATACAGCTCATCAATTCACATATGAGTGTTCCACAATAATCATAAAATAAAGTTAATTCCCAGACTTTCCTTATCACCATGGTAACGCACTCAGGCAAGCACAACTCGAAATGGAGGTAGCCTGAAAGATTCTGTCTAAAAAGTAAAAGCCTAGTCATATTCTGAATACACAGAAGATTTTTGTGGACTTTTTTTTAATACAGTCTATAAGTTTACCTATCGTTCAGTGAAATAGCTCTAGACATACTATAAAACAAGATAGTTTTTCAGCTTCAAATATGCCAAATGGTGTTAGCTTTGAAAATTCAAAGCAATATCTATCTTCTTCTGATATTCACTGACATTTATTAATTCAGTACTATAATTTGATTGTGTGTAACCTCTATTATAGGTTTCAAAGACAAGCCTTACTGATTTGCCTCCTTTAATAGCACCACCTCTTATTATAAATACTCCTTTCCTTCCCAATACATTCATAGATAATTTTGTCAGTCTCTTATGACAGGACTAACCAATTATTTTGTATGCAATACAGATAAGCATGTACTTGTCTTTCATTGTACTTATTATAGGAATACTTATCTCCACAGGAACTTTTTCAACTCAGTTTTTGCAAATAGAGGATTATCAAAATGACACAACTATCCTCAATGAACTCTCATCCTTGCCTAATACAATGGCATGACAAGCCTTCAGTCTTCTATGCCTGTGTTTAAATGTGGCTGCTTTAAATTGCTATTTCTCCTAATTTTGATGATTTCTATTAGATATAATTTCTCTTATTCTTGAATTGTCTGGCTTTGCAATATATGTGCCTAAAGTTGATTATGCATTTGTTATTTCTGTACCTAATATAATCAGTCTTTTCCAATAGGACATCCAAATACTTCAGCCTGCTGGTAACTTCTCCTAGATTTGTATTACTATCGGGTCTCACTAGCAAATTTGATCAATCTCATAAACTGCTAAACAACACTGGTATCAAATCAGTGCTAGAAAAAAAAAAAAACAACAATTTTTAAGATATTCTAAAATTTTATGTCCACACACAAATCTAATTAGTTCAATAGTGCACACCTACCAAAATCCTATTCATTGCCAGTAGAAATTGCAAGGCAAGCCTCCCTAAAAATGACACCCAGATTCTCTTTATAAATAAAACAAACATAAAATCATATAATAATAGAATCATAAAATCATAGAATATCTTGGGATAGAAGGAAACTTAAAGATCATCTAAGAAACCAGATGAGGGTTAACAAAAGCAAGTGTAGACTCATCTGGGGAGGAATAATTCCATGCACCAGTACAGGTTGGGGGATGAGCTGCTGGAGAGGAGCTCTGCGGAGAGGGACCTGGGTGTCCTGGTGGATGACAGGTTGGCCATGAGCCAGCAGTGTGCCCTTGTGGCCAAAAAGGCCAATGGCATTCTGTGGTGCATTAAAAAGAGCGTGGCCAGCAGGTCGAGGGAGGTGATCCTCCCCCTCTACTCTGCCCTGGTGAGGCCTCATCTGGAGTACTGCGTCCAGTTCTGGGCTCCCCAGTACAAAAAAGACAGGGATCTCTTGGAAAGAGTCCAGCGGAGGGCCACGAAGATGGTGAGGGGCCTGGAGCATCTCTCCTATGAAGAAAGGCTGAATGAACTGGGTCTGTTCAGCCTTGAGAAGAGAAGACTGAGAGGGGACCTGATCCAGGTCTATAAATATCTAAGGTGTGGGGGGCAGAATGGCGAGGCTGGACTCTTTTCAGTGGTGAATGGAGACAGGAGAAGGGGAAATGGCTAGAAACTGCAGCATAGGAAGTTCTGCACAAATGTGCGCAAGAACTTCTTTACAGTGAGGTGACGGAGCACTGGAACAGGCTGCCCAGGGAGGTGGTGGAGTCTCCTTCTCTGGCGATGTTCAAGACCTGCCTGGATGCCTACCTGTGCGACCTGGTGTAGGGAACCTGCTTTGGCAGGGGGGTTGGACTCGACGATCTCTGGAGTTCCCTTCCAACCCCTGTAATTCTGTGATTCTGTGATTATCAAATTTCAGCCCCCAGACTTGTATAGAGTTGCCAATCACCAGATCAGGCTGTCCAAGGCCCATCCAATTGGATCTTGAATATCTCCAGGGATAGAGCATCCGCAGCTTCTCTGGGCAACTTCTGCCAGTACCTCATCATCCTGAAAGTAAATTTTTTTTTTCTAACACCTAAATCTTTTCTCTTTTAGTTTAAAACTATCCTCCCCTGTCCTATCACTATCAGACAGTGTAAAAATTCAGTCTCTCTCCTGTTTTAAGCCTCTTTTAAGTAGTGGAATGTCACAATGAAATTTTTTCAGAGCCTTCTCTTCTCCAAGCTAAACAAGACCAACTCCCTCAGCCCTTCTTGATAATGCAGAATGCTTTCTTCCATCTACTCAATTTATCACACATTAAGTAACAATCTTGCCTGGTGTGACTGTCTTCCTGATATATCTTTAGGGAACATCACAAACCCACTACAATTTGCTTTACAGTCATACTTCCTGGAGTGCCAGTTTCCTATTAGCTTATCATAGGAGTCTGCACATTCTGTATCAGCAGTTTATGTGCTGTCACAGTGCTTCCCCCATTTCTTGCTTTGGTGAACAAGTGCTTCATTTGTTTGTCACTGATTTCATTCAATTTCTTAGCTGGATTATGCATAATCCATTGATTGCATGTATTACTTACTCTGCAGATGTTCCTGCCTATATTATTTCTTTTTTTTCTTTCCATTCCTGTCATCTATCCTCTTTATCCATGCTGTTCTTTTACATAGCTGTTGCTCTTTTACACACAATTTTACCATATTGAAACTCATCCTGAGGATAACACAGAGTCTCCCAGCCTTCTCCTCATTCCCTCATGAACATTCTATAACATTGTGCTCATTTTGTGATAGATTTTGCCACTTTATGCTCATGTGTTTGATGTCTAGACTTTCTTCCTTGCAGCTAACTCAAAGAATGCTGCAATCTCTTAATTTACTTGTGTCTTTTCAGGAAATACAGAAGGCAACAGAAAATCAGTCTAAAGCAGTAGATTATTCCTTAGTCAGGACTAGAGTTTTTAAGCTGAGATGAGTTAACCTTTGAAAATGGTTGTTAACCTCTAAAGAATGACCAGAAGTAAGTCAAAAGCTTCTGAGTGAGAGTTACAGACTGAGGTAAAAAGGGAGTATTGTGTTTTGTGTCTACTACAGGCCACCTGATCAAACAGAGCCTGTTGATGAAGCATTCTTCCTCCAGCTACAGCAGGCATCACAATCATGGGCTTTTCTTCGGAGACTTCAACAACTCTGATACCTGCTGGAAAAGTAGTACAGCTATCTGATGGAAAAGTTGTACCGCATCCAGATACAGATTTCTCAGTACAGGAGAGAGATGGATCTGTTGGATCATGTCCAGAGAGGGGTCACAAAAATGATCCAAGGGATGGAACAGCTTCTCTATGATGACAGATTGAGAGAGCTGTGGCTGTTCAGCCTAAAGAAGACTCTAGGGAGATCTGATAGTGGCCTTTCAGAATCTAAAGGGGAGCAACGAGGAAGAAGGGGACAGACTTTTTAGCAGGTTCTGCTGTGATAGCACAAGAAGAAATGGTTTCAAACTACTAAACTAGGAGAGATTTAGATTGGATATAAGAAAAATTTTTTTACATTAAGGGTAGTGATGTACTGGAACAGGTTGCTCAGTTAAGTGGTGAATGTCCTGTCCCTAGAGACAGTCAAGGCTGGATGGGGCTCTGACCAACCTGATCTAGTTGTGGATTCTCTACTCATTGCAGAGGAGTTGGACTAGAGGATTTTTAAAGGACCCTTCCAACTCAAATGATTCTATGATTCTTTGATTTAATGGTCAGCAAGTGCCCACAAGCTTCTTTCTCAACAGGACAGTGGAAGAAAGTAGAATTAAAATGTTCATGGTCAAGATGAAAACAGGGCAATCATTCATCAATTACTGTCACAGTCAAAAAAGACAACATGGGAAACATTAATCTAACCATTTGCCAGTTAATAACAGAATAGCATAATAAGAAATTATTTAAAATAATAGAAACTTAAAAACATCTTTCCCCTTGCCCCTTTCTTCCCTGGCTCAACTTAATTCCTGACTTTTCTACCTACTCTCCCACAAGCAGTGACAGGGATGGAGAAGAGTGATCATGGTCAGTTCATAGTGCTTTATCTCTACTTCTCCTTCCTCTTCAAGCTCTTATGTTCTAGCATGGGTTCCCTTCTACAGGTTACAGTCCTTCGCATTCCCCAGAAGCTGCAGTTCTGGCTAGGAACCTCTTTCTTTGTAGACTCCTCTATATTGAACATTATTTTTCCCACATGCTTGGCCCAAAAGTTTCCACATTATTTTACTGATTGAATTTATAATCAATATTTGCTCTAACACTATGGAAAGAAAACAAACTATAGGGCCAAATGATAATAAACAGATGATGGCAGGGGACAATACTATTAAATCAATTCTGCTGCTAAAAATAATGAAGGTTACATCATTACATATTCCTGCACTCAGTATGAGATCTTCCATTCTGAGGTCCTAATAGGATCTTTCAGCTGTGTTCTCTTGTGGCCAAGAAGGCCAGGGGAATCCTCGGGTGCATAGGGAGGTGATCCTCCTCGCCTACTCTACCCTGTGAGGCTGCATGCAGAATGCCATGTCCAGTTCTGGGATCCTCCAGTTCAAAGAAGACAGGGATCTCCTAGAAGGAGTACAGTGAAGAGCCACAAAGAAGATAAAGGGCCTGAAGCAGCTTCCTTCTGAGAAAAGGCTGAGTTATCTGGGTCTGTTCAGCCTGGCAAAAAGATGGAGAGGAGATCTCATTCATGTTTATAAGTCTCTAAAAGGAGATCGGAGGCAAATGGATGAGGCCAGGTTCTTCTTGGACAGCTACAGGACAAGGAGCAATGGTCTAAAATTTGAACGTAGGAAATTCCACAGAAACATTCCATTAATATGGAATAACTTCTTTACAGTGAGGGTGATGTCACACTGAAATAGGATGCCCAGAGAGGTTGTGGAATCTTGTTGGACTGTGGAGATATTCAAGACCCATTTGGATGCGTACCTGTACAACCTGCTATAGGGAATCTTCTTTAGCAGTGGAGTTGATGATCTCTTGAGGCCCTTTTCAAACCTTGCAATTCTGTGATTCTGTGATTCCAGATCAAGGTTCATGTTTACTGTGTGTAAAAAGTAGCAAACTTTTAGCCTACTGGATGATAATCTTACTCTCAAGGACACAGTTGTTTGGCACACAAACAAAAAAAAAACAACCAGACAAATAAAAAAACACAAAAAACCCCACAGATTTTAATGAAACTGATCAAGGAATTCCCCTCCTGGAAACCAACCCACAGACCTAAGGCAACTTTCTTTTAAGAGAGCGTACTGAAACTGTCCATGCTAACAAGAACCTGGAAATGCTAAAGACATCCTTTTCATTTGCTTTGAGAAAATACCAGACTAGCATGTCTCTCATAACTCCAGCTTAATTTCCCAAGGCTGCATTTTTCATACTTGGCCTTGTGAGACGAAACTTGGATCCCAGCTTGTTAGCCTCTAAGTGTGTGTCTGGTGCCTTAGTCATTGCCAAGTGGGTGCGTTACAAAATTTTTTAAGAATCTTGTTTGGTTGAGCTGAACAGAATACTTATCCAAAGTTTCTGACTTGTCCTTCATAGCGAATCTCTTTTTATTCTTTTTGCTGCAAGAAATAATGTCAATGTGTATAAACAAATCTGATTTCCTGACAATGAGTTAGCTGAGATTGTTGCATAATCCTTCATAATGACTCTTCTTTTTTTTTTTTTGTACAGAAAGCACAGATAACTTAAGAATGTATTATTGTTTCTTTTTTTTTTTTTCTTTCACTGTGAAATTCTATTAGTAACAGTCCAGCAAATTTTGAGGCGTAGAGAGGTAGCAAAAAAACATATGCTTCTTGAGCAGTCCCTTCTTGGGTCAATCCAACAACCATCTTGTCTACAAGATGTCATTATCACAGTAGTTTTGAGGAGGGCTCCATGATGTTGTCTGGACAACTGAAATAGTCAAGCTTGCTTTTCCTTTCTTCATAGCATGGTTTGAAGTGGGAAGTTTGTAATGTGCAAACAGGTAATTGCTTATAGTTAGAATCTTTATATATGAGGGAATGTTCGCATAACATTCTACTAAGAAAAGGGATCATACATATCAGAAAATGGTTTATAATATCTATAACATCTTTTATTTTGTCAGCTACATTCGTATCCAATCAGCATCTTGCCAATAACTAAATACAACTATTCAAAACCTAAAATTTGGACTAAAAGCTAGCAAATTCATCAATTATTATTCAATTCAGCCTCCAATTACTACATATACATAGTGAATTTTCTTAAGCCACTCTTGTGGGTTTGTTTTTTTTGTTGTGTTTTCTTTTTTTTTTTAAATTGTTCTGAGTAAAGTACAGAAAATACAATGTAGTCCTTAAGCAAAAACAGGAAATGAAATGTTATAGAAAGTATGACAAGTATGTTGCTTTTGTCTTACAAGTATTGTTTTCCCTACGGCTATCCTTACTACCTGCATGCATTCCATTAGAGCAGTATCCCTGTATCTTTTCGTGCTTGCTTTACTTGCAATCTGCTATGAATCCTTTGTGCTTCACTACTGTGTGTGTCTTACAGAGGACTTGACGCAGGGTCTGACAAAGGGGGCCTCTTACATCCTCTCCAAGCTACAATTCCTCAGCAGTGGAACTGACCTTACAGGTAGAGAAGGACAGCATGAACACCAAAAGCAACAGGCAGCTTCTCCATTTCGCATTCATTCCCTCTAATTTTTTAAGGAAAGAATTTCAGTGAGTGTAATAATGTAATGTTTGGATGTTAGGGTTAGGTATGGAGGTTTTTTTTGTTTGTTTGGTTGGTTGTTTTTTTTTAGATAGTGAGAGCAGAGCAGTGTTCTGGTATTTGAGACAAAACAAAAGATTGCTCATATACATGCTTTTCACTATGAGATATGTTTAGTTTCCTTGAATCGAACAGATACCAGGCATATTAACAAACAGAAAGTGAATCAGAAGCTGATCAGCAAGCTAAACCCTTCAGAACTACGTCTCACATCCCACCCCCTACTCCAGCCTTATTGTTCTTAAGGAAACTTTCATTCTTAACTGTTTCAGACCTGCCAGTGAGAGCAGGAAGCTGAAACGTGTTTCCATGTATACTGAAATTGTAATAGAAAAGAAATCTAATTTTCACAAGTAATTATGTTTTTAAGGTGAAGAATACAAGTTAGAACTGCACTCTGGCAAAGGAATAGGAAAACAGTGGCTCCTTATTCAGAGAGGGAAAAAAACAAAAATAAAAAGTGTTCTGAAACAGACTCAAGAAGTATGCAGGAAATAGGACAATGATTCTTGTAATGGTTAATGAACATGGACCATATGGCAGTGACATAAAAAGGCTGTCCACATTTATTTTGGATAGGAGGAGATAAATATTTTATATCTGAACTGGTCACATCCAAACCCTACTGAAGTCTATACTGATCTACTTAAGCTCAATACCTTCTATACAATGCAGCGAACAAAACCAAGATTTGAATTTAAAATTCTTGAGGATCGCACTGTATGTATTCTGGTTAGAATGAAGAATTTCACTGCAGAAACAAAAGCTCATTAAACTGGATGATGTAAAAACATCACAAAAATTGCAATTGTATCTTAATGAAACTTTATTTTGAGAATGAGGCATTTGATTTCAGGTGGCTGAACATAGAAGACTGGAGAACAGAAAAGTAATGAATAATATTGATGAAGTCACCCATCATGAAGAGTTGTCAGTGCACATTTCACCTTTTAATATTGTGTATTATATATATATTATATACAACAAATCAAGTGTTTGTCTTCTTGCATGTGATGGAAAGTTAAATTTTACAAGACCTGTTTCCATTCTGATGTATTCTATTATATTCTATGTTATTTCAGAGAATCTTTCTAGTGCCCGGAGACTTTCTATAATATTTCAAATCGCACGGCTAGCAACTCTCAGCTGTTGATTTTTCTCTCAACCACCCCCTGAGAGAGAAGTACATGAAATGATGTGACTTATTTTGCTTTGCGTTTTCCTTTTCTTCAGAAGCATGTTACTAAGTATTTTTAGAGAAAGCACTTAGAGTGAGAAGTGGTGACACTTATGACAGTTCGAAGTTTCTGAAGTGAATTACTACACAGTCTTGAACTGCCCCCTGAAAATATTCCATTTTTCTCTCATTTGCTCTCCTGTACCTGAAGACAGCTCCCTTGTGCTAAGGGACTGAAACTGTCAAGCAGATTCTTCATCTCAGAGATTTAGGTGATTTTTTCTCCCTTAAGTATCCTAAGCCGAGTGTTCAAACACTTTGAAGAGAACATGCAAGATCTTGAACTTCATTCATCTTTTAATAAGAGGCAGTGCACAGCAATGTCAGCTGCACTGCTTTGGAGATGTACTGTGATAGCATGTCCTATTTAGAATTTTTAAAAACATTATAATCCTTGTGCTCTGGCAGGTCAAATAACTGTGTAAGAGCTGAAAGAAGAAAATGAAGAATCATTGTAAAGTAGGATGTGACAGTCTCTTAGTCAGAGCTGAGAAAAGACGTAATCTTAAGGAGTAAAAATACAAGTTAGCTGAAAGTGCAATTTAATACAATTTGCCTTAACAGTTTTTCTGGTGTGCACAGTTTTCTTCTAGTGAGAGATTATCACTAGAGATGAGCTGTCCATCAATTTATCTGATCTAAAACTGGAAAAAATGGCCTAAAAAGTGACAATTCATATTGCATTTGCATTTCTACTGGGAATAGAAGTAGCAAGCTAGTTATATATCATGTCAAGCCAGAAACAAATTTAGTAGGAGAAGTAAGAGATTTACTAGAAGACTTCAGCCACCCATTTAAGTCTTTCTAAAGTAATACTGTGCTTTATCTCTAGATTTGCTATATATATTTCTAGATACCTCCTAGGTGGAGGTAGTGAACTAAGGAATTCAATGTCCAGCACATGATTCAAGATCCTGAAAAGGGGGAAATTGAGTTCCTGTTTTCACCTCTGAATTTGGACAGCATTTTCATCATTTTTAGTTTGTTAATCTCTACAAAGATTGAAAGACATTCAAAATGTGCTTTTAGAAGTGTTCAAGCTTATTTACTAACACCAATCTTTGCCAAGTGTATTATCTTCACTTAGTTTCAGCATCTCAAACTTTGCCTTTATCAAACTCTCAGAGAGCTGCACAGATATTCATGAGCCAACCTTGCTTGCTCATCATCATCATAATCACCTTTTTCATGTCACATATAATTTCATAGAAGAAATCCCTAAACAGATTCACTTGATCATTCCAGTGTGATTTCAGTGCAAAGCATACTCTTATGATTGGCAATGTGCTTTGAAGTACTACTACTTCAAAGTTCCCAAATGTTTCTAGATAAAAATATATGAAGGTGCGAAGATGAAGCATTATTCTTTGACCCAACTCTCATCTTCTTCATTTCTCAAAAGTCTTGGAAGTCTGGGGATGTCCCTGCTGACTGGATGCTAGACAACATTTTACTCATGTGGGCATGAGATAAGATCCAGGAAACAACAGACCTGTCAGTCTAACTTCAGTACCTGGAAAACTTTGATAAGATTATCCTGGGTGCTACTGAAAGACACTTAAATTATAATTATTATCTGCAACAGTTAACTCAGATCCATAAAGAGAAATTCTGACCCTAGTAACGTGATCTCCCTCTATTATAAGGTCACCTGCTTGGTCAATGGAGGGAAGGCGATGCACGGAATCTTTCTAGATTTTAGGGAAGTTTTTGATACCGTACTTCACATAATCCTTCTCTACAAGTTTTTCAAAGAAGAAAAATGTTGATACTTAAACTAGACAGACTGCAGAGTAGGACAGAGATGAACCTGATGAGATCTAACAAAAGCAAGTGCAGAATTGTGCACGTAGGGATGAATAACTGCATACATATTTATAGGTTAGGAGATGACCTGCTGGATAGGAGCTCTGCGAAGAAGGACCTGGGTGTCCAGGTGGAAAACAGCTTGGCAGTGAGCCAGCAGTGTCCCCTTGTGACCAGGAAGGCCAATGGTATCCTGGGGTGCATTAAGAAGAGAACGGCCTGCAGGCTGATGGAGGTGATTTTCCCCCTCTGTTCTTCCCTGCTGAGACTGCATTTAGAATACCATGTCTAGTTCTGTGATCCCCAGTTTAAAAAGACAGCTATTTCCTGGAAGGAGTCCAGCAAAGGTCCACAAAGATGATTAAGGGCTTGGAGCCTCTCCCTTGCGAGAAAAAGCTGAGAAACCTGCGTCTGTTCAGCCTGGCAAAAAAAAAAAAGACAGAGAGGGGATCTGATTCATGTTTAAAAGTCTCTAAGGTGAGATGGGAGGCAAATAGATGAGGCTGGGTTCTTCTTGCTTGTGCATAGCAATAGGACAAGGAGCAATGGTCTAAAATTTGAACATAGGAAATACCATAGAAACACGTGAAAAGAACTTCTTTAAAAGTTGAGGTTGATGGCGCACTGGAATAGGTTGCCCAGAGAGGTGGAGTCTCCTTCTGTGGAGACTGCCTGGACACCTACTTTCATGACCAGCTGTAGGGATCCTTCTTTAGCAGAGGAGCAGGGCTTGATCTCTTGAGGTCCCTTCCAGCTCCTGAATTTTGTGGTTCACACAATGGTAAGTGGTCAACTGTTCTGATGGTAGGTCACAAAGTGTTGCAGCAAATGGGGCTACATCTGGCTGGCAGCTAGTCACAAACAGTGTTCCTAAGATCCAATTCTTGGTCCAGTTCCCTTCAGTATTTTTATCAATGTTTAGGATGCAGGAATAGAATGCATCCTCAGCAAATTTGCTGGTGATACCAAACTGGGGCATGCTGTTGACCCCCTGGAGGGATGAGAGGCTTCGCAGAGAGTGTTAAAATTTTGGAGAACTGGGCAAATCAGCAATGGTAAAAAGTTCAACAAAGGTAAACACTAGGTGTTGTATCTGGGCAGAGTAATGCAATCCTTCCTGAGGAGGGGAAACAGAGAGATGTGCTGTTCTCTTTTCCTTGATAACCAATGACAGGACACATGGGAATGGCACAAAACCATACCAGAGATTCAAATTAGCTATTAGGAAAAAAATGTTTACTGTAGAAGTAGTCAAAAACTTGAACAGGACTCCTAGTAGGGTGGTTGATGCTGCATGCCTGTCAGTGGTCAAAAAACATTTGAATAACACCCTCTACAATACATTTCAACATTTGCTTACCCTTCAAGAGGTCAGGCAGTATGAGTTGGTGGTTGCTTTAGAACTCTTCCAACTGGACTATTCCATTCCATTCTGATTAATTCCATTGCTATAAAAGTTTTACAAATTTTAAAATGAGTATTTTTAAGTTTAATTTAAGTAATTTGGTCCTAATTATAGTTAACTGAATGTATAAAATTCAGAACCAGCCATATAACAGAGAATTTTTGGGGGGAAGAGGGATTCCTTTCATTTGAAATTTGTGTGTTTAGACAGATCTTATTGGCATAGTGATTTTATCAGTTACAAGAATGCACTGGTCATCTCAGAGTGATCTGGTTATCTTAATCTATCCTTTTGACTCTGTTTAATTTGAAATAGGAAATTAAATATGCATTGATCCTTAGATGATAATTTTATAGCCTAGAGGTTAAGGAGCTTGAATTATTCCTGTACTACTGGGATTCATTTAATCAAAATGCGATTATTCCAGTACAGATCTATATAATAATATCTAAGTTACCTAGGCTCTACTCATACTGACTTCATAGAAATTGTATCTTCTAGGGTGATGATTTTTGATGAGATTATTTTTATTCTCATAGACAAATTCACGTTGCTTTTCTGTATTCAAAACATTGCTGCTCTATAACAGTAACATAATCAGGAAGTAATAAAGATGGAGAGAAGTCATCTCTTTCTACTGGCCTCAGCGGTTCTAGACCTGGTTTTCAAATACTGTAGTATCCTCAGGGAGTCAGCCACTGAGTGAAAACAAGTATCAATTACAAACCATATGCTTATGTCAGCTGAACTTCTGAAATGCAGAAGACCCTGCTTCAGGCTGCTTCTTTCTCTGTATGTACAGAAGTTGACTACAGAGCAAAAGAGTGACCACTGTTCTGTGATTTCTTAACTACTTCTTTTTAATTCTGAAAATGTATTTGATTTCTGTCTATTATTTGTATAGACACTGGGCTCTAATACTCAAAGCACTGGATGAACGCAAAGCAGAACATTAGAAACAGCACACAAGGAATGAGAGACAACATGGTTTTCTTGAGCAAAGAAAGCAACTCAATATTATAACAACACAGAATATTCTGAGCCCTGTTCTTGTGCTTTACGCATTGAATTACATTTTTTCCCTTTGATATTTATCTACCTATTTATCTATCTACAAAGTTACCTATAAAATCAGTATCCTATAAAAACAAGCAGCACATTAGAGACAGACATTAAAAACAAACAGAAACAACCAAGTTCCCTGATTTCTTAGAAATGAGAGATTTTTACCTGAGCGTTCCAGATATATATGAATGAGTGTATACATGTGTGTGTATTTTTAATATTTTGCTTTTCCAGGACAGTGCTTATACAATAAAGCAAACAAGTCTTCATCCCACCTGTTATTAACAGTCTATCTCAGAACTTACTGCCTGGCTATAAAATGGTTCACCCATGAAACAAGTAAATTTAATGGGATTGATTTTTTTCAATGATATTCAGCCCTAAACTTTACCCACAACAACAGAGATTCAAAATTCATGCTTAGGGCTAGAAAACTAAGATGCTGTATCATTCAGCATGACTAGGCAGTTATCTTGAAACCTATTATTAGACAGTGTTTCTGTGTCAAAGTAAGCTGGAAAAAGTTAATGTACTTGGGAAGGGGAAAAATACCTGATTCAGTTTTCTGCAGGAATTCCTAGTAACTGGATAACATACAGTTCTCATACCACGAGAAGATAACTAGAAGAAATGTCCGAAGATTGGATGAGAAAAGATGTCACTCCTATCTTCAAGAAGGTCAAGAAAGATTCAGAGAACTACAGATTATCAGCCTCACCTCAGAGGCTGGGATGGTAACAGAGCTGCTAATCCTGGAAACCGTCTTCAGACATAGGAAATATATGAAATTTATCCGAAGCAGTCAGCCTGGATTCACCAATGCTTGACCAATTTTATAAGATTTACAATAGAATGACCAGCCTAGTACAAAAGGTGAGAGCAGGTCATACTTTCTGGACTTCACTAAGGCCTGTGGCATTTATGATATTTTCACACAGATTGTTAGCTAAACTCTACTACAGAGTTCTCTAACTCCTCCTCAAAAGGACAAGGAGAAAAACAATGAAAAAAGACTCAAGAGTAGAGATAAGGGACAGGAAATCACTTATCAGTTACTATCATGGGAAAAACAGACACAATATGAGAAAATTAACATAATTTATTGCCTAATGCTAGCAGGATAGAAAAGTGAGAAATTGCAAATTGCAAACACCTTCCTCCCCATTCTACTTTACCTGTAAATTTATGAAGCTTATCTGCCACCATACTGGCAATTAATTTGTATGAAGTTTTTAGGACACAGGATTTGATAACTAAAAATATTTTGTTTTCAACTTCAGAATTTCACTGTTTGAAGATTTTCTTCAAAAATTTCAATGTATAGCATATAGTGTCCCCTTGACTGATAGAATCATAGAGCCGTGTATGATAGTGAGGCATAATTTCCCTTTACATAAGCCATGTTTACTATCTGCGCCCACCTAAATGTATATTTTCTAGCTACATAATAAAGTCCATATAGCTTAGACTAAGTATCTATCAGTAGAAGAGACAATCTGTCCCCCTCAGGCAAAACATACCAGACTCAAAAAGGAAGAACCAAACAAACAAAACAACAATTTATAATGTCTCACACTTCAGTGGTGATGCCTTTATTAAGGAAAATCAAGGCAGTGGGTTCATATCCACTTAAAGAAGTACTTGAACTTCTCAAGTCAATCCTAATATATAGCCATACAATGGGATGCATTTATTTGTTCATTGCCACATACAGCATGAGGTGCATAAAGATGTTATGACCATTCTGAGTGACCTAAGGCAGTCAATATATAAATGGAATATGTATAACAAAGCTGGAATTACGCAAGATACTTTGCTGCATGAAAGCTGTAGTCATACGGAAATTTATGAATACCCTCAGATAATGGGGAAACTAGTTTGAGTCCTTCTGAGTTTTTGTTGTTAAAAACACAGCTCCTTACCTTATTTCATTTTATAGGGATGAAATAAAATCATTTACTAAAGTAAGTTCAGGCAAGGAAGAAAAAATATGCCTCTACTGTCACAAAAAAGAAGGAGATAAAACAAGCATATATTTCTAGGTTATTGTCAGAAAATAATTTAAATATTCCTGAATAACATAGTTGATGAGGAATGTACAAGCGGTTTAAATGAATGCTTGGTGTATAATGTCTATGCTTCAGAGAAACAAGGACTTTTTGGACTTGTAAGTTCAACTACTCTTACCTAGTCTAATAGGTTTTGCTTAGTCTAATATTCTTAGTGAACATCATTTCAAACTGTTTAAATCTAACTCTCTGTATTTACCTTCTAAGAGGTGTTTGGGGTCTTATTCTCTTCACTGAACTAACAGAGCAGATTTATGACAGTACCATAGATAATTTCTAATTTCTATGCCCTAAAATCCCATCACGATGCAAACTTATGCTTTTTCCTGAGACATTAATCAGAATTTAGGCTAAGGAACTTGGAGACAAATTTCTATCTGTTTCATCACAAAGGTATGCTCTATTGCACAGAATTTATTTTATGCCAAGAATGTATGTGTGTCAGTCATCGTTACAGAACCAAGAACTTGAACTGTGTGTAAACTGTAATTTTAATTGCAGATGAGTATGTCCTTCCTTTCACTAGTTCACTTAACTTCTAAGACAACCATAAAATGACCTGTAGACAGTTGACTGTGGCTTCTTTGCAGAAGTTAAGGAAAGGATGATTCCTTAAGCAGTTTTGGAAATTTACTTTAGCTTTGATCCTTATTATTTCTTGGCTTATGCCTGTGGAGTCACTCCTGAGTCTTGTATGATATTTCTTTCTGATACGAACAACTGATGTTTAAAATGAGAGCAAGATATCAATTTTTATCAGTGCCCTGAGTGTGCTTGTAAGTATTCATAACCTACAATGTCAAAAAAAAAAAAAAAAAAAAAAAAAGGCTAACAGACAAAGATCACAGTAAAAACCTTCAAAGAAAATTGCTATATGCTTAAATAAAGCATATGCTTAAATATGCTGTATAAGCCTTGAAGGCAAGCTCAAAGGAAGTTCAGACTGCCCTGAGCCAGTCACAGAATCCCCAGTTTATTTTGATCTCCTCACTATTACAACACTCATCTAATATGTCCCTACTTCATTCCATTAGTGATAGAAATGCTTTCCTCACACTGTATTTTCTCTCTTTACTGTGCCTCTTCTTTCTTCCCTGTGAATATTTATATGATGGCTAGACACAAAGGGACCTCATCTTTGATGGACATTCTCTAGTACTAAAAAGAAAGAACAAAAAAATATAACAGAATGTCATAGACAGAAATCTTCCTTAATTGTACAGAGCAGATCAGCTACCACACAGATATACTGCATGCACATGCATAGATATAAAAATGATTGAAAACTGCTTTGGAAAAGGCAGATATCTATGCTGATTTTATAAACAATTGTCAACTTCCTTGACTGCTCATAGAGTACCAGGATAGTCTGTAATGCCTTTGTGGACACTTAGCTGTCACTCAGGCAGAGACTGGATGAGGAATCTGATGCTTCAGGAATAGATTTAGATTATTACCATGATGAGGATGTGACCATTCTGTTGCTTCTTCTGATAAAGTTGCAGATATTGCAGTGACACACATTATCTTCTCAGCTGCCAACATATCTCAAGAGACAGAAGGAGAGGGGGAAAAGACCAACTCCTTACACAGAATCTTATCTGGAAATTGAAGTTTTCTTCATTTTATCCTCAAGCCAAATAAGCAAGCAGTCTGACTTCCACAAGAAATACGTTGTGTTCCTGTAGATGGCTTATATGTAGGACCAGTGTTTTGACAATTAAAGGTTAGATTCAGATCTTGTGTTTAGAAAGGCAGATGCTTTATTCAGTGTTCAGTTCCACTGGACTAAAAAAGCACTACAATATAATATAATGCAGAGGGAAAAGACTAAGACATGTCACCCAAGGCATACCCTTAGGAAATCATTTTGCCTTACAGTGCCTCAAAAGACATCTCAATGAGTGCCAGAGGGCAGGTTTGTTATCACTTTGCCCAGTATAATAGTGCTTTCATTCAATATAGTTGAGCTATCTCTACTTATGCTAAGCAAAGTAATTCAAGGAGCATAGTTGGGTCGATGTGTGACTAAACATGGACTAGCAGCTGAGAATCTGAAAATACCTCTGAAGAAGTTTCTGAAACTTTCTTCTGGGAGCTTTTGATCATTTGTTGGGTCTTGCAATGGACACTTTTTACTGAGTCCTGTTGGGAAGACTCGATCATAGTGCTCTCTTCTATCATAAAGACATGGCTGAAGAATGTGTGTAAAAGAATGTAAAAGAATGTTAAAAAAATGTAAAATGTGAAAGAATGACTTAAGAATGGCTTAATAATAATGACTCCAAAAAAGATAAGAACATACGTAGTCATAGTGTGTGTGTGTGTGTATGTGTGGGAGTATCTAAGTCCATGGAGTTCATCAGCTTAGCTTCCCATACTTCATGACTAAAATTTTTCTCTAAAGAAATCAATGAAAAGACAGTGAAAATTAAAACTTTCATCAAACAGCAAAAATCCAGAAGTTAGGTTTGAAAATCAATAAATAAAAATGAAAAAGAAAAAAGAAAATGAAAATAGGTATTTGTGAGGTCCTTATGAACTAGCATTAGTCAGTTCTCATCAATGTGCTAAAAACTTGTCATTTGGGGATCTGATCTCCGTTGCTGATTTTCTACAGTGCTTCTGGAATGCTGAGAGAAGGAAGTAAAATCTCTCCCTATTTTTGCTGTTGCAGTTTCCCCCTCCAAGGACCTTTAACATTTCTTCACATGCTTGTTCCTTTGTGTTATCTTTGAAGGATGTGATGGTACTTGTAGTGATGAAATAAATAGATAGATTGATGGAGACAGAGAGACAGACAAATAGGTAGATAGACAGAGAGGGAAAGAGAGGGAGAGAGATAATTTTTCTTCTTTCTTAGCCCAAATGAAAGAACCTCAGATCTCCAAATTATAGAAAATAGTAATGAATGTATGCAAATCTAAAAATAAAGTTCTCATAGAATCATAGGATGGTTTGGGTTGGAAGGGAACTTCAAGATTATCCAGTTCCAACCCCCCTGCTATAGGCAGGGACACTTCTCACTACACCAGTCCACTCGAAGCTTCATCCAGTCTGGCCTTGAATGTTTCCAGGGAGGGGACATCCACAAATTCAGTGGGCAACCTGTGCCAGTGTCTCAGCACCATCATAGTAAATAATTTCTTTCTAACATCTAATTGAAATCTACCCTCTTTCAGTTTAAAACCATTTCCCCCTCGCCCTGTTGTTACACACACTTATGAAAAGTCCCTCCCCAATTTCATTACTGAGTGCAGACACTGTGGTTTTCTATTTCTTTGTTGAATCTAGCAGAAAGATGATATTATTATCTTCCTGTGAAACAAAATAACCTGCCTAGGTGCACAGGAGAAAGTTGAGAAACGAATGTTGAAAACTTCGCAGTGCTGGTGCTTTTAATTTATGTATACATATACCATTATGTCAAAGTAAACAACATCCTGTATGACTTTTAAACATTCACAGTATTTCAGTTTGGATTCCAGTAAGTGTGAAGAGGCTGGTATTATTTTTACCGATGCAACACATCATTAAAGAAAACAAAACTGAGAAACATCTTTCAGCAGCTCTGTTTTCTGTCTGTGTCTGTTTTATGGCCCTTGTGTGTGTTAATAATGAAAGCGACAGGGAATTCTTCACTCAACACAGAAAAGGAGCAGACAAAAACAAAAGAAACAAATAATAATGAGATAGTAAGAGAAAAACAGAAAGGAGTGTAGGATTCTTTAAAGAAGTGTAAAAACAGTTTTCTCCCAACACAGTAGTGATAATTCGTAACTTAGTCTCTAGAATACAAAAGATTCAGTGAGTTATGACATGAAAACTCTGTATGGATGCTTTTTATGACTAATAATCTTTTTGATTATATGATCATCTTTATGATTATCTTTATGATTATATTGATAAAGGTAATAGTATCACTAAAGTATTCTTAGAATTCTATGATGCATTCAATATTTTAGTGAGTAATATTCTGTTTTAGGAAACTAGAACGATACTAAATCAACATATTCTGCATTAAATGGGTGGAAATATGATTAATTCATACATCAAAGGACAGATCTATCTCTTTTCAAGAAGAGCTATTATTGATTTTCTAGAGTGATTCAAACTGAGTCTACTGTAGTTCTGTGCTATAGACCCACGTATTCCTCAGAATGCTGAGTTTTCCACATAAAGTTAGCAATAATAAAAAGTGATTTTTAGGGAAAACTGTCTGCTTTTCTGCCTGCAGTCCTAGAAAACAGTCATTCAGTCCTCAAGGAGATCTGCTAGAAGCCATGGAAATACTGCATTGTAGAGCAAGGGTTTTTATGTTTTGGAGATTCAGAGATATTGCTGATAGAAGAATGGTAGGTCATCTAATCTATACTGCTTTTACAAAACCTGAAATGAAGGAAATTGTACTTTAAGATACTACTCAGAAAAATGCTTAGCTTGAGATAAACTTTAGAGAATGTCATTCATCTGAGACTTGGATCTCTGATACTTGTTGTCCAAAGGAAGTTGTAAACAGCTTCAGAAGGCCAAGCAGAACTGCACAGTGGTTCTACTGTGGCATAAATTACATGCTGCAGTCTGCCATGACAAGAGCGTAATGAGGGATTTAATTTTAAGAACTATTAGGGTTGTCATTCCTTTAAGAGAATATAACTTCCTCGATTGAAATTGGAGTTATTAAAGTCAGCAGTGACAAAGAAATCTGTCTTTAAATTTTCTTACTCATTTAAATGATAGCAAATCTGTTCATATTAAAGCTACATCTTCATTGCAAGCATTAATTTAGAATTTTTCAACATGAAAATAATGAAGCTGGTGAAGAGATTAGAAAGCAAGTGAGGAGTGGCTGAAATAATTGGGATTGTTCAGTCTGAAGAAAACAAGGCTGAGGAGAAATCTCACCACTTTCTACAACCCTCTTAAAAGAGATTACAGGGAGGAGAATGTCAGTCTTTACTCTTAGGTGACATGATATCATTGCTGTTTCTCAGGCAATGGTATCGTGTTGCAAGGTTGCACCTAGTGAGTTTTAGATTGGATGTTAGTAAGAATTTCTTGACAGGTAGGACGGTTAAAAATTGGAACAGGCCTAAGAAAGTGGTGAAGTCCCTATTCCTGGAAGTATTTAAGAAATGTGGATTTGTCACTAATGACATGGTTTAATGATGGGACTTGGCTGGTCAGGTTGGTGGTTGGACTCGTAAGCAACTGATGAAGTAGTGATGTGCTTGTATTCATGCATACTTATGTAGTTGTATGCATGCACAAATACTTGTATGCAAATCTTTTTGATTGTGTTTGTTTTGTTTGGGGGAATATTTGGAGAAAATGAAAGAAAATCACAGCTGTGCTAACACATTCCACAGCAATAGCAATAGAATGCATCTCATTGAGGATAAGTAGCAACATCTGTAGTAACAATTAGAGAGTTAACGAATACTGTGAATTGAAGCAGCTGCAGTCTATGCTGAGGTACTTTTCCTACTATGTAAAAACATCAACATACCCTTCTCACAGATGTTAGACAACCGCTACCATAAGGTTATAACAAAAAAAGGAGAAGTTTTTACTCTTTTCTCACTCAATGCTAACAATAAACATAGACAAATCCTATGACATCAATTATTTACTCCATTTGATAGCAGGATCTTCCATTTGGCATTTTGACATATCCTGGAAAACTATTTACAGATCTTCAACTAAAAGTTAAAATCTTCCAGCACATACTTATGTTGGTTAAATTAACAAACTGAGTTGTGTTCTGAGTTAGAGGAACAAGAAAGTTTATGAGTCCCAGGCACCTGATCGAAAGCAGGACAAGAAGAGGAAAAAGATTGAATTTTAACCACAGAATTTCCATACTCATTAGCTCATCTTCTGCAAAAGTTTCATGAACTAAAATTAAAAGAAGTGACCAGATGATTGTTTTTGACTTGTTATAGGTAGTTGCTAAAGTTAAAGTTTTCGATTTGTCCATTAAGTAATATTTTTGTTTTCTAATTATGCAGCAAAAATAAAGCTTGGTTATAGCTTCAATATCTTTGTCCAAAATGCTTAAAGCATTGAGAATTATTGATTAGTGAATACAGATATCAGCACACACTTGCATGTAGTCTAGAGCATTATGCATTTTCTGCTTTGGAAATGTGACTCTGCGGAACATTTCTACCATGTTTTTATGGGTTTGGCCTACAGCCATTTTATTATCTTTTCTCATCATGTTCCACCCTGCCAGCTGAATCATCATCTTAGCAGATCACGGTCTACAGCTGTGAGTGAAGAAATTACTTCCAAGAAAATTTGATTATTCATTTTCTACATCTTCAGTCTTTTAACATGTCAAGGTTAAAGACGTACACTGCGACAGTGCAGAATTATCCTTGTGTTCTCTCTATTACAACCGGCTTACCAATCTCCACAAATTAAAAATAAGAATATAAAAAAAAAGGCTTACTTTTATATCTGGAACTACTGTGAAGATCTTAAACAGATGAGGCTTGCATATGGAAAGGGCAATTATTTAAAATGTTTTAAGAAAGCGTGTCATATAGAATAACTGTAGTGAACTTCAAAGAAAGAACAGATTTAGGAGAGCCTTGTCTGGCTTCTGGATACATGACTTGATAAATGACTTGTTGGGTGACAACTCCAGAGTCTATTAGTTCTTGTCAGCTTCCAAGTGGAGCAACTTATTCCCTCTCTCATCAGATGTCTGCTTCAGACCACATGTATTACACAGGTGCATAAGTCAACTGTTCCGATGGCTGAGTTGTCATAGTGAACAGCTCTTGCAAGGATTAGAAGCTGTCAACAGAAAAGCTTTAAAGAGATACTATTTTATTTTGGAACTGTAGGGTCCCTTTGGACCATACACTGTACAGATACAATTCTTCAGCTTCTGTTGTACCAATCTAGAATGAAAGCCCTCCAAGCTGAAGAAAACATAACTGTAATACGTATTTGGTTTCCCATCCTTTGCTATTTCTGGCAGACATAGTGCTATTTTGTGAGAAGATGTAGATGAAAGATGCAACTATACCTCTGAACTAACAGAGGATTGAAACCCAGGAAACTAAACTGTTAGGACATCTTCAACCACCTTATGTGGTATGATTCAAAGGACAAAACTTAGGAGTTGAGATTATCTATGTAGCCAGAGGATAGATATGGCAGTGGGTGGAATGGATAAGCAGAGCAGAAAAGGAGATTGAGAGCAATTAATTATGAGCTCATCTTTAACTGATGGAGAATGTGCTTTGTGCTATGTTATTTCATTACTGAACTTACATGAAGAGAAAAGAATAAATCAAAAATCACATACAAACAAATAGGAAAGACAATAGACATTTACTGTATATATAGAAATGCATGTATATACCTAATGCAAGCACACATATACCTTAAATTCCTCCATAACAATGTTATCTTTCAGGTATTCTGTTACACAACGAATATACACACAAACACACCTCTATGTGATATAGGTATGTATAATTACATATATATGTGTACACTTAAGTACAGGAAATCTACATGTAATAATCAAAACATGACTCGTTACATAAAAGACAAAACAAGAAGCAACAGTATCTCTAAATAACTCAATTCTGCTAAATTTGAAGTATACTAATAGCCCCATCAGAAAATATTCTGAGGAGCAACAAAGTGTTTTGATCGTTCATGTGGGAAATGATTTCAGTGTGTGTGAAAGTGATTTACTGTGTTGCCCTGAGAGGAAGAACAACAAATTGCTCATGGTTTCCCATGAGTTGCACAGGTACAGTAATCAGGAGAAACATGTTTCCACACAATTATCTCCAAAACTTAGAGAGTGTAAAAGCTTGTCATTTTGAACATGGCTTAGTTTTGCTATTTGGAGTCTGCTATTTTGACCAGGCACGAATTACAAGTACACCTACACTAAGTAGCTTGTTAAAAGAATATATCACTATGGCTTCCTCAAGCAGGCATGAAAATTCAGCATTCTGTATAAACTTGAAGAAAGCCAAAACAGAAAAAGGACAAATTTCACTTGTAAGGAGATTTTTTGCTCCTTGAAGGATATTTTTCCAAAGCAACAAGGGACAATAAAAACGGGAAGCAGCAGGGGGAATCGAGTCTGGGCAGACACAAACCAATGAGGGCATGTGAGAATGTAGGAATGTTTATTCCAGCAGGTTTTTCTGACTAAAGACTTCTAAGATGGGAGACAATAGCTAGTCTGTGAGCATCTGGTCAGTGGTAACAACTTATAAGGAAAGTAACAGAACTGGGAATGTTGATTCAAGCAAGATTGTATGATAGAGAATTTCTAGATCAGGAGGATAAGAAAAGAAGGTTGAGCAATAAATGAAAATTCTGAGACACAGGCTTGACAAAGTAGAATGGAGCCACTTCTCAGAAGCAAACCTCACACTCAAATGACAGGTGCCACTCCCTTGAAAATCAGTCTGGACTTTGCAGACAGGGGGAGCCCTAGGCTAGGAAGGTGCAGAACAATGCAGAGCTCTGCATTTTCCCGCTATAGAACCTTGAGGGGGTTGCAGCAAACTCCATGTTTTGTTTTGTTTTGTTTTGTTTTGTTCAAGTCGGGCTTTTAGGCTTTATATTTCTGTAGGATAATTCAAGCAGTTTCAAATGGGGGCAATTATGTTAAAAATATAAGAATTTCAGTACCGTTTTGGCAATTACATTTCTAAAGTGAGCTTTAACTTAAGAAAAAAGTAGATTAATTTGGAATATCGTAGTAAAACATAGAAATTATTTCATGAGTAAAAGAAGGGTAATAGTATTTTTTAATTCACCAGCTTAAAAATGAAAAGCTGCATTCAATCTAAAAATAGTAGTATTTAAAAACTGCAAAAATGGGGGAAGTTGTTTTGATCAAATTAAACACGACAATTTAGAAATTTTTTTTTTTTTGTCAGTTTTGTCTGTGGCATCAGCCAAAGGAATTTGAAGCAAAATATTGTCTCAAAATGTTGAATTCTAAATACTTTGTTAAAAAAAAAAGTTTCTTGTTTTTTTTTTTTTGTTGTTGTTGTTGTTTGTTTGAGAAGACGCAGAAAAAAATATGGTACAAATCTGAAAGCACTTAATTCTAAGCCAAAGAAAAAGATTTTGCACTGAAGAAGGTGCCTGCTACCTACTATTAAAGTTTAATACCTACAGGTTTAACTCAGATATGACATACATATTTTTTCAATGAAAAAAGTAATTTAAATTGGGGGGTTGGACTTGATGATCTCTGGAGGTCCCTTCCAACCCTTACAATTCTGTGATTCTGTGATTAACAAAACAAATGGGATCTTCTGCTCTCAAACTACAGATGCTGCTCTGAAAGCAATGCCTCCTGTTTTATTATGTTGGTCAGCGGCAGACGTTTGTGGTATGGCAGTAGAGGTTGAACTTTCCCATCAAGATTCCATTACATGTTGTTGTTGTGTGACAAATGGCAGCAGAAAGGTAGTCTTTCAAAATGGAGGCTGATATGGAAGAGCATATGAAGCAAAGGTATGGAACTGAATTCTTCCATGTGGAAAAAAACTGCACACATTGACATTCATCACCACTTGCTGAATGTTTGTGGAAACCAAACAGTGGATGTGAGCACAGTGAGGTGTGGGGTGGTGCATTTCAGCAGTGGCAATAGTGACAGAAGGTCACTTGTGCTGGTACAGATTTTTTCAAGTGTGGCATGCAGGCTCTTGTTCATCATTGGTAAAAATACATAGCCAATGGTGGTGACTGTGTTGAAAAAGAGTGTTTTGTAGCTGAGAATGTGTTTTACCCAGTAGTATTATTGTTTTCTTTGTATCTGTTTTAGTTTCCATGGAAATAAATAGGAGTGCAACCTACGTACATGTTCATCTTAGTATTCCACGCTGCAGGAAAAAAAAAATACAGTAAATAAATAAATGCATACATACAAGGATTATGTAGAAACTGATTTTTTTTCTTTTTAATTCACTGATTTCAGAACAGAAAAGGAGAAGAGATAAGTAGGCTTTTCATTTCCTCTTCCATTTTTGACAAAGAGAGGAAAAAAGATGTAGTTTAATGGGATGATTAAGACTTGCAGGACCCTCACAGCATCTTCTGATGTTCTGCCTTCAAAATTGAAATCATTGAGCATGGATGAGAACAGAACATACTCAGCTGAGAGCAGACAAGAGCTTAACTTCCCCTGAAGCATGGTAGATAGGAGGAAGGCTGGATTTTAGGGAAGAAGGACTAGAATTCCCATTGCCCATGTGAGCAACCCACCTCCAGCACATCTGTGTCCTCATATTTTGTTCAAGAAACATTATCTTGTTGCATTCAAGAAATGTTTAGATGTTGTACTGAGGATCACAGTTTAGTGGGAAATAGTAGTGATGGTTGGTTGGACTGGATGACCTTAGAGGTCTTTACCAACCTTAGTGATTCTACTTGTGTAGCCTATTTGTAAGCTGAAGCTGAGTGTGGTCTATTTCTACTAGTAGTCTTTTCAGGGCAATGAGTCTCTGCTATTCACAGATAACATGACTGCCACAGGTTTAGACATCGGCTGCTCTCCAGAGCCCTACTCTGCACAGAATTTAAGCAGCGTTCTTCAGATATAAAGTATTTATTAATACTCAAATGAATCCAGACACAATTTTTCAGGGTCTACATTCAGGTTGTCATAACAACTTGACACAGTTCTAATAATCATATTTTTATTACACTGCTTATGAAGAAGAACAAGATGTATTTGTTCCCCATAAAAACAATTGCAATTCAACCAGTCAAAGTCTGTTCTTGTAATTAGGTGTATACCTCATAGTCACACCAGCTTGCTCCCAGAGTAACCCTGCTGATTTTGGTAGTTTAGTTGCTATTTATATGGATGTATCAGAGCTCCGAGTATGGCACCAAGCAACTGAACTTTGTCTGCTCTTAAACAAAGCTCAAATCTGTTCAAATCAGAAAGGATACAGAAATGTAATCATACTGAAAAACACTGAAGTAGAATAAGATACAGTAGAAAATTGTGTTTGCTTAAAGACATGAACAGAAAATTATCGATTTTGTACATCTAACAGAAGATAAATAGCCACACTGGAAATTTTTATCTGATTCTGAGACATCTACATGATACCTGCTGAATCTACAGTTGACTCACTTCCTACGTCTTCTGGGGCAAAAAGTGTACAGTTCACAGTGCCTTTTTTTTTTTTTTTTTTTTTTTTTTTCTTTTTTAAGTATCTCTAAACACTATCTATGTATCTTAATCCCCCACAGAACAAAGCAAAACAGATGACTGAGACAAATTTGGTTTTGCTTTCTCTAAAATTATTAGAAAAGTGCTTGTAACAGCTTTTGTGATGGGATTCACTTCATCTCAGTGTAGTCACTTATATATAACTAATCTAAACTTGACTAAATTATAGTTGTTGGAGAAATTTGTTATGTGCACATAAAGACTGTCATCTGACAGGGCTGGATCTCATACCTGTAGGAGAAACAAGATGTTTTGCCTGAACCTGGAGTCCAATTTGCAGATGGCACAAGTAGGATAAAAAGGGTCTGCTGTCAATTCCTAGCTCTCAGCTGTAACCTGATAGCTCTGTGATGGTTGCAACAACGAAATTTTGAGAGGTGAACTTCAGGCCATCTAATAGATAACGTGTGCTGGGCCTTGTGACTTCCATTCCTAATCTTGTTATAATAAATACAGTAGACTTATTTTTTATTCCATATTGGGTTATGAAGGATGTGAATGAAAAGTATGTGAAGGTTCAGACGAGGTATCTATGAAGATGCAGATCCATTATGTGGGATTATGTGTAATAGAATAGAAGGTCTTATCCACAGTGTTCATAACCTAAAACAAAAAGTCTGCTTTGATAACTCCACCTAAACAAATGTAACAACTATTTAAAACAGTAAAAGAAAGTGAACTGTCTGAAAAACCACTTATTTCCTTAGGAACTAGAAGTCTTTGCGAAAATTGTTAATACAGTGATTTTTTTCTCTTAAAAAAAAAAAAAAAAACAAATGAACAAAAAAACTTATGCATGACCATAAAAATAAAAGGAAATCATTAGTATAACAGTTGATTTTTAGTGTTTCAGATTGAAGTAAAGAAAGTATTAAATATATTAATTTTTAAAGTCATAGTTGTAAAAATGAAAAAAAAAATGTACATGTGTATGCTTATATAAAACTATCTTCCGAAGTGAAACAAGCTTAAAATACTGATTTTTATTCCAATAATTGGGATTATCATTCAGAAAAAGGCTGAAAGATGGGGCACTCTTTTTCCAAACACATTCGAGTCCAAGTCTTTCATGTAAGTAAAGTACTGTTCTATCCTCCATATTTTTATCTATTAATAACATATCCAGTACTTCTCTATTTTGTGCTGTTGGATGAACCTTAGTCTGGAAGTTCAGGTAGATGTAATGATGGAGGGAGGGAAGGAGTTCTAAGGCATAAAATCTTGCAATTCCTCAAAGTTCACAGAGGTGGCAGTGCCAAGAGAGGAACTAGACTCTTGCTAAGAGAAAAATAAGCAGTATTGAAAAGTCTTATCCAAGAAGGTCATGTTTCCTGTAATCTCCAAAAACCAAACTTCCTCTATTTTCAAAAATTGTTCATTGTTTTTTTATTTTTTTATTTTTTTTTGTAATATGCTTGGATTTTTTTTTTTTTTTCCTATTATTATTTAGAAAGGATTGCTTTCCTTTATCAGATTTCTTTGGCATGCAAAATAATCTGCCAGCTGCATCATGTCTTCTCTGGACACACATCAAAAACTGGTTTGGATGCCACCTGTCTGATTATTCATCTACTGATGCCAAATCTGATTTTGCTTGAACATGCCAGGAGCAGAACAAAGAATAACAGAATATATTCTATTCTCAGAAAAAAAAATGAAATTCAGTTGAAGAAGTTGGAAAAGTCCTGACCATGACTAGACTTGTCATACCACGATATAAATATCTACAAATAGTAGTTGACCAATATATCCTGATTGATTAGAAGAAAATCAATCAAACCTCAAATATAATTTTATTTGTATTCTTCTGTTCAGTTGTAGAATTTCAAAAGTATGTGTGTATATTTGTTACTGTATTTATATACATTTTTATTTATATATAACTATGCATTAAAAAGAGCGTGGCCAGCAGGTCGAGGGAGGTGATCCTCCCCCTCTACTCTGCCCTGGTGAGGCCTCATCTGGAGCACTGCGTCCAGTTCTGGGCTCCCCAGTACAAAAAAGACAGGGATCTCTTGGAAAGAGTCCAGCAGAGGGCCACGAAGATGGTGAAGGGCCTGGAGCATCTCTCCTATGAAGAAAGGCTGAATGAACTGGGTCTGTTCAGCCTTGAGAAAAGAAGACTGAGAGGGGACCTGATCCAGGTCTATAAATATCTATGGTGTGGGGGGCAGAATGGCGAGGCCGGACTCTTTTCAGTGGTGAATGGAGACAGGAGAAGGGGAAACGGCCGGAAACTGCAGCATAGGAAGTTCCACACAAATGTGCGCAAGAACTTCTTTACAGTGAGGTGACGGAGCACTGGAACAGGCTGCCCAGGGAGGTTGTGGAGTCTCCTTCTCTGGAGATGTTCAAGACCTGCCTGGTTGCCTACCTGTGCGACCTGGTGTAGGGAACCTGCTTTGGCAGGGGGGTTGGACTTGATGATCTCTGGAGGTCCCTTCCAACCCCTGCAATTCTGTGAGTCTGTGATTCTGTGAACTATATAAGTTTAGATACTAGGATATTCATAAACATTGCAGTGTTTTAAATGATTCTTATCTATATTTTCAAATGAGTTATTTACAGCATTGTTAGACAAAATAAAGGCATTGAAAGTTCCAAATTAAAAGTCTTCATTCACAGAATCACAGAATATCCTGAATTCGAAGGCAGACACAAGGATCAATGAGCCCAATGCCTGGCTCTACAGAAGACCATGCAAAATTCAAACCCTATGCCTGACAGCATTGTCCAAATGCTTACTTGAACTCTGGCAGCATGCCAATAGATAAATTACGTGATCAGAGACTTACAAAACTGAATGTAGGAGATGTCTAATAAGTAGGATCAGTTGTTTCATTTGCATAGACATTCACTAAATATTTTGAGTTTGGGACATGAATGAATGCCTTTTATTTAGGAAACCTTCCCCACTAAATTCACGACAGTCTGGATTAAAGAGGAAAGATATATGACTAAAAGGTAATGTGAATAAATGGAAGTAGTACCAGTGTCATTTAAATGTTGAAGTTTTGACATTTAACATTTAATATTTTATGTTTTTAATTTCACAAACTTGTTTAGATTTGTCTGCTTGTCAACATTTTGGAGAATCTTTTATTTAAATTAAATAATTTTCCCTTTCTCTAGGGGAAAAAAAAAAAAAGGAGTTTTAAAGGTTTATAATGAGAGATGTCTATATCATTTGATATGCATCTGGCTACTGACAATTTATTCACTAATTACATGGAGAATGAAAACCAATTAATTATTCCAGCAGCTTTCTTAAAAGTTAATCAACCACTGCCAATGGCTCTCTGCTGCAATGACTTTAATGTCTGTCACTGTCACAGCTTATATATGTTTCTAATAATTGAATATTATGACTGTTGGCCTGTTTTGCATTATACAATTTAAGCTAGGCCTACATGAAATGTAGTGAAGGGCCTTACAAGACTTTTCTTGAAATAGATCAGGATAAAAGTATGAGGTAATTAAGAGACTTGTGTTTAATTTCTCTTTCAGAAAGATGATCATTCAAAGTTCTCTTCTGTGAAAGAATAAATGAGAATGAAATTCTGTACTTCAGATCAAAGTGTGCTTTTATTATCAGCTTCTTAGGACAAGGATAAGTTTCTTTTAACTTGCGCTTACAAAGAAGCTCAAACACTGAACATATACCATGGGTTATTATCATTGAGTTGTTAATTATAAAGAGTCCAAATACAAGGAACGTAGTTGGTCTATGATATAATTAATGATATAATAAAGCAAATTAGATGACCATAAGGATTCAGTGTGATTTATCAGACATTGTGAGGGATTAAAATATTCTTTAGGTTTAATTAATATTGAAAATTAACTTGATATGACAGCAGCATAATAAAACTACAATATATAAACCCATTGAACTCAAAACAAGATTGAGTCCCTATTTTGCAAAGCATTCTCCTTATTCTTTTGCTTTAGACCTAGTTTTAAATATGCTTTTCATAAGAAGGGTAGATATATAAATTAGTGTATAATATTCCCTGGTACTGATGCACTTGGCTTCAGTTAGAGATCTAATGCACAACAGTCACTGCACTACAATGCATTGATCTTAATAATTTTATTTTATCTTGGATTAGTCTGATCTTTTTTTTCCCTGTAATTCTCTATTTTGTCTCTTTTTTCAGTACTAAACTGAAAAATTATGCAGGCTGTGATTTCATAAGGGGTGTGAACTGTCCCTAGCACAATAGATCATTGATCTCCCGTTTTGTACTTTAATATAGATGCAAACTAGTATTAAAATACCAAAGATATTATAACAATAGATGTTGCTACATTTTTCAGCATTAGATGATTAACTGCTGCTGGCACACAAACTAAGTCCAGTGACAGGAGAGTCTATTTATGGTAAAACCTGGGAGCTGTGTTGTACATGCAGAATGTGACCACATAGTAGATTGATGTCACAGGCCAGCCTCAGAACAGCCACTTGCTTACAGCTATTGGTGATATATTTATTTCTGAGAGTGCTGGTAAAAAAAACCAAAATGAACAAAAAAAAAAACCATCAATAATTCTCTTGACTGGCATAACAGTAACAGCTCCAGCATATAAGGTGGTCTGACAAGGCCTGTGGGTCTCCAAAACAATCAAAAGTAGAGAAGGTCAAGAGACAAGACAAGAATAGACGTTGTCAACTGAAGACCTTTTAAAACTCTAAGAGCAAATCTGATTAACTGAGGCTATTTATGATAAAGAACAAAGATAATGACTTCCTTAGGGAGCTGATTTGAATCTCAACTGCATTTTCCTTTCCTTTCCCTTTTCCCTTCCCCTTCCCCTTCCCCTTCCTTTTCCTCTTTCCTCTTCCTTTTCCCTTTTCCTCTTCTCTTTCCCCTTTCCTCTTCTCTTTCTCCTTTCCTCTTCCCTTTTCTCTTCCCTCCTCCTTTTCTCCTTTCTCCTTTCTCCTTTCCCCTTTTCCATTCCCCCTCTCCCCTCTCACAGTTTTCTGATTTAGATGACTGAAGGAACCAAATTTTTTGCTATAATCCATGGCATGAGGGACTTTCAAAAGGAACTTCTAAAAACTCTTCTTTTTTTTTTTTTTTTTTGAAAGTTTGACATTGTTAATTAAATGAAACAGCTATAGTTATAATAGTGAAAATGTCAATAACGTAAAATAAATAATCAAGAAAGTACAGGTAGCATAGCTCTTTTCCATGGGTCTTTCAGTATCTGAGACGGATACTTGGTAGCATTACAAAATGGCAATTTCATAATTCTTAAAAATTAAAATAAAAAAAATAGCAAGCAACAACTTCCCAAAGGAACTCATTGTTTTTCATACTTTCAGAGATTTTGTAAGAAATCTTCTTTCCACTTGTACTTTCTTTTTTCTCTTCTATCTGGGCCATTTATTTTCAGTGATAAATTGACCAAATGAGTGTTATCAAACAGAACAAAGATACAACATACAGTTCCTAATCTATCAGTAGGAAACTTCATTATGAACACAATAAAAAAAGTTGCCTATTAGCTTTGCTTGCCTATTTTCTTAGTCACTGAAAAGCTAGGGCAGGACTGTCCTTCACAATGGTTTAAACAAGGTTAAGAAGCATTACATATTGCTCTATATTTTCCATACTTGCTGGATATTAATTTATAGGATGTTGTAAATACATATTGCACTATTTCAATCTGTTTTATATCATTTGCTTTTGTACTTTATTGCAGTAAGAAAGTGACTTACTAATACGTTCATACTGCACTAATACCTGGAAACAATCAACCATATAATTCAGTCATTACACAGTGTAATAAATATCAGTGCAATTTTAAAAGTGAAGAAATAAATCTGTCTGACTAATATTTCTCTAAGATGTGTAAAGATCTCTAGTGTCAGTATGTGTATCTCTAACATGACTGAAATCTATTTTTATTGGATGAATGGGCAATCTGAACGGTTATGCAAATATGACCTTCAAGAAAGTTGAGACAGAAAAATGAAAAAAAGAAAGAAACAGAGAAAAGATGACATTATCTGTCCAGAACTATATAGTAAATACTCCTTATTTCTAAACAAAGAAGTTATATTTTAAGATTTTAAGTTCAATCATAGCAGTCTGTTTGTATCCTTTGCATCATAAGAGGTGAACTATAAATTGTCTTTCCAAATCATAGGTTCTGAGATGAAATCACAGAATCACAGAATCACAGAATTGTAGGGGTTGGAAGGGACCTCCAGAGATCATCGAGTCCAACCCCCCTGCCAAAGCAGGTTCCCTACACCAGGTCGCACAGGTAGGCATCCAGGCAGGTCTTGAACATCTCCAGAGAAGGAGACTCCACCACCTCCCTGGGCAGCCTGTTCCAGTGCTCCGTCACCTCACTGTAAAGAAGTTCTTGCGCACATTTGTGCAGAACTTCCTATGCTGCAGTTTCTAGCCATTTCCCCTTCTCCTGTCTCCATTCACCACTGAAAAGAGTCCAGCCTCGCCATTCTGCCCCCCACACCTTAGATATTTATAGACCTGGATCAGGTCCCCTCTCAGTCTTCTCTTCCCAAGGCTGAACAGATCCAGTTCACTCAGCCTTTCCTCATAGGAGAGATGCTCCAGGCCCTTCACCATCTTCGTGGCCCCGCACTGGACTCTTTCCAAGAGATCCTTGTCTTTTTTGTACTGGGGAGCCCAGAACTGGACGCAGTGCTCCAGATGAGGCCTCACCAGGGCAGAGTAGAGGGGGAGGATCACCTCCCTCGACCTGCTGGCCACGCTCTTTTTAATGCACCCCAGTAAGCCATTGGCCTTTTTGGCTACAAGGGCACACTGCTGGCTCATGGCCAACCTGTCATCCACCAGGACACCCAGGTCCCTTTCCGCAGAGCTCCCCTCCAGCAGGTCATCCCCCAACCTGTACTGGTGCATGGAATTATTCCTCCCCAGATGCAAGACTCTACACTTGCTTTTGTTAAACCTCATCTGGTTTTTTTCTGCCCAGCTCTCCAGCCTATCCAGGTCTTGCTGAATGGCAACACAGCCTTCAGGCGTGTCAGCCAATCCTCCCAACTTCGTATCATCAGCAAACTTGCTGAGGGTGGCCATTATCCCCTCATCAAGGTCATTGATGAAGATGTTGAACAAGACCGGACCCAGCACAGACCCCTGAGGAACACCGCTGGTTACAGGCCTCCAACCGGACTCTGCACCACCAACAACGACCCTCTGCGCTCTGCCAGTCAGCCAGTTCTCAACCCACCTCACTGTCCAGTGAGGTTGACTGGTGAACTTGTCTCACACAAGTTGTGTATTTCTAAAGCACAGAGAGCGTACTCTAATATCCAATGGTTTGCAAGATATATAGTCCACATAGTCCAAAGACAGATACTTAGGTAGGATCATCTCTTAGGTAATATCATCTGTTAGAAGATATTTCCTTTATCTTTTATCTTTTATCTTTTTTTTTTTTTTCTTTTTTTTTTTTTTTTTTGAGTATTTGCACAAATTGTGCTTTGCTTCCTATGATTTTACAAGTAAATTCCATGTCATAATAGCTGAAGACTAAATATTCCAACTTAAGGAAACTAAGTTTATGAGATGATGGCAGAATTACATTCCTACAATTCTAGTAACTTGCAGGAATGTGACTCATCTACAATTTATAATGCAACTGCTGCTGTTGGCAAAATGTATTAAAGATCTGTTTTGGCTTTTATGTTCGTAGACACCCTAGTATGTATGAATATGAGACTTACTGAGCTCCATTCATCTACATCTTCAGAAAGAACTGAACAGTTTCACCTCATTTCTTTCTCTTGTGCATCAACCCCAAATCTGAATGAGTAATACTCATTATGAAGATGTTAGGTGTCTATAGCCTCAGATTCGATTACTTCTTTGTTTGGGCTGCAGGCAAATGATCAGGCTGCTGACTAGGTGCTGACCCAAGGTTAAACAGACCATAACAGAAACGTCAAAAAGTGCTGGATGTGACATGAGAAATTGCCACATGTAGCAAATAACAGTGTTAAAAGCAGACAGAATATACAGATAATGACATAAAGGCTGACTGCATTTCACAGACATTTAAAGGGCACTTACATTTGAAATGTGAAGCCAAAGTCATTGTTTTTACCCATACCATTTTAATCAAAATCATTTTTATAATGAAAGAAATAGAACAGCAGGGCACTTTTCTTGGGCTCAGAGAGAACATCTTGCCAGGCATATCAAGCATCATGTTATCAGTGTGTTGGAGCACACTGCAAAGCTCCAGAATTGCAGAGTCCATTGCCTACATAATGTTGTTATTTTCTTCAGGCTATAAGTTCAGTGAGGTTATTCAGTTTTGATCAATGAACTATATTAAAGTTAACCATCTACGCTGAATTAGTTCTATCTTTGCTCTGTAGGAAATGGAATAATGCAGGAACAACAAGCAATTAGTCCAAGACTGGAATATAATACAGGAGTGATAAGTAGTCAGCTGAATGTTTTTGTCTCAGTGTACACATGTGAATTACAGAAACAATATGATAAAAGATGAAAATAGTCTTTCTGTACTTTTATATATGCGTGTATGTACATTATGTATATAAAGATATATATACTTAAGTAGTATTTTCTCCCTGATCTCTTCATTCACATTTTATACATTTCTTCTTTATTATTGCTTACTACTTTTCATGTAGCTGACAAATGTATTGAAAGCAGAAGATTGTAATCAGATTTGGAGTTCTGTCACATTTTGTGTAAAAATAGATGTCACTGAATATGCTTGCTGACCAGAAGGCCAACAGTATTCTGTGCTGCATCATAAGGGGCAGCCAGCAGAGAGAGGGAGAGGATTGTCCACCTCTACATTCAGGCCCAGAACAAGAAAATTGTAGAGATGCAAGTGTGGGTCCAGAAGAGACCATGAAGATGACCAAAGGGCTGGAGCATCTCTCCTATGAAGAAAGGCTGAAAGGTGATTGTCCCTCTCTACCATGCCCTCATGAGGCCCCAGCTCTGGAGCCCCCAGTACAAGAAAGACAGAGAGCTGTTGGAGAGGCTCCAGAGGAGGGTCACGAAGATGACCAGAGGGCTGGAGCACCTCCCCTTTGAAGACAGGCTGAGGGAGCTGGGCTTGTTCAGCCTGGAGAAGAGAAGGCTGCTGGGTGACCTCATTGCAGCCTTCCAGTACCTAAAGGGAGCCTACAAAAAGGAGAGGAATCAACTCTTTGAAAGGGTAGACAACAGCAGGACAAGGGGAAATGGTTTGAAGTTGAAGGAGGGAAGATTTAGGTTGGATGTCAGGAGGAAGTTCTTTACAGAGAGAGAGGTGAGGTGCTGGAATAGGCTGCACAGAGAGGTTGTGGATGCCCTGGAGCTGTTCAAGGCCAGGTTAGATGGGGCCCTGGGCAGCCTGGTCTAGTATTAAATGGGGAGGTTCGTGGCCCTGTCAGTGGTGGGGGGTTATAGCTTGATGATCCTTAAGGTCCCTTCCAACCTGAACCATTCTATGATTCTGTGATAAAGAGATATGTGTTCTTGTTGGCTTTGCATCATTCATACAGTTTGACATGTGCTGTCCCATCATCAAAATAACTGTGAATATATGGAATTTTCTAGTCTTGTAAGTTTCCTATTGAGATTTTAGTATTAAGCAATACTAAACCACTGTCCTGCCCCCAGTAGTATTTAAAATGAGCTCTATTACAAATATGAGAAAAGGATCACTCTAGAATAAAACTAAATTCGGATTTTCTCTGTCAAAACCTTACTAGGCTATTCCTGATTACTACCATTAGTCTGACATTTCCTTCCTAAATCAAGGACAGAGAGGCTATCTAATCGTTTGTAATATCACAAAAATGTCATATTGGCATTATATACATTAGTTTGGGAGGTATTTTTGTTAGATATCTAGTTATAGCTATTTGATCATAATTTCCAGAAAAGATTTTCAGAATGCTCCTATTATGTAGAACCATATAAGCATCAGGAAAACTGTTAAGAGTAACTTTAATTGAATAAGTTTGATAAAAATGTGTGTTCTGTAACATAACTTCCATTCTGTTTTGAAATATTATTAGAAACAGTGTTAAAAAAATATATTAAAAGGCCCGTATCCAAAACTTAGTTAACATTAAAAGGATTTGTCATTTCTCAGTTGTGGAAAAATGAGCCCTCTTATTAGCCCATGTTAGTCCTGACCAGTTGGAGCATCTCTTGCAAGTCTGACAGCATGGGGGAATGATTATGAAATATAATCACCGAATCAATATGACTGTGGGGTTAGTTTTTGTTCTTTTGTGTGTTTTTTTTTCTTCATCTTTGCTTGGTGGTGAATTTCAAGGCAATGTTGCTGAAGGGAATTCTGCTATCTGTCACTACATAGTCCCACTTTGGCATTCCGTTCATGAAATATTGAAAAATAAAACAAAACACCAGTGTTTATTGGCACAGCTGTTCCATTTGCTGAAAGTTTAAATATTTATGACCAATGCATGACTAGCACTGTGACAAGATGCATTTCCAAAACAATAGAGCTGTGTACTTTAAAGAGATGTGACTGTCTTCCATACAGAGGATGTCCCTAAACTTGGATGCTGAAATCTGTGCAAGCATGTTTGGAATTCAAACACAGGAAGACATTTCTTCAAAGAAAATGGTTTCAGTCTTGGGAATTTTGCAGCAGACCATTTTTTAAACTCTCATGACTTTTGTCATTGAAATAATGTAGATAATAAAGATGTACAAGCTAATTACTAGGGAATAGGCTATATTTTCTAGCAATTGGTGTGTTTGTTATTGTTATTAATTATTTCTAGTACGATATAACACAGAGCATCTGCCTTAAAGCAACACCATGCTAAGTTATAGGCTTAGTAACAGCCTACTTCAAAGAATTTGTAATTAAAGAATTAGGTAGCCAAATACAAAATTATGAGCCCTAAAACTGTACTTTTCTTAAAATTCTATAATCCTTTAAACTGTATTAATCCTTAATTCTTACCAAATGCTTGACTTATTTCATCATTTGTTTCTTCTTTTCTTTTCAAGGTTGTTGAAGAATGTTCTGTTTCTATAAGAAACAGGATTTTCTTCTCTTAACCCATTCAAAATGCTGCAATAAGGGATGACTCAGCTTCAATGTGGGTACTCAATTGTTCAAAGAAAATTTATGCATTGTTAAGTTACCTTGGGTTTTTAAGAAATCTGCAATGAGCTGACAAATACTGCTCTATAGCTTTAGAAGAATTATGCCCTCTTCAGCACCTGAGAAGGATGTATTCCTTTAAGCAGCTGAATAGCTTCTACCATTCTGCATATGTACAGCCTGTTGTTGTACTACCATTGCTAGAGTTTAGTAAGCCATTCATATCACACAAAAGATGGGACGTGGCATGTCTACATCTTCATCTACTAAACATTTGTCTAACACCACTTGAGATGCCCTGTACATCTTTTTACTGTGGGTATCTTGAACTTCCTATTTTGGACCTGTATGTCCTATGCAGATGTTGCAGATGTCTGAAGTGGTAACATGCCACCAAATGCTCACTATTAGATAAGAATTGGGCCCATGCCAGATGAACATATCAATGGATTTTTAATCTTCACCGTCCTAACATGATAGCCACTGATAAAATGGTGTTTAGATACACCTAGTGCCTTAACAGTGCTGAAATTTATAAGTTCAGTCCCTTGCTTTTTTTCTCATTCATAAAGGTTTGTAACAAAACTATTGGAATCCATATAAAATATACCCACACCCTCCATTTTAGCTCAATCCATGTTTGTTTGTTTGTTTGTTTTTGTTTGTTTGCTTTTAAAGCAACTTTCTTTGTATGCAATAGGTATACAAATTAAATCCTATCTTTGAAGCAAATCAACACTTCATTCTCTTCACTTCAGAGACCAAAAATCACACTGCTCTCTTCATGAAGCATATTCTTGCTATCAGTAAAGGAGTCTGGAATGAAGTTTAAGAAGAAAAATTTAATTTTAAGAAGGAAGTTTTTATTATCCTTGCCTTTAGTTTATACAGCTGGAAATCAAAATATGAATGAGACATGGAGAAAAGGAATATGTCTTGTCTCTGTATCTAAATGGTTCCGTTTCCAAGCAGAAGTAGTCTGACATCTCTCCTGTAAACACTTCCTCTAGCTTGTATTACTCAACCTCTTGATAGAATATGAATAATATTCTGCTGGTATGTCACTTGAGCACATCACTCTATTTTTCTTTTGTTGGTTTGTTTGTTTTGTTTTTTATGCCTTCTCTTTTTAACATTTAAACACTGAGGATATTCTCTAAATGACATTGTACTTTCCATTCTTCTGGTAGTAAAGCAGCATGTATTGCAGAGCTTTTTCATAGGTGTTCATCAGTTCTTTAACAAATATGTCTAACCAAGAGGCCAAGGCAAAGAAATCTGAGATTTAATTATTTATTTATTTTAAGAGCACATGAGTTTTTGTCTTCTCCTTTTACTCAGTATGTCAATTTTCATTAAATTTATGATTTGGCTGATGTTTACAACTGAACCTAAAAGTTATCAAATGGATAGATAGTTCAATTTTTGTTGTTGTTGTTTTAAAAACTAATGAAGACATTACAACAAATAAAATAAAGAAGTCTAAAACCAATTCTAGGTCTACAGATTAAACTCACAGATATTCTATACCCAAGCGGCTTTTTGAATCACTTAGAAACTTACAACATTTCTTAATTTATGTCTTATCATTATCATGTCCAAATTAATTTCTGCTGAATAATATGACAGTAACTGAAGGATTGAAATATATTCTATCTTAGGAAAAAATATAAGCTAGTGATTAGGACACACTCCTCATAAATGATAAGTTCAAATCTGAAACCCTTTGAGATGGCACTGGGATTAAATCAGAGTGCTCTAACCATTCAAATGTTAGAAAAACATGGGGTGATTTTGCTGTCTACACGGAGTGCAAAAATTCAAAAAAAGTGAGCAGATGACACTTTCTTTGTGCAGTCTGTACTTTTGGTGTCATTTTTGGATGTTATAAAAAAATTTCTAAATTACTGGATCCCTGTCATGGTTCTATGTTTTTTGTTTTTTGGGTTTCGGTATTCCACATCAAAACATCATGTAGTGTACGGGGCATTAAAGTGCCACTGCCCCAATTCCAGGTACCCATCCCTGTACATTACAGAAGTCACGGGATCTGGCCCTTCCGGGTGGGGGGGCGCTCTCTTGCTGCCTTGCAGTGGGTGCTGGAGGGTGCTTTCCTAGCCGTTCCAAGCTTTTCAGGTTTGACTCGGTCCCGGGAACTCTCTCTCTCTCATCTTGTCTGATTTATTAATCTCAATTTCAATTAAATTGTATTATATTGTGTTATCTTGTATTCCAGTATTATAGTAAATAAGTTTTCCTCCATAGATTGTTGCCGCTGTTCTTTTTCTCCATTCCTTCCTTCCCATTTTTGTGGGACTGGGGTGGGGGGGGAGGGCAGAGGCCTGTTGCCCCCTGTCACGGACGTAGATTGATCTAATCAACTCTGTGACAATCCCTCAAGGGTTTTCAAAGATAAAACCTAGTTTCTGGATCCTTGTTGTTTATTGGTATCCAGCTATGCCAAAACTGATTTGATTTTTGCCACCTGTGTGTTATAACTCTCAATGCCTAGAAAATTTTCAACCTGGGGAGGTGAATTATAAGTTCTATTATAGCAGAACTGCAAGTGGAAATAGAATGAAGAATCTAAATCCAACTTTATTTCTTTGTCTTTTGAGAGTATTTTTCTTTGTTTCCTCATTTTATCTTCATTTCTAAAACCACATTATTCAAGATTAGATAAATTGGAAGTCATACTATTTGCAGATTTAGTCTTATAAATGGTGCCTGGAATAAATACTTCTTGAAAATGTCCACTAGCAAAGTGACTTGTCCAAAGGAGGCTAGATATAATTTATTTATGACAATACAGATAAATCAAGAGAAGTAACTTGAGTCATCTCTGTGAGTCTCAAACTATTGTTCTCTTGTTTCTGTTGTGGATTATCCTCAGTAATAGTGATTTAGATATCTTGATTGCTTGGCCTTTCAGCTAGAGATCTGATCTAGAGACTTAGGCGTATTGCTTTGACATGAAAATCTGTCCCTTTTTGATGTAGTTCACTGAGAGGAAGTTCTTGTTTGGGATCCATGCTGTTGCATGAATTTACCGCTTCCACGTGCCAAATACAACCTGGCGGATGTTTGTTGCCTCAGGAACTGACTGATGTACCAGATGAAGAGTGCCTGTGACAGCATGTCAGCTACAAAAAAAGGAAATGACTTGGAAAACACTAATAAATCTAGAAAATAATCATTTCCATTCAAGTGTATAGGAGAATTTGGCAGAGAAAGAACAAACAGGCATATTGTAAGGCAAGAGGGAACAAGACAAATTATCTTTGATATCCCCACGTGAGACATATTTTTTTCTGAAATATTTTGTTAATACTCTGAATTCAGATGTGAATGCATTTAAAAAAAATGTTTAAGAGAAATGTGTAAGCCAGTGCTGAGAATCTGTGTATGCCTTAAATATAGGAAAGGCTGCTAAAAACTGTTCCAAGGTTTTTATTGTTAAAAACGTGCAGTGCTGACCTATGTTTTTTTCTTGGTGATACCAAGTAACTCAGACTTACTTGATTCAGTTGTCTAAGAATTACCCATGCTAAGGTATAAAGATTATGTAGCTAGGAAAGGCCTAATACTGCTTAAGAAGCTTCTCTCAGTGTATTCTTACTCTTATCTACACTTTTGTCTGAGATTGCCCTGAGTAAGGTGCAGCGCCTTGTATTTGACCTTATTGAACCTCATTAGGCTCACATGCACCCACTTCTCAAACCTGTCTCATCTGCCCTTCTGTTAAACGGAAAGGCATGTGGAGATCCATGTGGAGATCTCTGAATTGAATGGAAGACCATCAGAGGTTCCCAGACACATAGAAAGACACTTGAAAATCACTTTTGGAACACATCAAGGCCTGTTGTGTGCATGGAAATACACTTTGAAGCCCTTGGGTCAAAATAGAATGGACCTTGGAGGTAGTCTGAGAACTTCCAGGTGAAAAAGGAAGGCTCTTGGAGGACTCTGTGTTGAACAGAAAGCAATCCAAGATCTCTTGGATTGACCTCAAAGGCACTATATGGCCTCTTGGCCATGTGGATAGACAGCTGAGAGTCACCCATATCAAACACTCAGAGGCTACTGCTGAGCACAGATTGGCATTCAGAGGAGCCTGTGTGGAACAGAAAACACTTTCTGGCCCCCTTGAAATACAAAACTTCACACAGAGTCACCTATTTTGATCTGAAATGTGCTTGATTGACTGTTGAACACAGAAATACACTTGCGGGTCCCCAGCAGAACAGGAAAACAGCAAGCACCCCAGTTGAACCAGATAACAATGACATATCTCCGAGTTAAACATAAGGGTGCTTTGAGTCCACTGACGCTCACAGAAAGTTACTTGGAGGCCTCTGAGGATCACAGAAAGGAATTCTTTACCCTATGGACTACAAACAAACCTATTCCTAGGTCCCTGTGCTGAACAGCGGGAACTCAGAGGCCATTGTCAAACAGAGAAAGGTACTGAGGGAGCCTTTAAGTGCAGAAAAAGTGACCAAGGTGATTTCTGAACAGACTGAAACTGGAAGGTACAGAAATGAGAAATTGAGAGATTATCAATCCTTTCACTGTATTCCCCAGAAAGAGGCCTGGCTGGAATTGGGGCCAGATGTTCAGATTCTTAAGCAGTGAGCCAGTATGTGGAAAGAAGTTTGGCAACCAGGGCAGAACACAAAATATTATACAAACTCATCTTCAATCCCAAATATTCAACTGTATTTATTTTTAACTGTTCTATCTTTTTAAATTGTTTATTGAATGAAAAAGTGAATCATTTGACTAATAATTTTGTGCTGCATTTTCTGAGGAGAAAATTTCAAAATGCAAAGAATAGTCAAGCTCAACTTTGCTTAGATTTTGGACCTCCAAATAAAGGATCACTATATAACACCAATGAAATGGCTAATTGATGAATTCCTCTGTCCCAGAATTTAGCCAATTCTTAAATAATCTACCACTCTTGTAGAGTTTCTGACCCCTAAATATGATATTATGTGAGCTGACAAATTAATGTTCCCTTTGCCCTCTTGCAATTCGTGTTAATTATCCAGGACTGATACAGATGAAATGCATTGACTTCATCTTATCTCTTCTTAGCTATCTCCAAATTAGACAAAATATTACAAAATCAGTAGGGAGAGCTTCTTTCAGAAAGTGATTTATTACATATCTGAGGTGTCTTTTTCAGAAAGGAATGGAAATATTTCTTGTTCTCCACAGACTACAGAAGGAAGCTTAAGTAGAAAATTCAGGATATGTTGCCAATTTCTGGATGCTTAGATGAGCTGAAATCAACCTGCTATGTCTGTACACCATTCTGAAGGTCAGATTGTTTCACAGTACCTACCTATGTAGAACCTACCTACTGATACCTAGCTAGGTATCAGTAACACTGAGCATATTGAAGGGTTGTAGAGAAGTTTGCAATCAGAGTACAAATTATAGTACCTGGTTAAATTTAATAGCCACGTGATTTCCTATCTGGTTGTACTATTTTGTCTCCACTGTGTCTGTTAAAATAACTATTTTTTTCCCACGTATTCCACTCTCACACTTTACCTGAGAAATGTTATGTCCTCTGATACCCATCATCTCGTGTAACTAGTGGTAGAACTAGAGGGAATGGCTTCAAGCTGCACCAGGAGATAGTTAGGCTGGATGTTAGGAAATACTACTTTTCTGAAAGAGTGGTCAGGCACTGGAATGGGCTGCCCACAGAGGTGTTGGAGTCACTGACCCTAGCAGTGTTCAAGGAATGGTTGGATTTTGTGTTGAGGGACATGGTTTAATGAGAACTATTGGTGATAGGTGGATGGTTGGACTAGATGATCTTGTAGGTCTTTTCCAACTTTGGTGATTCTGTGATCCCCTCACTCCTGCACTTTCCCACAGTAACTAAATCTTGGTAGAGCATCACAGTATTGTACAGATTAATTGACTCACCACAGTGCCACTTGACTTTCTTGTGAACTGAATATTAAAATATTCTTATTTTAATAACTGTATCTGATACAACATATATTTGTGGAAGCAGAAGCCTAAGAGACACATACCATTCTGCAATAGCTAGCCCCACTTATTTCAGACAGAAACAGTGCCAAATCCAACTATCCAGATAGAGTTTGAACAAAACAATTCACGCATTTGTTCCCAAGATTGCTTTTACATAGTTCAGTATGCACAGGCTAAATCTCTCTGCACATGAGCATGAAGTCTGTTCACCTAATATTGTTGTCAAGTTTCTTTCATGAAGAACAAATACCAAAAGTTAAATGCACACTCATGCTGTCCATGTCCTACCAATTCAGGATGTGTCAAGTAGAGGTGGCGCACATCGTGTCCCAGCAGTCTGCCTCGAGGACAATGTTTAAGAAGATCCACATGAATTCACATGAATAGAGTACTGTATTTCATTCTACACTGTACTTCTATTTTGTGGAATGTGCAAAGCAGGACAACAGGAGAACTTGCTGTTTTGTTAGGTTTTTTGTATTTAAAAAAATGTGAGTATATGTCAGAAATAACAGAGGCAAAAATCATAAAATATTTAGATGTAGGCAAATAAGATTCAACATACATTGCACAAAGGTAAGGAGAAAAGGACATTCTTATTTACTAATCACAGCAGAAAAGCTTTTTTTTTTTTTTTTTTTTTTTTTTTTACAACAGCTTGCTCTAATTTTTGAGAGAAAAGGTGTGTTAAACAAATAACTCAGAAAAGTCTGGATGTGAGGTTAGAAGAAAATGAAATCTGGAAGAACCCTTAAGTTTCTGTGACAAGAACAATAAACATGGATTTTTAGGTTTCATACAAAATTTACATTTATTTTCATATTATTTAGCCATCTTCAGTCACTCACATAATTAATGAAGATGTTAAGCAGGTGCAAGCCAAATACTGAAAACAGGATGCATCACATTACAAGGACCTAACTAATTTGTCTCCTTCTTTTGACTATAGCTTACTCTTCACTTCAATGACTTTACTTTTGTCAGGTTTTGTTTTTGTTTGCGTGTATGCCTATTGTTGACTATTCCAGGCATCAAAACTCAGTTGTCTACCATTTTTCCATGGCTTAAGAAGGAAGGAAGGAAGGTTAAAAGTAATGGAGAAAACGGAGAAGAAAGGTCTCCAGACACGATCACTGCCTGTTTAGGAATTGAGCTTTATTAAGATCACATAAAAACAAACTTTACAGCTCACAGGAGGACAGAATAGTAAAAGAATGAAATTAAGTTTAAGTAGATGCTTCTCCAGAGATTAAAAAAAAAAAAAAAAAAGAAACTTGGAGACAAAAAAAAAAAAAATTCAGAGGAAAAAATGAATCATCAAAGGTAATCTGAGCTGCTTCTACGTCAAGAGATAACTCCATTAACCAAATACAGAAAATGGCCAGTAATGACAAAAAAAAGTACAATGTACTTCAAAATACTGTCAAAATTGACATGATTATTGCATTTTATTAGTGTTAAGATTCTCAGGAGAGTAAAACAAAATTTACATTTAGCTGATTCACATGAAGATTACAAACATAACTTAGATTTTCTGTTAACCTCAGTAAGTTGAATCAATAATTTGAACTTTTCTCCTTGTGAAGATGCAGTAAATATTAATCTCTCTCCTGGTTGTTGGGAGTACTTTTTTAAATATTTATGTATTCTTTTTATTTCTGAATTACACCTATATAGGACGGAACAAGAGAACAAACAAAGCTGCGTTCTTTAAACAGCTACTCAACCTCTTAGGCTAACATTTGAAACACAGTAGAATTCAACAAAGCACTCACTCCGAGCAACTTATTAGAAAAACCTCATTTGTGGAATCTCAATATTCAGTTATTATATTTAAAAATTTTCAAGAAATGAAGTTTCAGGAGCAGTATTTAAGTATAATAAATATACCAGTCCAGCTATCACTTAGCTAGAATTACGATGCCAGTTTTTTTCAAGAAATAAAGGTGAATGAAAATAAAATTTTAATTTCACATGAAGTTTTGATGTTTTGATCTTTGAAACAATCCTTTTTTCATCCTTAATCAAGGCAAGATGTTAAAATTTTGAGATTTCCCATGGAAGTAATATTTATCTCACACAATCTCATGATGATTTCCTGTTTTTTTTTTTTTTTTTTTTTTCTGTTCTGTTGTGTCCTTACATGTTTTCTCTTTTTTATTATTATTATTATTTTGGGAGTTTATTTATTTGTTTATTTGTTTATCTATTTATTTATTTATTTATTTTTATTTTTGGGAAGGAAAGAAGAGAAGAAGGAAGAGAGGGAAAATAGGAAGAATGGTAACAAGAATAAACACAAAGAAGAGCAAAAAAGAGGAAAGTGAGAGAGAAATAATGATTATTGTCATTGTCATTTGTGATTTAATCCAAGTAAACAGCTCAGCACCACACAGCTTACATACTCCTCCACCCTCAGCTGGATGAGGGGGAAGGCAGAAGTTAGAAAACTTGTAGTTTCAAATAAAGACATTTAAATAAAGAAAATAAATTAATAAATACAAGGAAATAGGGAAACAAGTGATGCACAACACAACAGTTCTGGTGCAGAACCTTTCTCTAAACCCCATCTGACCCTTTCCTGACCCAGCTCCATGCTATTGTGTCTTCTCTCCTATCATACTTATGTGCATTTGCATTACCTGTAGTTCCATTTTTTTTTTTGCTAAATTTAGAAAGTGGATACAGTTCTGTTATATATATATATACATATTTATATATATTTATATATATATATGATATATATCTATATATATATCATATATATATAAATATATCTATTCCTATTTCATTTCAGCATTTAAATGAACCCAGAAATTTCAGTTAGAGTTCTTTGCATATTTTATACTTTTCAGTGACTCATTACATGGCACACTAGAGATTTGTAATATTAAGAAAGCACTAGAATTACTTATATTAATTAACAATATTATAGTTAAATGCCAGCTAAATTACTGAGATGCACTTCTCAGTACTATGGGGAAAATTATGCTGAAATGCTAGAAAATGCTATTCCTACCTGTACTTCACTGACAGGTTTGTTCTTTTTCCTTTAACTAGATCCATTACAATCCTGATTCAAACAGACTTGTCTTTTCTCAGTAAGGTAGGATTAACTCAGTTTTGAAGATTTTATAATAGAACTGAACATGTAGAAATAGGTGAACACATTTAGATGAAAAAGGATCTGATCTGATTCAAATGTACCAAAGTCAAAGTCACACAAGAGGATTCTGTAGTTTTGAATATAGACAAAACTGTTGTAAGAATCTCTATGCCTTTCTTAGGATTATGATGGATTTGGAAATAATAATGGCCCAAAAGTTTTACATCAATAGCAAACGAGCTCTATAAATTAACATGAGTATTATTTAACTGTGTGCAGTATATGTGGGTGAGCCATGCTTTAATACTATACCACATATGCAGTTTCCACATATACTGTACTCTGACACTACTTTTAAAAGTAATCTGCTTGTCTGTGCCACAGTTCACTATGAAGCCTGATACAGGTGGGTTTCTCTCTATTTGTGGTGTTTCACCTTTCTCATTAGTATCATTGAGATGTTCTACCCAGAAGAATTTCACACAGATCCTAAGAGACGTCAGCCACAACTGCACTACAAATGTTAACCAAAAGAAAATTGAGATGGTTATGTCTATAGATGTTAATTAAATATGTGTGAAATTGTCCTTGCCATGATGTTGGTATTGACAAGTTGTTCAACCCACTGGGTGTCTCTACTTGCACCAGTTCTTAGGGAATAACTTTTAGCACATTGTATCTCCCAGCTTGTTCCCATGGATTGCATGCGGGAGAGTTACCTCACCTAAGATTATTCCAGGACTTGTCCTATTAATTTAAATAATGCAGACAACTAATTTCCAGTGCCTAAAAATTATTTGGAACTGTTCAGTGTAATATCTACATGCAACTTTTGTAAGTTGTACTTTGGTTAGCAGTGATCTCCTCTGGGAATAAGTTTTATTGTTTTATTCCAAAATAATATCACTCAGACATAACTAACTACAAACTTTCTGGATGTTCTTAAATGTTCTGTTTGTTTGGATGCATGTTGCAGAAATATTATGCCAAGTAGGAAGCAAACATCCACAGTTTCTCAGCCAATGCAAACATATAGAATACCAGGGATATCAGGAGAAATTCAGCCAAGTCTTGACTTGAAAAGATGACAAACTTCATAGGAATATTGAGAATGATTTAAAAGAACTTAATTCAAAATGAGACAACTGTGAGCTTCTAATTTCCTTGTTGGTTATTAAGAGCCAAATTAAACATCACTATAAGGCACAGTGATCTTCCCTATTCTTTGCATTCTCCCTTTTAGAGATTATTCACAGTAATTCCTCTGATTACAATGGACTACTCTCTGCTTAACTTGCTCTAGAACTTAATTTACCCCAAAAGCGTTGGAAAAAAAAAGATGCTTCTGAAATGTCAGTCGTGCACAGCCAAAGAGATTGTGTTAACAGTCCTCAGTAGTATAATCTGTTATATTATGTCACTGGGAAGTGTCCTCTGGGAAGCAGAGATCTTTGGAAAACAGTTTCTCCAGTAGTCCTGCAAGGCAGAGTGGCTCTTCTTTATATTTTATGTTAACTGCAGCTTTAAACTGCTTGAACTTCCATGAGAAAGTGATGCACTTTAGAGGAAAACATAATGCTGGATCCAATAGCCCCAAAGAGGCAAGACTACTGCTGCTCCATGTCCACATGTCCAACCAACAGTGATGCTGAAAGTGTGTTCCCAGTAGGCACACATTAATGTGTGACCATATCCCTACACATGCATATATACATGCATGGATAGCCAGCCATGTAGACTGCAGAGTGACACACGGAGCACCCACACAGACACATACAGCTCCAACGGCCCCATCCTGCTGCCTGCTCTTGCTGAAATGGATGGAGGACTGCTAGTGAGCATATATATATGTATATCTGTACAAGGTGGAACCCTCCAGTAGCTACTAAGACATTCAGTCTGCTCAGCAGCTTCTGCTAGATCCCAGTCTCTGAAGTTGCTGACATTCAAGCCCATGGAACCACAGTCCCTCATTGCTGATAGAGTGCAATACGTATATACATATATGCATACACATATACACAAACCCTGGCATACATGCATGCATGCACATATACACCAATACCCAGAGCTGAATAAAATCTGAGGGATCACCACGGAACTGCATCAGGGGAGGGTTAGTTTGGGTGTTAGGAAAACCACCAGAAGGTTGTTAGGCTCTGGAATTAACTCCCTGCTGGTCATGGCCCCAGGCTGCCAGAATTCAAGGAGCACTTGGACAACTCTTTCAGACATAGGGTTTGCATTTTGGGTGGTCCGATGTGCAGGCAGGGGTTGGACTCAGTGATACTCGTGGGTCCCTTCCAACTGAAGGAACAACTATCACTCTACACCCTTGGATAGATACCCTCTGAGTCCAAAAGGTACTCCAGCACTGACTCACTGTGACAGGTTTCACACCCTGACAGCCATCCTGAAGCTTTTCTAGGACAGTCCTAGGAGGGGTCCAGACAGGGTGTCCTGACCTTTGAGTTCTTAATTTGGATTTTCCTCTGCAGTTATGCCCATGTGATTCTCTGGGTATATGCAGAATTACATGTGATGGGATGATGGCTCCTTGAATTGTCCTTGGAGGAGCCAGGGTAATACTTCATCTCCCCTTCCTGTCATTTTTTTTCCTTTGTGAGTGTGCAGATGAGCTTTTATCACACAATCTAACACTGCACATTCTTTGCTTCAATAGCTTTTCAAACATGCTTTACACAGTCTGGCTGATATGAACTTTGTACAATAAAAAGTATATTTTTTAAGTTAAGGAGAAGTTTTACAGCTTGGTATGTTTATTTACTAAATACTTTTGTTGCAAGTTGATGGGAAAAAAAATAAAAAAAAATGAAAAAATGGAAACTATCCAGTGATATAATAATAATAGGTTAAATCCAGGCCAACTCTATCATAAAATAGAACAGCATTTTATAGCCATTCACTGCTTTGGTCCAGCTGGTATAAATTGAGATAAGTCCTTTGAAGCCAATTTGTAGCAGATAATGAGCAATTTCAGTCTTTCAAGCAAAGAAGAAAGAGAAACAAGATGTTGAAAATGAAGGAAAGGCAATTCGCAGAATGTAATGTATCAGAGACAAGAAAGGCAGAACCCAGGAAGCTGATTCAGATGACAGTAGAATCAGTCAGTAATAGTTCTTATACTGTTTCAAGGTGTCAGTTCTTCAAGTCAGGTGCTGTGATGAATTCTGCCAACAGCAGAACATCCAGTGTTATTTTCATGGCATACTGTTCCCAGCCCAAAATAACAATCAAAGGCTGTATTTTCTTTTATCGTTGAAGGACTTTTCTGTGTGTACATATGTACGTTTCTATTAGTGCTGTTTCTGTTTAAAAGCAGAGATTTTGTTAGTCTCTGTTTTAACAAAGTTTGGTAGCCAGTCTTCAACTGAGATCTTCAAAGCTGGATAACCTTTACCAAACTGAGAATTCAACAGAAACTTAGCACAAGACTCTCAACTGATATTAAATAGCATAGGTTTCCATGCTAATGCAAATACTCTAACACGAACCACCTGATGTTATGACATACTCTCTCCAGTACAGGCAATTATTTCTACATTAGTAATGTTTTAAAGCCTGTATATGAACCACAAAGCTCTAAGGTTAAACTGAATTTTCAGTGCTTCCTTTTGGAACCAAAGGCCACTGTAATGCTTACATATCCAGAACTCTTATATTTTCGTGTCTTTTTTTTTATTATTATTATTTTGAATTTACAAATATTTACAAATATTTCTGCAAATGAATTAAAAATAATTCCTAAATACTGAATTCCATCAGTGTGTTTTGATTTCCCCGTCACTGTATTCTCATTACCTATGATGCAAATTGTAAGTGAAGGCAAACTACAAAGTACTTCAAGCACTTATTAGAAATCCAAAGAAAATTTGTGATTATTAGAGGGAATTGCAAGTCACCTATGGCCATGGATTCACAGTGATGAAATCTCCCTGAGCAGCCCTTATTATCCTTCAAATTAAGTTATAAAAATAAGCTGTGAATACTAAGTCATGAGATTTATTTGATTTAGCTGGACTTCTTAATTCTCTTAGACTTACGTATTCATTGGTCATTAGAATGTTTCAGAGTATATTAAGTTTAGTCTGGCACTTAGTAATTTTAGAATATATTACTAATGTAGTGGATCTATTTCTATTTCAGCTCTGTCCTTTCTACCATGCATTATGATAGCATCTGTCATAATCTAACTAATGCTGTCTTTTCCATAGTGTACCCCAACATGGTACATAGCAGCAGAGGTAAAACCTCCGTTGCAAAATAACAAAATTAAAACCTCCTCACTTCAACTAATATAATGTTATTAGTAGTAAAACAAAGAAAACAAAACACTTTCATTATCACAATTAAATGTTTCATGATGTGATTTCCACAAAAGTGGAATATCTGCATGAAAGATCTAACTTAAAAATCCCACACTAACACAAAAAAACTCTTACTTTCCAAGCACCTGCTGAGTATTCATATAAAGTTTCAGGAGACTCAAGTGTGGCAGATTTTCAGGAGAAGATATATTCACCTGAAATATCACAATAGTGAGTTGTTCATCATTTGATATTTACATATTTGATAATTACATTTTCTCATCGGGAGAAAGAACAAAACAAAATAACAAATTCTTTTAATCAGTCTCCTGTCTTTAAAAATGCATTTTTAAGTTCATAAAATGTCTAAATACAGCAAAAAGGGTGAAATGCACAAAAAAAAAAAAGAGTTTAAAGAACATAAGAAGAAGAAAAAAAACTAAGTTATTAAACAATACAGCATATTCAAACAGCTGATATAAAAAGCATATGTGATATCAGCAAACTGAAGTTCACGCTTTAATGGGCACTAGTGAAACACAACTCAATGAAAAAAAGACAACACAACAAAACAACAAAACTAGAAAAAAAAAAAGTTTACAAATAATTAATTAAAAACACGACAGAGAACCTAGATCAAATCCCAAAGCATGCTATTTCTAATTAATTCAATCAGACATGTCAATGACGAAGGAAACATTGATTTCATTATTCTGTGGCAGCATACATTGAGTCCTCTTTTCTGACCAGATAAATCTGAATACAATCAGTAAAACACATTGAAGTGCTCACAATATCCAGAAAGTAACACAGGGAGAATGATCAACATGTCTCTAAAACACAAATATCGAAATCTCTAATGCTGGTGGCATACGTGAAAGCAAATGTTTCATACCCTTTGGAATCAGATAAAAAACAGAATACTTCAGAGAATTTCCTTATTGTTTTTGACTTCTCACCATTCCTTCATCCTAATGAGTTTCCAAGGTACATTTTAAGTCTGTCTGAAAGGATTTAAGAAACAAGAAGAATAAATGAGACTGTTAAAGGGGTCTGCAATCTTAAACAGGAGCAAATGAGTCTGCAGCTGTGCTAATGGCACGTTCCTCTTTTCTTGAGGTAGCGGTTTGGAACTTCTAGTGTAGTCTGTGTGGGGATTATGCACAACATTTGCAGCTTGTTACCTGGTAGCTCAAGCCCTGTCAGACATTCTCTTGGGCCAAAAGAGTAGATTACTTTCTTTACACCTTCTCCACTACCTTTCCTCTGGGTATTACCAAATTCTTCATTTAGCCTTCGAGAAATTTCAGGAACAGTACCTAATTAAACTCAGGCAAAATGATCTGGGTTAACGGCAGTAGTTTGTTAGTCTTAATAAACCTGGTAATTTTACCTAGAATGAATTAGAGAGCACTTAAATAAGATTCTCTGCCTGTGGATTTTGGAGGGATGGAGTCTCAGCCTGCTGAGCAGTAATGAGCTGCTGAGAATTACAGCTCTTTCTAACATCGCAGCTTTATCAAGAAAAAGGCAGCTGCCTTCTTTCTGAACCCTCTCAGCAACTTAACAAAGAGTGAATAAAAGTTGCAGACAATCCTCTGTGTCTTCTCCATACATTCTCACACTAGCTTCCACTTGATCCATTAAGAAATAACAGTACTAACAAGAAGGGTGTACTTCAATCTGTTGTGCTGCATACAATACAGAAATTGTCTAATCATCTGGGGTAGGGGAAAAGAAAAACAAAAAACATTCATAATTATAAGTAATAGTGTGTAAACAGTGATCTAAATATAAGAATTTTAATTTTAAACCAATTCCCTCCATGAGGTGTAGTATATTCTACTCACCATAGGTGTCTACTTCCATTTAGGATACCTTAGGATATATTCAGTATTCTAACTGATAACTATCCATGCGTGCTTAATACTTCAAGTGAAATTCCTTTTTTATATTGTTGTGAAAGTCTAGTTTTGTTGAAGGTGGTTCTCTTTTTGGAACAGGCTGCCCAGGGAGGTGGTGGAGTCACTGTTCCAGGTGGTGTTCCAGAAAAGGGTAGATGTGGCACTGAGAAGCATGGTTCAGTGGGTGTTCTGGAGATGGGTTGATGGTTGGACTAGATGTTTGTCATGGTTTTGTGATTTTTGGCTTTCGGTATTCGACATCATAACATCATGTGGGGCACTGGGACTTTAACTGTCAATGCTTAAGTCCTGGGTACCTGCCCTGAAGAGAAGAAGAACTACATTCCCCAGGGGACCTTGCGGTCAGGGAGAGGAGATTTAACACCTGGCAAGGTCACCTGATTGTTTTTTCTCGCCTGCCCTTCGTCGTGGGCGCTGCTCCCGTCTCCCTGCTGCTCAACTGGACTGCGCATCTCACCTCAGCGTTGTGGTGAGGCCTATCCACCCTTTCAGACATTCTCTCTCTCATTATATTTGATTTATTAGCTTCAATTCTGATTATATTGTATTATAGTGTGTTATCTTGCATTCCAATAATATACTTAGTAAATTAGTTTGTTTCTCCTCAGATCGTTGCTGCTGTTTTTAATTATTTTGGGGTCTCCTGTTTCCTTTTTTTCCGGAGGCGCGGATCTGCGGATCCCTGCGCCCCGCTCGTCACGGAACCGGGCCGAACCAGCCCGTAAACCGTTGACAATGTTACAGGTCTTTTGCTATCTCAATGATTCTATGATTTTGTGATTCTTAAGTGCCATTGGTTGCCAGCTTATGCTAGTGGTTCAACAGGACTCATGAATGAGAGATGGCAAGAGCTTGTTGCTGCTACAGCTAATGCAGTACATGTATAAGATAGCCTAAATTTTACAAGAAGGCATATGTGGAGAGGTTCTCTCACTTGGAGCCCAACTAGAAGACTCAGATATGGAATACTGATCAAAAATCATAAAAGCATGACTGAAGTGAACAGGTTGAATGTAGATGCTAAATTTCGAAGGAGAACAAAAATGTGCACTTTCCTCTGGTTGCTTATGAATCTACAGAATCTACAGAATTCAACCCTTGGGTTGAATTATATGGTTGAAATGGCCAGCCCTGTTTATGTGTTTAGCAAGGACAGAGAGGGATGAGGAAGTAAAAAGCAAAGGTGAATATGAGAAAAATTGTAGCTCAGTAGTAGCAATGTCAGCACAGTTATGATGCTGGAAAGTCCAATGACTGCTGTGTTCACAGACAAAAGCACTAAGTAACAAAGAGTGGTGATGAAATTTATTCAAAATTCCTAAATTAGAGCAGAGAACAGATTATTTACTTTTTAATATCTGTATGTAAATGAAGTAACTGTATTACTAGAGAGGATTTCAATCTTGGAGAAATATAATAAAGGTCTCACACAGCCTGTAGTTAGTCATTACAATTCTTGAATATATTCAGATTGGTGGGATATATTTTTTCCCCCTCACACTAAGGACATCATGCCTAACACAAAGAAGCTCTATTTTGGACCTCATTATATGGATAAAGATGAATTAATTCCTGGATTAGTATCTGACTGTTGCTTAGAGACTAGTGATTATGACCTGATTATATTCAACATAAGCAGATAAAAGATAGTCCCAATGAGTTTTCTTTCCTTTTATTGGTTGTAAGATGTTGCTGACCACCACTTCCTAAGAAAACACCAGGTTCCAAACTGGTGACTATCTTGTCTTCATGAATTATGTATGGAATTTCAGACAAGTTCAGTTTCCAAATTAAGAAGAATTAAATAGGAAATGGAAGATGAAAAAGATAAAAGGAAGCAAAAATATCTCTGCCTTCCCCTAAAAAATGGGAGTGGGGTTGGTGATGAAAACAGTTTTTGAAATTATTTTATTGTACTTGAGAACTAATGATTTCTTCTTTGTAAAGAATAAAGTTTTGGTCTAGAATATGTTCTAGACCATATGTTAGTAGAAAAATAAAGTTAGAGGCAAACAAATCCAACTTAGAAGTCCAGATATAAGCTGTTAACAGAGAAGAGCTTAACTGCCAGAACAAAGTGCATAGTGATGGTTCTCTCTCTGCTGATACCTTACAGGAGAGAGAGTGGATGACAGGCTGGAAGTTACTCTTCAGCCACACAACCATTACTTGAACACTAACTGGCTGAGTGGAATTTTGTTTCCTATATGGAGAGAGAATAAATAGAAAAAAATGTTTTATTTTTCTTCTGGTTTTCTAATGCTTGAGTGTGCAAACAATGAAAATAAATTTCATTTTATTTTTTCAACTTAAGAAAAAAATAGGGAGGAGAAACAAACTATTCACCAGGGAATCAGAAAGGTAATAAAAGATTGGGAAAGAACTTAAGAGCTCTTAAAGAGTGCAGGATGCCTGTCTGTGGCTTTCTGTCATGGTCTGCTCTTTCTTGTCTGTGTCCCCATGCTTCTGAGTCTTGTTTTGATAGATGAAAGTTCAAGCAGTGAAAAACACTGTCAGACTGAAACCATTTGTCACTGAAAGCTAACACTGCTGTGTATAGATATTGGGTCTGAGTCATGTCTTTTCTTTTGACAAGGATGTCAGTGCTATTTGTCTCAGACTTGTTTATCTGCCAGATCAGCCTGCCATTTCTACCCTGGGTCAGCACATAGGAGAAGAAGCTCACCTCCAGTAACACTGTCAAATTGCCCTCGGCACAAAGACGCCAAGCTGATGCCTTCGCATATTTTAACTTCTATAAGATGCGGTCACTAAGAGTAGTTTGCCCATACAGAATGCCAGGGCAGTATGCCTATTTAAAATCCATGAAAGAAATGCATTAATAAAGCTTTTAATTTTTGTTTCAAGGAAGAGATATCAGAAAGGACCATTTTGATCATGCTTGTATTTTTATGTTTTGGCACATCTGGTCATCAAAACACATTTTGACTACTCACAGCTCATGTTGTTAAACAGTGGCTTTTGGGCTGGAAATTAATCCTTGCTTTAATCTTCATGTTAGCAGAGAAATGAATTGCAAATGTAACTACAGATGATTGGACCTTGTCCCATTATTTGGTTTACAAACATCAGTGCTGGGATTATTATTTTTTTTTAATTTTTTTTTTTGTTTTTTTTTTGTTGTTTTTTATTTGTAGATTGAAGGATTTAAGGAAGGATTTACATAGTTCCCTTGTTCTCTGAAAACTTCTGTTGCATTTCAAACATGAATTACACAGACAAGGGCTGAAGACATCAGAAACATACTGCAAAGTAATGCTACAAAGGGTACATTTGAACTGGAAAGGCAGATTACTATGCTAATATGAGAAGGAAGGGAGTAAGAGCAGATAAATATTTCAAATCCATCAGTCTGTTCCTGAGAAGTGCTATTATCACTGAAGATTATTTTCATTTGTTGACCTACTGTAAATTATGTTCCAAAGGGTGCAAAATGGTTGACCATTTGGATGGTAATATAGCACGAGAATGAGAAATACTGAGTTTTGATTGGTATGAGTGAAATGGATTAGATAAAATGGTACTATTTCATTCTTACACAAAAGGTTTTCCATCTTGGTGTCTGAATTTAACTAGAAATACAAGTTCTAAATTATTGTCAAATTCCCTTTTATTTTCTAATTCTCCTTAGTTTCAGACTTCCATAGACTTTTAGGCTCCTTCAATTCTCCTTTTTCTCCTAGGTGATTAACTACCCACACAATTCAGAAAAGCTTAATAATAGACTTATAGAGTGGTCTATTACTCAAGCAATCTGAAAGATAAGGTACACAGATATTCGTTTCATACTATTCCACAATCCTATTTTCTGTGTGTTGTTGTGAAAGAGATAAGAAAATGTCAAAATACTGTTATTTCAATCCTCTGTGTTGTGGTCACAGTATTCCCAGCAAGAGTAAAAGAATAGAGAGCAGTTTGCAAGTAATGAAGTCCTCATAAGCATCTTGTAACAGTGAAAGTAGTTATTCAAACTTGTTGAAGGCAGTCAAACTTCATGCATGTAACACAGGGTAGAATTTCCCATAACCTTGAGGACTTTTCTCAGCTTAACACAACTGAGCCTTTTAAGCTAACAACTCATTCTTGATAGTACCCCATAAAGTGGTGTAGTTATCTTCTTAAGTATTCTTGCAGACAGATGAATTTATTTTCTGTGAGTCTTGTTAAAAGAACAAGAGATTTTCACACCATTTATTTAAATAATTGTTCTTATTCTCTTCTTTAACATATTTAACTCCCTGCCCAGCTCCAGCATTTCAATGCACAAACTTAAAATTAATGAACTTCAAAATGAGCTTCATCAAATAACAACAAATACATTTCCTTGTCTAGCATATAAACTAATTTAAGTTTAGACACTTCTTTTCCTGTGATTCCCTTACTCTAAGTGCAGAACATAAAACTCACAAACTTCTGCCAATAAGAATTCTTTATTAAATGGGGAAAAATAATAAGAAAAAAATAGAAAATAACAATTTTCTAGCTTTTCATATGGCTCCTGTGAAAAGCCATAAAAACGGCCTGCCTGGAGTTACAATCTAGGAAGTTCAATGCACTTTGAAAATCTGTGTTTCATTCTAATTTGATTTTGACTCTGGAACTTGACTGGAAGAATCTGGGAAATGAAAGCAGGAATTAGGAGACAGGCACTTGGATGGCAAAGCCTGGAGAAGGCCTCAGTCCTTTGATAAGAAGACGTGAAAGTTGCCTGAAGAGCTTATCTAATAAAATCCTTTCATCTGGGCTGGTCCAACTGTACTTAGAACATGCCTGACTTACTTATTTATCTTAATCTAAACTGCTCAAAAACTGCGGAAGATGCATCTTCTCCTAGCAGATGTATTCATAAATTGCCATCCAAAGTTTCTTACGTTGAAATTTTTTTTATGGTTTTTGGAGACAAATGATCAAAGTCAGTATTTTACTTGTCATTCTTCTTATTAAAAGATCCTTTTCCTCACAGTTTCTGATATATTTTTTTTCTTTTCAAAACTAAAAACCAACAACAAAATCACACAGATCTTGTTTTAAGTAATTTTTGCTTTTCTCTGAACTCCCCAGTACCAAAATACAGCTGAATGACTACCTCCCTTGTCTTCTCTGCCCTATTATAATGCAGATTGAAATTTTATCTAATTGCTGAATGGTAGTTGTATTTTGATATGTGATAACAGATCATGAAAAATCACCTGAAATCCTGGCAAGACTACCCTAATGGAAATGCTAGCAAATACATGTGATGTGACAGATTATTAATTGTTTCATTTGTCACCTAGTGATACCTACGGCAAACTCTCGACTATTGCAATGAGCACCTTGGGTTCACAAGTAGTGTGATGCAGTGTTTGATCTGTTCTTTCCATCTGATTTAATGTATGAGTCCTGTAATATAACAAACCTATTTAGCTGTGAGATTGAGTTTCTGTAACTGTCAGCATTTACCAGGTACTGTCCAGTGATCCAGGCAAGACACCCGTCAGACAGACCTATGATCTAATCACTGGTTATCAGAAGCTGCAATACTTCTGCTCACTGAATACACAGTTGTGGCTCTTGTGTAGGATGTTTCACAAAGCATTTCAACTTAAATTTATCTTATTATCAGGTTGACTGTTAGGTCAACCTGTCCTACATACTCACCTAATAATTAAAGAAAGACAACAGTTTTCTAGTCTAACTATAGTATTTTAGCATTGTACTTGAAGTTTCCACATTGTCAAGTTCACTGCAGAATTGGTTTCTTGATATATCATGAGATATGCATATGTGCACTTTCCTAATTTACAATAGTTGCCATTTAAGGATTACAAAACATCTTTAGTGAAAATTTTAATGAATTCAGTCTCACTTTACCATGGAACAATTATATTTTTGAAGTCTAGAAAAGTGATTTTGCATACCTTGAATGTGGAAAGGATGCCAGAGGACCGATCACGAGAGCCAGGGGAATATCCTCAACTCAGATTAAGTTCTGTCTTGATCAATTTAAGCCAGCAGATTTATCAAGGAAGTCTAAGTCAGACAATTAAATAGTTGCATGTCTGTGTTACAGGAAAAATTTTGTATTTCATGGAAGAGATTGCTGGAACTTCTCAGACAACCTGAAGATATAATGCATTAGTAATGTCTGACACTGCATGTACATTCCTGGTATAAACTGTCTTGAGAATTCCAGATAATACTGTTGCTAATTGTTAAGGACCTATAATAGATATATAGTAGCATGTCAGAGGGGAACAATGGTGATGTCTGACATAAGATCTAGTACACAATTAATCTTAAAATCTATGTTGATTAAATCGGGCTCTCAGATCATAATAGGGTACCATCAGTGACCATTAATAGAGAAAAGTAATAGGAGGATCTGAGAAGCCATGAACCTTTGCAAAGATCTGGATAGAACAGGTGCAGCTCAGTTTCACATCAAGAATGATATTTTTTGTAATCTCCTGATAGGAGTTTAGTCAAGTTAAATAGGAATAGTTTTTAAATCATTAACTTCCATGGACTGAGGAAGGAATAAAAGCAGAGTTATGTTTGTGTAGAGGTCTGTGCTAAGCATTGTAGCCTTTAGATCCTCTGCCATGAAAAGCATGTGGAGTTTATACAAGGGGCTGGTAAGTGTGCATACACATCTGAACCTGAAAGGTAGGGAAATGAAATGCAGAACAAAGATATTCTTTGCTGTATTTGTCAGTATATTATCCCTGTATTTTATCCCTGCCAAAAGAGAGGATTTACTAGCTAGGACACCATTCACAGCAAATATAGCTAGGATGTTTGCAAGCGCAGCTGGGCAAAAGCACATAATACTGTTCAATATTTCATGGACATTCTTAGGTTTCCACTGAGTCAAAGATGTCTGTATTATGCTCTTTTACCCAGTATAAATATGTCCACATGCAGAAATAAAGAATTTCTAATGGCATCATGTCATTTAGTGACTAACTAAGATTATTCAGATCCTTTCTGAGCATCTCCAAGCCCCTGGAGATGCTTAGAATTTTCAATATCTGCTGTCTCATTTGGCCTTCCAATTCTTACGCTGTGTTCTTAGACTGTCCAGAGCTCTGTGCTGTCACTGTCACCCATCCGCGGTACATCCTCTGTAACCTTCTGTCCACAGTGTTGATAAAATAAATAAATTCCGAAAGGAGTGGAGAAAAGTCAGTGAGGTCACAAAGGATAGACAGCACATTAACTGCAGTTGCACAACACTGGCACTGTAATGTAACAAAGTTAATAAGGTATAAAGCCTGACTACTCGTTTTATAAGCAAACTCTTCCTGGTAATCAAACCAATAGAGCAGAGAGAGTCAATTATGATGATCTGTGGCCATATATGCACAGGTACTGGAGATGCCAGCCAGTTTTACACAGCAACAGCAGACATTTATGAATGTGGGATCAGATGGTCTTTAACAATGAGCTGCTGTTAACCAGAGCCAAACTATTACCCCTGCTAGAAGGAAAACACTTGGCATATATACTTATAAGCTCTACAGTTCAATAGAAGGCAGTCACTCACATACTGTTTGGAAAAGAAAGAAATCCTGAAAAGGAAGAATCCTGAACAATTCTAAAATTGTTGTAACAGTTAAAGCTCTTTGTCATAGACATAAACTAGTAATGAAGGGATTACATCTGCCCTGATTTAAAGGACAGACGAGCTGCCAAACACACTGAATTAAAGCAAAATTTTCTCCAGTGCAGTTGCAACACTAATCTTTGCCAATATTTTCTTCAGCATTAATAGGAATAGGGAAATCTTGAAAGTAGATCCAAGATTATTCTACAGTATCTATGTTAGGTCAAGAAAATAAAGCCAGCAATGCCGTGTTTATTGTCCATGTTATAAACGTTTTGGTATCAGCTAAGTTCACCATGTGTGAATGTGAATCATAAAAACAAATATACTCCTTTGCTGTAAGTCAGGTTGGTGAGACTCAAAAACATGCTCATGAACAAAATTCGTGCCTTTGTTAATATTCAGTGTTTTAATAGAAAAACCTGTTCAGAAAAATGTGCTGTCTATGAATCTAAGGAATGAATTTTAGCTTAATAACCTAAAAAGATACATTTCCATAGAATTTGGACAATAAACTGGATAAATAAATTAAATTTCAATCCTGAAACCATCTCATATTTAATTAGGTTAAAAAGGTCAAAAAGTGGTAACACATTACAAACAGGCCATGTCCTGTTCTTGTGTTCATTTTGGACTACAGCCCCCTGAAGCCCCAAGAAAGAAGCAGATGGTTCCAGCTGGCTGTAAACAGCCAAACAGCCAACAGAACAATAGTATTGCAGAGCATGCACTTCTGTGATTTTCAAAATGTATTCTTAAATTCCCGAAGCACTCATGGAGCACTCAGAAGCTCTTAATGAAGTGCAAAACAACACCAGACATGCTTATATCTGTAAAGCATAGCTCAGAAGACTATTTAAAAAATATACTGTGTTACGTATATTGTCAGTTGATCTCATGCAAGGAATAAGGAACACTATGCATTCAAAAAGAAGTAGTGGATATTTTTTACTCCTTCCCTCCTTCCTCCCTCCCTTCCTTGCTTTCTTATTGCTGCATGACAATTGTCACAATAAAAAGAAGCTAGAATTAGCACATGCTAAGACACATCCAGGCATACCATGCAATCTTGCAAGGTCAAATCAATTTAAAGCTTATAGCCTTTTGCAAGTAATGGTAACATGATATATAGTAGTCTAAAAAACAAACAAACAAACACAAGGTCTTCTTTTCCAAATTGCAGTCACTTTTGTCTAGATTTTCAAAATAATTAAAAGGTTATAGAACTAGGGAAAATTCAGTAAACAGAGAAGAAAGTAAAAAGTAGTTTTTCTCTAGTTCTGTTTTCTCCAGAGTAAGTGATTCTGTTTGAATCAATATAGATTTCTTGCTTTTGCAGTTGAACTGCTTATGCTTTGAAAAAATGCATGCCTTTAGAATTGTTTTCATTGTTTTCCAATGAAGCATATTTAAATGACAGCGTAGATTCTCCTGTTATTAAGATGACATAAATCAGGAAGTGTTCTATTCTGTCAAAGAAAACTGCTGTGAGCAAGTGCTGAAGAATCTTGGCACAGCATTTAAAATTAATATGTATTCTCTATTAGTATTCCTAGCTTTCTGTTCACTAAACATTTCTTTGTTTTTTAGAATATAAGCCATATCTCTCAAGGGTAATGTTTTATTCTTTAACACAGTAAACATACTGACCACCGCTAAGAATCTTGTAAGACAATTTGCACTGCATTAGCAGGCCATGAATCTCCCTTTCCAAGAATTTCCAAGAATATTATAAAACAGAAGCTTAAGCAAAAACATGGTTTTGTATTGATTTCTTGGGATGTGATATACACAAAAGTGTGTCTAAAAAACAAAGATACATGTTCATATCCAAATCCATAGAGTTTCATAAAAACTGTGTACTTCACAAAAAAAATATTGTTTTCTTTGCTGAGCTCTCATACCTGTTACCAATTCTATCTATATGAATTTTTGATTATTAATCAATAAAAAAGAGTATGAATATAAAATTTCTGTTGCAATACATACATTTTTCCCCTCGGATTGTATAATACAGTACAATAAAATAAATTTCTATTCACATTCACTATTTATGTATATTATATATACCAATACATATACTGTATACAATTACAATTGTATTGTGGCAGAATATTTTCTTGAGAAAGATAAACATTTTTTCCTAATAAATTATAGAATTGCCTGAGTTGGAAGGGACCTTTAAAGGTCAGTTCATCCAACTCTCCTGCAATGAACAGCTAGATCAGGTTGCTCAGCTTCTGAAGGGGAGGTCTCAACAGTGCAGAGCAGAGGGGCAGGATCACCTCCATCAATGTGCTGGCCACACCTCTCTTGATGCAGCCCAGGATATGTCTGACTTTCTGGGTTGCAAGGGTAAATTGCTGTCTCAGATCCAGATTCCATCCACCAGTACTCTGAAGTCCTTTTAAGCAGGTCTGTACTCCATTGTTACATTCACCATCTTGTATTGATAGCAAGAGGTGTCACAACCCAGGTACAATTGCAATTGCTCTCCATGAGAACTGTTTTTCTGTGTTACAGAAGCAAAGATTATGCCTTTGACAGTCTTCTTGGTTTTTTTTTTGTTTGTTTTGCATCATTTTGTTTTCAACCATTTAATTTGCTATTATGGAATTTATCTAGACAGTCACAAGGGAGCATACGTAGGCATTCTACCTTGTATGACTTAGGATGATTAAGCTTTATACTTCGAAAAGGACACATGACATATATGATGTTAAAATAGATATTTTTCCTCTCTGTTGTTTGTCAGCTTTGATTCTAGCTTATTTTCCTGCCTCTTGCAATAATTTCATGTCATTTTTTCCTCCAATTACTAATCTTGTTTATGTAACTATTTTACAGGAGTTTTCATGAGATTCATGCATTCTTACAGTAAATTCACTATCCATGTGGGGGGGAAAAAAAAAAAGCTAGAATTCATCAATAGCACAACTGAAATAAAAGGATGAATGAAAATGTTTGACTCTAATTTCTTGTGAAAATATTTGCATCATTTGGGACCTACATTAAGGTAGAGATATTCTTAGCAAGTTAGTTTCCACCAGTAAGCTTGAGCTGTGTAAATACCATTGAGAAACAGCTAATTTGAGGAAGAGAACTCGTATTTTATTTCTGCAAATATAAAAATTATTTTTTAGTATTGAAGAGTCTGTCTACTGCGGTCAAATTTGGAGTGCACCATCTTCAAATTCAATGTATTTTCCCTCTCTCCTTTTCCCTGACTGTCTGGAAAAAAAAAAAAAAAAAAAAAGAAAATTAAAAAAAAAAAAAAAAAGAAAAGCATTTGGAACGTGTGAGAGTGGACATAAACAATTTTAACAAATGTTTCACTCTGCATTATAGACAGGATTGAGCAGTGGGCCCAGGTGAACCTCATGATGTTCAAGAAATACAAGTGCAAGATCTTGTACATGAGTTGAGGCAGCCCTCACTACTGGTACAAGGTAGGGGATGAAAGGATTGAACACCACCCTGCCATAAAAGACCTGGGGTTACTGGCGGATGGGAAGCTGGACATGAGCGAGCAATGTGCCCTTGCAGTCCAAAAAGCCAACAGTATCCTGGGCTGCATCAAAAGAAGTCTGACCAGCAGGGTGAAGAAGGTGATCCTACCCCTCTACTCCATGTTGCTGAGGCCCCACTTGGAGTACTGTGTCCTGAAGTGGAGTCCTTGGTATAGGAGAGGCGTGAACCTGTTGGAGTGCATCCAGAGAAGGGCCACAGAAATGATCCAAAGATTAATGTCCAGCCTCTGAGCATCCTTCTAATTCCTTCACAACACATTTGAATGTGGCTGTTGTGCTTTACAGCTGACTTTTCAAAGGTAAATGATATTTAGGGCAGAATAATACAGCTATGGCATGGAATTTCCATTTCAATTAAGCTTCCCATTAGACTACACACAAATGAAGTGTGAGAGCATGTTTCCAAGATTCTTCTTCACCAAAACACAATGCCACCACTGCATCTCTGCTTTCTGTTACATTATGCTAGTATTCCTGCTAGCAATACTGAAATAGAAGTAGTTAATTTATATGGGAAATTACTGGCTGTTGATTATATTCTGCTTAAAAGCTAATAATATCTGATTCTGGTTAAAGGCAGCTTTCTTTCCCTAAGCCTTTGATTTTTAAATCTGGAAGCAAGATTCCTAATGCATTTAGGCATCTTTCAAAATATTATCTGAGTTTAATCTCTGTTCATCTAATAACAGACAAAAGTTATATATACCAAGGCAACATCCTCAATATCATCCACATGAAGACAAGGACATATTTCAATATAATCAAAATTGTAGGATTTTCTCCAGCATGGTTTCATTGTAGATGACACAACTAGAGCAGATGAAATGTCAGCCTTGTGGATGATCAGAAAATTGAGTCTTAAAACCATATATAGTTGTTTTAAGTGTCAGTAGATAGGCTTAAGCAAAAGAAAAATATTCCTGCAGAATCAATGTCAGCTGCTCCTGTACCATTTGCAATATTGCAAAAGTAGACAGCAACAGTTCCAATTTTAAATTAAATTAAATTAAGAAGTTATTTTTTATAATCACAATAAAATTCTCTACAAGTATTTCAGGTATCCAAGTAAGACTCACAATTACATGAACACAGAGCTTTAATGAGATACAAAAGGTTTGTATCCTTTGCAATCATCTTCGAAATGGATTCTATTTAATGCCATTTTATATTCTCATTAGAGTCTTTGTCAGTTAAGGCATCAGAATTTTAATGATCGGCACAGTCTGTTTGAAAACTATAAACTCTTAATGGACTTAAAGAGATTTTAGCATTTTTATTTTCTGGACTCATCTCACTTCCCTCTCCTGACAGAGTTTAGGAGATACCAACAGGACAGAATAGAAATGCTAGAAGCAGAAAGCCACAGGTTTTAAAATAAAGTCTAGGGTAACTTAAATGAAGAACATGTCACAAGGATCCAGAGGTCATGGATCTTGGCTATGGGAACTGGGCTAAATCTAAATTAACATTTTCAAAAGTCAGTGAAATGCCCAAATGCAAAGCAGGCAGTTGGCATAAGTGATATGTTGTTCAGAAGTGCTAAATATTTTTTCTTACCTTTTCTATAAATTGATTATCTATCCAGAGAAGGCAATGGTCTTATCCTGAGTTGCATTGTGATAACATTCATCCGAAACCAATACATTGATAACAGAAAGACAAGGAATTTGGATATTGTGTGGACACAGTCACTGAGATAGCGTGAACCAAAACATTCTGTGCCTTCAGCTATTTTTGCCTTCATAATGTTTTGTTTTCTGAATTCTAGATTATTTATTTAAAAAGGAAAAAAATCCACAGGAAAGAAAGAAATTCCAAAACGTCAATTTGCAATTAATTTGGGAATTTATCACTAGAAAAAAAAAAAAAAAGAAATAAAAAAAGAAATAAAAAGTGTAATAATTCTGACTACAAACTAGCCTCAGTTTACAAGAAGAAAATGGGAGAAGACCCCAGAAACCTCAGACCTGTTAAACTCTCTTAGGCAGCTCAGTCTGTGCCTAGATAAGTTTTGTGCTTAAATGTGTTGGTTAATATCCTTAGCTGATTGTTCCTCAGACTTGACTATACAGCTTAATTCTTATTGCATATTCTTCAATAACTATAACTGTTAACAATTCAGTTCTTCGAATAAAAATGACTTACAGGGGGAGATGTGGTCAATGGACAACATTTCTCTTAATGGGTTATAAACTTCATGTAATATGGTGAAAACAATGAGTAACTAGCACTTTGCTTGAGCCAGTGGACAGAACTTTGCTAAGATTGTTTCTGATACATACATTTTGTTTTTGTTAGTAGTGGATTGTTTTGTTTGTTTTTCAGATATACATTCCCCCATCTCTTACTTTAGTATTTAACAGTTGTATCTTAACACAAGTGTTACGGTAAAAAAACAAACAAACATATCTTCCCCTATTATTTTAGCTATGGAATCAGCTAGACTGATTGCGGGTAAATTTCCTGTAGTCAGAAGTATTCAAATATCTTGATAGCTCAGTACTTAGAGATGCCAATAAGAAAGTTCCAGTCCTCGTATATAGAATCAATACCTCTAAATCAGGATTTGAAACCAAAGCTAAAATCTTGCCTGTAGAGAAGTTAGTATAAATTTGCATTGATTTCATTAGAGCTAGCATTACAACTGTGGTATTTCCTTTTGTTGTTTCAGCTTATTTTCATTAACTAGATCACATTTGTTTAAAAATAGATAGTTGCCTACAAATAAAATCTGTTGATGAAATAACAATAAACTCCAGGAGTGCAGGTTGGGATTTATATTGCCCAAGCTAAGCAATCTAAAAGTCAAATCTAAGCTTATCATCTAGGCTCCTTCTGTAGTCCACAGAGTCTGAAGGGTAGTTCTCTTTTAAAAATTAGCATTCATCTTACATTGCATAAATGTCTCCCTTGAGGTACCCGTTTCCATGTTATAAAATAAGCCTAGCTTAGACAGTATGCCTGCGTTTAAAATAAATTTCCTTGGGACTGAATGCCAGGGCAACTGTTGATTTTAAAAGAATTGCGGATACTAATGTTAACATCAGCAAAACTCAGCAGTTTAACAGAAGAACAGCTGGTACTAGACTGATGAGCAGGATGATTGCAATTCATCAAAGGACTAATGAAGATCTCCATGAGACACCTCTAGTATTTTCTGAAAGAGAATATCAAAACCAGGAAACAGCTAAATATAGCATTTCAAAATTCACTACATGAAATGAACTGAGTGCTGCAAATGATTGAAATTCATGTCAAAGCTCATTGTGCAGCCACAATTGCTAATTAAAAGAAGTTAGACCAAAGTATGATTAAATATGGCAATCAATAGAAGATGTATGAAATGAGGTATATGGAAGGGATTAAGTGCCTGTAAAGGTGAATCATAGATGGGATCTTTTGAATTTAAACTGTGACACAGCTGGACCATACAGCTATTTAGCCCTGTGTATGTGACATCATTCTTGTTTGATATCTAAATGAATAGAAAAGTCAATTCATGTTTCTATCAGAGTCTGATACTAGATGAGGAGGGATGAGAAACTGATGCTGTTACATAAGGCTAGTGAGATGCTTAGCAGATGCTCTTTAAAACTCATCCTGGTCTGCAGCACACCTGGAGAGCCAATGTTCTCTGCTCCCTTCACTAGTGAGACACAGGGAGACTCAGGAAGAACAGCCAGCACTAGTTATTTTCTTTTGAAGATAAATCCCGTGACTAAGCTGAAAGCATGATTAGAAATAAATATCTGTAAAGCATCCTGTGATAGACTCTTCTAAACAGATCAATAGCCACTCAGTCTCCCTTTAAAAGAAAGATTATAAAGTATTTACTATAGCAAAAAGCTAGAAGTAAATATGTCATGAAAAAGATTTCCATTGGTAGTGTATTCCTTGCCAAAAAAGCAATAATTACCTTTTATATTTATTGAAACTAAGGCTGAAATTGCATTCTCTTTCTCTTCCAATCCTTCAAAGAAGCAACATTTGCTAAGCCAAAAAGAATTATTTAAAATTGCAGTTCTAAAACTGCTCTACTGTGGTGGGTTAACTCTGGAAAATAGCTAAGCATCCACACAGCTGCTCTCATTCTCCCTTCTCAGCAAAAGAGGAAGAGAAAATAGGATAGAAAAGCTCATAGGTCAAGATAAAGGCAAAGACATCACTTACAAAGTGATCATAAGCAAACCAGGCTCAATCTGGAGAAAAGCAATTTAATGCAGATGTAGATAATGACAGAAAAATGTTAAAATGACACTTTCCCTCATTCTTTTTCCTAGCCCATATCACTGCCCTCACGTGGCAGAGGTCTCTCTCTCTTTAGGTGATGCAAGAAAAGGGAGGGATAGAAGTTTCATTCAGCCCACGCCAGACCCTCTTAGCCTCTCCTTCCTCCTCACACTCTGCTCCACTGACAGCTGCTCAGGGCTGCAGCCCTTCAGGAACAGCCTGTTCCCACAGGGCTCCCCGCAGCCAAAGCTCTTTCAAGAAGTGTCACCCTGCTGCAGCATGGGCGCTCCCTGGGCTGCAGGTGAGAATCTGCTCCCGTTGGTCCCTGCGGGGCTGCAGAGAGATCTCTGCTGTGGGCCTGGAGCCCCTCCTGCCCTTCTCCTCCTCAGGCTTCTCTGCTTTTCCCTTCCTCAGGGTCTTTTCCTCATCCTGTGCCCCAGATTCTGATACCCAGATGAGGTCAAGTCTATCTCAGCCAGTCCTGACAGCTGCCTCCTTATTTTACCTACAGTAGTGGAATCCATGAAGAAAAGCACCAGATTATGTAAAACAGCATGTTTTGAGTAGATTATCTCATTTCTCTGGCTGGTGGGTTTTTGTTTGTTTTCTGATGAAATTTGCTGCATTGTCAATAAGTTATTTGCAAACTATTCTATGTTAGGTGAAAAGGCTCAAAGTATTTCTGGGTTAAAAAAACCCTCTATTCCATATATTCCATTTTGCCTGTTATCCACCTGACATCTGTATAAAGCATAGGATGATTTGGTTTTTGTTTGTTTGACTGTTTTCAGGGGTTGTACCTCTCCAGAAATACTATAGACTTTTTCTAAATCTATTCATTTTTCCACTCCCCAGTGCACAGAGGAAGGGTATTTTGTTTCATCACAGAGAATGAAAAATCATATTTTACTTCCTTTTTATCTCTTCTTTCTCATAGACAAATGATTGAAAAATGGAAACTAATCCCATAGAGGCATAGATATAAAACACAACAACTTGCTGCAGCTGCAGGAATTGAGTACCTCAGGTGGAGCTGATTGAGCAAATAAGTCTCAGGCTTTTGGTTTAGTTTTGCTTTTCCCCCTTGTAACTGCATCAGTAAAGTTTTTGTTCAATCAGCAATTCTTAAGAAGTGTAGGAAGACATGTATTTGAATTGCAGTGCAAATATTATTTTAAATACTTCTACTGGATGGAATAAGCTTTCAAGAGGCCAGACTAGATATCCATTATAATCCATTTTGGTTTTAGAATCAGTGAATTGATAGTAAGTACAGTGAACAATTGTGGGCAAACTTTTTACAATTTGTAGAAATTTGTTTTCAATAATTCAATATAGCAAATTCCTGTGTAGTTCACATATAGTACAAAAAAAGTAACTTAGGAGTGTTTCTAGTTTGTAAGTAATAGGAAATATAAATACCTCTCGAAGAACTCAGACCTTACAGGATTAGATGCTAAAAGCACCAAGAAGGATAGGTCACACTCCTCAAATTTAACTGAAAAAAGGAAGATTGAACTTACTGTTCTCACAGCATTGTGTATCCTTGATTCTGATGTATACAAGTAGCATTCATTGCTCCTTGGTGGAAGTGTTGTGATCCAGCATAATTTCTTTATTTTTTACTCTGTTCTGAAGTAGAATATTATTTCTGTGATTAAACAGCCTCTAGCAGTCTCCACTAGCAATACAACTAAGTAACCCAGAGTTGTCTGTATTTTATTTTGATAAAAGAGCTCTAAGTATAACGTGATGTTAATTGTCTATTACAAGATATTTCTTCAGTGTTCATTCAAGAGGAAAAGTGACACCGGTTTAACCATGGACATTAGCAGCCACGTGATGGTCCTCCCTCCCCTTCTACCACACACTGCCTTTTTCAAAACAGCTTTTGTTGGTTATTAAAGACTGACTGGTTTGCACCAGTGAGTGACATCAGAGTTGCAAAAACTTTTCACCCAGCTAGAAATGAAACATATATCAAGATGTCAAATGTATTTTCAAAATAAGATTCAGCCATGCAATAGGTACTTGCTTTTCATAAATGTTCAGAGTTTCATTTGTTCATAGTACCACAAGGAGGACTCCAAGGTCTGTTATCTTGAGGACAACTCAAGAACAAGTAAGTGGATTGTGCTAATTTATGAGGGGAAACAACGATCTATGCATAGCCTGCAAAATAATTCATAAAAAGTTTTCTGCACAGCTATCTCTTTTTGTTTCTGTCATGTCTGTTCACTTAGGAAACCTTTTAAAAGCCTTTCTTTCTTGATAGATAGCCAGTGAATCACTGTTTTAACTCCGCAAGAAATGACCAGGGAAAAAATCCCCAAACTTTTACACTGCTGTTCCTGTTCTCCACCAATCTAAATGGAAATCTAACTATTCAGTGTAATCTCTTGTTTCCGTTTCAACAATAAGTGGATTTTTCCTTCTTGTTATTGAAATCTGAATATTAAGTTAATGTTTCTTCTGCATTGAGATGTTAAAGAAATCACAGTTATGTTAAAGGTGAGATGGAAGAGCAATAAAACACCTTGACTTGAAACAATTGGTTCCTTATAATCCACAATCCCACCTTGATGTCTTGTTTTTTTAATTTCCCCCCCTCTTTTCCCTATTTTTTTTCTTATGTGTTTTGTTAATACTATATCCTCTTTAAAAAAATGCCCTTCAAAGTCTACCTAAAATCAAGTGACTAGGACATAAACAATTTTATTAAAGAAAAAGTTTATTCAGAAAAAAAATATATATTTTCTCTGCCCATCTTCCTGAAATGAAACCATTGTTTTTATTAGAATTTCATGTAAAATCCAAGGTCAGTCTCAAGCCTGAACAATTTATGTTCTAGACTTTTCATAACAGTAGCTTTAGACCAGTAAGTGAGCAATCTTGGTGACATGATAGATTGTTTGCTACCATCAGGAATGATTAACAGGGAGAAGTTATTGTCTTAGACCTCTCTGAATCATTTGACACATCTGTAATATTTCCAAGACAATGTTTTAATATTGAGGTACATCCAAACGACATGATGGAAAATGGTATCAAAGATCAATGATCTCTCTGGTCCTGCATGGCATTTTAATGCAGCTGTAAAATCACAAGGACTTATGTGTTAACAGCCTTTCACCATGTGTATCTACCCTACATGGGGCACAACACTTGGAAAGTAGATCTAAGTCTGAAATGAAAAACATTTTGTTGAAATTAAAGCCAAGGGGTCAGGGATGATGCTGATGAATGAAGGAAAGCACTTTAAGAAACAGCTTTTGGCTTAAGAATATGTATCTAGAATTTGGTAACATGGTCAGTAATTTATTACTTGCTGCATTTAGAGTCTTATTGACATGCCTTCTGAGTGATACCTTCTGTTTGTCACCAGCTGCCCTATGTGACCTAATATTACTCTTGCAATTACTCCAATATTCATGTTTTTTTCACTTTTCTGGCCAGGTTACAGCCATGAAATATAGCATGGAATTAAACCATTAATTGCAAATACTGTCTGCATTGGATCTTGACAGTTCAGGAGACAGAACATATATAAACTTATTGCCTGTTTTTATCACTGTTTGTCTTTGAATACCAAGCCAATTTCAGAATTCGAGCTTTATTTACAGTTCCCAAGGGAGGGAGGATGTATTTATCTTGTCTAACCTTAAAATTTGCATTGTAAATGTATGCATATGCCTCAAGTGTTTTTATAGTGATGGAGACAAACAGGCACTTTTAGGAAACATGTTGTGAGAATGTGATCAATAGCTCTGTTCTGATGGCACTACTGAACTTTCAATATAAACGTTCAATTCATGTGATTACTTTCAGGGATTATTCTATGAGCCCACCTTAAAACAAACCATCAGAACGAGCCTCTCCATCACTTGTTGCACTTCCTCAACCTATATTCTTTATGAACACGTAGAAAAAAAGTGAAAAAACTTTACAATCAAAACCCTTCTCTGCATACACAATTCTCTCCCCTGGGAGAACAGATAGAATGAAAATGAGCTACAGTTGACACATTAGTCACTTTACTTGATGTGCTAATGGAAGATACTCCAATATTGTGGGTGATGAGGGCTGCATAAAAATGTATATAGTAGAATAGAAATTGCTTGCTTGTAATGGGCAAAGAGAAGAGATTCTGAATAGGACTGGATTTATTTTATCAACTACACAGCAGTCAAAGCTGTTTCAATGATGATAAATGAAGAACTCTATCTTCTTACTTTGTAGACTTATTTAACCAACAGACTGTCTGCTCTATGATTTGTGATGGCTTTACACATTAGAAACTAACTGAGATATATAATGACTGTCAAATCCTGGTATTCCTGTGGGTTTCACATACAGTACAATAGAACCACTGTAACACATAATGGATTATAAACCATCTTACAGTACCCAAAAGAAAGCCTCTTGGAGATATAAACACTCTTAAGATACTAGAATGTATTTTAAACTGTTTCCTTTTTTTAAAAAAAAAAAAATTTGAATCAAAATGAAGATGAATTTATTTGTTAAAAGATATGTGTATGTGTGTGTGCCTGCATGTGTGTGTTAAGATCACTTCGACTACCAGGTAACATTACCTGTGCAATTATTCTTACTACAGCACTTACTTCTTCAAGTAGTTGGAAAAGGCTAACAGCTTGGGATTCCAAAAAGTCACTGACCAATTCCAATTGTCAGCAACATCAACTGATTTGTTGCTCCTGTCATTTGAGCTCTACCTCACTGCTTTTCTTTTGCAAGAAATGTGCTTCTATCTTTCTTGTTCTATTGCTGAACTGTTACCAGTCTCATTCTTCCCTGTACTCACAGTCTCACACACATCCCTATATCGCAGAAATAATCCTTCACTGGAATCTCATAATACAAATGAGCAGGAGTGAATCAAACTTTGTATCTCTCCAAAACAAGCAATCTCCAAAGTATAAAAACCAACATATATGAGAAAGTGCAACACTATTCAATTTTGACACATCATTTCAGTTTACTAAGCATTGAACACCAGAGCTGTCTCAGACCTCAACATAGAATACAGATGACTATTTGGACAGATGCAACCCTCCCATAAGCCCTGTGTCATTTTGCAAGAATGTAGAATTCTTAGATACTTTTGGACAACCAAAATGGCACTTGATGCCTATGTTTCTTTACAGACATCATTTTCTCTCATATCCCTTCAATTGCAATTCCTTCATGCTCAAGCAAGGAAAGATATTTTTAGGGAGATTTTTAAATGCTGCCTGAGATGCATCAACTTTTTCAGTTTTCCTAACTGCTATTGCACATTCACTAGCAGCTCTTTAAAAGAAAAATGCATCTTTTTTTATTACAATTACATGTTGTCTTTTCTTCTTATTGCAATCATTTGTTTTATCATTTATTGTTGTTGTATTGTTGATACACAAGATATGACCAAAGCAAAGTTTGTATGAATAAGTGTTGTTTTTGATTAAATCAGCCCATACAGTGGGAGTGAGCAGATTTTGAAGAGCACAGAGGCTTCACAAAATCCTCTTTAGGTCACCAGAAGGAACAAAAGTTCTCAAATCCAAGAATAAATTGAAGATAAAACCTTCAGGTTTTATTTATGACAACTTGAGGGAGGAAAGTATCTGTTACTTGTACAACATATGGAGCTGTAGCCTAGCTATTCCTCAGTCCTACTTGAAAACTTAGAGACAGTAGCTAGTATATAGGAATTTTTTTTTTTCTTGGTTTTACACATACAAGCAAATAATTGTTCCAATTGTATGTTCTGATATCAGAAAGGGAGCTCAAATGTGCTTGCTGCAGGAAAAAGTAACCCTTTCTGCAAAGACTGTTTTGAATAAGAAAACAAACAAACAAACAAAAAATTTCATGTGTTCTCTCCATTTACCTATGCTTTAATATCTTACATAAAGCAGCAATCTTTCTTGGGAAAAGGGATCTTAAAGGCTTGCAAGTTGCCTCGCTCATTTTGAGCTTGCAGATACTACCATAATGATGATAAACTCAAATCATGTGCACATTAGTTGGTTCACTACAATATGCATCCCTTGTATTCAATAAATATTTAACTGTCTACTGTGTAATAATTAATCATCTTGGCTTTCCTTATAAATGTCCTTCTGTTAAGGTTTCATGCTGTTTTATATCTACAATAAATCGGCTTTTCGAAAAAGAAAGCTATGGCAGACAGTACTTTGATCTCTAGGGTAATCCAGCTCTGAAGTATGAATTTTTTTAGAGTTCATAATTAATTGCTTGATAGTGGGAAGGGAAAAAAAAGGAATTTGGCATTCAGAAAAAAATGCTATAGCAGACAACAGCTGAAATAGGATCAGAGGTGCTGTTTAAAACCGCATATTTAGTACATAATCTACTTTGTAACTAGACCTTTATCATTGACACCAAGACTACAGCTCTAGGCTCACGTATAGTCTTGGCCTATTGTGTGGCATTTCCTTTCAGTCTTTTGTGGCTCTGTGTCACTGAATCCACCAGGAAAATAAGGTTGGTTTTACATTCATGGAATATATAATAGCTGTAGAAATGCACATGCATTCTCAAGTCACACTGTGGAATTTAATAGTGTTTGGAAACTACAGAAGATCTGCACAAGACAAGCGCAGATACTTAAAAGCTTAGAAGCATCTCTGTTAATTGAATAGCCCCTCATACAATACATAGAAAAAAGCCTTTCTCTTTAGGCACTGTATTTAGTTCTAAAAGAAAAAGTTGTTAAAGCCAGTATGTGAACTGAAGAATCAAATAAAACAGATTATAGGAATTGCAAAAAACAAATATACTTTTTTTTAATGTATCCTGTCCCTGGAGATGATATGCCTTTCTGCTTGTGGTCCTCTATCCAAACAGATTTCTGAAGGCAAGTCCCTGAGATGTCTCTTTCAAAAGTCACAGAATCACAGAATCACAGAATTGTAGGGGTTGGAAGGGACCTTCAGAGATCATCGTGTCCAACCCCCCTGCCAAAGCAGGTTCCCTACACCAGGTCGCACAGGTAGGCATCCAGGCAGGTCTTGAACATCTCCAGAGAAGGAGACTCCACCACCTCCCTGGGCAGCCTGTTCCAGTGCTCCGTTACCTCACTGTAAAGAAGTTCTTGCGCACATTTGTACAGAACTTCCTATGCTGCAGTTTCCAGCCATTTCCCCTTGTCCTGTCTCCATTCACCACTGAAAAGAGTCCAGCCTCGCCATTCTGCCCCCCACACCTTAGATATTTATAGACCTGGATCAGGTCCCCTCTCAGTCTTCTCTTCTCAAGGCTGAACAGACCCAGTTCACTCAGCCTTTCTTCATAGGAGAGATGCTCCAGGCCCTTCACCATCTTTGTGGCCCTCCGCCGGACTCTTTCCAAGAGATCCCTGTCTTTTTTGTACTGGGGAGCCCAGAACTGGACGCAGTACTCCAGATGAGGCCTCACCAGGGCAGAGTAGAGGGGGAGGATCACTTCCCTCGACCTGCTGGCCACGCTCTTTTTAATGCACCACAGAATGCCATTGGCCCTCTTGGCCACAAGGGCACACTGCTGGCTCATGGCCAACCTGTCGTCCACCAGGACACCCAGGTCCCTCTCCGCAGAGCTCCCCTCCAGCAGGTCATCCCCCAACCTGTACTGGTGCATGGAATTATTCCTCCCCAGATGCAAGACTCTACACTTGCTTTTGTTAAACCTCATCTGGTTTTTTTTGCCCAGCTCTCCAGCCTGTCCAGGTCTCGCTGAATAGCAGCACAGCCTTCAGGCGTGTCAGCCAATCCTCCCAACTTCGTATCATCAGCAAACTTGCTGAGGGTGGCCATTATCCCCTCATCAAGGTCATTGATGAAGATGTTGAACAAGACCGGACCCAGCACAGACCCCTGAGGAACACCGCTGGTTACAGGCCTCCAACCGGACTCTGCACCACCAACAACGACCCTCTGCGCTCTGCCAGTCAGCCAGTTCTCAACCCACCTCACTGTCCACTCATCTATCCCACGCTTCCTCAGCTTTGTTATAAGGATGTCGTGGGGGACAGTATCAAACGCCTTGCTGAAATCAAGGTAGACTACATCCACTGCTCTCCCCCCATCCACCCAGCCAGAGACAACATCTTAGAAAGCTACCAGGTTGGTCAAGCTCGACCTCCCCCTTGTGAACCCGTGCTGACTACTCCTGATAACCTCCTCTTCTTCCAGTTGTCTGGAGATGACATCCAGCACAAGCTGTTCCATCACCTTTCCAGGGACAGAGGTGAGGCTGACTGGCCTATAATTGCCTGGGTCTTCCTTCCTTCTTGCCTTTTTTGAAGTCATTGCATTCAGATCTGTTTGTTGGTTGCTTTTCTTTCTTTTCAGTATAAGATGGAAAATCTGTCAGGGCTTCAGCACTGACATGCCCTTTAGCTGTATTATGCAAGGTGTATTCCATAGATTGCTTCCTACAGTTTTGGTTTTATTTTCTGTCAAAAATTTACCTAAAGTAGAAGAGCTCTAAGAAAAAATAGGTTTATCCACTAATTCCGTTCTCTCGTGATATATATACTCCTGTTGTTTGAATGCATTCTTGAGGATGTCTGGGTTCTTCATGTTTCAATGAGTTCTAAACTTATCTCTTCTGTCCTTTTTTCTTCCCACTTTCACAACAATGAGATTGCTCTCACAGATATATAAGAGTAAGCTTACTGTCCTTGTGCATTTTGTAGTCTAAAATCCTAGACATTTTCTGAAAGTGACTGAGGCTGAGGTCTCAAGGTAAGACATAGAGATGTCTGAGCTGTGAGTGAATGCCTGAGAGGATTGGAGTGAGAGAAAAGGCACGCTGCCTAATACTGTCAGGTTACATGATTCAAAGCTCTTAGTGCAAACAGAGGAGCCCAGAGGCACAAGTTGGGTGGGGGATCCCCAGCACTTCAGACACAAGCTCTTGGTCAATTCCCTGTTAGATCTTCCCCAGGAGGCAATATTCAGGCACCTAGAATATGTGAGAGACATATGTCAATGTCAAATTACATTTTAGGTCTCTCTGGATATTCCAAGACGCCTCCAATTATTTCTCCAACAAAACACAGATCTCCAAGTCTTTGATATCTCAGACATATTCTAGGCACTAAACCTAGCACTTGTAGAGCTTAACTTTAGAAAGCCTAGACTTCAAAATGAGGATTTCACCTAGGTGATGCTAAACAAACTTGTTGCTGGAAAACAAGTTAAGAATCTATTCACCATTTAGGCTTGCACTTACAACCAGTAGGTATCACTACAGGGTGATTCAATCAACAAAATGCTTTGCAATGCTTCGTGAAGTGTTCTACAATGGTCTGAAATGGTTTGCAATGCTTTCCAAAAGAATCTGCCTCCTGTTATTAGGCAAAAACCTAGGTGGTGTAACACTAGGTAACTAAACACCATCAGTCACTCTTCCATTTTTCCTTCTCAGAAAGACAGGGGGAGAAAATACAATGAAAAAATTTCATGAGTTGAGATCATAACAGGGAGATATTCCCCAATTACCATTACAAATGAAATAAACGCTGTATAGGGAAAATTAATGTAATTTATTGCCAATTGATAGCAGTGAGAACTAAAAGCAAAGTAAAAACACCTTCCCCTCACTTACTCACATCACTGTAATACTCTTAGCATTAAAGAAAAAGAAGAACATCATAATAATAGCGTTGAGTTTCCCATTACATGGAAAAAAGAGGCAAGGAAAACTGCTGAGAGCTGAAATTATTTAGATTCACTCCTTGATTATAGCTGATGAAATTAAAAAATAAAGCTCCAGATGTCTAGCAGAGAGGCTTGGGGTTTGTTTTGTTTGTTTGTTTTAGATATATTTTCAATCCTATTGTCACTTAACTACCTAGGAAGTTCTATGATATAGAAACATTTTAAGTATAAGCCTTCTGCCGATGTGACTCATTATATCATTACAAAAGCCCAGAGGAGGGAATCAAAAATTAATCCAAAATTAGATGTTAATTAGAAATGTGTGCAAATGTGTGGGGATACAAAGCTATGGCATGAAGTGTGTTAGATTAGCACTTTATACCCCACCCTGAGCAAAGAATTGTTCAGAAACTGAATGCTTGGTAGAAATGTGGATGTCTATGTAAAAAAAAAAAAAAAAAAATCTTGGCCATCAAATGCTTGAAGTAGAAATAACTGGATAATAATAAAAAGATTTTGTCATTTTTTTCCTATTGTTTATTTTCATGTTTCCATATACCAATAACCCACAGGTTCATTTAGCATTTGCTGTGGATTTACTGAACACAATGGAAAAAATATTCCAATCCCACTGGGTGGTTAGGCAATGTGAAACTAAAAATGTAATAATAGTCTTAGAGAAGGGTACCTGCAAGAAAAAAAAAAAAAAAAGATTTATTAGGGAGACGCAAGTTGGTTGATATTTGATTCATTAAGTCATTTACTAATGGCCCACTCTCTTCTTGACAAATGATAGTTTGGACAATTTTCATCCCATAACCAGCTCCTAGCATGCCAGTGTTAAAGGATTTGTGGGCAACTGCAACTCCTATAAATGAAGAGGAAAAAAAAAAATAAAAGAAGAAAAAACATCTCTGATAATTGTGAACAATTTACAGGTTTCCCGGAAGACTCATACATTATTAAAAGGAATATTTCACTGTTATTTTTATGTTCATTATTATAAAATAATCCAATTATTTTCAAGCATATGATCATTGAATCTCTACTTTTGGTAATACGTAATTTGCTCACCTCCCAGTAATTACCAACACCACTGCAATTGACATGATTTCAAAATTACAGCAATAAAAACCAACACAGAAATTCCAGAAGAAAAAATTGCTACTGTTACAAAATCCCTATTTTTCATATTGTGTTCCATCTGCAATCTGGCCAGCTATAATCACTGCTAACACATAGCATATCTGCTAAGAACTTCTCTTAGAATTGCATATCTTAGTTTTCAGTCACATCAGAATATACTCTGATGAAGGCAATTGAGAAAACTCCCCCTTCTGAGGTAGAAAAACTTGTCTTAAGAACAACTTTGTAGGATCAATTAATTTCTAGATTTAATGTTGAATTTTGAGCAAAGAAACAGGAAAAAAAAAATCAAAGTTAGGCTTCATTAATAATTTTATATCCTTGGCATTAATGAGTAGGAGTAATTTTCCACTGTAATAGAGGTCTATCAGCCGTGATGTAAATTATATTCCAGAAAAGACAATCCTTTTCTGTCTTACCCATGCTCACTTTCTATTTTTGTTAATGTCATATAACTTGTTAGAACAAAGTTTCCATTTTAGCTTCATATACATATTGTATGAGTGTCAAGTCTTGACTTTTTTTGCATCACAAGTTAATGGGAAAAATCATTTTTCAAGTGTTTAGAGCATGTACAAGTTATGGTCCCAGGAGGAAATAGTCAGACATGTTGGACACTCAGAAAATGATCTATTCAGCTTTCCAAAGGGATTTGGACATCCAATCACCTTATAAATTTAATGAGAATTGGGCATACTCAGCCTCTAAGTGGTTTTGAAGAGCTTGTCCTCAAAATCCATACTGACAAATAATAATAATAGCTTATTGCTTGTGAGTTTATAGCTAATCTCAGCATACATAGCAGCATCTTTTACTGGATATTTAGTCCATTAGATAAATACATTTCTGCTATACAATACTATTAATATCTAAATATTTCTTAAACTGGGAATTGCATCTCTAAGGCTTTCTTACATACAGATAACTCTAAATATTAGACTTAAATACTCAGTTAAAACCAAGCTCCCTAAATCCAGAATCTGATATATTACTTTCTTACCTCTCACCATTTCTCTGAAGGGTACACTCATCTTGATCATCTATAACTTTTGTTTCAGATCTTCATAGAATCATAGAATGGTTTGCATTGGAAGGGACTTTTAAGATCATCTAGTTCCAAGCCCCTGCTACAGGCAGGGACACCTCCCTCTAGACCAGGTTGCTCAAAGCCCCATCCAGTCTGGCCTTGGATGCTTCCAGAGAGAAGGCATCTACAACTTCATTGAGCAACCTGTTCCAGTGTCTCACCACCTTCACAGTAAAGAATTTCTTCTTGATATCTAGTTTAAATCTACCCTCTTCCAGTTTAAAACCACTTCCCCTAATCCTGTTCCTATCTTATGAAGGCCTTATAAAAAGTCCTTCCCCAGCTTTCATGTAGGCCCCTTCAGGTACTGGAAAGCTGCTATTAGGTCTCCTTGGAGCCTTCTCTTCTCCAGACTGAAGAGCCCCAGCTCTCTCAGCCTTTCCTCATAGTGAAGGTGCTCCAGCATCCTCATCATCTTTGTGACCCTCCTCTGGAATGGATCCAACAACTCCATGTCCTTCTTGTGTTGGGGGCTGCAGAACTGGACACACTATTCCAGGTGGGGTCTTACATTATCTTACATCTTAGGTTATCACTGTTCATTCTGTCTAATGCAGGTAAAAACTTTTGAACAAAATCTTGTGTCCCTCTAGAAAATATTAGGATATATAATTAATTATTCCACGTATTTAATATGGATATTTATTTTTTATATACCAGTGCTAGCCACATACAGGGAATGGAAAGATGAAACCAGGCTCTATTTTAAATAAGTAAGTGAATAAAGAAAGAGCTAGCCTTATTGTCTTTTTAAGCAGTATAAAGACTTTAAGATTCAACTATTTTAAATCAGTTTATTGAGATGAAGATATAATTCTGCTCTCAATAAATACAAAGCATGGCTGGGATGATACTGTTTTTGTGTACTTCTTACAAGAAACCAATAATGAATGATAATTTTATTATGTTATATATTGGCTGTCATTGATAGTACAAATAGGATTCTTAAATTATTTTCTTCACATTTATTTCCCCTAAACCTTTTTAACCAGGAGACTAATCTAAACTTTACTTCTGCTGGCAATGGTTTGGTATTATGAGAGTGGCTGTTTTGTGTCATTTCACTTAATGTTTTAACCTGTTGCTGACCATGGACCAAAACAAAAACTTAGAAAACAAAGCTGTTATCAAGGAAACAATACAGAGATTGAGTTCATAAGAGGACTTCTCAGGCCCCAGCAATTAGTAGCTCAGTTGTTCCTGTAATTACAGAGAAAACCGAGCAGATGTGTGGCAAGATCACAGAGTGGTCTTATCACCAGTTTACAGGTTGAGAGCTGGGGTCACTTGGAAATTAAATCATCTTTTTCTAGTCTCAAACGTTAATTTGGAGCAACAGAGAGTATTAACATGGGTGCAGAACTATGCATGTAGAAGCTGTGAATTTTAATACTAAGAAGATTAAATAAACTGGTGGGTTGCCCCAAATTCATGTATAGAAATACCAGCTGAGCAGATTTAATAGTGCTTGCAGATATCAAAAAGCATATTTAAGACTGAAATATGTACTTAAAAAGAAAATAATAAAAAGAGATATAACTTTTCGACAACTTACTCATGCTCACATACCAAAATGATGGCACTTTCGGAACAGTTTTGTTGATATAATCATTAGAAACAAATCCTAAAATATTTTATTTTCATATTTTCTCTTATCAATACACTTACATAATGGACCATTGAATATTTTCTCTGATAGCTATATCTAAGCCAGGCATGTTCAACACAAAGCCCATGGGCCACATGAGGCCCAGCCCAGCTTGCCCTGCAGCCACCCCCTTCTGCATACCATAATGACAGTGGCCCTTCCTCCCCAAGTGGCCTGGTCCAGCCTCAGGTGCACAAATATCACTTTGCACCAACAAAACAGTGTGCTATTAACCCTATTTGGGATGAAAGCAAGGAATGGTCTGGCACAGTGAAGGGCTCACTCAAGTTATGGTAAATAAGTTTATGGATTTCGATACACAGTCCTATGAACAGCGAAAAATATGCAGCAGTGCATTTTGATTGATGAATTTGAGTATAGATTTCAGGAGTGCTGAAGAAATCACCAAATTTTGATTTGTGACTCCATTTTTAGTGAATGTAAACATATTACTTGGAAATTTCCAATGAAATGTATAGAGTTGCAATCAAAAATATTATCGTCTCTTTACCAGACTTTTATAAGCCCTTTCTTACCAGAAAGAATCATCCCTTGCTTCAGTCATACCTTATTCATGCCATTGCTTTTTTGCAGTATATACATTTGTGAGCAATTGTTTTCAAGAATGAAGCAAACAAAGAGAAAAATTTTATCACATATCTCTGATTAAAACCTTGAGAACTCAGTAAGAATTGCAACCACTGCCATTGAAACAGTGTGTTGCATTAGATGCACAAAACAATGTCAAATATTCCACTGGTTTTATGTTTTTGTTTCTCTCTTTTTTTATGTTTTAATTTAAAAAACATTAAAAAGTAAAATAAGTTTTGGTTCTTATATACATTGACTGTACTATATATTTTATGAGGACTGTTCTGAAAGCAATGGCTCCTACTTTGCAGCGTTGTCTCACAACACCAGAAACTGCTGTTAATGGTATGGCAGTAGATGTTGAACATTCCAAACCAATATTCCATTGCATTTCGATGCTATGAGACAGATGGCAACAAACGGGCAGTCTGACAAAATGACAGTGAGCATGAGGCAAGGATGTGTTATGGAATTCCTGCACGAAGAAAATTTCACCAACTGACATTTGTTAGAGCTCGATGAGTGTTTATGGAGAACAAGCAGTGGATGTGAGCACAGTGCGATGGTGGGTGGTGCATTTCAGCAGTGGCAACAAGGACAGGGGGTCACTCTGGTGGTGCAGATTTTTGTAAGAACAGCATGAAGGCTCTTAATTGCTGTTGAAAATGCACAGCTAATGGTGGTGACTGTGTTGAAAAAGAGTGTTTTTCAGTTGAGAATTTTCTCTATTAAATATTATGTTCTTTGTACTGGTTGTAGTTTCCATGGAAATAATTAGGAGGCATTACTTTTGGAGCAATCTTTGTAGATATGGTCCTATACAATTACTTTTCACTCAGTGTGTCCCAGGCAAGCCAAAAGTTTGGATGCCCATGGTATAAACAATAGCCTCTTATAATTGGTGTGGTAAGCAGGACTGGGGAAGTAATTTTGCCCCTGGCATTGGTGAGTCCTCACCTCGAGTACTGTATTCAGTTTTGGGCACCTCAGAACAGAAAGGACATTGAGGTGCTGGAGCAGGTCCAAAGAAGGGCAACAAGGCTTGTGAAGGGCTTGGAGAATATGGCCTATGAGGAGAGACTGAAGGAACTGGGGCTGTTCAGTCTGGGGAAAAGTAGGCTGAGGGGAGACCTTGTTGCTCACTGCCAATATCTGAAAGGTGCTTACAGCAAGAGCGGGGCTGGTCTGTTCTCACTGGAGACAGGTAACAGGACGAGGAGAAATGGCCTCAAGTTGCACCAGGGTAAGTTTAGGTTGGATATCAAGAAACAGTTCTTTACAGTAAGGGTTGTTAAGCACTGGAATAGGCTCCCCAGGGAGGTGGTTGAATCACCATCCCTGGATGTGTTTAAAAACCGTTTAGATGTTGTGCTCAGGGACATGATTTAGCAGAGGGTTGTTAGAGTTAGGGTAGGATGGTTAGGTTGTGGTTGGACTCAATGATCTTTAAGGTCTTTTCCATCCTGAGTGATTCTATGATCCTGTGATATATACTACTGAGAATAGTCCAAAGAAATGAGACTTGGTGACTCTAATTAGATGAACATATTTTTTTTTTGTGCCAGAGATATATGAAATGAAGTTTTCCAAATGTTACTAATATTTATTTCACAAATATACTTTCACATTATTTCAGCTGATAAAATTTTGTCTTTTGCAAAACAGTTTTAACTTATACTGAAATGCTATATATTAGTTTATACAACCATTTACCTTTCAAATTAGCTTAGTCAAGTGAAAATAACACTTTTCTTTAGGAAGTGTTAGTCAACTCCCATTGTTATTGAAACATAAAATATAGTTGCTCATGTTAGGAAAAGTGAAAAAATCCCAGTGAAAATTATATTACATACATGGAGCTATAATCAGAAAGAAAACCCTATTTTACTCCATATCACATCTTGAGCATCTTGAACAATGTGTATGCACTGTGGATGATCATCAGACAAGAAAAGAAATATGCATGACATAAGGGGATGTTGAAAAGTCTGGTATGTGTGAACCTTCACCTTGAAAAGAGAAAATTAAATGGAAATGTTTTGTTTTGTAAAGAAATGAGAAGACTTCTCAGAAATGAAAGGAGAAACTAAGAAAGGAGACACTAAAAGACCACAAAACCCACTTTGAGATGGAAGTTAGACTGACTTCCTGTAGCATGTTGTGCTACTATATGAAATAGGAAATAAATCTGTTTAGGTACACCTTGCAGTTCTCTAAGATCTGAAGCAAAGATGCTCTGTTCAGCACGGAGAGGAAATGAAAGCATACATGCATACATATATACACGCATACGTACATATAAAGCATATGTACATACTTATATATATATAACTACTAAGTATCTTAAAAAAATCACAGATTTCTGACAATAAGGGGACAAAAAATCTAGGGGACCTCTCTCCTCTTGACACAGAACACTGAATCATGGCTCCTGACAGAAAAAAAAAAGTGTGTTTAAATGCCTCAGCAATATTTATTCACATTTTGTAAGTAGGTTGTTTGTTTATTTCTGTATCAAGAAAATGTTAAAAAAAAATAAATCTTTCTGAAGGGTCTGCATGCTGTAGAATGTAATGTCAGTTCTTAGTGAAAAAATTACTATAAACTGTTGCTGACTTACCTTGCCCTTTTTGGGGAGAGGTCATTGTTGTACTATTTTAATGAAATAGATGAGGTTTTACTTCCCTTAGACTTTCCTAACTCCCTCCTCATGGATCAATATCAGCCCAGCTATTAAAATGCAATTTTAAGTTGTCCTTAGGTTTTCTGCATTGGTGTTTCTGAGGTCAATCAGCAAAGAAAAATGAGTCTCACTTTTCTATGCTGCCCTTAATCATTTCATAATCCATACTACTGTGGTGAGTCTCTAAAGGAAGAAGCGTTGTAAAGGAATTTGTTTTGAAATGCATTCCTACTACTGTGAAGTTGATTTCTCCAGGGCTGGAAAGTATTTGGAATATATGAAAATAGTTATTAAAATACTTGATATGAGCTGTCTTTGAGACAAAATGCTTCAGTGTCACCACTATTTATTTGATTTAGCCACAGAATTCTTATGTTGCTCTGAAAGATAACTACAATGCATCTCCTTTTCAGAAAGGTCCCTGAGAGCCTGTCACTGTACATGATCCAGATATGAACAGAAGTCAAGGCATACATGCATGAATCTCTAATGCCTTTTTCTTTTTTTTCTTTTTTTTTTTTTTTTATTTGAGCTTCTTGGTTTGTAGTATAAAACTTTGACCTTGTGAAATGTTGAGTGTCTTCAGATTCTCTTGACCTCAGAAGGAGCTGATTTCACACATGTTACTACCTCTAACATGCAGGAATTCTGGGGAGATTATTGTGAGGGTCTCAGAAACTTTGCAAGAACATCAGCAGCTTCTGATAATTTTTAACATCTCTTCTGCCCTTAGAATTAAAATGCAAAATCTGTATCATTCAGGAATTATTTTTGTACTAATGATCAATTAGGAATAAAATGAGCAGCAAGGATAGGTTTGTACTCTGGCATATGATAATTTATTCATGGAATAAGTTGATGGAACTGCATCAGGGGAAAGTATATTTTTTAAATGAACAGGAAACGGATAACTTTACCACCAGGTGATTCACATATATCCTTGCAGTATGACTTGTTAGCTGTGAGGAACTGCAAAATTTCAATAATCAGTATTAAAATACTCAAAACAAACAAACAAACAAACAAAAAACAGCAATTCAATAAGGTATCTTTAAGAATGTAAACAAATGCAGAAAGGAGGGTGCATTTTCTTAAGTTAGAAGAACTGGAGCCCCTCCAAGAGTGTCAATGTAATATCTATTTTCGATATATTTTCACATCATACAAAGATTAAGCCATGTGGACCCAGGGTCATCAATATATAAAAAGAAGTAATGTCAGAGGAGGTGTATATTGGAAGGGAAATAAGTTACTTTTCCCAGTTCATTCTAAGGGTTTGCTTCTTAGTTTTTCATCCTGAAGTAAACAGAAGAATCTCTTCCCAGGCATTACAGTTTATGTGATTTTGTATTCCACCAGACTATCACTTATTCTGTGATCACTTCAATAGACCCAAGAAGATAACTTTTCTTAACAGAAATTATCATGGCAAAAGATTTTTGTTTTCCCTTTGGATTAACTTCTAGCTTTGACAAGAAAAAGGGCATAAATATATTTATAGGGTAAAAAATATACAGCTCAACACAAAGCTTAGGAAAATTTTCATATAAAGAAATGTCATAATTCCTCTTTGATGAAATGCTGTCCTTGCTAACAGGGATTGAAACTTCAGTGCTGAAATCAAAGGTGCCACACTTACATATTTAAACACCAGTGATGCCAAGGACTCAAAGCATAATTATTTGTTTCCTTAACATTCTCACTATATACTATCCATGGCTTTGGAGTAAAAAATAATGCTACATTTCATAGGAAAAATAAAAATTTAATTCGTAAATGTAAAAGATATTCAGCAGTGAACACTACAGGAATGTGTTTTCTGGCTTACAACGGTATGAGCAACCTCACAGAAACTAAGTTATTTATCTCCAGTAGCACAGAGATCAGGGTACTGGGTAGCTTTGGTTCTGCCTGAGAAGACTTGTCCCTGAAAAGGCCTTTCACTGGAAAATTGCAGTGAGATGGCTCAGAAAGATCATCAACAGGCAGAAACTGTATGACTCATAAGGCAACTTCACAGGGCTGCTGCTGAATGCATGGAAATTTCATGATATTTTTCTTTAGTCTTTATTTATTTATCAGTACCATAGTCCAGTACAGCACAAACACAAGGGCTGACTGCCTTATGCCATTTCATACAATTACAGAACATTCTGAGTGGGAGAAGATCCACAACAATCATCTAGTCCATTTCCTGGCTGCACACTGGACAACACAAAATTCAAATCATGTTTCTGGGAGAGTTCTCCAAATACTTTTTGAACTCCAGTGGCTCAGAGCTATGCCCACTGCTCAGGAATCTTGGCTTTCTTAGTACTTCTATTAGGAATTTATCATCCATAAGTTTTAGGAATTTCCTCAGTCTTTGTTGTATCAGGTATACGGTACTGCCAATTAGTATTGGGAAAATTGAAGTCACCCCTAACAACAAAGGTGGGTGGGTGATCTAGGATATCTCTTATTTTCTTAAAGAATAACTCGTCAGGGTTGTCATCTTGACTGAGTGGTCTAAAGTAGAACCCGACAGTAATGGGATGCCAATGATGTCATAGCTCTGAGCCTGAGCCAAGGCTTTTAGCTTCTCCTCTTTCTTATTCATGCTGCATGCATTGGTAGAAACATTTCAAATGTGCTATAGTATATTCAGCATCTCTTTGAGCAGTCCAAAGGACCTTGGTAGTACACAGCCCCTTTTGGTATGCCATCCAATGATTTATCACTGCAAGCCCAGTTATAAGCTTCTTGGTCCAAATAATGAGAAACTCCTAAAGACAGTCAGTTCAGTGTCAGTAACAGGAACAGTGTACAAACTGGTCAGTGGTTATGGCACTTCCTGTGATTATGTGAGTGTAGGGTTTAAGACCATTCCAGCCTAAAAAATTTCCAAAAAATGTCCTCCACACTCCAAATGACATTTCAAATCATAAAAATCTTTTGTGCAAAGATACAGTCTGCTCTGATTTTGGAAAAGTAGAAGGGCACATTTGCCTTCAGGAGGGTAATCCTGTGCCAGCTTTGCTTCAGTTTTAGATATTAGTTTTGAACTGTATGAGTTATGTGCCGTTAGGAGAGGAATATTGGTTTAAAATCATCCCTGTCATCAGTATTTTCCATTGATTTGCTCCAAGCTGCTTTCTCCTCAGGGCCTGACACTTCCAGTTTTTATTTTGAGGCCCTCAAATCTCCTCTCACAAAGACCCAGGCTGGCTGTCACAAGGCTCTCCAGGCAGGTCCAGAAGCCAAGAGCCACCTAGGCTATGTAGATCCTAACTTCCGTTATCTTTATTTCTTCTTTGCACGTGAACTTAAGATTTAGATAGTTAGGAAGCACTGAGCTTGTCTGTCTGAGATGTCTGAAGTAGTGCAAACCTCTGTATGACTAAGTAGGAAAAGTAGCATTTTATACCACAGATTGTCTTCACTTAAATAGCTAGCAGAGACGAGAACCCTATTTTTGACTCTTTAAAGACATATTTGTCATTTAGTATGTCCTTGCTTTTTAAGTTTATGTACTCAAAAATAATATTCTCTCACTGCTGTGAAATCAAGAGTGTAACCAGCTGCTTCTTATTTGGTTTTGCCCCCACTGAGAAATATGCATAGCCTACATTCCCTGGTAGAGCCTGCTGATTTTTCTAGCTAGTTTAAACATAAAGATTATTGTGTTAAAGAGTAAGGATGATACGACATTTGAAAAGCCTCTTGAGAAAAAACAGTGAAGTGGAACCACTGCAAAATCATTCTGAGCCTGAGATAATTTGAACAGCTCTGCACCAGTGTTGTTCTACTGCTATCAGTGACAGGTGCTTCAGACAGCACATTTGCTAAGTATCCAAATATATCAGTGGTTGTCGCTCTCAAGAGAGGCAATCTTATCTCTGCTAAGGCTGACCAGAGAAAGGTTATTCAGAGAAAATCATCAAGAATTATATCCTGCTGGCCACCCTCACAACTCTGGTGAGTGAGAATGCCAGGGAGGATTAAGAGACCTGGATGGGCTGAAAAAGCTACAGACTGATCCCCTTTGCACAGGCTTTACCCCAGTGCTGGCACCTGCATTACCCAGTCATTGTCCTTGTCTTAATGACAAAGGAAACCGAGTTGTGTGCTTTGAGTGGTTTGAAGCATCAATAGTCAATGTTCTCAGTGGAGATGAGAAAAAAAGAAAATTAGACCACAGAGTCAGCTTTCTGCAAGAGTTTATGCATGTATTTCTCTCGTTTTCATGAACAGATTATCTGTGAGACTGTAGTGTTTCTCATACATGTAGTCTGCCTTCCCCTAGTGGTCTAATAACAAACAAATATATCTCCAAGAGTGCAGGGACCAGGGTTTGGTTATTATTATTATTATTTTTTTTTTTGCTTCCAATGGGGTTATTTTTGTATTTAAAGTGTGCATAACACTGCAAGAAACACCATGTAGAAGCAGGAAGTGAGCAGAGATTAGCTGTTTCTTTGAGTTTTCTATTTGTGTCCAATAGATGAGCCATTCATTTTTGCCAGAGGAGATGACCCACTGTCACTGCTATGGCAATACACCTCTCAGTGCTCCACTGTGCTTACATCCACTGTTAGGTATCCTTAAATGTTCAGCAAGCACTGATGAATATCGTTGGGTGCTATTTTTTTCTGCATGGAGAAATTCATTTCCACGCAATTCCACGTCAGATACCATTTTGTCAGACTGCCTCTCTGCTGCCATCTGTCATACAGGAACAAAATGTAATGGAATATTGGTGGAAAGGTTCAACCTCTACTGCCATACCACCAACTGATACCTCCGATGTAATGGGACAACATAATAAAATAGGAGGCATTACTTTCGGAGCATCTATATAGCTGGTATAAACCCTTGGTGTAATGTTCCAGCTCTGCTGCTCCTGTAACAGTACATAGCAGCAAAGTAATAAAATGTTGCTAAGTTCTTAAGCTACCTCTACTACCTGTTCAGCAAGTGTGAGATCAAAAGCGTTCATATTTCCTTTAATTTGCCAGCCCACTTGAATAACAGTTCAGAAGCAGGCAGTAGAGGTCGTTAGCTCCAGAAAAGAGAAGAAAATATGCAGTACGTTTTCAACCAATGTGAACCAATGTGAACCAATGTTGTTGTCTGTGTGAAAGCCAGTGTCTTAAAAAAAATTAAGGATAATATTTCAAATAGAATTACACACACAATGGTTGCAGGTAGATGAGACATCCAGAGATATGAGGTTCGTCTTCTGTTGAAGCAGGGTAACTCACATCATGTTGAACTAGATCACATTTAGGCAGGTTTTGAGTAGATTCAGAGAAGGAGATTCCATAGCCTCTTTGGGCAGCACATGATAGTGCTCTATCACCCTTACAGTAAAGAACTTTTCCTAATATTCGGATGGAAATTTCTGTGCTTCTGTTTGTGCCTGTTACCTCTTATCCTTATCTTCCTACTGGAAGAACTGAGATGCCAGTAAATCAAATTGGAGAGGGGATAGGTAAACAGCAGAGATCTGAGTTGACAAGACAAATGATCTTCTATCTATGTCTTTAGGATCATAACAATAAATGCCATTTTTAAAATATATACATACATAGCCACAATATTGAATTTGACAATCTCTAGCATTAACAAATGTCACAGGCTAGTTAGTGACTGTGTAGACCTTTCTCTGGCTCATATATATATTTATATATAGCTAAGCATTCCAAATTTCTGCCATTTTAAAACATTTTTATTTCTGTGGCAATCATTTAATTTTTATACACTCTCATTTTCTGAAAACTCCAGCTTATTATATGGACTGTGATAATAATGGTATTTGTGAGAGGAAAAGAAGGGACAGTGGCTGGAAAGTGAAGAAAAAGGAAGAGATATTTATCATGTCTTTTAAATACTTTTTTTATGCCTACAGTTGGCTTCACAAGCTAATCCAACAAGAAAAAATAAGATGCTCATCACAGATTCAAATGCCACCTCAATTTCTTTTTTGTGCAGTGATTCAAATATAAGCCAAAAAAGTATAGGTAATTGCATTAATGGCTATAAATGTGGGGGAAAAGCAAAAAAAAGCAAGCAAACAAACAAACAAACAAACCAAAATAAGAAAATAACAAACAAACATACAGAAACAAAACAAACATACACAAAAAAAAACCCAAAAAACAAAGAACAAATCCCTACCTCTACAGGCATAATCTATAAGTTCCCTGTAAGAATATAATGAGAAGGGAAAATTGTTCCCTGATGCACTGTTGTTAGCTTCAGAGAGACTTAATGAGACGTATACCTGCCAAACACTGATGCGCAAGTTAAAGGAAATTGGGACTGGGTTTAGACTTTTTTCATGAAAGTGTTCAGACCTGTTTGCTCATTGCTCATGTAAAAATGTGAGAAGAAATAAGAAGGTGGAAGAGGATGTTTACAAAGTTATTTGATCCAAATCTGTTGCAGAGTTGAGGAACAGGACATGTTTTTTCCTCTGCAAATTGGCATCTCCGACTCTCCTTCAAACAAAACAGCTTTACATTCATCACTCTAACATTCAGTGAAAACTAGTTTCATGCTCAGCCAATGAATTATTTCCTTCATAGCTCTTCATTGCTTTTTTTTTTTCCCTCTAATCATCTATCTGTCTATGTTATTAAAAATGATAATAAGACTTTATCAGTGAGGTTCTGGGTATCAAAATGAGTAAGGCTGACTAAGGGGAACAATACCACTGATGCATAGATAGTGCTTTATCTCAAAACCCACAATCCCTATGCACAACCCCAGTTGTAGTATACTCATTTATTATCATTTCACCACAGGGCATTGAGTCCTGGGAGCAAGGAAAAAATGCTTTCTTAATAGCACATGAACAATTTGACATTAGGGTTTCATTCTGACAGACAAGCTAATGGGTCATATAAGTGTCAGAGACATTAGCATTTATAGTTATCCCCAACAGCTTGCTTAACACAGCACATTTTCAAAAGACATGCTTTTCCACTTCACAGGGAGCCTGCCAATGCATGTCAATCTGTGGACACTTCCAGTGCAGGCAAAAGTTATTGTCCAATTAAGCAAAGGTAAAATAGTCATGATGATTCCGATAAACGGCTTGATTCAGCTGCCTAAACTCAGGTCTCTAGAGTCACTTTATATGCCTTATTGCACCACGCTTGCTCTCCTGCTGCAGGTTTTCTGCAAGTCTTGTGTCATATCTGCCAGCTCCTGCAGATGTCTCAGATACACAGTGCAGCAGTTGACTCAAGCTCTAATGGCTATGTTAAAATATAGCTTAATGTTCCTTGTCCTATAGCCTGCTTTTTAATGATGTGGGAAAGATTTATGGTCTAATAAATTGGTGATAGCATTAACATTAGTTTTCAGAGGTCAGAGGTGGAGGACTGAGTATCAGGGTCCTGGGACTCTAATTGCCCTGTCCACTCAATGAACATGTTATTCTCCAAAATCTCTTCCTTACCCCTTTCAGCCTAGGAATTTATCTGCTTGTGTACCGGATTAACTTTCATATGATGCAGCTGTTTAGCCCTGGAGCAAACTTTGGTGAAAACAATCCAAGAGAAAGCCCTCTGGGAAGCCTTCTGTGAAGGCTTCATCCATGCATGTACCTTCTGCCCTGTTCAGAAGCTGCGTTTGAGATGAAGCCCTTGCTCTTGATTTTTGCCTGAGCTATGTCAGTGCCTGGTCGTACACCTTACAGATCATAGAATAATAGAATCATACAATCATAGAATGGCTTAGGTTGGAGGGCACCTTAAAGATATTCTAGTTCCAAACCCCCTGCTCTGGACAGGGTTGTCAATCACTAGACCAGGCTCTCTGGGATCCTATCCTGGCTCCAAAAAACATCTACTTTGTATTCTTACCTCTGCAGACTGCAGCAATGCATTTGCAGAAGAGGGTCATGGAAATGTGAATATATATAGTTAGCAAACAAATTTGTTCAGGATCTTGCCATACATATGCACTTTCCCTCAGTTTGCTATTGTTACATAGTAAGTATAAACACACCAGAAAGATTCAACAGTGATCTGATGATAATTGTTCTGCAACTGAGTGGACTTGTGTTTATTGATGATGTTCTGCCATTCCTCTGCAGCTAAACAGAGGGGAAAGAAATGCCACAGAGGCATCTAATCCTGGACAAAAAGGAGGGCCACTGCCAATGCCTCACAGTGGTTTTGAAAAGACAGATAGTGAAGCTTAGAAAGGAGAATGGCAGTGTGGCCACTGAACATGTATTTTGACTACCTTTTGTTTTATAAAAATCTGCCTTAGTGAAATGACTGTGACAGAACAATTTTAACATACTGTTTAAATATATAATGGCAGCTTGAAGTTCACAGCAAACTGCATTACTTTCCCTGTCCACAGGTTTTAAACAATTGTGTCTGCCTCCTGACAGCTCTAGAGGCAAAGAAAACAATAATTTCATTTTCAGCAATGACAAGAAAAACAGCAATGATGGGGGAAGGTCTTTTCCCTAGTAATTCTGCAGCAAAATGGCAACTATTTGTACATGAACTGAATGTCCATTACGCATGTTGCAAAAGCTTATGCCACATCTCAGCCAGGTGAGAATACACTCCCAGAAAGTACAGATGTCATTCCTGTATCATTCCCTAGGAATGACTGTGCAGTTAAATTGAGGGGGAAAATGGAAGGATGGAAATGGAAGAAAAGGGTTAAATGTTTAGTTTATTGGTAGATGAATGTCACTCTTCTGACAAATAATTTCTGCTTAGGTCACTGAGATGCACACTCTCAGACAAAAAAAAAAAATTGCAGAGAACTCTCAAAATTCTGGAATAATACGGGAGCATAAATTATCTACGATACTTCCCAGATGAGATACAACATATCTGTGAAGGTACACAGGCACCTGACTCTTGTGGGAGAGTCAAACCACAAGAGATTTCTCTGCTTACCCTCTTCTCTTATTTCAAACACAGAAATCAATAGAGTGACACTCATCTAGAACAAGCAGACTTTGACTTCATCTATGTTAGCTTTTTACATAGTGAGTTTTTTAGGTTAAATATTCCAGAAGGACACAATTAATGTTTTCAGCTTTTTTTTTCCCCTCTCTTAATGAGCTCCTCTATGACTGTAACAAGACTTCTATAAACCATGTTGCTGTACAAGGTAGCACTATGAAGGCTGAATGTGCTTGCAGCCTTGATGGCCAACTGTTTCCTGGTCAGCAACAAAACAACAAGGTCAGCAGGGAGCAGGGGGTTATTGTCCCCCTCCATTCTGCCCTTGTGAAAGCCCATCTGGAGTACTGCACTCAGACCTGGGACCCCTAGCAGAGGAAGGATACAGAGCTGTTGGAGCTGGCCCCAAGGAGGGCCACAAAGATTATCAGAGGACTGAAATATCCTCCTGAGCTGCAAAATGAACCTGCAGGGAAAAAAAATTGGCATGGATGAATAGGGAGATATTCTAGAAGCTCCAGGAGAAAAAGAGAATCTGCCTCCTGTGGAAGAAGGTATGGGCAACTCAGAAAGAATACAAAGAAATTGTTAAGATGTGCAGAGAGAATATCAGAAAGGCAAAATCCCAGCTTGAACTCAAACTGGCCACCGGGGTAAAAAGGAACAAGAAACTCTTTTACAAATGTATCAACAGTGAGAAGAAGACCAAGGAGATTCTCCTTTCTTTAGTGGATGAGTCTGGGAATGTGACCACTGAGGATAAGGAAAAGGCAGAGGTTCTGATTGCCTTCTTTACACCTGTCTTTAAAAGTCAGACCAGTTATCCTCAGGATACTCCACTCTCTGACGTGGTAGTCTTGGCTGAGAAGCAGAATAAACCCCCCACGATTCGGAAGGACACAGTCAGAGACCTACTACTCCATCTGGACGGCCATGAGTCCATGAGGCCGGATGAGATTCACCCGAGAGTGCTGAGGGAACTGGCGGAGGTGATGGCCGAGCCACTCGCCACTATCTATCAGCAATCCTTGTTGACTGGTGAGGTCCCAGAAGACTGGAAGCTTTTCAGTGTGACTCCCGTCTACAAGAAGGGTTGTAAGGAGGATCCAGGGAACTACAGGCCTGTTAGCCTGACCTTGGTGCCAGGGAAGGTTGTGGAGCTGATTGTCTTGAGGGAGATCACATGTCATGTGCGGGACAACCAGGGGATCAAGTGTGGCCAGCATGGGTTCATGAAGGGCAGGTCCTGCTTGACTGACCTTATCTCCTTCTATGATCTAGTAACCCGTCTGGTAGATGAGGGAAAGGCTGTTGATGTAGTCTACCTAGACTTGAGCAAAGCACTTGACACTGTCTCCCACAGTATTCTCCTGCAGAAGCTGTCAGCCTGTGGTACACTCTTGGCTGGGTAAGGAACTGGCTGGAGGGCTGGGCTGAGAGAATGGTGGTGAATGGAGCTAAATCCATTCACCTGTCTAACCAGCCACAAGTAGTGTTCTCCAGGGGTCGGTGCGGGGGCCTGTCCTCTTCAGTATCTTTATTGATGACCTGGATGAGGGCATTGAGTGCACCCTCAGTAGGTTTGCAGATGACACCAAGTTGGCTGGAATTGTCGATCTGCCTGGGGGTAGCGAGGCCCTACAGAGGGATCTGGATGGGCTGGATAGCTGGGCTGAAGCCAATAGATGAGTTTCAGCAAGGCCAAATGCTGGGTCTTTGGCCACTTTAGCCACTTTGGCCACAACAAACCCAGGCAACGCTACAGGCTTGGGGAGAGTGGCTGGAAGACTGTATAGAGGAAATGGACCTGGGGGTATTGATTGACGCTCAGCTGAACATTAGCCAGCAGTGTGCCCGAATGGCCAAGAAGACCAATGGCATCCTGGCCTGCATTGGAAACAGTGTGGCCAGCAGGAACAGGTAACTGTCCCCCTGTACTCAGCTCTGGTGAGGCAGCACCTTGAGTGCTGTGTCCAGTTTGGGGCCCCTCACTGCACGGAAGACATTGAGGCCCTGGAGCGGGTTCAAAGAAGGGCATAAAGCTGGTGAGGGGTCTGGAGCACAGGCCTGATGAGGAGCGACAGAGGGAGCTGGGATTGTTCAGTCTGGAGAAGAGAGGCTCAGGGCAGACCTTATTGCTCTCTATAACTACCTGAAGGGAGGTTGTAGTGAGCGGGGGGGTTGGCCTCTTCACCTGTCTAACTGGTGACAGGACTAGAGGGAATGGCTTCAAGCTGTGCCAAGGGAGATTCAGGCTGGACGTTAGGAAATACTGCTTCTCTGAAAGAGTGGTCAGGCACTGGGATGGGCTGCCTGGGGAGGTGGTGGAGTCACCAACCCTGGAGGTGTTCAAGGAATGTTTGGATGTTGTGTTGAGGGACATGGTTTAGTGAGAATTATTGGTGATATTTGGATGGTTGGGCTGGCTGATCTTATAGGTCTTCTCCAACCTTGGTAACTCTGTGATTCTGTGAATCTGTGATCTTTCCCATGAAGGAAGACTGAGGGAGTTGAGCTTGTTTGGCTTGAAGAGAGTAAGCCTCCGGGGAGACCTTATTCTGGCCTTCCATTAGCTGAAGGGAGCTTACAAGCAGGAGGGGAGCAACATTTTACCTGGTCTAGTAGTAATAAGACAAGGGGGAATGTCTTTAAATAAAAAGAGGGTAAGTTTAGGCTACATGTTAGGAAAATCTTTAAGCACAGGGTAGTGAGTCACTAGAACAAGCTGCCCCATAGTTGTAGATGCCCCACCCCTGGAGGCATTCAAGGCTTAGTTGGATGGGACCCTGGGCAGCCTCATCTAGTGGTTGGCAACCCTGCCCATGGCAGGGGCTTGAAACTGGATGATTTTTTATGTCCCTTCCAACATAAGCCTTTCTATAATTCAGTAATTCTATGATTCTATGATAGTAACACCTGATTATTTGGAAAAATGTTCTGTGCTCAACATCAGTCACTAAGCTGAGGAAATATGATTTTATACAGTGTCTTTTTAAAGGCACATTGGCATTGCAAAACAATCACAGCACAAGAAATAACTTCTATCAACAGTGGATTTTCTGTTTGCACTTTCCTTAGCTGAATTGAAGGCTCCAAGATGTGTTTACTAGGGACAGACCTAGAGTTAAAATTGCACAGTATTTTATCTAGGGTGTAGTTGTACTCTGTGCACCTGGCACAGTCACACTAGTTAAGACTGAAATGGACAAATCAGTTGATCAAAGTCTTGGCCAGTTGTCTGCAGGGGATTTTTTTCCAGAAGATTATTTCCAACATGGCATGTGCTAAAAATAGTAAAAAGTCAGCAGGCTCATCCTAAATACATTGGCAGCCAAAAGCCAAAATAAACAGAGTGAAGGAACTTAAATGAATTCCTTGATACTTGAAAAGCCAAGGCCATGTACATCAAGATAAATTCCTTTGCAGTACCCGAAAGCTGTCTAACTGGCTCCAGAAGAGGAGATCTGGGTTAACCACCACTTGTTTTGAAATGTCAGTGGACACTGCCACAGAAATGGAGAGACATATTTCTAACAGGGTAATTTCTCATCAAGTTCAATAAAGACAGTTATTCCAGCCTAGGATCAAAAGGAGGAAGCCTTGTGATACACTGGTGCTAGTCTGAAGGCAGTACTGTTTATTGTCAGAATTAGAGCTACTCCTGGGAAATAGATGCTGGAACAAGTGAAAATTCCTCAGAGTTTGGAGTGTTTAACCCAATGATCTTATTCCTATTTTTTCTTTCAGAGTACAATCTCCTGTTACTTACAAGGCTAATACTTTAAATTTTCATTCTGGTTTTCACTGGGGAATCTTGAAGCTTTTTACAAGCATTAGTGGATTAATTTTCACTCCACTAGAAGCATGGATAGTAAGTGGTATTAATTGCACTGATATTTGGTTGCTATCTCTCCATTATAAGAATGATGTAATCTTTCTTTGCTTAAAGCCCTAAGCACATTTACAATGCTGTGATTCTACAAATGGTAGAAACAGAAATCTATCCTTGCTCTGAATTACTCCGCAAATGTCTGGCAAACAGGGAACAGGATGGAACCTGACACACTGCTGAGCTCTGAGCTCCAGCCCACGCCCTCCCTCTTCCTGTAAGTGATTTTACACTGAGCGAATACACTTTCTATTGCACTTTACTAAAATAAAGAGGGGGGAGGGGAGGAGAGAAAAGAAAAAAGAATACTCATCCATACTTAGTAATCTGTTTTACATCTGTTGTTTGTCACATTTCTGGAGTTGAGACTCAGACCTAAGACTGATTTTTGCTTTTAGACTGCACACATTTTCTCTGAAATGTGTTGAAACCACTTTTTCAGTGAAGGAAACTGCAACCTTACAAAGCAACTTGTAAGCATGTATCAAAAATAAATATAGAACTGTAATTTTTATGTGCAAATGTTTTTTTTTTAAGAACTTGGTGTTCACTAGAAAGCTACACTTTTCTTACTCCTGTCTTCTCTACATTTTGTCTTTAAAATTTTACTTTCTCTGCAGTGACTTATTTCTGTTATGTTACCATGTTGTAAAACAATAAGGTTTTCATTATCTGTTGTTAAAATTCTTTCAATTTTCTCTTCAGTACTCTGAGTATTAAGGAAAACTGTTAGTCTCCTGGAGCATCTAGTTATTGCTGAGTTATGTTTTGGATTCTTTCGTTCTTTTGATCCTTGAGTAACTAGAACTTGATTTAACAAGATTAAAAGCAAAGAATGCATGTTTAGAGACAAGTGCTTATTATACTGAATGACATCTGTATTTCAAAACTTTTGTGAGTTTATGAACCCTTAGGAATTCTCCTAAGATGTTAAGATCTGCACAGAATGAGTCTGTGAAAGCTTTGTATTCTTTTCCTCATTCCTTTTTTACTCTAACTTCCTACTGGCTGCTGAAATCTAGTTCTCAGTGCAGAGGAGGGAGAAGCAAGTGAGAATGAATGTCAGCCGGACAAGAATTATTTAATTCTGTACAAACAGAAACCTCCCTGGTCTGCATTGATGTCTCTACAGTCTTGAGCAATATATCAGATACTATATATCTGTAAGGAAAGGAATCCCCCAGGAGTCATGGACACCTCTGTAAACATTCTGACAACATCAAAGGTTATGTCTTTGATTTTCAATGCCTATCAGCCCTTCTCTCTCTTCTCCTGTACTGCATTGCCAAATCCTACTTCTGAGAAGTCAGCACATGGCAGGTGAGTCTACACTGTCAGTGTAGTTGAGGGTCTACCCTGGCTTACATCCAACCACATTGTACATATACCAGATGTGCTCACAGATTCCCATTCCAGGTCAGAGCTAGGGAAGAAGCAAGTCTTAAAGGAGCTGAACTCTATGCTTAGGTCTGTGTTCACATTTAATTTTCTTGTTGCCATTCCCTGTGATAGCAGCCCCTGCTGCCTCTGGATGACCCGCTGTGTTTATGGTTTCTCCTGAGGTCCTTTTGCAGATGTGAGAAGCAGTGTACAATGTTGGCGCTCTTTATCCTGTTAATGTAAAAATTACAAAACACACAAGAACAGCTGGATCACTGATGTGCTGAGGACAGTGGCTATCTTATCATTTTACTATTTTGTTATATATGCCTTGTCTCATCTGCTTTCTGAACAAAATTTGATTTGCACAGTGTCGGAACTGGCAGGAGAAAAGATACGACCAAGGGGCTTGATCAAGCTTTCTCAAACTTTAATCAGAAGGCAGCGTTATTTATTACAGCGTATAATGAGGCTAATACATATTGCAAAAGGCGAGCTCCTGATAGGTCGGCGCACAGGTAGCTGATTCAACTGCAGCGGCATTCCCACGTTCAGCACCCCCAGTTCTGCATCCTGTTATTGCTCTGTGTTGGTTCCTCATAATCCTGCAAGGGAATGCTGTCCTTGATGATGATAGGTCAGCAGGCTAGTGTTTATGCCTAGTTATTTCAGTCTTATCAGCGGGATTGTGTCAACATGACCCTTTTCTGCAAGCCAGCTCTCAGCAATGCTCTCCACAGCACAGCACCTCTCCTACAGTTTTCCTGACTCCAGCTTTAATTCCTAAGATTTGCAGTAGTAAGTGAAGTGTAAATCTGTTTCCTAAAGAACTACTCTCTTTTTTTTATTGTCTCCACTCATTGCTCAAGGAATTCTGTAAAGCTGAGCTGTCAATAGAATGTGCGTATATGTCTGTGTGTGTTCTCTCCATCTTGTAAAGAAGGAGTTACTAAAGCTTCTTCACATAATCTGAGGTGGGAAGGAACCTCTGGAGACCAACTAGTTGACCAACTGTGCTAAGCAGGGTCAGTTTGTACCCATTATCTCTTGTCACATCAGGAGAGGAGAGGAGAGGAGAGGAGAGGAGAGGAGAGGAGAGGAGAGGAGAGGAGAGGAGAGGAGAGGAGAGGAGAGGAGAGGAGAGGAGAGGAGAGGAGAGGAGAGGAGAGGAGAGGAGAGGAGAGGAGAGGAGAGGAGAGGAGAGGAGAGGAGAGGAGAGGAGAGGAGAGGAGAGGAGAGGAGAGGAGAGGAGAGGAGAGGAGAGGAGAGGAGAGGAGAGGAGAGGAGAGGAGAGGAGAGGAGAGGAAGGCTTTTGTCAATATTTTGATCACATTTTGAGTATAAACGGACAAGTTAATACATATTACACTAATGACAAAAGTAGCTTTTTAGATCATATGATAGTACAAGTAAAATATATTGATATCTAATGTTCAGTCTGCCTGTTAAGGATATATTTCTCTGTTGCTTCAATTCCTCTAACATTATATCTTATAAAAGAAATATTCTTTTTGTCCTGCCTGTGTAGTTTGTGATATGACCAAGCTGTAATTATTAAACAGTGGATTCACTGATTATAAAGATTTTTTTAAATTCTTATTATTAATGCAGCAGGCAGGGTACTTAGGATCTTAGAACTGCTCTGCTATTTTGCTCTCAGGTAATTCTGGTTTTGCATTCTTTCATTTCCATTTAAAATAGCCTCTCCTTGAGTTGTTTCAGTGAAATGCCTGAGGGTTTTCTTCGTCCCCATCAAATTACATTTATTTAAACTTTGAGCATAAAAAAAATACAAGCATAAATAAGGGACCAAGCTGTCAACTTGACTTATCATTTACAGTTAACAGGATTAACAGGGAACAGCAACAAATGTGAAAAACATCAGAGAGTACTGCCACAAGATGGACATATTTTACTATTGACAGTCTTCCCTATCCTCCATCCTCACCCTCTCTTTAAATACATACATTATTTTTACAGGTTAATGAATTAATGTATTAATTCTCAGTAATAGCCTCATGCATGTTCCCAGAACAGTACCGTGATTCTTTTATAGACAAGGAAATAACTACAGTCTACTCAGATGGGAAAGAAACAAACATGATTATGAATGAAAGGCAGCAGACTGATCCACACTTATTTATTTTAGGGTATCAGACTCTTTTGTAGTGATAAGAACTACTACTCACTTCTAATAATGTTGATGTACAACCACTAGGGGAAGATATATTATTGGTGTTAAAATCAGTTATTTGTACGTTTGTTGTGAGCTGATAAGATAAAAATTAGGTATCAGGTTTTAGATGCAACATTTTTACTTCAGACAGAGTATCTTGCTGAAATCAGTGTAGAATGTTCAGTGATTTTAGTTTGATTTGGCACCAAAACAAACCGTACTTATCAGTGATGATGCTCTGACATAGCTGTCAACAAATGTTATAACTATGACTGTCTGACTGTGCGCTGCTGTTTCTTTTTTTTTTCTTTTTCCCAAGTATGTTTGTAAAGAGGGCTGTGATGCACACTCCACAAGTCCATACTAACATAGTATTCTTTTTGATGATGGCCTGCAGCAGCCTTTTAAGGAAGGAAAATGGAAGATAGGAAATAAGAAAGGCAAAAAATAAGGAAGGTAGAAAATAAGGAGCTTATTGCATTGAGAGAGATTTTACAAATATCAGACTAACAAAGCCCTTACACACTCCTCAACAGCTGACACTTTTTCTTCCTCCCAGGATCTAACTCAGTCAAGTCTGTACTATACAAGCTGAGTTATATTGAAAGGACCTACCAATGTGTCCTTGTATAGGTATTTTTAAAGCAGGAAAAGCAAATAATGTATTGCTACATAAAATACCACCCAATAGCAAATGCAGCTCAGTGCAGGTCTTTCTGCATTTCTGTAGAAAAGCCTAAACAAGGCCTTGCTGGGTTTTGTTCTCTGCTTAAGAGGCTTAGTCAGCATTTGAATTTAATTGCATTTGTGCATAAAGGTTGACAATACTTCTTTTTTCATATGATTAAAAAAAAAAAAAAAGATTTCTTTCAATTAAAAAATCACAACTAGCCTGAGTGCTTAGCCATATTTAATCACTGGTTTCTTATAAGGACACCAGATGACAGAGTGTTCCTTGCCAGATGGAGGGATTATGACAATATTCCTTCAAATTCTTCCCCCTTTGCCTCAATGTGTCTTTTGAAGAGCTAATGCTTTTTTTTCAGCTTAAGACCTTGAAACTAGAAATTTCTCTACAGTCTGAAGTGGTGATATATACTCTTGCAATTAGTCAGTCTATTATAACTAGGAGCACAGATGTTTTCAATTCTGTACCTAAGCAGTAAGTAGGGATGAACCCATTACCTAAAAAGAAAAGAATTCAGAATGTCTGGAAGCAACAAAATGAGCTCTTAAATATCAGAAAACACAGCTTAAAAACCTTTCATGAGGACATTATAGTTTCAGAATCTGAATTTGAAATTACTGGATGAACAAAAATGCCAGAAATACATGTACGTGAGTCTCAAGGTCCTGTAGACCTATAGGTCTGAAATCCCTCCTGTGCTGATTCACATCAGTGAATTCAAAAGCATTTATTTTGATGCTACTTGGAAGGATCTTCGATAGGCTGGAGAAGTGGACTAACATGAAAAATATCATGAAGCTCAATAAAAGAAAAAGATGATGATGAGACTGGAGCACCTTTCCTGTGAGAAAAGACTGACAGAGATGGAACTGTTCAGCCTAGAGAAGGGAGGGCAAGAAGAAGATGGAGCCAGGCACTTTTCAGTGGTACCCAGTGGCAGGACAAAAGGTAATGGGAACAAACTGGAACAGAGAAGGTTCCATATGAACATCAGGAAGACCATCTGTTCTGTACAAGTGACCGATCACTAGCTCAGACTTCCCAGAGAGACTGTGGAGTTTCCTTCTTGGATATCTTCAAAAGCCACCTGGACATGGTCTTAGGCAACATGGTCTCGGTGAACCTGCTTACAAAAACATACTTGATTAGTGGAGGACATGATTACGTGAGCCTAAGCTGAGGCCTATGTGCTGTGGCATGTGTGATATTGACAGTGGTCAGTCACAGTCCTTGACGAAGTCAGGAAGAATAGGGAGATGCATAAACAGAAAAAGAGTTGCATTAGCAAAAGAGCAAAAAGTTACAATTTATGATGAGATAAGAAGTTGTTTATTGCCAACAAATCAGAGCAGCCAACTTAGGTGCGTGATTGCTTCGTGCCATCCACATACTAACCAACCATAATCAATTATGGAGGCGTAATGTGTGATTCATGCCTGCATCCAATCAGAAGCACGCTTTGTATTATTTAGGATTTGTATTATTTCCAAAAACTGTTTCTGTTATCATTTTCATAAAGTGGGAGAGTCCGTTCTTTTTCTCCCAACACCTACTCTGACAATGAAGCTGGACCAAATGATTTCCAGATGTCCCACACAATACTGGTGATCTTGTGATTCTGTGGAGTATCCCTGCTGTAAAAACTAAAATAAAATAATAATAAAAAAAACTAAAAAACAAACAAACAAACCTAAAATAAAATTAAAAAAAAATCCTTTATTATTTTAAGCATTTTCATTTAATGAAAAAGTATATTCTTGCAACAACTTGCTAAGGCGATAGTATATCTTCTAGGTAATATTACGTACATTCAGTTCTTGTTTTGATACATGTAGAAATGTTTTAGCACCCCATGCTTTTACTGTTTTTCATTAGAAGTCAAAAATGGTCTGTTGTAAATTAGCGAATGGTCTGTTGTAGAAAGTAGCGAATTTAAAGTAAACAGTAATAAATCTCAGAAGCAAATATGACTACATCAAGGAAGTAGAAAAGGTGTCTAAATCTACAAAAAATCACCTAGTCTTTTCAATGTCATTAAACTTCTGGAACTCTTTAGATTTTCTCATCAATTATAATCACTTAAAACAGGCAAAGGCAAGTCCTTCTCTGAATTCAAGAGATTATATTAACATCCTAACACTAATTATGTTCTATGTTAAGTGATAAATTTAATCCCAATACTTAATGATATTTTATACGAAGTGATAAATTTAAAGAAGGAAGTGTTAATAGGCATTGAAAATTCTTCAAGGGTGTCTTTTTGGGTGTTCAGGAAGCCATGATTTCATAAATACAGAGAATCTTTTTACACACTGTCTTGATTAAAAGAAATGAAAATGACTATTCTAGTTTTGTTGCTTATATAATGCAATATTACATGTAAAAATAACCACTTGAATGTAATAAATTCAAATAACAGTAAACTAATGGAGCCAGCTGATAAAGAAAACAAAGCAAAAACTGAAGTCTAAATGGCCAAGTAAAAATCGTAAGTCATGGTCCAGTAAGTTGGCATATTACAATGAAGGTGAGTCCATACGTAACGTATGCTCCCACTGCTACATGTGGAAAGGAACTGTAAGGAATAAGGATACACAATAAAGAAAAATGCTCAGTATGTATTTTTATTTGACATGATGCTGTGAATAAAATAGAAATCATAATTTTCAACAGAGGTGACTGTAAGCAAAATTTGTTAAAATTGAATATTTTGAAGTCATAACATCTACTTGAGGAGCTTCCTGTACTGGAAACAATACTAAAACAATAATAAACACACACACATAAACCAAACAGTGAAACCAAGAGACTTTTTAATTGAAAAGATTACCAGTCTAGTATATATTTTTAAGTAGGGCAGGCAGATCTTGCAAAAAGTAAAGTCTATTTTACCTGATTTCAATTGCAGAAAAAACACTATGGTGATAAAACAGTAGCTCAATACATAAAAGAGAAAATAATGAATAATGGCTATCTACTTGGCTTACATAGTAAACTTGCCATTTTTCTGGTGATAATATAGATGATGACATTAATTTCTATGATAATCTAAGAAGAGTGAAACCATTTTATTAGCCAAGAGCAAGAAAATTGTGTTTGATTAACATTTCAAATAAAAACAAGCAAACAAACAAAAACGGTGCATTCTGTTTCAAAATATATCTGGGAGTGAATATCAAGATGACAAATGAGTTTAAATAAATGGTAACAGTGGAACAAGAGTTGTTAAAATTAATAAGCTCTGGCTAAAATTTAGAAGAAAACTTTAATCATAACAATAACAAAGTTTGACATACCAGACTATAATTGTAGTTATCAGGCAATTGTATCTGCTTTTCTAAGGAATAGTGTATAAAAGTGTTGCATAACATTATAGCTTGGAATAAAATTAAGTTATATTCAATGACATGGAATCTATCTTCCCACTGTACGTTGCTATTATTCAATCATCTGATTAAGATAGATATTTATGCAGCATGTTTGAATTTGTTTGGGGCATTTGAAAAAGAAATACATAATATTTTCCTTTCTGTGGAACAAATAAGCATCAAATAGATTCAAGTAACATTGTTGCTGATATCAAAGAGTAACTATCCATGGATTTACCAACCAATTTGTAATTATTTTAGTAAAGATCTCAAAAATTATATCAAATATTTACAGATAAATCTTGAAACTAAGAAAAAAATGGTGACATAAATAATGAAGACATGTTTCTTCAATAGGATATTTTGAAGCATCTTAAAATACTTTGCCTGTAATCAACTGTTCATTAACATTTGGAAGAGCAGGAAATTCATGCTGAACCTTACTATTAGAAAGTACTAACTCTGAGAAAAAAAGAAAAGAAAAATAATGAAAACTTCTGTCCAACAGTAGAATTCTATCAATGTGCTGACAGCGATAGTTGAAACAAAAAGGACAAAAAATATCTCCAGAAGTACAAAAAGCACTGTCACTGTCAAATGGAAATAGGAAAATTGTTTCTCTGTAGAGAGCGCTGTCATGATCCCCATCAGAAAAATACTTGTATAACAAGGAAGATGGCTGGAATATAGCAAAAAGTTTCTATCATATTTAATGTTGAAAAGCTTTAGGAGCTCATCTCATTCAGTTTATTAAAGAAGCTGGGTTTGGTACTGTATCTGCTACAGGCCAGTGAGCCTCACCTCTGTGCCTGGGAAGATCATGGAGCAGATCCTCCTAGAAGCTATGTTAAGGCACATATGAGATAAAGAGGGAATTTGAGACAACCAGAATAGCTTCACCAAGGACAGATCTTGCCTGACCAATCTGGTGGCCTTCTGTGATGGAGTGACGGCTTCAGTGAATGGCGGAAGGGTGATGGATGTCATCTACCTGGACAAAGCATTTGACATGGTCCCTTACCACATCTTTCTCTCTTAATGGGAGAGGGGTGGATTTGAAGGATGGGCTGTTTGATGGATTAAGAATTGGCTGGCTGGACACAGCCAAAGGGTTGCGTCCAGGCCAGGGGTCCCCAGTACAGGAAGGATGTGAAGCTCTTGGAGCAGATCCAGAGGAGGATAAGATGATCAGAGGGCTGGAGCCTCTGTGAGGAAAGGTTGAGGGAACTGGGCTTATTTAGCTTGGAGAAGAGAAGGCTCTGGGGTGACCTCATTGCAGCCTTCCAGTACTTGAACGGAACATAAAAAAAGGAGGGCTGTTTACAAGGGTGGATAGTGATAGGACAAGGGCGAATGGTTTTAAACTGAGACAGGGGAGGTTTAGGTTATATATATAGAGGAAGTTTTTCACACAGAGGGTGGTGACACATTGGAACAGGTTGCCCAAAGAGGTTGTGGATGCCCCATCCCTGGAGGCATTCAAGGCCAGGCTGGATGTGGCTCTGGGCAGCCTGGTCTGGTGGCTGGTGAACCTGCATATGGCAGGGGGGTTGAAACTAGATGATCATTGTGGTCCTTTTCAACCCAGGCCATTCTATGATTCCATAATTCTATGATTCTATGATCTGGTAATGTGGTGAATGCAAAGAAAAAAATTGCTAACAAGATTGAGTGAACAGTAAGACAAGTTTACGTTTGTACCTCCCTGAGTTGAATAAATAAATGTCAAAGTACAGTTTCAAGCCAGTTAGAGTAATTGAGTGTTGTAATAGTTTACAAATGACAGTGAAGTGAGAGGGACTAGACTGCAGAAAATTTTGAATATACTGATTTACATCATACAGTTGTGTACATTGATGCAACATGACTTCTGGATTCTCCTCAGTTAACTAGAGCACTTATTACAAATTGAAGTCTCTGGTACTGTGAAACAAAAAATCCCTACTGTAACACTTACTCATGTACATTTCTATATACGGATATTTGTATGCCCTGAAGCAGATATGTCAGATAAACCTAATTGTCCAGACTCCTTTTTTTTCTTTTTTAAATGAATACGAATAAATAGTTTTTAATTCATTACTGGAGGAGAACTAAAACATAAATAAAAGGAACTGCAATTGTACAATTCCTGTACTTATTCACTGAGATCCCAGTCTTTGAGCTCAAATCTAGGTGTCTGCACTGTCTCTGAAGATGACTAAGATAAATCCCAGTCCAGAAAATTCATGTTCTTCTGTATTTCTCCCTATTCTAGAATGTTTCCTCCAGCCAGGATATGCATCTTCTTCCTTCTAGACCCCTTCTTTCTTTGCAAGATGTCTTGTTTTCAGGAACATGAAGCCACTTCTTTTTTACAGATGCTAAACCCTTTGTTTTCTGAGTCTAAATTGCCTAAAACACAACACATGAACAACCTCCTAACTGGTGGTTCTCTCTCATGTCCCAAAATGCTTAAGACAGTATGCAATTTTGAACTTCCAATTAATTGTTAAGAGGAAATTCGAACTACAAGAATATCTGAGCTGGGTCATTTCTTGCTTCAAGAGGTCAGAATAAATGACAAAAATGTTCTTAAATCCATGTGCTTATATATATGACCATGACAGATGTTATCTCACCAGTTGTCTTTCTCTTGTGATGCAAGGTTTTAGAGTAAGCAGTAGCAAATCACATTATTTTCTTCTTAGTTGCAGCATTCCTTTAAAGACCAATCTGAATTATTTATTTTAGCGACTATAATCTCTAATTTTTTAAAAATATTATTTGTTAGTGTTCTGTCTGTATAAAAAAAAGTATTTTTTCTTACATTTGTTATCTTTTTTGTTTTCTGCTACTCCTTATCAGTGAGATCTTGTATTATTTTTTGCCTCTTCTGATATTTCCAAGATCTCTCTACATTGCATTTTTCATAAGTTCCTCTAACATCATCTTTACATAATCACTAGAGTTTCTGCCAAAGAGCACTGTCATATCAGCAGTCTTCTAATCATGTTCTTGTTATGTTGCAGTTGATCATTATGCAGTTTTCATGCCCCATTTGGATACTTTTCCACAAATAATTATGGTTCTATAATCTGACTTTCAACAAAGATCCCATTAAAAAATCATGGATTTTTAATCATGGATCGTTGAGATTGGAGGGGGCCTCAGGAGATCATCTAGTCCAGTTCCCACAGTGAATGCAGCATTCCAGGTGTTCACCAGATCTGTGCAGAGGGACATCTCCCTCAATCTACAGGCAATACTGTGCCTAGTGCAGGCCAGGAGGCTGCTCGCATTCTTATTGGTAAGGGCACGCTATGTACTTTCATTCAACTTGGTGTCCACCCTCTGGTTGTTTTCTACAGAGGTGCTTTCTGGATGGGTGCCCTCCTGCATGTCTTGGTATGTGAGGTTGTTCTTCCCCAGGTGCTTGACTTTGTGCTTCTCCTTCTTGAACTCCATCAGGTTCCTGTCAGCTTGTTCAGGTCCCCCTCTACGGCAGCACAACCCTCTGGTGTATTGAACACTTCCTCCAGTCTTATATAATATCCACACTTGCTGAGGGTGCACTCTGCCCAGTCATAGAGGTCACTGATAAAGATGTTAAAGAGTATTGGCTGTAGTATTGATCGCTGTGGTGCCTCACTGGTTCATCTATCTTACAGTTCACCTCACTCTCTATGTATCTTCTGCCTTTTTCAGTTTGCCAGTTCAGTTTTTCAGTTTGATAATGAATAATGAATAATGAATAATGTATGAAAATGAATGATAATCCTTGCTAAAGTCAAGATTAACATCATCTACTGTTCTCCCATTGCCTACTAAGACAGCTATCTTCTTGTAGAAATTCCTTTAGTTGGACAGTCATATTGAGTACTCTCAGTCTTATTAGTTTTCTTCATATGTTTGGAAATCAATTTTAAGAGGGTTTGCTTCAACACCTTGCCAGAGATTGAGATGATTCTGACCACTGTTCAGTTCTACAGACATTTGTTCTTGCTATTCTTGGAGATAAGAATGGCATTTATTGTCTTCCAGTCCTCAGGAACTTCCTCTGATCACAGTAACTTGTAAAGATAATTGAAAGTGGTCTTTCAATGACATCAGCCCTGTGTAAATTATTGTACAGGCACTTCAGATTGGTCCTAGGTCATAGAGATTTCCAAGAAAAGATATGAAAGATTCAACCATACTGAGAAGCACTTCATTACGGATGAGTATATTTTGAGGGAAAGCCCTCTTCAATCTTCTTATTGTTCTCAGAGTATCTCCTCTACCTCAGCCTGCACCCTGTGTTTGCCAAGCTAGTCCACCCATTCGTCACTTCTCTGTGGATTATCATCTCCTTTATCCAGTTATGTCAAGTAGTTTTTAATTCATCCCTTCTACTCTCCTTAACAATCCAGTCTGTTTCCCATTACTTTTTATTGTTTTATTTAGTGCAGTTTATGAATCATAATACAAATATGGTACATAAGCTCTTGAAGTACTTCAGAAAACACAGTTTTATCTGTAAGAAGCAGAGGAAAAGTATTTTATTTTTTTCTTACAGGACTATTCTCTTTAGAGCTCTTACAAGTTCTCAAAACACAAATATTGTGGTGGGCAAAGTGAATTAGCCGTTTTATACCTTTGCTTTTAATTCCACAGAATGATGGTAGCCTAAATAAAAAGGTCTGCCGACAAAGTGGGTACTCAACTGAAATTCCAGTCATTGCAATGTAGGAACGTCAAAATAATGTAGCAGTGTAGCATTTTTTAAGGATCTTTTCAACAACCAGCATAAAGTTTACCCAGAAGTGTCTTATAAAAACCATATACATTTTTGAAATAAACCAGCTCTTACTGCTCTGCTGATGTTGGGGGTGGGTAGTGGGCATAGACAGTTAGTTAGTTAGTTATTTTTACTGGCATTCATAAAATAATGAATTCTGCAGTAAAAAGCCAACCACTCAACAACTGGAAGAAAAATAACATCACACCATTTATAGGTAGTTTTTTCTTTTTCTTTTTTCTACTTCTTTTTTCATTTATTGTATATTTTATTTAAGCAGTGGAAGAAATAAACATGTCAGGATTCATAAGAAAATCTACACTTAATCTCCAAAAATATATAATGCAACACTCAACAGGTCAAATCCAGTAGAATTTTATTTCATAATCTTCAACTTTTGCAGAATTTAGTGCTTTATTGTACTTTTGTCTGACATGAATTGGCATAGCTGTCTAAGAATGGTCTTGTGCATTTAATGAATACCTACCATATCTCATGTAATGAGAATTTCATAACATTTGCTACAAACTTGATGTCATTTATATCAGAACTCAGCAGCTTTATTATTGCCTTACCATGCTTTATGTACTGTTAGTTTTATTGTTTGTTATTCAAGTTTAAATTGCATTCCTGTAAGTTCAATTGAATGTGTAACTTGTCCAACTGTGGGCAGTGATAGGAGCTAGCAAGCTATAAGATTTCTAAAGGCCAGCCTTCCTTTTTTAGAGACACAGTGCAGGGTAGTCTATTGCTGGTCACATTCAAACCATCCCAAACAAATTATATTCTAAAAAAAAGTTTTTCTTATCAACTTCTTGTCAGTCCTTGCTGATACATGTGACAATTCTTAACAAGTAGGTAATTGGAATAATGTCCATAGAAGCTCTTACATGTTGAAATCTGGGCATGGACTTCATTACATTAGATACCTAATGATACTTTTCTAGATTTTATCAATGAGCATAATTAAGTGGCATATAAAAATAAAAAAAAACAATAATCTCCAGATTATCCCTAGGTATTGTCTCTTCCCTTAGCCCCAGCAAAGCATAATTATAACTGATAATACACATTTTTTCAAGAGTACACTTTGTTCTCAAATTGGAATGCTCTGTAGGATAAAGCCAAAATATAATTATTTGTGTTTTACAGCTGTCAAATTGAAGATATAAGAAAGGGAAAGAAATTTTTAAAATCACAACACATCAGTGTCTGTCCAGATCAAAGCAAGTGTCCTTGTATCAGCCCCAGACTTAGAATGCCTCCCCTTCTGGGAGATTTTCTTTACTCTTCATGATTCAAGATTGAAAAACTAGGGAATAGCTTATGCATATTAACATAAATGACAGGAATATCAAAAAGTTCTAAAAAGAAGTCTGATTAAAATTCTTGCATTTAAGAAATGTATGTTTGCTTCCTTATGCAGGTGTGCTAGCCTTGTTTTCTAGGTAACACTAGTGATCATACTGCTGAAAGGTCACTGTCACACTTGCATCCAAAAGAAAAATAAATACATTGCATGTTTTGTTTTGTTTTGTTTTTCTTGTTTAGCTTTCAAATTAGCAAATTTCAAATTAGCAAATCATTTGTCATCATCAATAATCTTCAATTATCAAAAGTTAACAAACCATCCCCTGAATGTTCTGCCTTTCCTAAATTCTCCATCATTGACCAGCACTTAGTCTTGTGGAACTGTACGTAAGTATGTAAGTATGTCAGTATGTAAGATTGATGTGAATTCCCCCCTACAGGATGAACCATAAGTCTACAGTAGGGGTTCACTTTGCGTTCAGCAAGTGATGCAACACTTGGGCCCAAACTTGCAATCTGATCACAGAACAAAACCAACATTGTATAAAGAACAATGTGTGGTGGGCACAGTGTAAATGAAAAGGATGGAGGTATGGTTATGAAAAACTTGGAAAGGGCAAATAACCCTTAAGTAACAACAAACTGTTGCATATGTGCTTAGTTGTGTTGCTCTCAGACCTGTGCTACCGGAGTCCACTCTCACTCCCTGTTGTAATTTTAATTCCATTTTTTACAGTATGCACCTATTTTATAGTGTGCCACTTAGTATATATGTGTGTACCTATTTGAGTAGATCTCTTTTTTGATAATTCTTACCATAAATACTACTGTAAGTGGAGGATGGTTCTTCCTATTAATTTATATTATTTGCTAAACATACAGGTTACAGATTTCAAAACTGTCCAACTGTGATGAAATACATACTACCATAATTTGTAATTTTCCAGATCAGGCAAATAATGGTATATACCTGTGCCCATCTAACACCCGCATTAACATTTTCCAGTGCCAGAATTGTGATATGGCATGTAGAAAAACATCACATCACAATCCTGATGGATTTTTTATTCTATGAGAAAGGAGACTGCTCTTATCTCTTATTTGCTTGTGAGAAATTGAGGAATTAAGAGTAAAATGAAGCTGTGAAAGTAAGATGTTTAATGTTTTGTGACATTTTCAAAGGTGTCCATGTCCCACTTAAAGCACAAGGAATATCTTTACAGCTCTAGGTTTTCAATATCTTCTCGAAAAGCTTTGTTTGAGATCACAAAAATAAGTTTGCAGAGGTACAAAAAATTTAATCTAGGCCTCATAAATGTGAAATTACTGCTTCATAAATAGGACCAGCCTTCCTAGTAAAAGCAGCCGAAAAGTGGGAAGAGTGTCAAATGAGGTTCAGGATGTACTGAAGTGTCTCTCTGAACATGACTTGACTCAGTGCTGTGATATTGCATTTTTCTACACAGACTCTCTGATTCAAAGTTATATTGGCTGTGTGTAGCATCCTCCAGACAGGTTAATGAGTCATTTTCCAACTCCCCTTCGGAGACAGTCCTCCAGTCTCAGTGGTAGTACTAATACGCAGAGATTTTACCCTAAGGTAAATTTCATATATGAACCTAATTCAGTGAATGAAGTCTCAGAGAAAGGCAGGCACAGAGGATTATTAACTGCATGGTAGTAATGAGATGCAGTGAGCTTAGCAAAGCTGTTCTAGCGAGATTTCTGATGATTATGAATCCAGCAATCATTATGCAAAACAGATGGATAAATTCTTCTGATGAAGAGTAATACATTAATTAATTACATTATGTTAAGAAAGTATTGGGTGTGATTTCTGCCTTGGGGACAAACTGTTGATAAAATCTTCTGCAGTCTGACACATTAGCAAAAGTTCACAGAAAGACTAAATGTCACATTATAGGAGGAGACAACTGGGAAAAAGCTGGGCACGGTTTTTTATGACTCTGTCACTGAATTATAAATATCTCTTGTATAAATTTTGTCTCTGTGAGCCAAAAAGGGGTGATCTCACACCCACATTCAAGCTCCTTGCTGGATCAACATAGTGTACTAGTAGATTTATTTTAAATATCAATCAGAAACACAAGGGAGAGTGAGGGCAACATGATGAGGAAACACACATTAGTTATTAGGTGTCCATCACAAAGACATATGACAAATTCTTTGCCATTCATGTATTCAAATAGCTTTAACCATGAGGTGGGTTTAATTTGTCTTTTGCATGGCACATCTACTGTTGCACATTTCATCTCAGTCTCTTTTTCCAGACTCCTGGTAAAATTCTTTCTGGAATTGCTGACATTCTTTCATTCTTTTTTTTTTTTTTCTTTTTTTTTTTTTTTCTTTTTTTTTTTCCATTATTCCATCTTAATAGCCTGCATACATATTTTTTTTTCTTTAACAAGCTATCAGATCGTTTTTTTGCTTGTTTGCTTGCTTGTTTTTTATCAGCGTTTTGAAGACAAGTAAGAAACTTCACTAATGATATTTCATAAACATCTTGCAGATCAGCATAATTTTCTCTCTCTTGAGCTCTGTAGTACTTCATTAAGAGAAGCTAAGTAAAAGAATGACCTTTCTTGTCCAAATTATGTCAAAGTTTTTGATCACATTCTAGTAAATAGAACTATGAAAGTCTGACAAAGAGCTTTATTAGTGAGGTGTGTCCCACACACAAAAGAATTTTAAATAGAAAACCAGACACACTACAGACATACATTACTCTGAATTCACCCAGGGAAGAAGAAAACCTGAAGCCTGACAGGGACTCTGCTTGAGCAAAGTGCAGTGACATCTTATCATCTGAGTATTGCACTCACACTGGGAAGGCCTTAACAAGAAAGGTTTTATTGATTTAACCATCAGTCCTGACTTCTACACCCATAGCAATGTAATAAAATGAGTTCATAGAATCAGAATCATGGAATCACAGACTCATTAAGGTTGGAAAAGACCACTAAAATAATCTAGTTCAACTATTAACCCATCATCACCAGGTGCACCAAACCACACCCCTCAGTGCCACATCTACAGTCTTCTTGAAGATCTCCAGGGATAGTAACTCCACCAACTTCCTGGGCAGCCTGTTCCAGTACCTCACCAGATATTGGAGTTATCATCTCCTCACAATGTTTCACTATGCTACATGGATATGGGCAATCATTCAAATACAACATGGAGTTCTTCCCTCATGATAGATTCTGCATGGGGACAGCTGATCTGAACAGTTACACGTCCACAAACACGTTGTTTAGTTGTTTGGTTTTGTCTGTCTCTTTAGATACTGAGCTCACAAACATGCTTAAACATGAGAACATGTATAGCCATAGGAATTTCAAGTGAGCCAAAGTGCAAAAATGTCTTAATCCAGCATTTTGACACAGTCTGTCCATATAATACTGGGAAACACTGGCAAAACTCATTGATGCCAGATTCTAGTTTCAGCCTCTGACTTTACTGCCATCATGCAAGTAAAGGTGAAGTTAAATCTTCTACAAGGCGATATGCAATTTCGGTTGCTTCCTCAGCCCAAGAAGAAAACCAGAGTATCAGTATGCAACCAATATATTTTGAAAATAAGCTTGTTACATAAAAACCTCCTGGCTGTATCCAATGCTTTAATGCACAATCTTTCTTATTAACTAATATAATTAACTTAACCATATACGAAATGAGAAATGCATCCAGGTGCTCCTATCTTTTTCTGAGTCGTTATGTGATAAGTGATAAAAATATTCTCAAGTGTTCTATTTAGCTTAAAATACTAAAATGTTTTTACGGTAGGTAGTTTAAATGAAATGAGCCAATAATTAAACAAGTGCCAGTGATGCTGCAAGCAAAACAATATTGGGGATGGCTGGCACTGCAGCTGTTTGCATGATGTGATAACAACAGTGTCTTCAAATGAAGAAAACTACAGATAAGGCCAAAGTTGCCAAACAGAACAGTTCAGCTACCGATGAGCGAGCATCAGCTTGCTATTAATTGGGTATCTGTTCCATACAAAGAGTTGTCGAAAAATATGTGTTATGTCAATATGATACCTGTCAGGAGAAAAGAATTGTAAACTGATTTGCAAGTGGAGTGTTCTTCTACATAACCTGTAATTTCAACCAGCACCTTCTCTTGGCAAATGTTCAGTAAGAGGCAGTGATGATCTATGTTTACTTAGAGTGGGAGGGAAAGAAATCAAAGCGGAGAAGGATCTAACAGATACAAAACAAGCAGTATGACTCTTAGTAAAAACGTAGAATGCACAATGAAAGATTTATGAATTTTAATGTACAAATTTCTGTATTGTCTTTAAAATTAAATTTAAGTTGTTGTTCAGATAGGGCCAAAAATAAATGGATAATTTTAAATCTTTATTCCATCCTTAAGAATCCAATCTAAAGTGACAAAAAGGAATATCCATCTGGTTTTCCATTTAAGATCATCCATGCAGCAAATAAAAAAGTAGACTTTAATAATGACAGCTGAGTTGCTTTGGGAACTAAGGACAGATCAGTTGTTCAGTCTGTTTCTGGAACGGTTCCACTATTTTTATCCGTTCACCCCTTTACTGTGTCTATCCCTCAGCAGGTGGTACCATGTGTATAAACCACGCTGTTCTCCAGCACTTCTGATTTTGCTTTGCCCCAGAGAAGGCAAAGATGTTAGCTGTTGTACTGTATCTGGATGTGATGAAGTGAATTTTATAGTAGCTGTGGTGCTGTGTTTTGGATTTGTAGCTAAAACAGTGTTGATAACACACTGTTGTTTTGTCTGAACCGTACTTGCACTGTATCAAGGTTTTCTCTATCTCCACTCTGCCCCCACTGTGAGTAGTTGGTAGGCAAGAGACTGGAAAAAAAAGCTGCTGAAACACCTGAGGTGAGCTAGCCAGGGTACTATTCCATCCAGCACGGTATATTCTGCAGTACAACTGCAGTGGAGGAAGAAGAGAGCTGGGGATGGCAGCTTGACTTCCAAGGTTACTGTTGCTTGGAGACTGGATGGACATGGGCCTGAGAGTGGGAGGTGGTGAACGAATGCTTTTGTATCATTTTTTTCTTTTTTTCCCTCTACTTTTCTGTTCTTTCCTTCACTGACTAAACTGTCTTTATTTCAACCCACAGTTTTTCTCACTTTTGTTCTTTCTGTTCTCTCTCCCATCCTGAGCAGTGGAGAGAGGAGTGAGTGAATGGTTGTGTGGGTGCTTGGCTGCTGGCAAAGGCCAACCCACAACAGTAGATTCTCTACTCAAATGGAAAGCGAAAAATAACCAAGTTCTCCTGTAGCCAACCGACTGTGTGAACAGATTATCAGACTTGTATGTCTTATTTCAGCATCTTGCATTCTCACTGAAGATATTTATTGAGACTTTGTCTTTCTAATTCAAGTAAAAAATTCATTAAACTTGCTGTAAGATTTTCAGTTAGCATCTTGTTACCATAAATTAAAGTCTACCTTAAATTAATATCTACCTTAAATTAATGTCTTAACCCCCTTTCTTCTGAAATAATAGAACCACAATGACCTTCCTCCTATGGTTGATTGTGACTATCACTATTACGTACACAGTCTACATAGTGATTACAGTGCTGAAATCAAAGACCTGAGTTTGCCATAAATTTCTTTGATTTAATCAGATTTTTTTAGGTTTATGTGACACAAATCAAGAAAGCAGCAGATCCAAAGCACACAAAGATGTTCTGCAAGGTAAAAGGATGAAGTGTTATGAAATGGGCACTAAAGTGATCCACTAGGTAAGTCAGATACAGACAAGACAGTAGATGACCCTCAATGACCCTCAAACAGAATCACAGAATGGCCTGGGTTGGAAGGGACCTCAAGGATCATGAATCTCCAACCCTCCTGCTACATGCAGGACCACCAATCTCCCCATTTAATACTAGACCAGGTTGCTCATGGCCCCATCCAATCTGGCCTTGAACACCTCCAGGGACAGGGCATCCACAACCTCTCTGGGCAGCCTGTTCCAGCACCTCACCACTCTCTCTATAATGAAATTCCCCCTGACATCCAAGCTAAATCTTTCCTCTTTCAATTTGAAACCATTTCCCCTTGTCCTGCAGTTATCAACCATTTCAAAGAGTTGATTCCCCTTCTGTTTGTAGGCTCCCTTTAGGTACTGAAAGGCTGCAGTGAGGTCACGCCACAGCCTTCTTTTCTCCAGGCTGAACAAACCCAGCTCCCTCAACCTGTCTTCACAGGGGAGGTGCTCCAGTCCCCTGATCATCTTTGTGGCCGTCTTCTGGGCCCTCTCCAACAGCTCTCTGTCTTTTTTGTACTGAGGGCTCCACACCTGGACACAGTACTCCAGATGGGGCCTCATGAGAGGGACAATTACCTCCCTGTCCCTGCTGGCCACCCCTCTTCTGATGGAGCCCAGGATACCATTTGCCTTTCGAGCTGCAGCAGCACACTGCCAGCTCATGTTAAGCTTTTCATCCATCAGGACCTCCAGGTCCTGCTCTGCAGGACTGCTCTCAAAGACCGCTCCTTCCAGTCTATATGGATGCCTGGGATTCCTCCGACTCAAGTGGAAAACCTTGCACTTTGCTGTGTTGAACCTCATCAGGTTCACCCAAGCCCACATTTCAAGCCTGTTAAGGTCCCTCTGAATGGCATCACTTCCTTCCATGGTGTCAACTGCACCACTCAGCTTGGTGTCATCAGCAAACTTGCTGAGGGTGCACTCAATTCCATCATCGATGTCACTGATGAGCACCAGTCCCAAAACAGACCCTGGGGGGGCACCTCGTTACCAGCCTCCACCTGGACATAGAACCATTGATCACCACCCTCTGTCTGTGGCCTTTCAACCAAGTTCTCATCCATCGGGTGGTCTACCCATCAAATCCACTTCCCTCCAATTTGGAGATAAGGATGTGGGGGGGACCATGTCAAAGGCCGTGCTTAAGTCCAGGTAAATGACATCAGTTGCCTTTCCCTTGTCCACCAATGCCTTCACTCCATCATAGAAGGCCACCAGATTGATTAAGCATAACCTACTACTAGTGAAGCCATGCTGGCTGTCTTGGATCACACGTTCATTCCTCATGTGATCAAACATGTCATCCAGGAGGATCTGTTCCATGATCTTCCAGGCACAGAGGTGAAACTCACCAGCATGTAGTTCCCTGGGTCCTCCTTGCTCCCCTTCTTGTAAATGGGAGTGATGTGACCCTTCCTCCAGTCATCCAAGACCTCACCTGGCAGCCACAACTTTCCAAGTATGATGGAGAGCAGCTTGTCAACCACCTCAGCCAGCTCCTTCAGAACCTTGGGATGCACACCATCAGGCCCCATAGACTTGTACGCATTCAGTCTCATGAGGCAGTCTTGGACTTGCTCTGCCCTTACACTGGGAGGGGATTTACTGCCCCGGTCCCCACCTAGAAGTTTAGGGATGCAGGGCTCAGGGACATGAAAAATACTAGAATCCTGGCTGCCAGTGAAGACTGAGGAAAAATACTCATTCAGTATCTCAGCCTTCTCTTTGTCTGTTGAAGCCAGTTCTCCTTTTACATTTACCAAAGGAGGTACATCCGCTTTGTCCTGTCTCTTCTGGCCAATGGCAGAATGGCATTTCAAGCATTGAAGCTCAGGTATGTACAACACAGATGCCAATGCCCCAGGTTTCTGAAATCTTTTTAGAAACAGTGAAAGGAACTGTGGACAAGACATCTTATCCAAATATGGACATCCGAAACAAGCCAAATGCACTGTACCTATTGCTGTCAGTGAAGATCCTACACAGAGATACACAAACATATGTTGTGTAAATCTAGTTAAGGAAAATGAATTGAGTCCTGGGGGCTCAATTCAATTGCCCACATTGAGACACTTAATGCCCTCAATGCCTATATTCAGCTGACTCCTGAAAGTCGTGGGTTCATGCACACAAGTACAGTTTGAACAATTCAGATGCCTCGAAGGCATTTCAAATAGCACTGGCTGACTGTGCTTAAGTGGAAGGACTGTTTCAGGGAAACTCTGGCAACTGAGCATGGCTCCAAAGTTTCCTGTCACTGCCCAACTTTCTGACCATGTCATTCAGCATACATTCACAGCAGAGTGCCTTTAAGCAAACTACAAATGACTAAAGATTTCTTTTAGTTCAGAATTTATTTTTAAATGTCCCAAATCAGGAAATGATCAATCACACAAAAACCCTATTATTACTGTCAAAATCATTGTGCTAAAATCATCCTCCACAGATTAATATCAGTAACTAGGCATTATCACTTAGCTTTTTAGTTATAAAATAGTGCTTCATGTATAGAGTTAGAAAATGGGAATTGGCCAAAGCTAACTAAAACAAGAACGTAGGGAATTTCAATTACCTTATGTCCATGCTAGCAGAAATATTTAAAGATCTGCCATATATTGAACTTACACAAACAAAGTGTAGTTTAAATAAATCTTTTGCCATAATTAACATACTTTAATTAGAGTGGGATGTAAGGGGATTTTTCCCCCCCCCATGGCATAAAAATCTATAATTTAATCTTCCATTGTTAACTATAGCTATTTTCTCTAATTATTTATATATAAGACTAAACATTTTATTGGATAAAATTAAGATAAACAAATTATTTGAGTTCAGAAAATAGTCATTTGTTTTACTATGAAGAAAGGAATTCATGAAATTCACATGCACTACAAGATCAAATCAGCTCTATTAATTTTATGGGACATTACTGATTTCCAAGAGTGGATCTGAATTTTTGTGTTATGTTGTGATACCATCACAGTGACATAAAACACACATCTCTAATTATATACTGACATTCTATAAAAGGAATGTTCCTACAGAGGAATGCATCATTATGTAAAAAAAAAATGCAAAGATCTCTGGTCTGTAGATGTGGCCAGAGCAGCTATGTTTCTTTTGTACAGTGACTCTATAAATCGTTGTAGAGAGTTTGTTCTCTACCTAAAATCGTTATTATTTATGGATGGATGCCACTGGCTGAATTATACAACATATCAGGATCAGATGCAAATATATTGATATTCTACTGGAAGTCAGTTATTATTTGGAATAAAAGACTGTGCCTGTGATAACGCCTTAATTCTGGAACTGAATAAAACATGGATTATCCAAAGCCATTGTCCCCATAAATTTGGCATCTGTGGGAATAAAACCAGGTGTGAGGGGGTGATTACTCCAGTATGTAATAGAGTAACAGAAACTCTTGGACAGAATCAGAGGCCATGGAGTCAATACCTTTCTTTGTTTAACTAAAACTAGAAAACAAATGAAGTGCTGATAAAATTAATCCATTCCTTAATCATTTTAAAAGCTATGCTACTCGACTGCATACTCAATACCCAAAGCCAAGTGTAATAAAATAAAACAAAGGCAGGCTATACAGAATTAATTCTCTAGTGCAAAGTCGCAAATGCAACACTATTATTGCTTATAAGACCAGACCAATATCTCCACAAATGTATTATTTCAAAAAATAAAATTATGAAAATGTACAAAGAATTTAGACATATAATTTCTCCTCAGTTCTATTTGTTAGAATAAAAATGATTGTATAGGAGACAAGGAAAATGTAGGTCTTGATCTCTCACTGATTCCAAAACAATGTAAGAATCTTGTGCAGCTGTGTGACTGAGAAATCACTAGTTAATTCCAGCATGGGGATATATTCCATTCCCTTCATCAAAGGTGTCAATGTACTGCAACAAAAAAACATATGGACTATTAATATTTCATTTATGCATTAGTGTTGACTCCTTAGATAATGCACTGTATTTATATTTTCTGATTTTTTTAATATTGTTGTCAATTGAAAATCTGTTATTTTCAAAATTTTTGTTCAGTTGAAGTTCATGTGACTGACTCATATTATTTTGTTTATTTCTCTTTGGACAAGTGTGGAAATAAAAGAGATCTATGGAGAAGCAAATAAAGTATTATTTTATTGTCAAAGTGGAACAGCTTCCCTGAATTCTCACGAAATATCTGAAATGAAATACAGTTGTCAACAGTGTAGAGGTGTTATAAAAAGCAATACACCTATTCAGAGAACAAAAGACTCTAATCCAAACCTTTGGATTTTTCTTATAAGGTGGTTCCTGTGTAGGATGTTTCTATAACTATACAGTAACATTACTTGAACACACTTGGATGCAAATATCAAAGGTTCAAGCTATATATATAAGAGATTTTGCATTCAATCTCTCTGAAACAACAGTGAAATGCCAGATTTAATAGGAATACATTCTTAAGTAACAGAAAAGAAAACCCTTGAAGGTATTTAACCAGATATACATAAGCATGAAGATTAAAGTTCACAGTGAAGTTGCAAAGAAACATGAATCTACTCTACTACTTAGCAAAAGAGAGCATATGTCCTGAAGTAATTGCACAGATATTGCCCTAGCTATGCTCACAAAAAAACTTGGTGCTTCAAGCTGAGATTGGGAACATCAGTTAACAAAAGGAGCATAGCTGTATTTCTATTTCTATTTTTTTTTTCTCTACATGACTTCTTGTCACCCAGAATTCTTTCATCATTTAGAGGAAAAAATAAAAGAAAAACAGAATGAATTCTTTAATCCCTAGTAACAGAGCCACATCTACTCTGCAAACAACTGTGCTATAGAGCACTGGAGCCTATTGCTTTCCCCTATTGACTTATCCCACACATACATTGAAACCTGAAATATAGTAGGAAGTGCAGCTATTTCCCCTGGCAAAGGAGATCTGTTTTCTAAAGTGTACTTTATACTGCTTTAGGAAAAAAAAAACAAAAAAAAACAAAAAAAAACAAAAAAAAAACAAAAAAAAAACAGAAAAAGAAAACAGAGCAATGTATTCTTTGGGTTTTACCTCATTTATCTTTGGAATTCACCTTGATATTCTAAAGTCTATTCTTTTGCTTTCTTTTGCTTAATACTGAATATAATTTTTTGTTTGCCTATTTGTTTTATTTTTTTGATAGCCCTAACTATCAAAGTTGTGCCATAGCATCATCAATTTGGATTGGTGATGTGAACTGCAGGGGCTATTTATTTGAAAAATGGTAATTTAACACAGATTCTTATTCTGTTTTTCTTTACTCCACTCTTTCTCCTGCCATTTTCCATGGGTTGTAATAAAACATATTTTAAAGCTGCTCTTTCTCCTTTTTCTGTGACCTGATGGCATGGATTATGCATTAATGTATTAGACTTGCTATAAGAAGTAATCTTGTTCTGATTTTCTGATGCTTGCTATCTTCTTGGATGGGTATTTGAGGTAATACTACTATTGTGAACAAAAGTCAGAGTTCTAAGGATACCATTGAGCTGGTAGCAGTGTCCATGCATGTCTTCCAGTGCGCAGAAGAATTTATCTAGGGAAGCAGTGCACTTCTTCTCAGTCAGAAATGATTATCAAGAAGGAATGGGATGGCAGTGTTCATCTATTGTCCACTCAAAATTTCTAATGGTCTTCTTTTTTGTTTTAATAAAAGCATAGATAACAGATTTCTAAGCGAAGCTTCTTTCCAAATACTCCATGAAAAAGAAAGCAAAGGTAATTTCACATATTTTAGCAACGCACTAAAAGAGGCTTAAGTCAAAGCATTCCATTCAGCATCAGCAGTTACTAAGGTACAGCGTGTAAAGATGAAACACATGAAAACTCGATGATTGTCAAAGCCTTTGAAGACACAATTGCAAGGAGGCACCAGTATTTACTACTCCTTTGTATTAAAACTACATGGATAATACAATTTTCTTTTTGCAGATGCTCACTCTGCTCATGCTACATCACTGTGCTTTCTTCAAGTTCGTCTGAACTGTTCAACTTCATGTGATCTCCTCTGTGGAGCTCTAGCCAGTACCAACATCAGCTTGTCAGGCTACCTTTCTTTTGGAAATAAATAGATAAGCAATGAAGTAGACAAGTAACATGAATTGCGGAAATCTGTTGTTTCTTATCTACTGTCATAAATATTCGCTGCATCACTGTATCTATCATAGGAATCATAAAATCACAGAATGCTTTAGGTTGGAAGGGACCTTAGAGATTATCTAGTTCCAAAGCTCATGCCATGGACTGGCTGCAATCCATCTTATCAGGCTGCCCAGGGCCTCATCCAACATGGCCTTGAAGACTTCCAGGGAGAAGGCATCCACAATCTCCCTGAGCAGCTTGCTCCAGTGCCTGATCATCCTCCCAGTGAAAAATTTTCCACTGACATCTAATCTCAATCTCTGCTCTTTTAGTTTAAAACCATTCCCCTATGTCCCATCACTATCCACCACATAAAAAGTTGATTTCCCTCCTGTTCATAAGCATGATATTTGGGAATACATCAGTTCAGTGTTTACTAGGGAAGCTAGTTTGCTAAGATACCTTAACTTGGATTTGTCTACACTGCACAGAAATCACAGTAACACCTGTCCTAAGGAGTAAAGAGACTGAGGAAATCCAATAACTCTACATGTTGATTCTTTCCTACTAAAATGCAAATGCTGTTTTCAGGTTTCCAGATTCTGCTCTTTGGCACAATGTTTACTGCATGTAGATAGAACTAGTTCAAAACCTGTTCAAGGAAACCCAGTGTGAGGTACTTCAAACTCTGGGGGAGTAAGGGGAGACATCCCAGCTTTTTAACCTATAGAAGGTGACAGCCAAGCCATCTGAGAAAATCTTAATGTGAATTCTGTGGGGAGAAGACTATTTTCTAAAAGAAAGAACATTTATTTGGCATTCTTGGAAGAAAAGAAAACAAAATACGGGGGGGAGAGGGAGGAAAGATGTGGCTGCCAAGAGTCATCAGATCACTCTGCTTTCACAGACAAGCAAATAATTTCTGACAAAGCTTCAGGAAGAGCACACTGGAAATCAGAAGCATCCCAAGCCTGATGGCTGAATTTCCTAGCACATCTCTGCTGAACAAACCTTCACAAATTAATAATAGAAGATGCTAAGAATTTAGAAATGTGATGTATCAAAACAGTTTGAATTGTAAAGATGCTTAAACTCTCATACTCTGATTGTGAACTGCTCTGATGACTGTTTGGGTGCTGTTGGAAACTGGTCCCCACACAGATCATCTAATGCATACCCATCTGTAACATTACAGGGAGAAAAACTGACTGAGATTTAGGCAGAGAATGGCTGAACCATCATGTTTAATGTTATATCCTGTGTGGGTCTGACACTGTTGTCATAGCAGAGATGTCAATAAAAATGGAAAGTATCTGCAGATTCTGGTTTTTCAAAAACATGAGCATACTGTAAAACTCATCTACCCATCTTTACTCAGCACTGGTAAGGCCACATCTTGATTACTGTGGTCATTTTTGGGCCCCTCACTACGAGAAAGACATTGAGGCCCTGGAACGTGTCCAGAAAAGGGCAGCGAAACAGATGACAGCTCAGAAGGCCAACCATATCCTGGGTTGAGTCAAGAGAAGTGTGACTAGCAGTTCCAGGAAGCTGATTCTGCCCCTCTACTGTGGAGTAGTGCCTCCAACACAAAAAGGACATGGAGCTGTTGGAGCAGGTCCAGGGGAGAGCCAGAAAGATGATCAGAGGGTTGGAGCACCTCCCCTATGAGGACCGACTGAGAGACCTGGGACTTTTCATCCTGGAGAAGAGAAAGTTCTGGGGGGACCTTATTTCAGTCTTCTAGTATCTGAAGGGGACCTACAGGAAAGCTGGGGAGGGACTTTTTATAAGGGCATATAGTGACGGAACAAGGGGAAATGGTTTTAAACTGGTAGATTTAGACTAGATATAGGAAAGAAATTATTTACTGTGAAGGTGGTGAGACACTGGAACAAGCTGCCCAGTGAGGCTGTGGATACCCCCTCCGGGAAGCATTCAAGGCCAGGCTGGATGGGACTTTGAGTAATCTGGTCTAGAGGGAGGTGTCCTTGCCTATAGCAGGGGGTTTGAACAAGATGATCTTAAAAGTCTCTTCCAACCCAGACCATTCTATGTTTCTAAGACTTCGTGATATGTGCTGATAACAGATCTATAATACATAACAATTTCACATAACTAAATATATTTAGAGATTGGTATACCCTCAGCATCGCAGGATCAGCTGCCACTAACCTCAGCAGAAGTTGTTGGAGAAAATATGACAGCATTTATTTCATAAACTGAGGAAAGAATAACATCTGAATCTCTCTATATGAAAGTGCCATATTTGACATGTGATAAGAATGACAGCATCACCCCCTTCCTCCCATTACTCCAAGAAAATGATGGTTCTGCATCAGAGACTCATTTGAAACTGCGTGGTGAAAGTGACAAAGCTTCCCCTGCGCATTCTTCCTGTATGGGATGGATGAGATATTTCATTTCATACATCATTTGCTGTTTGCTGCAGTTATTTCACAAAGACCTATTTTGACTTTGCTGGAAATGTGAAAAAGATTTTCCAAGTTTGGAAATTTCTGCAAGCAACAAGCTGAACTGCAGCTCCAACTGGTGTGAGTCATCAGAGGCCCATTGAGTTCAATAGTGCTATATATTTATGTTATCTGTCTACTGGGTATAATTGAGAAGTCAGTGAAGCTATGTTAAAATCATAGAAGTGAGATTGGAATAAAAGAACATTTTTTTCTACCTGAAACTGAATTTTATAGAAAGTTACTTTATATTCTGTAAATAAATTTATATAACCTCATCAATGAACATTTTCACTGCTTTCTACTATTTTTTTTTCTATATCGCTCTCTGTGAAATCTTGCTTCATCAGCTCAGTAACACAGTCTTTTGAAAACCTGGTCTAAATTTTCTCCTCTCTAGAGTAAAAGAGAGGACAGCTTTATGTAGGAGGTTAAACTGGTTACTAAACTGAGTACAGTTACTGAAAGACTACTTAAATAAGTCATTTCGATTCTGGATATCATTAATAAAAATGGAAAAACAGCCAGAAAGCAGCTTTGCAGAAAAGAACAAGAGGGCCCTGGTGGACATCAAGTTGATTACAAGTCAACAGTATGCACATGCTGCTAAGAAGGTAAATGTTATTCTTGTCTTCATTAGAGAAAGTGTTTTCAGCAGGTCAAGGGAGATGATCCTCTGTACTCAGCATTGGTGAGGCCACAACTGGAGTCTTGCACCCTGTTCTGGCTCACTAGTAAGACAGATGTGGACATACTGGAGATAGCTGAGGACTGGGATAGAGGGTCATCAAGCAATTGGAACATGTCTCCTGTGAGGAAAGGCTGAGAGAGCTGGGACTGTTCAGCCTGGTGAGGAGAAGGTCCAGGAGAATCTCAGTCAGTGGAGCGGGCACAAACTGGAACAGAGAAGGCTCTGCCTGAACATTAGGAATCAATTCTGTGCTGTGTGGGTGATAGAGAATAGGTACAGACTGCCCAGAGAGGTTATGGAATCTCTTTCAGTAGCAAACTCTCCAGTACTTGGTAGTCTGGGCTGTCCATTCGTGTACAATAGAAACATTTTTTGGGGGGGAAGTGTTTTCACCTCTTTCTCTGCCAGCACATATCTGTATATAAGTATATACTTATATGGGAAGGATATATTTGGATTGTAAATGGCTGAAAATGGAAATAAATTCTGATATATTGGAATATCTGCATTAAAAAATAATTCAGTGCTCCCAAAGGACTGTAAGATATGATCTCCCATGGTAGGAATTCACTTTTTCTTTCTTAAATATGAAGCTTCAAATTTGTTTAAAATAATATCAGAAAGTAATGTCAGTTTGACAGTTTAAAAAAAAAAAATAAAATTCGTTCCATTCTTCAGGTGAAATCTGTAAGATAAAAAGACAAAAGAAGTTGTTTATTTGGTTTCATGAGTTAGTTTGCTTTTTTCTTTGGAACAGGACAAAATGCTAAACTAGTTTAATGAACCTTGTTGCTTTCTTGATATGCTTATTACTTTGAAGAGGAAGTGGCAAAAATAAAAGGGTGGACAGACAAGCTCCAAATCTTTCCAAGCATGATTGTGAATGTATTTACAAGCAAGCAGTGCTGCATGAACCAGAAAACGGTAAGTGTGTTGCAAATCCACCATCTGCCTGGATTTGAAATAAGGACATTGCAGAGCTCATCTGCAGACGGATGTTGCTATTAAATGTGATTTCCAACAAACCATTCATTAAATTCATAGCTGCACCTGATACCCATTAATGTGTTCCTGCTTGCAAGTTCTCTCAAAATAGGCTGTTCCACAACTTTTGTAAGCTTTACACACCAGATTGTAGCAAACTGCAAGAAATTGAAGGTGGATAGTGTAGGGGGATATTTACTGCGGATTTCTGAAAGCGTGGTGAAAAGTTGATGATATAATTATATACTAAAATAGAATGAGTGTCCAATCTTCTAAGTTGCTTTGGACTCTCTTTCAGGCAAACTTTGTTGTTGATCCAGGAACACTCAAGCAGCACATAATGTGGGAAAAAATTGCTCTCTGTTTACAGGTAGCAGCCTGATCTCAGGAAATTGAAAAAGGTTACAGTTTGACCCATCATATACAAGAAATTACAGCAGCGATTAGAAAATGAGTGCTTACACTGTATGATCTCTATAAATCTTGGTGTTTTTAGCCTAATGTCTTCAACAAATGTTTTCTCATTTTAGATTCTTCAGATCTGTCTTTGAAAAATTAAATACTAGGGATAACTGGTAGCTGAACTTGTCTGAATTCTACCACATACACCATCAAATCCACAGTAAGAAAACTACCAAAATACTCAGTTGTACTTTGACAAAGTGAAGGTTTATTTAAATAATGTTAATTATAATAATGAAAAATCACAGATTATCTTGCCATTCTTTTATGAGTTCTTGGACAGAACTAAACAAAGTACTGATGATTATCTTACATTTAACATTTTTGAAGTGTTGGAATCAAAGCAAAATTTTTAAAAGTTTGCTGAGAGTAAAGGATTAAGCAATTTAAATTATGTCTTCTCTAATGTTTGGGGATTTCATCTCTCTCTTGATTTAGTCTTTCTGCACACTGACAAGAATTTGAGTATGAATGATCACAAGGAATCCTGTTTGTGAGGTATATCATTTGAAGTGCATGAAGATCAACCAGTGTCAAGTCTATGTAAATAAATTCATCACATCAGTTATAACATGACAGAACAGTTCATGCTAAGTGATGCATTCAGAAATTTTTGTTTGACTTTTCCATCAGTGTCCTTTCTGATTCTTGACCTTGCTCTAAGGACCTTAGAGATAAAATCATAGAATCACAGAATAATTACCTGAGATCATTCAGTTCTGCCCATCCTACCATGGTGTCTGCCAACCACCAGCCCAGGGCCCTGTTTTCAGCCTGGCTTCAAATGCCTTCAGAGATGTGGCATCCACAACTTCTCTGGGCAGCCTGTGCCGGTGTCTCATTATTCTCTTGGTGAAAAATTTCCAGTGACATCTAACCTAAATCTTCACTCTATGAGTTTAAAGCATCCCCCTTGTCCTATCACTATCAGACCATTTAAAAAGTTGGTCTCCCATCTGCTTACACGGTCCCTTCAATGACTGGAAAGCTGCAATAATTTATGTTCCTCTGCCATCCTATTTCTGCCTACTCTGCCCCCATTCAGAAACAATTTCAGAAGAATACAGGAAGCTGTATGTAGATAGAAAAAAAAAAAAAAAAAAAAAAAAAGGAATCACATTATAGGCATTTTTAACACCTAGAGGCAGTTGCTTGATGTTTTTGAAGGGAATGTTAAATAATACAAAACCTAAGTGACTTTGCAACAGATGTACTACTGAAAGTTTTTCACCTTATGGTTCTATGGAACTGTCACTCAAATCATGCACAGCCTAACATTTCTTTAGTCCTGTAGTGGCTTCAAAACTAGTATGATTACTAGTTTTAATTAGTTTAATTACTGATTGATACTCAGCTGAGTATCAAAATCATGATTTATTTCTCAGAGATTTATGCCAACAACTATGATTAATTAGTTGTGATCACTGCTATACACTTGACCACTACAGTTAAGTCACCCCAGACCTCTCCAATGCAGGGATAAAGATCCTGCAGCAGGTTGTGCTCATAAGCCACAGAGACATAGCTGAACATAAGAACTTGTGAGGTGTGCGAGAACAGTTTGATCCTCACTGACATCTCTGAGCAGGTGACAGCAGTCAAACTTGCTGATTCTTCTTGCAGTTGCATCTCAAAACTCTACAGAAGGATCTATTTTATCAAGATCAATAGAAATGTAGAGATATACTGTTTTAATGAAGATCTTACAGTTCATTGGTTTATGATTATTCTTACAAGATCTTGTTATGGTAATGATGCCTTATTGTTTTTCTTTTAGCATCTACCCCATCTACTCTACAGAGTACTGTAATGGGGAAGTTGTTGCACATTCCCAAGCAGACCGGGATCTATAAGAGTGGCTGGTAAAATGTTGTGCACAATGCAGGAAAGCAGCAGATTTGAGCTTAATGCTTGTGTCCAACCCACCTAAGATCATTTACATGAGACTCCTATCTGCTTTAGGCTCCTTATTAAAGTTATCACTTTCAACAGCTGCTTGTTTTTCTCCACAGAGTAGAGGAGAGTTCAGGATATCTATTCTTATGTTACATTATGTGGTTAGATGCCAAAGAAATACACAAAGATGCTAGTGACTCCACTCATCTCCAGTCCTTACATAATTCCCTCTAGGCATCAGGTCTTCCTTGGCTGTTGTTGATTCATATCTCACTAGGAGTGTGTCCTTGTGGGTGGCTGTGGGGACATTTTGTTCTTTGTGCCTTCCTTCCTTCCTCCTCCCCCTCGCCATCACACTTGAATTCTCTGGCAATTCAGCTGTGATATCTCTTCATAGTGGCATCTTCCCAGGGACATGCTGTACATATTTTCAGCGTATTTAATAGAAATCAACATTCACTCATATCATTACAGCAGTTCTGGGAGCAGACTTTAAATGAAATGCTGAATCCCAAGTATATCAACCTGCTTAACCCTGCGGCTTTTGCATTACAAATGCTTCCAGCAGCTGTAAGAGAAGAAGAGATAAGATCAGATTCAGCCACTTGTACCAGATTTCTCTTGCCCTTCATATTAAAAATTCCAGTTATAAATACTTGTGAATATGAATATGTGAATATGAATATCTGTATACAAATTCAGTTAATACAGCTCCCCTTTTCATCATTAAAATGCTAATGGCACAGGTAAGTTGAGGGATCAGATTTCTAGGAATATTGTCTTTCTAAGAGATACTGCTTCTGCAATAATTATACTTGGAGAGCTCTGTTATCATGTGGCATTCTATGATTCCCATAAATGTGATTTCCTCCTTGCTGTTGTAAAAGTATAAGGCACAGCAAACTGAGTAGGTGCTATGATCTTTGCAAAAATATTTAGTTAGGCTGAAACCAACACAGACATCATCACTGTCTCTAGCATGATTATATCCTCTCATGCAGTGCTTAGAGATATTTCTGTCTTTTGCACAATAGCCCAGTAGTTGAAGCATTCTTCAGGGACTGGAAGACCTGGATTTATGACTGGAAATTAATATAAATTCTAACTATTGAAAGACTGCTTGTACCAGTAGCTTATGTGATGCTGGGAGGTATGGGACGTGTCTAAAGACATATTCTGTATGAATTTAGCTACTGATACTAGAGTTCAAATGCTGATAATAGATGAAGCTAGCTAGTTTCAATATTATAATTAAAATTCTGTTTGGAGGATATGTTGTACCTTCCCAGTGCAGTATGGATGTAATATGAAGAAACTGTTTTCATAGGAGACCACTTAGTGCTTGTTGAAACACAAGAATCTCTTGGAAATCTTGTTTTAAGATCGACACTTAAAAAAGAATCAGTGCCCAAAAGATGTGTGGCGGGAAGGAGACTTGTTTATGATTCTTTCACTTTTTTTTTTTTTTACCAAAGGGAGATATGATTTTGTTGTTGTTGTTGTTGTGTTGTGGTACTTTGTTCATTTTAGATGTGTCTTGTTTTCCTTCATTTTCAAATAAAATGTAATTTCAGATACTGAATTCTTTGCTTGTATTTGTGGTATGCTCCTGTTAAGAAAGGAAATTTGTCTTCACAAAATTTTCTGGCATTTGTGGGATTCTACCTGAAAGGCACAGACCAAATGCCTTTATCCTTGCTCCTTGAGTTTTATGTTGTGTCTTCACGTGAATCAGACTATGGCTCAGGGTATGGATACTCTGCTTTGAAACATTCCTGTAGCCTTCTCCTGCATTTCCCCAGTCAGGATTTCATTTGTTCTGTAGCGGTATCGAAACATCTTTATGGATCTCAGCACAGCTGTCCTAAGCTCCCTACATAAGAGAATCAGATGTCCAATTTACATAAAAGCACCTTTTCCCCTCCATGAATTTAAGGCAATTTTCCTTCATTTTCTACTGTTATTATAGGCAACAGAAGAAAATGTTTCAAAACCTAACACTCTCTGTCATTTATTTCAGAAATACTGTATTTTAGCCACCTATTAGTCTGAAGAAAAATGTAGGCATTGGTGGCTTGTTTTTTTTCTAAATCGGCTATTTAATATATAGCTGCACTGTAACATGTTTACCAGAATCTAGTGCCAAGTCTGAAATCACTTCAGCTTAGATGGCAGGAGTCCACTGTTGTTTATACCAGTTTTACTCCAGCATGAGTACATTCAACAGCAAGGATTTGCTCCCGACTTCTACCAGGACAAAAGAGAGGAAGACCTATCAGGGATATTCAATGCTACATTTTACTGCAATTGACTTTGAGCCCTTGTACTGATTTCACATTTGGTACCATTCTCTTTGATTAAATCATGGATGGAAGTCAAGAGTTAGCCATTCCATGTGAAAGAATTTATGAAACTTTTGCGTAGTAGAAATACTGTCTTGCGTCTACTGTATTAAAGTATTAATTCCTTTCTATTTATTTCCTAGAACTAACTCTGCAACCCTTTGTTGGAGAACAAATGGCGTGGAGTGAGGAGAAAGAATGGGAAAAGAAAAAGTTTGAATTATAAAGCTTACTTATTCCCCGTTTCCCTTTTTTAAAACTTCTTTTCTTTTTTAAAAGAATTAAGCTTAGAGGTGCTGCCTAAACCTGTAACCTGGAAATGTATGGGACCACATGCATGTCCTATTCCCACACTGTTGTAACAGACTGTCCTTCAGTAGACTGTCCTTTAGGAATGGTTATTGGTATAATTTAATTTGATAATATGGACATAGACTGAAACTCGTGTTAATGACAAAAACTGAAATTCACTTCTACATCTTGATTCTCAAAGATGTGAATTGAATTTTTGTCTCTAGCAACAAAACTTTCCATGAAGCTATGCTTCTAACAGAAGGAAATCCAGGGAGATATGTTTAGAGATAGCCCTGAAATCTAAAACACACTGGTTAATATTATTTGTGCCTTTTTTAGAAAAGTCCTGAGCCTTTCCTCCATATTATGCCAAATATTGCACTTTGAAGATGAAGATGTAACTCGTTCAGCTTTGGACACCAAAGCACGCATCAGATAATTTTGTGTGGAAAAGAATACAAATTATTTTTAGTTTAAATTTTCCACAAAGAAAAAATCACTTTTTCACTGTAATTAAAAATGGTTCTGTTAATAACTGCACTTTCTCAATAGCACACTAAAAAATTGTATTATTTTTTCTTTTTTAGTTATTATTTTATTTTAAAATGACCATTTTGAATCCAGATATCAATTTTATGTAATTTCAAACTTAGATATTTGGAGGGGTACATAGTCTTTAATCTGGATTTCCAGTGCTCTTCCAATAAAAGTCTGATTTAAAACCTGTGAGAAAGTGATCTGCTAGATAAATTATAATCTTTAATTGATATTTAGGAAGAAAGTTTCAAGTGTTAATCCTAAATATGGTAAACAGAATATGAAAGGCAAAGAGTGGGAAGGAAGCACGAAGTAAGGCACTGAGAAGGTATTGTAGCTTTCTGTATGGCATTAGAAAATTCAGGTTACAATTTCAGCCTATTATATTACGAGGGGTTAGAGATTTTTTTGCTTTTTCATGTGAATGTATTCAATAAGATTTTGGCTTGATTTGTGTTTGTTTCCTGTAGCAAACACATATGAAAATACACAGTATGTTCCAAGATCCTCTTCCAAATCCTTGCCTAAATGTCAGTCATAGAGACACTAAAGCTCACCTCCTAGAAACAAAGAAAACTATGGACAAAATTAATCCCAAAAGGAAAAGTATGCATGGAAAACAGGAGAAAATTAAATTGCCTGCATGAATTTTCCAGGTAAGAAGACAATGAGTTCTTCCTGGTAGTTATGCCCTCACATTATTCAAGAAAACATTATATCCCAATGTTCCCGTGTACAGTACCCATGTGAACAGCACAACTGGAAAAGTATATGTAAGCATGTGAGGAGAAAAACTGTGGAAGTGATAGGACCATGGTTCTTGAAATGGACACCTTGGGAAACTCATCCAACACATCAAGACTAATGCCAGTTATACTACATGTGTAAAAACAGGAGGCAAAGGATATGGGTACACTGTCATTTGCTCTTGATATCAAAATGTTCAGTATTGTGACTTTGTGAGAAGTGTAAATTCTACTAAAGCCTGCTCATGATCTCACAGCTTTCCTTCACAAGCTTTATCCAAAATAAAGCTGGTTGTAAGGCTCAAATAGCTAAAACATGGGTTTTCAGTTTTGTTTTGTGGTCATTGCAAGCTGGTAGCTGATGACTCTTGTTATTCTTCTGAACTGACCACTACCTTGAATATTTTATTTCAGCTACCACTCGTTCTTGTCTCCTGTTTCATATACAAAGTAAAATCTTATCTCTTCACACTTGTAGTCTACATGGTCTTTTGCAGAGGTTAGCTCAAGATGATTTAGCAGAAAAAAAAAAAAGAAAAAAAAAAAAAACTAGTTCTGTAGCTCAGAAAATCTGTGAGTGAATCACCAAACTGCAGAAGAATTGAAATCTTTGGCTGGACTAATGTACCATACACAGACTGGTGCTTAAAGTTCCAAACCAGTAAAACAAAACTGGCTATATTATTGCTTTATATTTTTCTTGCAGAAACTTTGTCTGAAAGGGTAATTCATGCTTTTGTTTTTTATTTTTTATTATTACTGTGTCATGCACTTCTTTGGAGTAGAAGGACATTAAATCATAAAATAATAGCTATGCTTTGATAAATGCTCCATTTTTAAGGCTAGAATGTGGAATAGTAATACTTAAGCTACTACTAACGGGAAAGAGGAATGACTCAATTGCTGGATTGTGTAGACAGGTGTCTTCCTAACTTGTCAGCCTTCAGCAATTAGGTAGGCATATTTTTCTGAGCTGTTTTGATAAAATTTTATAATAAATCTTGTGATTGTGGCAGGAATGTAATGAATTCTGAAAGCTTAATCCGAATAAACATACAATTTAAAGAAAATTGTATACTCATTCAGACTTTAAATGCTAAAAGAAACCAAACATCCTTAATTGAAATATATGAATGCGCTGGGAAATCTATTTTTAAACCAGAGTTGGATATCAAGGTGTGAGTTGCTAACTCTTACAAATTTCTTCTTCAGTTGTTGACAGTCTGCTTGTGATGCCATTCCTTTCATGTTAATTAGCCATAGTGGTTATATTTTAAGATAATTTAATTCAGTACAAAACAAACACCACTCAGAATTGTGCTAAATGTAGCATTTCCCTTCTCCCCTCTAGTTAATATTGACCTGTCTCTATTTTTTATTCATACTGCAAACACTTTCAAACAGATAATATCTTAAGTATTTATACAGTGTCCAATAGAAGGGGCTCTGAACTCCTCCAGTTTCCATAACAAAAGTATTATTAAAATGTAGAGTTATGTCTTCTCAGATATATGGCATAGAGGCTTAATCTCCTCCTGAGTTCAAGGCTTCAATTCCTGACCAGAAGGAATGAAAATATTTCTTTCCCTCTACTTGTCTCTTCTTTATGGCACCCAAAACTCCACACGAACATTAAGTTGTAGTTCACAGTGGTTCACATGTGATCTGGTCTCACTCACTGGCATATATAAAGGCATTTGTCATTCTTCAGGACATTCAAAATATTTGTCTTATTGCTACCAAATAGAGGTTGATTTTCTTTGTTCTTCCTAGCGCCTTTTTCATGACATTTTTAAGGCCTAATATCTTTGCATTCTACCTTCCTTTAACAAATATTATTTCATTTGAATCATGGATTCAAACTATACATTGAGGGGAGATGAGAGTCACAGGGAAGATGTGCAGAAAATTCCTAAACGTCACTTAATGAGCATCAGACTGATAACACCAGTCACAGACCCTCTTCTGCTGCTTCAATGAATGGGTCTTTAACAGTTTTACCCAAGTCCCTAGATTCCTGTTGTGAATTTTCACTCCATCTTCAGCATTTTTTACATTGGGGTGGAAGTTCTGGAGATATTTTGGCATTTTGCTTTCAAATTTAGGTTCTGACACTATGCCACATATTTTGATTTGTAGCTACATGTGTGAGTACCCAAACTGGCAAAATTCCCCTTTTCTCTTTTATGATTTCTTAAAACAAATATTTGTTATTATGAAACCCTGTCAAAAAGAAAAGTATAAGGAAGTGTCACAATCTGTTTTCTCCCCTCATACTAAGTCTGTAAGTAGGCCAGCTTGCTTTTTTTGATAGTTTGCAGGAGAGACAGTTGGTTGTCCGTTAGCCATGAGATCATGATAGTCTATCATTTTTTACTACTGCTTCTACACTGGACCCTATGATTTCCAGTTAGCCCACAATATACATCAAAGCTTTTATTATTTTCACTGTGGGCATTTCTGCCAGCTTAAGGACTCTAATAAGAGTTCAATAGTTCACTGCAAAAAATCACAGTTGAAGTAGGCTTAGGCAGTCTGAGCCATGCTTTGCCAAATGCATCACATCCCAGAAACTAAATAATCTTTGGTCTGTGTTAAAAAAGAGTATAGAACAAATTCAAGAAGGGAAACTATAAACTCAGGTTTTAAAAAGTACGTGACATACAGGACTACATTTGATCCTGTTCTAACCACTAAGCTGATACATGATGGGAAAGACATCTCCTTTAAACATCATACACAGATTAACAAATGGAAGACAATAAAGGAATAGCTGGAGATGGAAAATATTAATACCAGCTGCTTTTTCATACCAAAGACAAATTCTTCTGTGCTGTGAAATTTTCTTACACCATGTGTATTCTGTTCTTGTTTGTCTAGAAAACATGTCAGTTAATAAATCAAAATGTTAAAGACATAAAAATTGATGGGTCTCTCTGATCTACTGATTAATTATAATTAATTATATAGCAAAACTAATCAGTCAGTGCTGTTCTCTATTTTGCTTTTCTGAGAAAATATTGAAGAAATTGTATTGTTTTTCCATGTTTTTTCTTTAGTTTTTCTATTCTTTCCCAAGGCTCAGTGGTGCATGATTGCATCATCTTGATGTAGTTTTTTGGAGCTAAGTGTTATCCTTTAGAACTGCTGCTAAGAAATCATTCAAGCAGATATCTGCGGGTCTAGATAGAAAATTAGATGCTACATTTCAAATACTGAAATTTGAGATTTGTTAGCTATATGAGATAAGGTTCAGTTCTAGTTGATCTGGCCACTCGATTACTGTTTTAAACAGAGGGCCTGCAGATTAATAGCAGATACTGAAATAGATCTACTTCTTTTGAGTGTCTGTAAAGGGAAAAAGTATCACTCTAAGGACATGAAACTAGAAATCATGGTGACATAAAAAAGAAAATACTAAAGAACTTCTATAGGATACATTGACTTTATCTAAATTAGAACCCATTAAAGCAGTGTTTGATCCCCTGTGGAAGTAAACTAAGATTATTATTTCAAGTATTTGATATTTAGGCTGGATTTTGTTTGTAGAATTTCTGTGTCAAAGAAGGCAATTCTGGGACCTGTAAGAATACAAGATGGTGCCAGATCTTTTTGGCAAAGTCTGCAGTGCTTTGCAGTGTTAGATATCAAGATATCTGTTCTTATTTGAAGTAAACTGGTTGAAAATAATTAATTTGGCACCCTTCGCTGCTTACATGGAGATCCATAAGTTCATTCAAAGATACTTTTAGGGAATACTATAGGTTTTTCCAAGTCTATAGTTTTCCTGGTCTCATAGTATGCACATTCCTTTATAGCCTTTAAATTGAAATGACTTAAAATACTTTTTTAAAAAACTGAAATTCTTATTTTCTTCTCAATTAGAAAAAAAAAAAAAAGTAATTGTGCAAAATTGTGTGTATATTTTGTAATATGTGACATATAAATACCACTTTGCAATAGTTTCTGGTATACCAGTTATATCTGGGAAAGATTCTTGCCATAAATGGGAGGGAGCAGTATTCTTTAAAGCCCATGAGCATACAAATGTCCAGGTGCTAACCTCTGTGAAAGACAGAATTATTAGTATAGAGAATCATCTTTGCTCCTAGAATTTGAGTGTATTTTAATAAAACATTCTGATGCTGAAATTTGATATGGGCATCTTAGGGGGAAAAGTAATTTTAAAAAGCCCTCAATGTCGTTTCTATATCTAATCTCCTAGTAAGTACACATATCACTAATATATCTTTGAGCTAACATGAATACTTAAAACATTTAGACATGAAGATTACAGGATAAACTGGGCTTGGAGCAGCCTTAGGAAGCCTCTTGCCCAAACACCTGCTCAAAGAGGCCAGTTATGTGTTCAGAACAGGTTGCTCAAGGCTGTGTCCCAAGGTCTTAAAAACCTTTCAGGGATGAAGTTATATTTGTAGACTGCTTGCTTTTTTACCGGATTGTCCTCATGAGGAAAAGTTTATTATAACCAGTCTGAAAGTTTTTTTCCACTTACAGCCACTGTCTCTTACCCTCTCACACACACCACTGTGAAAAGCCTGACCCTATCTTCTTCTTAACTTCTCAACAGTTTATCAGGAGTTGCTAATAGTTTACCACAGTGCTACCTCTTCTCAAAGAATCATGGATGTCTAGTGTTGGAAGGGACCATTCAAGATCATTTAGTTCTAACTCTGTGCTATGGGCGAGGATATCTCTCGCCATATCAGCCTGCCTTAAGTCCTGTCCAGTCTGACGCTGAACATTTCCAGGGATGGGGCATTCACTGCTTCTCTGGGCATCATGTTTCAGTGTCTCACCACTCTCATTGTGAATAATTTCTTCCTTATATCTAATCAAGCGTACCTTTTTTCAGTTCTTAGCCATTATTCCTTGTCCTGTCACCTCAAGTCCTTGTAAAATGTATCTCTCCAGTTTCTCTGTAAACACCCTTTAAGTATTAGAAGGTTGCTATCAGATCTCCCTAAAACCTTACCTTCTCTAGGCTGAACAAGCCAAGCTCTTTCTTTGTAGGAGAGGCGGTTCAGTACTCTGACAATCTTCATGATCCTTCACTGGTTTTATGGTCCTTCTCTGGACCTATCCAACAGCTCTGTGTCTTTCTTATTCTGGGGATCCCAGGTTTGGATGCACAAGAACAGAGTTGAGAGGGACAATCACCACCCTCTCCCTGCTGCTACCCTTCTGTTCATGCAGCGTAAGATGCAGTTGGACTTCCAGATTGCAAGCTGTTGGTTCATGTCCAACTTTTCATCCACTAGAGCCCTAAAGTCCTTCTCTGCAGGGCTGCTCTCAATGTCCTTCAACTCGCTGTACTGATGTTTGGGACTGCTGTGACCCAAGTGCGGGCTATTCTTCTTGCTGAACTTTGTGAGGTTCCATATCGGTTCTTGGCTCTCCTGGCTGAACAAGCCCCAGCCTCTCAGCTTCTGCTCAAATACCACATTCTCCAGTTTCGTGTACTTTTGTTACCTCCACTGATCCCCCAGTTTATTGATGCTGGATCAAAGATTCTAAACAAAATCCAATTGACTTTAAAGGGGATGCAGTTGGATCACTCACTGTTTAAATATTTTCAGTGGGGTTACTTAGGTAGAGATTCATCACAGTGAAATCAGCGAGGAGTACAGATTGTACATTTGCCTGCCTAAATTGGGAAAGAAGGTGAAATTAGAAAAGCAAGGCCCAAAAGTTCATGCAAACAAAAGTCTGATGTGTTCCAAGGAGATATAAGAATGTTTTTATAGTGGTATTTTTTGTATTTTTACAGGAAGTTGTTGCATTTATGCAAATGCATTTGGATTTAGCACTCATCTGCTTGCTGTCAATTATTTTGCAGGCCCTCAAAGTTATCTGTGTGAATCAATAATGCAATTAACAGGTTTTTTTTAGGCTGACAGATTAAAAAAATAAAAAAAATCACACAATTTGCACTATGCCTGACAGTGGAAGCAAAGTCACATATTCCTCTGTGTGGAGAGAGTAATCACTGTAAAGTTAAAGTGTATGCAATTTCCAAATGCCAAATTCTATGGAGAGAAAAATATTACTTTGCTTTGTGCTTTTCAGCTATCTGAGGTCCTCTTATATGACAGGCCATAATCAATAAATCATGTGCCAGTTGTGCTGATTCTGTATGTCAGGTCATATCTCTCCATTTCAGTTTCCATTTTCTTACAGAGTATTCACTTCTGTTCTATTGTCATAGCTTTCCACTTTCTCAGTGTCAATTTAAAAGCTGTTATTTTTAAACCAAAGAAATTACAATCCACCTGTCCCTTCACACACACAGAGACACACACACACACAAAGCAAACCAAAAAGAAAACAAAACAAAAAAACACCAACAAACATACACACACAAAAAAATCCACAAATATTCCATTGGCCAGCTTCTGATCAGGGAAATGGAAAGAGACAGATCCTCTGCCTGAACACCAGATGCTGTGATATACAAAGGAGGCTGTGTGAGCAAGCATTTTTCATAATAGACAGGTACCATGATGACAGTTGTCAAAAGTGATCAGTAATAAATTTCAGAATCTCAAATAAATGTTCTTGTGATGAAAAAAATATATTTATTTCTCCCTTTCACAAGAAATTATTTACTCATTCACATCAGTATTTCTATTCATTTTTAAAAGAAATTAATTATTCAACAAGCCTGATGGTGCAGACTGGTTACATAGCCAGAGTGGAAATTCTCAGACTTCATATCAGAAATCTGGATCTAACATTATATAAGCAGTTAGGCTGTTTATAACTAGCCAGGCATTGCACTCACTACATTGCTTCAAAATGATAAGTCCAAGGACAGGTAAATCCCTCCAAGCACCTGCATTAATTCTGGCTTCATGTCCTAACCTTTTGACTCACCCATCCTTCTCTTGACTCCTGCATTCCCTGTGTAACTTCAGTAAAAGTCTAGCTGCTCTCTATTTTCTCATTTCCAATAGTAAAGGAGGGATGCTGGTAATTGCCTACAACGTTTAGTGTATTGGTTATAGCAATGTTTTGTGTAATGGTTAATAGTTGTGTGTTTTCAAAATCATAAAGAAGGGATTTAGCCACACACTGCAGTTCCTAAGCATGGTAATTAGGGACTTTGAAATTAACAGCATATTTATAAACAATAATGCTGCTTTATTTTGTTGTAAGTAATAACATTTTTCACTGTAAATGAATATTCAGACAATGAAATAACCTGGAAAAAAAACAAGCTTTTCTGGATCCTCCAATGACTGTCTTTCAAATAATGTTTGGTGAGTTATACTGATGTGATAACCTCTAAGTGACTGTGATAATTCTACTTGTGGCTGACAAACAGGGAGATGGGTGGCCATCTAGATAATTTTTTCCATTTTATTTTTTGTTTGCTTTACTCTTTTGTTGTTGTTGTTTTTTACCCTGCGCTGATTAGAGCTCATTTTATACAGACTGTCCATCTTCATCTTTTCATCCTCTTCAATTCTTTCTTGAAGCTCCGTTTTCCTGCCAGAGCTTAAATACCAACTTCCATCAGAAGTCCAGAAAATTGAGCTTTGCAGCTTGAGCAAGTTGGCTCAGATATTAATATTTGGCTTTTCCGATGTGTCCTGTTCATATTTCCTAAGAAAAAGAAATTGTACACTTATTTTTTGACTCTATCTTCTTAGTCATAAACAAGAAAGTATTCTTGTTTCACTCCCCAACACATGCTCAAAATCTGTTTGTTTAGGGCAGGGAAGTCTTTATCAGCTGTCACAAAATGACTAGACTATCCATATTCATAGTAAAGATATTCTGCTCTTATTTTACAGCATTTTTTAATTGCTGTGGTGGATTTTTTTTATTATTATTTATTTTTATAAAGTGGCCAAAGATTCAGAAAAGGGATTAGTGTAAAGTGGATATTCCTAAATGAAATATTCTCATATTTTCCAGAAACATGATTTTACATGCCACGCAGTACTCAGAGGTTGTGGAGGTGTGGACTTGTTTTTTGGCATTAACTTTCTAAAGTATCTCCCCTAAATTAATTGATCTCAGAATTGAAATTTAGTGCCATTTAGCACGTGGGACATTCAACATTTTTGAATGGTGCTGGGAAGTATGGTACTAAATCTAGAACAGAGTCATGTTCTTATGGAGCAGCAGCTGGTAGTGTGGAGTATGGCCCAAGCATAGCTTGCTGAAGAAAAGAAGTTATGCACAACCAGAGAATGGGATGAGACATAGGTCTGGTTGCCATCCTCTGGTGAATAACAAGAACTGCCCCTAGCTGTGCAGGCTGGATAAGATTGTGGTTATGCCTCTGTCACTCCCCTCAACTTACCTCTGCCTAGCAATGTGCAATCCAGCACTCGTGGACCTGAGCATGAAATGACTGGGTTGACAGTGATAGGACAAGGAGGAATGGTTTTAAATTAAGATAGGGGAGATTTAGGTTGGATATTAGGAGGAAGTTTTTCACACAGAGGGTGGTGCCCAGAGAAGCTGTGGATTCCCCATCCCTGGAGGCATTCAAGGCCAGGCTGCATGTGGCTCTGGGCAGCCTGGTCTGGTGGTTGGCAACCCTGTACATAGCAGGGGGTTTGAAACTAGATGATCATTGTGTTCCCTTTCAACCCAGGCATACTATGATTCTATGATTCTATGATTCTATGGCTGGAAGTTGTCAGGGAAAAGAGAAAGAGCTGCCTTTTACAAATACATGGAGACTATACAATCATGTGATGATTAACATAAACAATCCTTCACGTTTTTGGGATCTGAAAACAAGGTCTTAAGGAACCAGTGAAAGTTTTCCTGCTTTTCTTTGAAGTCATGTGTTTAATCATATTCCTGCTTATCTCTTTTTTTTGTCTGCATACCTTGCAACAGTTTGCCCTCCATCCCCACAACCTCCCACCCCTCTACCCCCCAAGTGTCATGTAAACTACATGTAAAAGGGGTGTAAAGACAGGATGCTGTAGGACAGCTCAGAATTCCCCTCAGCTGGTATCATATAACCTTTCCTACCTTAATTTACCTTCCTCAGAATTTGTATAACTTTATCCAACCTAATTTTCCCTTACCTTCCCCATGATATGTGTCAGTGAAGTGCGCTGAGAACCAGAGAACAGGACATAATAGGTGGTCACACAACATGTCTCTCAAAAACAGAAGTGGGGCTAGACTCTACTCCAGGAACATTAATTTCTCTCCCATCGCCTTTCTTTTATGTGGGTCTAAATTTGCTAGTCTGACTGTCATTAGATTAAAGGCAGATCTAGATTACTTAATACAATAATTGCAATTTCAGATGAGATCCTATGGATGAAAGTGACCTGCTTTCTGGAGGATTCTGTTTCATTGGCTGCTGACAAGGGCTCTGTTTATTCTAACAAGAATTACTGTAACTTTTTTTTCTGATTGATTTGCCTACACTGCAAATATTTATATTTAATCTCATCTAGACAGAGGCTACAGCTAGAGAGAGTTTCCCAATTATATGTGAATTATGACTGTTAAAACAGATTGTCCAGGGAAAAGAAAATATCCAAGATTTTTTCTTCCAGAAATGCAGGAGTTAGTGTCCCAGCAAGTCATGAAGTGACTAAGGGACTCTATGGCCCCTCAAAGGTCATCTAATCCAACTCCTCTGCAATGAACGGAGACACCTACATCTAGATCAGGTTTCTAAGAGCCCTCTCCAGCCAGACCTCAAATGTCTGCAAGGACGGAGCGTCCATCACCTCTCTGGGAATCTTGTTCCAGTACCTCACCACCCTTATCATAAAAAATACTTCCTCAGTATATCAGGTCTTAATCTTCCTTGTTTTGTTTTGAAACCATTCCCCCTTGTCTTATCACAGTGGACACTGCTAAAGAATCTGTCCTCTTTCTTATAGTCCCCCTTTCAATATTGAAAGGCTGCTATCAAGTCTCCCTGAAGCCTTCTTTTCTCCAGGCTGAGAAGCCCTAACTCTCAGTCTGCCCTTGTAGAGGAATGAAGGTAAAATATTTTAATTAATAAACATGCAACAGCATTGATATTTAAAAAAAAAAAAAAAAAAAAAGAAGAAAAAAGAAAAAAAAAAGAAAAAATACAGTTGAACACCAGTGTCTAGATTTTATACAGCAGGTTTGTAGATAATCAGTCAGAAATCTCTGAAGAAACAGAACTGACTCAAGGGAAAAAGCAAAATAATTTTGTGTGCTGCTCAGAAATACCTTTATTCTATTCTAAGAGAAGAGAAACCACAAGGTAGCCAGTGGGAAACAGCCAAATGACTGGGCATGATAACATCAACATTCTGGAACTTACATTTCTTTACCAAAATTATATTGTAATATTTGCGACATAAAACTGTTATATATCAGTAACAACTTTTCCAAAGGACTGAGGAAGTTTCACTCCCACTTTGGCAAGCAGCAGTGCCATCAATCAACTTAATGTCATAATCTTCCTTGACTTCTCTTCCCAAGCACTTTCTTATCTATTTCCTTGTATCTGGGTAAGTACGCCTTACCACAGTAACAGAACTCACTTCACTTTCTTTTTTTATATTGGCATAACATCGCATGGGAAGTGCTAATATAAAACATTCAAAGAATAAACATGGCAGCATGTGCTTCCTCTACCCAAAGACAATGCAATTTAATTCTCTTGCTATACAACTTCAATATCACACTTGAACTTTGGTCACTTAACATCCTAACACGCTATCAGTCTTCTAGCCTTAGCACTAGAAATGTATGTTCATCACTATAGTTGTCAGGGATTGACACGCAGCTATACATAACATCTTATTTAAAGATAACCTGTTATTTTATTTCTTAATAGGTTCTTATTTATTAGCTGCTTATTTATTCTAACCATGTTGCAGTACTCTAACCAGTATTACCATTTTAAATATTTCAGTTTGTAGCTCAATATGTTCTGAAAATCAAAAACTCTTCTCTGATTTAAACATTCTCAGAAGAAGGGTAATATGTATATTTATGCTAACTGATAGGCTGAGCCTTCAACCTAGATATCGATGTATTTGTTCAATAAAGACCTGCCTTCAGTGAGTAATTTAATTTGGACTTGCAGCCATGTTCAGCAACTTTTTTTTTCTATAACATCTCCTAACTCTGAAGGATGCCTGAAATGTAGATTGTGTATAATGTAAGCTGGTAACATACACTGAACAGTAGCAGTCTCTGAACCTGCCTAGCAGGGTAGGGTGCTGTATGAAATCCTTGTTTGGTCAGAACAGTAAATAAGAGAAAACACAGTTCTGTGTTTTAGTGATTAGACTGAAAATTTGGGACAGGGCAGGGCAAGTTTTCAGTCAGGCATATTTATAAGTCCCATTAGAACTTAAGTGCCCTGTTGAATCCAAGCCTTAATTACAAACCGTCCTTATTGAATGTCAAAATGTTCCTTTTCCCTTCATAAAACATTAACGACCACTAGAGATGGAGAAAATGGGCATCATAATTTCCCTCTGTCAGTATCAAGACTCCATTCCACATGATTTCCTCTGTACTGGTATTCAGGGAGACTCACATACAGATCTCAAACAGGACAAATATAGTTCTCTTTTCTTTTTTTATTAACAGTACTGAACACCAATTTTGGATCTCCGTAAGAAGTCTAAAACACTAGAAAAAAAAACTGCATCACATGCAGCAAATATAATAAAAAATAACTAGTTCTGATGAGGCTCCCTCTGAATCTTATAAATTGTTTGTGGGAATGACATTAAATACTTCTTCCTCTATAAACATGGCCTTATGGTATAAGCAATTTTCTCATAATAACAATGTCAAGAAAAAAACACTGGGACTTTATAACATAGCTTTGCTACTACAAATGTGCTATACTTTTCAATTATAGCCTTGAATGAATTAGTATAAGGAACTATTCAAAGGTACAGAAGTTTCTCAAGCAATTCACTTGGGTGAAAATCATAGAATCCTTAAAGTTGGAAGGGACCTCTGAAGGCCATCTGCTCCAACTCCTCCGCAATGAACAGGGACACCACAGTTAGATCAGGTTGCCCAGGACCTGGTCCAGCCATGCCTTTAAAGTCTCCAGGGATAGGGCATCAACCACATTGCTGGGCAACCTGTGTCAGTTCCTCACTACCCTCACTGTAAAAGACTTTTTCCTTATATCTAACTGTATGAGAACTGCTGAATTATGGCCTGAACCTCTGATTGATCACTTGAGGCAAGCAATTAGTCAGCCAACGGGGCACAGGTGAAGGCAATTCACCTGTGCTGCTGGAAGGGGTGGAGCCTGGCTCCACCTCTCCTAGACCCATTTAAGAGGTGACTACCAGGAGGGAAGAATCTTTTCTGGACATTCCCCCTCTGGAGCTTTGTAGCAAGCCAAGGATATGGTAAGCATTCTATCTATTCTGTTTTAGTATAATAACTGCATAATCAAACTCTTTGTTGTATTTTGTAACATCTGTCCATTCATTGATTATACACTAACCTAGATCTCACTTCTTTAAGCTCAAAACAGATTCCCTTTGTTCTATCACCACAGGCCCTCCTGAACAGTCTGCCCCCTTCTTTCTTGTAGCTCCCTTCTAGATATAGAAAGGCCCAGAGCCTTCTCTTCTCCAGGCTGTAGAGCCCCAGCTCTCTCAGCCTGTTTGTGTAGGAGAGGTGTTCCATTCCATGGACCATTTTTGTTGCCCTTCTCTGGACGTACTTTAACAGGTTTATGTCTCTTCTGTACTTAAGACTCCACAATCTGGACCTAGTACTCTAGTTGAGGCCTCACCAATGCAGACTAGAAGGACAGGATCATCTCCTTTGCCTTGCTGGCCGTGCTTCTTTTGGTGTAGTCCAAGGTACAGTTGGCTTTCTTGGTTGCAAGGGCACATTGCTGGCTCATGTCCAGCCACCAGCTTACCATCCACCAGCACACCCAGGTCTTTTTCTACATTGCTGTGCTCAATCCTTTCATCCCACAGCTTGTATTGATAATGGGAGTTGCCTCAATTCAGGTATTAAAGCTTGCGCTGGATTTGTTGAACTTCATGAGGTTCACCTGGGTGCGCTGCTATAGCCTGTCTCTCAGGATGGTATCTTGTCCCTCTGGTACATCAACTGCATCCCACAGCTTGGTGTCATCAGCAAATTGCTGAGGGTGCACTCGACCCCACTGTCTATGTCATTAATGAAGATATTAAAGAGTATCAGCACAAGCTCCAACCCCTGAGAAACATGACTCATCAGTCATCTCCATCCAGATGCTGAGCCCCTGACCACCACCACTCGATCCTGCAGCTAATTCTTAGTCCATTTAACAGTCCACCCATCAAATCCATATTTTTTTAATTTGAAGAGAAGGATGTTGTGGGGTACTGTGTCAAAACTCTTGCTGAAGTTGAGATAGGTAACATCAGTAACTCTTCCCTTGTCCATTGATGCAGTGACACTATCGTAGAAGGTCACTGGGTTGTTTAGCCAGGATTTGTTTGCCCTTGAAGAGGCAAAATGCATTAAAAAAAATACATTCAATTAATTTTGATTGAAACAGCCCTTTTGAGATGGTAAAAAAATCTTCTTGTTTAAACTGGCAAGTAAAAAGTTGGTATGGTTAATATTTTTGAGCCCATCTCCAGCAATACAGTCTACTTCACCATCTCTCCAACCGTGTTCAGCAGGAACCGTAGTTGGTTGCTGTTCCAAAAAGTAATGCTCTTTAAAACATTTTGCAGTGAATACCAAAATACAGCAACAATACAAATAATGAATTTTTGAAAAATTTATCCATTTTATTCAGATACAACCAACCTCCAGAAATGATAACTAAGTAAAACAGAAGACTGCGACCAGTCTGCCAATAAGATAAATAATGTATTGCATTGTTTTACTGATCTAACATAAGACAAAAAGGATAATTAAGGGAAAGTTGCACTTTACAATGAGTAGTACTATTCCCTGCTCTCTCTTTCAAATTAGGAGCTTATAATTACCTTTTGAAGCAGTTGTAATGTACAGTTTGAGAATGTATTTTCTTCAGAGCATAATTTTTTCACCAGAAATTGTGTTGCAGTCACCTTAAAATTGGTTTGATAATTTGACCTTAATTCACTGAACAATTTCAGTGGGGCATACAGAGAGAAGAAAAACACAGTTCTCAGCTAGATTGATGAAATAACTGAAGCAGAGATTGCTTCTCTCTTATCTGGTGACAAAGTGAGTGCTGACCAGCCTGTGAGGGATCAGTTCAAGTTCTTTGTAAAACTGTTGGAGCTTTTCTCCAACTGCCCCTAAGGAAAGAACTCCAACATCTCTGCTTTTGATTATGTTTGCATTGTCTCCTCTTGAAGCTGTGCTCCTTTGCATAAAATACTAATTGAAACAGAGACTAGGATCTAGGCAGGTTGTCCCTCAGGATGTTTTTTTTTGTTTGTTTTTGTTTTTTTTTTGTTAGCACAAAAGTATATGGCAGACTGAATGATAAAAAAGATATACTAAGCAGAGCAGCTTTTCCAGGAGAGTGAGAGGGACTTTCCTTATATATTCACAGTCTATGCGTTTGGGGTCTACTGAGGACAGGATGTCTAAGTCTCTGTGCAGTCTGTCTGAAGCAGCAGAAGTATTTGAAACAAGCTTTTTTCATGTCCTTTTAAGCTATTCTGAAATGTCCCTCAGTCTCTCCTAATGATGCTGTCCCATTTGCTATAAAATATTTAAATGCTAATTTAGTCAGAAACTTATGAAACAGCTTCATGGTCACTTGAGATCATGAGTTTGACTTTCCTCTTGGAACAAATGAGTGGAAAACTGGGTTTCTCAATTTCTTAAAACAGTGCCTTAAGAAGAATATCTTGTGGCACTTCTAGCAGATTTTCTTCTCAATTTTTAATACGAATTTTCAGATATAAACTACTTTGCTTCAGTTCTACAAAATATTTTTTCTTATTCAAATATTACTGCTTCGGCAGGAAAAACATAGTCATGCAGGCATACACTGCTTTTTATTTTTAATCGACATTAACTTTTTTCTTTGGTGGTTTTTTTGCTCAGCAAGGAAATAATAATTTATCCTACTTGAACTAGCTTTTCTAAATTGAGGAAATTTAATTATGTGAAAAGAATGTATTTAATAAAATTTAGCATGTTAAGCCTTTGTTTTGATCTTTGATTATTCAAAGTGTTCTCAACAAATGAATGTCTGTCTCCCCTGAAAAACACTTGAGATTGAAATCCAATACTGGCTCTGGTTCTCCTTAGGTAAAAGGACAATTTCAGTTATTTGTGTAGAAACAGGACTTTGCTTGGATTGTTCTCAAGGGATAGGATCCTAGGTGTGTTTCAAGCTTGACTACTTCTGTTCCTACCATTAAAGAACACAAGAACAGAGTCCAGAAGGCATCTTCAAACCACAGTTTGGGGGGGTGGGGGGGGGGAGAGGAGAAGAAAAAGAGGGGGGAATTACACAGACATTTTGTCCACTATGACAAGATTAGAGTGGAATAAACTCTATATAGCAGATGTTTATTGGGCACTTAATGTACTACTAGATGGTGCCCAGATGCCTGTGCCTTTGCAGAGCAAATGTATTATGTTTCTTGGCATGCTTGGAGACTTAATATTACTAAAAGGCAAACATATCAGATGCAGCAAACCAGCCTGGTCCGATTTTTGGCAACTTGTTATTTCATATGGTGCAAATAATCATAAAATCAAATGGCATCTACTTATAATTTTATAGTAATTGCCTCTACAGCACTTGCCAGTTTTTCCATAATAACTTCATGTATAATTAGTACACAATCTTCAGGCATAAATAACTCTCTAATTACTCTGTAATCTGTAATTATAATACACTTACAGACTAGTTAGTTACTTATTTGGACTCTGTAAAATAGGATATCTTTCTGGAAAAAAAAAAAAAAAAAACATTGAAAGAGAATTACATAAATTTTGTGTTTGGAGATCATTCTTAGAGCTGTCAGGAGGAAGAAAACAAGATGTAAGACAGTCATTGAAATTATAAAATGTTTATGACAATGGGAGATAAAAGATGTAGACTAAGCAAACAAACTATTATACAAAACTGTACAAAAGTAAACAAACATTTTTCAATTTCCTGTGAACCCAGGAAACAAAGGATAAGGCAATATTTTGTTTCATATGTTTCTACTGTTCTTCCTTTCTCTTTCCCTTTCCCCTTCCCCTTCTTCTCCTTTTTCCTCTTCTTCTCCCTTTCCTGTGAATGGTGGAAACAAAAAAAGGTAATATTTTTCGTTACAGAAAAATCCCACTGTCAAGAAATGCATTAGCTACTGGATCTCAGGAGAAGAAAGGCTCAGAAGAAAAAACTTACAAATTACAGTCATCAGATGACAGTAAATCTTAGATAAATGAGCTGGTATATGACATTTCATTTGTGATATATTTAAAACTGTGATATTAAGATAATGTTAAAACACTTTCAATACTCTAAGACAATTTTTTTCAGAACTTTTCTTGACATACATGTGAATATTACCCTTTTGCAAATTCCTAAGTTTGCCTGTGTTTCTACAATGATGTAAAGTGCACCTTTACAGTTTTTAGTGTTCTACTTTGATTGTCACATGTTGATACAGAGAGTAAAACACCATTGTTCTCATTCTGGCGAAAACACATAGCAAGAGATCTTATTTGATTTGGAATTTGTATCTATTGTGAAACTTGAGAAGTTTTCAGCATTTCTTTAACATCTGCTGACTGATCTGCCAGATTATTTTCCTTCCTTCTCACAAGAACTAGCATAGATAGAGCAAGAAAAAAAAAAAAAGACAAAATGGCTAAGACAGGAAATTTTTAAGAAAAAAAGAGAACACAGGTTGAAAACCAAAGAATAATTCTTCATATCAAGTAACTAAAACAAAACATCTCTGGAATTGAAAGAAAGTATCTTTTTTCTTGTTTCATAAAATTGCAGAGTGGCTGAGGTTGTAAGGAACCTCTGGAGGTTCTAATCCAACTCCCCTACACAAAACACAATCAGCTAATAGAAGTTCTCAGAGGCAAAACTAGTGTATTCTGTATTGTGGATAGTGATGTAAGAATAATGAGGTCTCCCCAGAGATTTTTCTTCTCTAGGCTGAAACACGGCCAGCTCCCTCAGATAGTATGTTCCTGGAAGTGCTGCAGCCACTATGGCCCTGTGGACCCTGAAGCTGCTCCAACAGTTCTATGTCTTTCTCATGTTGGGAGCCCCAAGCCAGGACACAGTACTCCAGATAGGCCTCATGTGGGCAGAGTAGAGGGAGATAATCACCTCCCTTTCCCTGCTGACCACCCCTCTTCTGGTGGAGCTCAGGATAATGTTGGCCTTTCAGGCTACAAGTGCGCACTGCACATATTAAGCTGTTCATCTATCTGGATCCCCAGTCTTCTCAGCAGATCTGCTGACAAGAATCTGTTCTACCATGATAGATTTTCAATTTTTGGTAAGGTAATATGGATAGTACCCTAATGTGACACCATTGCCCATTCTTCCATTTCCAGGAAACGCATTTCAGATGATCCACACTTTCATTTAAAGCTGATCATCCTAGAATAAATATATCTTGTAGGATGACCAAAAGTTACTTTGCTATCAGTTGCCAAGGCAGGCACTTGCCAATGCTTAAAGTTATAGCAAAATTCTGGGCGGAATCAGTAGCAAAAATGAGGGGGAAGTAGGACTGGGATTCATGAATACCATTATCTTAGATAAAAACATCATCTCTAAACATACCTTGGTATTAATCTATCAGTAAGAAACGGAGGAGTTCTAAGAACACCTTTGAATTGCATTTATATGCAATTGTGTAGAACAAATCTAATTATATTAACAATTACAATATATTTTTAGCAGAGAAAAACTGCTAAAATGCATAATATAAATCATGGTACAAGGAGTCAAGTGAATTCAAAGACTACAAGGGAAAAACTATATCTGAAGTTAAAAACAAAGTGAGGAAAGAAAATGACAAATCCCAGAGCACTGCTCTTTTTCTCTGTTTGGAGTGGGGGTTTGTTTCTTTTATTTTTGTTTTGTTTTTGTTGTTGCTTGCTTGCTTGTTTGTTTATTTCTTTTAAGAAGTCAAATTGCCCTAAAATTACTTACCACTCAGTAGCTTTTGTAACAAACAATATCTGGAATATTTTGGAGGGCAGACAACAATATTTTGTCCTGAACTTGCTGAGATAACAAGTCCACAAATGCAAAGCAAATTCTCCAGCCATAATAACCATCATACCTGATATGACATCATGCTTGTGGCAAGCAAGTATACCCATATGAACAGAGCAGGAAGAGAGTATAATAAATTAAAGTATCTTTGAAAGAACAGGGATTGTATATCAGCTACAGTGGATGTTCAGTCATTGCAAAACTTTCTTGTTTCAAAATTCCTTTTTGATTTATATAGATAATTACACTTCTGACAGAGACTGTCAGAAAAGGACATCAAGATTTTGCTCCACAGTTGCCTTTTTGATAGCTAGGTTTGCAGAAGTAAATATTCACTTTGCAATACTACTTAGACAGTACTTGAACCACTGAGAAAGATAGAGTAGACTTAGGTTATTGTTTATTGTGAATTTGTACATGTTACTTTTAAACTAATAAAATGCTTGTAGTTGATCAGAAAGTAATGAAAAGGAGATCAGGTATTTCATGAGTCACTTATTTGTGCCTGGTGAGTATTTAGATTGTAGCTCTTGACCAGGATAATTTCTCATGATATGTTGGCAGTATTAAGATGAGGATTTCTAGGAAAAAAGGAGGAAGTGAGCCAGCTAAAGTTGGCTGAAAACAATTGCCAGGGCTGTCAACTTCTTTTGATAGCATGTTCAACTTCAGAAGAGAACAGTGATACTGTTACCAAGATTTTCTGCTACTTCTAATGTAATGCCGCCAACTCTTCAATGAAGTGAATGTATCATCAGTCTTATGCATATCTTTCTACATGGCTATGACTTTGACAGGATGACCACCAGTGACATACAGCATCAACACTCAATATGCTCTAAGTGAACCTGCAATGCATAGTTAGCATGGTTTCTAAAAGATGCAAATATGTCTAATTCTTAAGCCAATTCTCCAGACAGTCTAAGTCCATGGAGTTGAAAGAGTAGCTGGATTTGTAAAATAAAACTGAATGTAAATTGTCAAAATAGTAATTGGGAAGTAAAAATTAGGTGGTTATAGAGCATATTTTACACGGATTCTATTCCATTTCAAATGTTACTGCTTCTTCTGAAGAACTATAATTGAGCAATTATGAAACAGAGAAACGAATGATCATTTGTGTGTGTGTGTTATAAAACAATGATAGACCATTAATTGAAACACTAATTACCTTTCATAAGTGTTTTATGAGGCAAATGGTTTCTGACTCAGTGCTAGAAGCAATACTCAGAGCCTTATTTCCATTACAGCTTTTCAGTTGAATTACACTATTGTTTATATCTACTCTATCTACCCTTAGTGTGCAAGTTTAGGCATTTGTTACTGTATCTTGCATTTATTTATTATCACAGTGTAGAAATGTTTCATTGTTTCCCGCCTCTTCTAGTGCTTAGATATTTGTTCTGATGGTGGTCCTTTATGAATATGGACTTTATAGTTGGATTAGAAGAAGCTGCTCCAGGAGAGTCGCTAACATAAACGTATCTCATAAACTTGTGAATAAACTCACATGAATAACTGTTTGCAAGTATTCCCTGTGCAGATTCCAGGACCAGTCCAATGAAAGCAAGAAGAATTTTTAAATAGATGTTTACTAATATTTACTGAGAATAGGAAATTGAAAAGTTTGAATTAAATGTATCTTTCAGATGAAGAAAATGTGAATAATATTAATATTGTTTATAAAATTAATCAGATTTTTTTTTGAGATTTCATTTTTTTTTTTTTCTTAAATGATGCACCTGTACTAAGAGAAAGGAATACTACGTGTTCATAATAAATTGACTTACAACTTGTAAATTATCTCTTCTCGTTGTCTCTGCTAATACGCATTGCTCTCTGAAACTAGGAAATTTGGCAAATGGTGTCTTGGCACCTGACTTGCTATTTTTTTTTTTTTTTTTCCTTTTAACGAGAATAGTTAATGCTAATAGGAATAGTTAACAAAGCTTAGTCTAGAACTCTAGACATACTCAGACATGGTAATTTTTACCTTTAGGGGATGCTAATGGTCTGATAAGAGCATGTGGTGGTGGGGTAAGCAGATATTAAGTGATTTGACTCTGGTTTATGAGACATCCCACTAGAGCCAAGGCAAGCCTATATTTCATAGAAGATGGTAGGATCACAGAATCACCAAGGGTGGAAAAGCCCTCCCAAGGTCATCCAGTCAATCATCCACCTATCACCGATGTCCCTCAGTGTAGCATCTAAATGTTTTTTGAACACCTCCACCAGACAGTGACATCACCACCTCCCTAGGCAGCCCATTCCAGCACCTGACCACTCTCTCAGAGAAGACTTTCTTATGTTCAACCTGAATGTCTCCTGGCACAACTTGAGGCCATTCCCTCTAGTCCTATCACTAGTTACCTGGGAGAAGAGGTGGACTCCCATCTCACCACAACCTCCCTTCAGGTAGTTACAGAGAGCAATAAAGTCATACCTGAGCCTTCTCTTCCCTATACTAAACAATCCCAGTTCCCTCAACTGCTCCTCATAAGATTTGTGCTTTATACACCTTACCAGCTTCATTGCCCTTCTCTGAACATTCTCTAGGACCTCTATGTCTTCTTTGTAATGAGGAGCCCAAAACTAAACGCAGTCCTCAAAGTGCAGCCTCTCCAGAACTGAGTTCGGGAGGATGCTTCTGCTGGCTTTGCTGTTTCTGATACAAACCTTCTTGGCCACCTGGGCACACTGCTGGCTCATGTTCAACCAAACATCAATCAGTATACCCAGATCAACAATGACAAATGTCACTCATTTTTCCCAAAGAACAACAACAAAAAACAAACAACAACAACAAAAAAAATTAATCTCTGAAAAAAGTGAGTTTTCCATTGGAGAGTATTTCAAATCAGACTTGTAAGGTGCTTTAATTACAGAGGCTGTCCATACGAGTTATAACTGCAACTTGGGAGACAGAGCCTGTTCTTTTATTAATTTTACTAAACAGGTAGGAAAATCAGAAAGCTTTTCATGGGCATTAGTGAGCACAGAAAGGGTATCCAAAGCAGATATATTCCAAACCAGTCCACATGGGTTGATTCTTATATCTGCCAATGGTTGCCAGTAGATGTGGAGCCTTATAATACATTCAGGCTCAAGAAGAAAAATTTTCTGAGTCTGCACTCTTTAGTCATTAAAAAGAATTCCTGAGCACTCCCAAGAAGACTGCAAAAAGCTGCTGTTGAACTAAATGTTCACAAAATGCTAACCACTTTGCTGACACCATAAGCCTTATGAACACAAAAAGCCTGGAAGGAGTGATATAAGTACATGCTTGAAATCCTGATCCTGGCCTTTTAAATCTGTTCTTGCCAAATAAATATCTGAATGGCTACTGCTCTGATGAGCTGGTGTTCACACAGCAGGAGGTGAAGGAAAAGAGAAAATGAACCAACTGCCTCATCAGTAAGAGAAGGCAGAGCCAGAGTGTGACATATATCTCAGTTTTGCTTTTCCAAATAGCTTTACTAATTAGTATTCAAACTAAAATAACAGATTTTATGAGTTCTGCCATACTTCTTCCTTTATCCTCCTCTCATAGTACAGCTGTATTCTTTCTGCCTAGTCCCCTATCAAGATGAAAGGGGAAACATGATCCCAGTCTTCCAATATAAAACACAGAATAGTGTTAGAGATAAGGATTACAGCCAAATAAATCTGTTTTGTTTCAGAGAAAAAAAAATGTAATATTAAAAAAAAAAAAAGGAAAAAAAAAAGAGAATCACATTCAAAGGCTGAAAAATCCTCTTGTGACTATCCAGTACGACCCATGTAACGTAGGTGATAAAATTTTACAAAGCAATTTCTGAATTGGACCCTATCTCTCAGAGACAGAATCTGTCCTGAAAGAAGTGTGAGAGAGCTTACTTCAACTCTTAATTAAAGCACTGAAAGGCACCAGAAAGAAGGGGGAAAAAAAAAAAAAAAAAAAAAAAAAAAAAGCCTCACAACGTGGAAACTCTGAAGAACCACCAGCAAAAGACAGAAATAGTATAGGCACCTGAAAAAATGGTTCCAGTTTGGTCAAGGATGAAGGCACTAGCCAGAGGCACTAAATCAAACAGAGCTGGACTTCTCTCTGTTATACCTAGAAAATGGACAAGAAAAAATGAATGTAAATTAAAATACGCAAGAAAAAAAAATATTTGTAATGTAATGCTGGTTAAATACTGGAACAATTCAATGTAGAAAGGTTGTGGAGTCTTCATCCTTGAAGATAACAAAATCTGACTGTACTTAGCCATGACCACATGTTATAGTGCTTTTATTTATTTTGCTTTTAGCAATGGGTCAGTCTGGAAAATATCTAGAGCCCCCTTCTTGCCCTACAGATTTCACGATTCTTTGAGTAAAAAGACATGCAGTTTGTAAGGGTATCTGTTTACCATTTCAGCTTTAAAATAAATAAACACATACAGAATACAGGAAACTTAATATTTCATACCTATGTACAAACCAACCCAAACAGGAGACATTTGAAGGACCCGCTCAAAAGCTTGAGTTCAGTCACAACTTTTTGAGTCTTAATTTTCGGTCTTTTGAGTCTTTCCTTAGCAAAATTTTACACATGAAGTGAAACAATGAACTTGGAATAGCTACCTAAACATGTTTGTCTGAACAGTTCAGTAGGTGTTTAGCATGTGTTGAAGCTACAGCTTAAACTCCATAGCTTAAAAAAGCTTTTTACATTTAAATGCTCTGTAGTCAGGCAAAAGCATGGCCAAGAACATGGAAAAAATACTGCAAAAGCTCTTTTTCTTTTTCTTTTTTTTCTTTTTCTTTTTCCTTTTTTTTTTTTTTTTTCCTGTAGGTCTACAAAATATTTGCAAGTGAAGAACACATAACATCAAATTAACCCATTTTGGAATTGTTCTACAAGTACAGCTTTTTAAAAAATATGTGTTTGTATCTACAATTATATGGCACAGTGTAGAGCTGCAAAGAGAATATCAGGCTCCCACTGCAATATGAACGCTGTTCTATTTGTCCACAACTATTATCAATCATATTTATTTTAGGCTGACTTATTTCAGCTGCAACACCTTCTTTTGAGTATTCTTGCAAAGAAATCTATTTTTGTTGCCTCAGTGTCTGAAGTCACCCACACAGGCACCATAATGCTACGTATCTAGTGTGTATACATACTGCCCACCCTCATCTTCTATATTCTTCTATATTCTTCTATATTATCTTCTATAATGTTGAAGAAATAAAAACACAGATATATTCTATTCCCACAAAGATCACTGTTTCTATTGCTCCTAGAACACAGCAACCAGAGCCAGTATACTGGCTCTGCAGTGTAAAGAGAATAGCCTTGTTGTATCATTGAATGTTCATCCCATACTTTTTTCTATCCTTGGGTCTTGAAACAATCACAGAATCTAAGAATGTCTGAAGTAGACGGGGACCTCTGGGCCCATCTGGTTCAACCCCTGCTCAAGCAGGGACATCCAGAGCAGGATGCCCAGGACCATGTCCAGGTGGATTTTGTAAGATGGAACTAATTGAAAACAAAACAAAACAAAACAAAACAAAACAAAACAAAACAAAAAAAAAAAAAAAAAAAAAAAAAAAAAACGCCAAAAACAGAGAATTGCTTGTACTTTTTGAATTCTATGAACTCTCTTCATTTCAATAATTTCACAAAAATGTTTCCTCTTTTTTAAAGGAAAAAAAATGCAGTGCATTGAGCCTCAGAAGCCATAGGGTGAAAGAATAGCTTGCATTCATGCAGAGAAAGTGTCCTTCACATACAAGCCCAAGCTCTTTGACGGAGGACAGAGATGAAGAAGAATGGCTATTGCATGATAATATATTGACTACGTTCTTCATTGAAAAATCTTACGGACATGTTTCACCTTGTAATTGGGATTATAAAGCATAAGAGATTTCAGTGGAAAGCGTTTTCCTTCACTCTGCTACATGCAGCCATGAAAAAGCGTTGCCATCTCTCTCTGTCATGATTCAACATTCCATTTTCTCAGTGCTAAAGCTAAAGTGTTTACTGTTAGCACAATATTGGAGCACCCAATAAAGTTAACAGTTTTTATCCCCCAAACAGGAATGAAACAGAACAGAGCCATTAGCTGAAGATTGGAAACAGAGTACAATGGCTCGACCCAGCTTTTTTATTGGAAGTCCACACAAGAGAAGAGCCTGAAGTCAGACCCTTAGCCAACTATTTGGCAGATACTCAAAAAGCAATTAACTAGCATTTTAGAAAGACAGGGTCAAAAAATCTGTTTCAAATCACTCTCCTCAAAATGTGTGACCATAGTTACAAAATACATTCAAGTTTCTGATATCACTCAGAAATGCCTGACAGACTGATTTGGAAAAAAAAAAAAAAAAATGATAAGTCATAAGTAACAATAATACGTGTTAGTTTAAACATGGGTGTTTTCTGTGTGTGTTACACTTCTACTGTTTCTTAGGTGTTAGAGGTAACATAAAAGATATGTTCTGGGTTTAAATGACCATCAGTCAAGCTGCCAAGTGTGCAGAGAGTGGTTTATGTAGGATTTTTTAAGTGACTGTAATTACTGAAAGCATTAGGGTATAATGGAATTACAATTCTTTGACCAACAGGAAAGAAAGGGCATTCCATTCTCCTTTAAAAACCAGAAACCATATTCAAGGTTATTTTTTCAAAAAATAATAGCACCTAGAGAGAAAATAAATGTTTTTCCATTCATTTTTTACAAAACAAATAACAAAGAGGCTAAGATTTAAAACAATGACAGCATAGATGATAAAATAACAACTCTTATTTCCACAGATAATGTTACCTGGTTTTGGTTTTCTTCACTATTCCTTTTATTAGTATTTGCAAAGAAAAACTAAAATTGAACCCAGAAATAACTGCAAGCAATAAGTCCAAGCAAGTCCTGATCAAGGGTTTGAGAAATCCTTTGTCTGAGAGACACAGATGGACAAGGCCAGGGGCTACCAGAGACAGAGATAAGCCAGAGCTTAATGTCAGAGTCTTTTGTGTGGGCTTACCTCGAGGGAGATAGCCAGCTCAGGGGGTACTGCACATGACTCTTACGTAAGCACCCAGGAATGCCTCATTGGCAAAAGAAGAAGGATAAAAAAGGGATGAACAACCACAAGATTAGGGTTTTCTAACATTAAATTCCTCACGACCTGGCTCTCCCTCCTGGACTTGCTCTGCACTCTACCTGCTTGCTGCCCAAGACCAGTCACGCTGCTGCTGTACTCCCCCTGCACTTTTGCCTCAGACCATTGGAACGGTGTGCAACAGGACCTCTGCTGGATCCTGGCAGTGACTATCCCCACTTTATGCAATTCTTGCCTCTTTCCTATCTTTTTTGTCACCCACTTTCCCTTCCCCGTCACCTTAATTTGTAGTAGTCACCTGCCTCCCCTTCCCCATCTCCCTGATTAAGATCTGTAATAAACCAATATTTGAACCGCTATTTCTTAATCTCACATCAGGTTTACATATTTCAAAGAACCTTCTCTCCCTCCTATAAACTGGAGCGAGACAAATGGTAAGTGACCTGCAAAAGCAAATTTTGATGTAATAGAAAATGTCTTTCATTGATATCAGGCAGCAACATTTCAAATATTACTGAAGGCTGTGGAGATGTACACATACTAGATAAAGAAGATTACACAATGAACATGTTTTCCTAACACAAGTATTTTCTGAACTTAAAAAACCTAGTATGGTATCTATATGTCTACTTATATATGTGGATAGTACAAATATTAACAAAATGTGTTAGAGTAAATTCTCAAATTTTCTTCTGCCATAATGTGTTATTTGCAAAAATAAAGAAGTAAGTTTTATTCTTAAAACTTATTCTTTATTCTACTTAAGGTCAGCTGATTTTCTGCTTTGCCATAATGCAACTGAGAAGACAGTTTCATCCCAATATAGTATGAGAGCTTCAAGAGAGAATACTATCTGCTTAGCCCTTTGATTTCACATATCACTTATGTGCTAAGTCCATTTCACTTCTATTGTGGCTTTGAATCTGTCTTTTCATTTAAAAGAAAACCTGTGCTGCTCAAAGAAGAGTTTATGATGAAGTGAAATTGTCATTAATTTTCTGTTTGTTGTTCTTGTTATTGTGTTAATTTGTTTTAGCTTTTCCCCCTAATTAAATTCCCTAGGCATCTCAATTTTCAGATAAGGTATAAATTATTACAATTAACTGCTATTAATATTATGAGAATGCAAGATATTAAGCAGCAGACAGGCAACTAATCATAGTAGGTGCTCCATAAAGATACATCAAACAGATGGTCCCTGCACCAACAAATTTGACTGATTTTAATATATTTTCCTAAATCTCGACAATATTACTTCAAAGGATACCAGTGCCTCTCTTCTCTAAGTAACAATAAAACTGTCATGCAACACTAACATAACCAGTTTCCCCAGACCTCTCCAATTTTTTCATTGTATGATATCACATTCATCAAGTGATGGGAATATAAAGTACTTTGTGAAAGACATTTTTCTACATAAGACACCAGTATCAATTCTTTCTAGCATGATTTTTTTGAATAAGAGCCTTGCAATGATCTGAAATTTTAATTGTGATCTAAAATCGCAATATATTTTCATAGAGCTGATTTCTTTCTCTCAGCCCCTGATGAATCTGAGCAGCCAAAAATCAGGGCAATTCATTGGAAGGAGAAGCCTCCTAGTTGGAGATACTTCACAGGACATTGCCAAAAAATAGATAAGATCTAGGGATGTGAAGAGAGGATCCAACTCAGAGTCATGCTCTGGTGTTTGATCAAGAGGAGAATAAAAATACATATATATTTCAAATAAAAATTTTTAATTATTTTTCAACCTCTCCTTCTCCCAGGACAATTTCTTTCATTTTCCCAATTTCTTTCATAAGCATGCTTTTAAGAAAAATTGGAATTTTTGATGGAAAACCACATTTCTCAGCAACTCATGAAACCATGGTTTCCTGAAAAATACAACTTTCTTAAAAAAGAAGGACTCCACCTAGTATCTAGGAATTTCCAAATGGCCCTAATAGTCCTGGGAAACAAAATCATACTTTCCTCTCTTGGATTTTCACAGCAATTGACATAATCATCTTCAAGTCCTGAGTGGTGAAGGGCCTGGAGCATCTCCCCTATGAAGAAAGGCTAACTGAACTGCGTCTATTTAGCCTTGAGAAAAGAAGACTGAGAAGGGACCTGATCCAGGTCTATAAATATCTAAGGTGTGGGGGGCAGAGTGGCAAGGCCAGGCTGTTTTCAGCAGTGTGTGGAGACAGGACAAGGAGAAACCACCAGAAACTGCAGCATAGGAAGTTCCGCACAAATGTGCACAAGGACTTCTTTACAGTGAGGGTGATGGAGCACTGGAACAGGCTGCCCAGGGAGGTGGTGGAGTCTCCTTCTCTGGAGATGTTCAAGACTTGCCTGGATGCCTACCTGTGCGACCTGGTGTAGGGAACCTGTTTTGGCAGGGGGGTTGGATTCGATGATCTCTGGAGGTCCCTTCCTACCCCTACAATTCTGTGATTCTGTGAGTGGCAGATCTGTTTCCTTATCAGAAATGCATGAGATTTTTGGTTCCAGACTTTCTAATGGTTACAATTTCTCTATTTACAGTCTTGAATAATCTGATGACCCCCGTGTGGGGGAAAAGGTCCTTTTTCCCAGTTATAACAGTGACCGTCTTGTCATTCATAGCCTAACTGGAATATTAGACATAAAGAAAATATTGGGAATCAGAGAACCCAAAATAAGGAAAGCATAGAAAATCTTTTTACAAATGCTGCGGAAGCTGAGATTTTTAGAGCCCTAATCTTTGTTTACAACAGACAAGGAACTCAATTCTAATAACATCTAAGCAATGAAATTCTGATTTAAGACTCCCACTACACCCTCGGCTCAATCCTGTTACACAGAACAGTTATGAAGGCACTTTGTTAGACGATTAGGTGAAATACCTGACAGCCTTCTCAAGATAAAGATACTGTAAATTAAGCACAGTTTTTGTCTTGCTTTGTGTTCCTTTTCTTCCACAGGGATTCTTTAACAAAATTTCTTCTTGAAACCAGCTTAGCTGATTAACAGTTTGCCTGTGCTTCTTCAAGATTGCTACTGTTAACATGTTGTTGTTTGTTTATTTGTTTTCTTTCTATTTTTTTTTTTTTTTTTCAGATATAACAGTCTTTGTAGATCAGACTAATATCTTGTCTCATTCATACACACACATCTCTTGGACGTTGCAAAAGCAAATGATGATGTTTGAAAAACAGCAGGGAACAGTTAATGTTTAAGACACAAATATAAATCTGACTTTGAGGTAAAGATCAGACCACATTTGACTTCAAAAGCCCAGACAAAAATCTAATATGAGGACTCTTCTAACACTATCTTTTCATATGCACAAGTTTCTGCTAACATCTTTCAAAAAGATTCATGGAGATTAGCTGTGCGTTTTCCCATAAAGTTCAGAAGTGTTGTGCATTTCAAAGCCACAAGCTGTCTGATTTGAGAAGTTTGCACGTCTCATTCTGAACTGAGTAGGTGTCTTTGGAAACAACTCCCAGCTTTGCAATTCAATTGCCTTAAATATGGTTGATAAATCCACAAGAGGAGCAGAAAACTAAATACTGTATTTACAAAATTCTCTTCTGATTGAATTAACTTCAAGGTTATCAAGTTATACATAAAAATAAGTTACTCTACATAGTGTTAAAATAACACAACATGAAAAGAAGTAGTGATAAAATACTATTTTAGTTTAGCAGTGATTAAATAATATTTTGGAGCATTCCATATTTCTGTTTATTAAAAAAAATAAATGAAAAAAAAATCCATCTTCAGTGTGTTTCATGGATGTTCAAAGAAAACCAGAAACTAAATAAGTTGTCCTAGTCATATAGTTTTGCCATGCTGAATTGCCTACTGACTGTTGGACTGTTGGTGATCTTTGTGGTCTTTTCCAACCACAGTGATTCTATGATTCTGTAACATTGGCATCTACTTAAGTATTAAGCAATAGCTGAGCTCTTTTGTGTAGCATACATTTTCTCAAATGCTCTTTAGATATAATCATTAAAATGTTCCTCATATGTAACCACTAATCTATGATACTTGTCTTCATCAGTATTGCTCACTTTGGAAGAACTGTTATGTTTTCTTTCTATCCTTACTGCCTCCAGTTGGACTACATTAAAGAACTTTTGTCTTTGACAACAGTAGTTATTTGTTGAGTTTCAAAGGTGGCAGCTACACCAACACTGTGCTTTTATTTAAAATCAGGTAATTATTAGGTCTCTTCATAGCTTCACATTTGTTTTCGTTGAAATGCATTAAAGATTTGAATCTCTGTTTTCACTTATCCTCTTTCTATTCCCTTTCTTTATAATTATGAACAATAATTATCCTATGCAATAGAACAACAATAAGAGATAAACACCGTTTGGTCTTAGCAACAACAGTGTGGGGAACAGTCCTGTGTATAAATAGGAAACACCCATTACAGTGCAGTAAGGGAGGTTTTCTCACCTTCCCCTGTTGCCCTTCTCAGTGTCAGCACAGACTCTACCTGCACATTTTCTGGTAGCTGTATCAGTGTTTGACTAAATATTGCTATATATAATGTCAAAAACTCCTCAGAAATAAATTGAGGGGATAGGTAAAACAAGCTCCCTGGCAACCTGAAGAAAACATGTATTTTACAAATCCCTTCTAATTGCCTTTCCTACATCAGATTGTTGTCATGTGTATGACTTCTACCAAGGAGAGCAATCATCATCCACAATAAAATTTGTACATCTTCTCCTTCTGCATTTCTCAATGGCTTCTCACAAGGCTAAAGGCTGTTTTTGGAATCAGATGATTACTTTCCTATTCTCTATCTTTTTATTAAGTTGAAGGCCAAGAATATCTTCTTGAAATTACATTAATCTCTGTGCTAATGACATAACTTCATTAGTACCTTTTCTTCAGAGGAGACAGCTATTCTTTACAGATGCAGTTTCCTGAATTAGAAAGGTCTGAATTTCTTTTTTTTTTTTTTTGTGCTGTGACCATCCCTAAAGTTCGTAGTTATCAAGTATATTTAACAAATGTTCTAGTACAGCTACATTTTCCCATCACAATATTTTTGCACAACAATTAGCTATTAGCTATAGAGCTTTGCAGAATTACCTCTTGTAAATGTGATTCTGCTAGCCACACTTTTTGAGCAGCTGGAGCAGTAAGGGGATGAATTCTCATACATGTGTGATGAATACACAGTGATATTTGTGTATATACACTTACATTGTGGCCTGCCAGTACTTAAAGGGAGCTTATTAACAGAAGGGAAGTCAACCTTTTACATGGATAGATAGTATAAAACAAGGTGGAAGAGTTTCAAAGTGAAAAAGGAGAGATTTACATTCGATGTTAGGAAGATATTTTTCACTGAGAGGGTGGTGAGGCACTGTCACAGGCTGCTCAGTGAAGTTGTGAATGCCACATCCTTGGAGGTAGTCAAGGCCAGGCTAGATGGAGACCTGGGCAACTTGATCTAGTGCCTGATTTAGTGGTCGGCAACTATGCCTGAAGAAGGGGCATTGGAGCTAAAAGAACTTTTAGGTGCTTTCCAACCTGAGCCGTTCCATGATTCTATGATATATAAAGACATAAGGGTCATACACAAAGTGAAAGTATTTATTCCTTGCCTTCAACTTAGTTTTAGGATTTCCAAATGAATTTCCTCAGTAAGAGGGAGACACTGTATTTTGTTGATAGCTCATATCTCTTGTTAATAATCTAATGCTAATTTATCATCTATTTCCTTCAACATGATTCAACAAAAATATTCATGTCATAGTAATAAACATACACTTATAGAACTGGGATTGGTTTTGTGTCATGGGATAGAGTTAACTTTTTTTTTAGAGGCTTGTATGATGTATTTTGGGTTTTTCCTGAAAATAGTGTTGATAACACACCCATGTCTTCATTGTTGCTAAGAACCTTTACCTTTCCATTTCTCACCTCCATCTCATCTTGGAAGATTGAATGAGTGGCTGTGTGGTGCTGAGCTGCCTGCTGGAGTTAAAAAACAACAGCTTGCAGTTAGTACACAAACAAGAAAATAAGAGGGGAAAAAAATGTTATCCAGGAAATTAATCACAAAGAATAATTCAGTCAGTGCCTGTCAAATGCACTTAAATAAAAGCCAGGAGGAAAAGCTAACCTAATGGTTAAGAGAGTAATCTGTGATTTTATTCCTACCTCTGGTAAAGGTGTCCTCTTTGCCCTCATTTGACCACAAACAATTTAATTTTTCTGTCTTCAGACTGTAAAATGGGTCTGATGTTCTGTCTCTCCACGTTTTCACTTCCATGGTGCAATATTTTGCTTTAATGTGTTTTTGCTTGAGGCTTTTAGGTACACATCAAAACAGTAATCCTACCCATGTAATGTACGCATATGAGACAGGTCTTACTGTGTTTGGATGAGAAGGCTTAATGCCTTCTTTTCTACCTATACTGGGCATGGGACTTACAGGGAAATGTCAGAGTTCCATAGTAATTACACAAGGAAGAGAGGATCTCAATCTGTCTCTTGATGACACATTACTGAGCAATTCAGATAAGAAATGTGCTCTTTCCACACAGATTTCAAGATCTGAATAGTATTTCTCAGACCCTGAAAAAGATAAGGACAAATTTTTGATGACTACAACATAAGTAAATTGAAGAACTTCATGCACTCATAGTTCCCAGTACTTAAATGAGTACATTAGATAAACAACAACAGCAAAACATACAAGAAACAAGAGTTATAAGCAGGTTAAATTATGGAATCATAGAATTGCTCAGGTTGGAAAAGACCTTAAAGATCATCGAGTCCAACCACAACTTAACCAGATTACCCTAACTCTAACAACCCTCCACTAAATCATGTCCCTGAGCACCACATCCAAACAGTTTTAAAACACATTCAGTGATGGTGACTCAAACACCTCTCTGGGGAGCCTATTCCAGTGCCCAAAAACCTTTCTGTAATGAAGATTTTCCTCATATCCAACCTAAACTTACCCTGGCACAACTTGAGGCCATTTTCCCTCATCCTGTCACCTGTCTCCAGGGAGAAGAGACCAGCCCTGCTCTCTCTGTAAGCATTTCTCAGATACTGGAAGAGAGCAATAAGGTCTCCCATCAACCTCCTTTTCCTAGACTGAACAGCCCCAGTTCCTTCAGTCTCTCCTCATAGGTCACATTCTTCAAGCCCTTCACAAGCCTTGTTGCCCTCTTTTGGACCTGCTCCAGCACCTTCATGTCCTTTCTGTGCTGAGGTGCCCAAAACTGAACACAGTACTCGAGGTGAGGCCTCACCAATGCTGAGTACAGGGACAGGATTGCTTTCCTAGTCCTGCTTACCACAGCATTTCTGATAAGGCCAGGATGCCACTGGCCTTCTTGGGCACCCAAGCACACTGCTGGCTCATATTCAGATGACAGTCCATAACATTAACCTTTTCTTTGGTTAATAGTACTTCCCTGTGAAAAAGTAGAATATCACGAATGACAAATATCTGTATAAACTAGAATGAAATCACCAAATGCATCCCCTTGGCTTATTTGTGTTCACTGCAATGTGCTGGATTTTATTATAACCTTTTAAATGGCAACGGATACTGAAGAAACATGCATTTACAGACACAAATATACAAAAACTTTAACAGAGAGAGACAAGGAGAGTTTTTTTACTGGTTTTGAGTTCCATTTGAAGGTAACTATATGCCACATAAATAATTTAACATTTAAAAGTAACAAAATAAAAATAATGTTGTATTAATATATTCACGATCAGTAGCACCAAACTTGGGAAAAATGTTTAATGCATATAGTTGGTATAAAGTCAATAGGCCAAGCCACAAACTGTAAGCTTCTGACACATTTTCAGTATGCTTTATAGGGTGCCCTTTGTGCAGATTGATAACAAATATGTCTCGTTATTGGGAAGAGATAAGCAGAGGCTCCTGGTAAAGGTTGAAATGTTGAATTTCAGAAGTTTTCAGCTGCAAGCAATTTTTTATCTTTTGCATTTCTATGAATACCTAGAAATTATAATACAAATGCATAACATGTTTAAAGATAGGAACAGCAGCAAAGTCAAGCACTGCTTCCCCAGTAAGTAAATCACCCCTGAAAATGAATGCAGCTGTAGGGCACTCTTTAGACTGTGAAGAATCAATCTATATCATTTTCAAAGGATCATTTTGGCTCTAACAAGTGTGTTCTGAGCTCTGAGAGAAAGGGATAAATTGTAGTCTCACATAGGAGTTCACATAGGAGTCACATTTTCTGTCTGAAGTATCACTGACAGCAATTATTTCTATTTTGCTGGGCTACCTCTTGGTAAACTACCTCATATGCTACAACCAACGTGGCCTGGCCACAGAGAAAATAAGGGAGTTTGAAATTGCTGATCTAAACTTATTCTTGGCACTCAAATATTGAAATCAGACTTTTTTTTTTTTTTTTTACTTCAACGGGTTAGAGTCATGTTCACTCTGGAACTAAACATTTTTGCACTGTGCTATGCAGGTGTTGCAGAAATTCTCTGCCAGCTTTCTTGCGTTCCTTTTAAAATGGTAAGACATCTATCTGCAGGTGATCAATCTTGATGTAGAAAAGATAGTGAAATTCTTTGGCCATAGATACTCAAATGAGCAGATAATTTCCTGCATTTTTTTTCCATTTCCTGATGAACTCTCAGGAAGCCATCACCAAAACTATCCAGTGTATTCCTGCTTTCTCTCACGGATGACGGAAAAGCTATGACACCCTCAGATTCAAAAGTCAGACCGGTTTTTTCATGCTTGCTTTTAATCACATTTAGGTAATATATACATAAAATTGTCATCATTCTGCAAATGATTAAATTCTAGCAGGTACTTTCATTGTACTTCCATGCTTTGTTGAATCAACATTTAAGAATCAATTTATGAAAGACATTGCTGGAAGAGTTATTTTTGGCACCTACTGATAGCTCAGAATTAGGAGGTACTCTCTACCTTTCTAGGCCAATGTTTTCAATATCTTTGGAAGGCTTTTCAGAATGAATAATAATAATGAAAATGCTAAGGATTATATTAAACATAAATTTGTATTCTCACATGTAGTGTAACACAGGATAATACTCTTCCTTCAAAGTGAGACTGAAAGGAAACCTTCACATTTCACATAGCCAATGTCAGAATCACACCACACCAGACATGACAACTCTTAGCATATCTATTAAATTCATTAATTTTTTTTTTTTTGTGATTACATGAATTACACTTTTCGTTATTTGTCATTTTAGAACAGTCTTTCAGGAACCTTATATCCATTGGCAATGACACCACTGCAGGCAAAAGAAAGTAGGTTTGTCCAAAATTTTGTCTAAAATAGTCAAGGGTAATTGAAGATTGATAAAGGGGAGGGAGGAGGGAAGAAGGGAGAGACAGAGACAGAGAGAGAGAAAGGGGGAACCACCATTATCTCAGTGACTGATATAGGCCCCCTTTGTAATTACATCAGCACTTTCCAATAGAGACAGGTCATGGTACCTATAGATCTACAGCTACAGGTTTAAGAGTATTTGACAAATAACCATAATTTAAAATACAATTACTTAAAAGATAAGATGGATGCTATACAACTTTTCTGCACTTGTAGGGCAGCAAAAAAAAGAACAGAACTTTTTCCACAGTTGTAAATAAAACAGGATTGCATTTGGAGCTCCATTTCACCAACTTTACAAAGAGAAAATAGCAAGGACAGGACAAAAACCTTTATTATCATTTGAAAATTGCATGGATTTCCTCAAAACTAAGTGGCATGGGTGCATGTGATGTAAATAATAACAATGTAAACATACAATGTGTATCTCCTTGGTCTTTATTATAGTTGGTTTGTTTGTTTGTTTGTTTGTTTGTTTGTTTCAAGAAAAGATAAAATTCCTAAACATCTGATAATTTTAGCTTCACAGAGTAAATGCCAAAAAAAAAAAAAAAAAAAAAAAAAAAAAAAAAAAAAAAAAAAGCAAGCAACATATTCCATTTAGGTTAGCATAACCTAACAGAATGAACCAAAAATGGGACTTTGAAAGGTGTGGTGACTGATATTCTCTCACTACTGGAATGTTCTTAGCTCTCAGATGAAGTAGATATTTCAGTTTTGGTGCCCATTCTTCAAGTTACAAGAGTGCAGAAGTTTCCACAGAACTATTAAAAATTTATAATTGCAAAAGATTGAAATGGCTGGAGCTACTTTATCTCCAGATACAGAGAAGGAAAGTGTCCATTACTACAGAGACATCACTGAAAATAGATTAAAATCCTGATTTCTCTGCCCATGCTGAATAATAAAAAAGAAGCAGCTAGGTTAAACTGAAGAAGAAATGATTCAGGATAGACATCAAAAAAAGGAAGTTTTTAACAGGAAATGTAAAATGCTGACAGAGATTGCCTGGGGAGGTTATGAAGTTCGTTTTAGACATCTAAAAGAACAAGTTAGACTTTTGTCAGGAATAGTACTTGTATAGTTCATACTGCCCTGGGAAACAAGGACAAGCTCAACAAACTATTGAGGTTTTTTTCCTAGTTTAATGTTTATCACTGAAATAGGCAAACAAACAACTTAGAATGAGTTTATTTAAGTTTAAATTTCATAAGTAACAATTCAAAAGATCAGTCTTTGTACCAGGTTATTATTTAAGTTTATTGACAAAACCTTTCAGGCTTTTCACAGAAAATTCCTGTTACGTTGCTTTTAAAACTGCATGTGAAGAGAGACAGAAATAGACAGAAAACTAATTTGTCTGCTGTGGTTTCCTTTTTACAAGCAAATGTCATCTTTAAATCAGAATATCTTGGTTTTAGGAAAAAATACCACTAGAACTGTTATTTAAAGCATATTATTTACATTTGTTGTTTAGTTTTGTTTAAGAACAAGTAATTTCTCTTCCCCGGCTCCTTTTTCTCTTACTCTTTTATCCTTAAACACCGCATGGATTTGTGGAGTTTCTTGTCTTTAAATAAATTTTGTATGAGTCTTTTTTTTTCCTTCTTTGCAAAGCCAAAAAATATAAATTAATAACCTGAAAATATTTATGCCCAAAGTTTTACTTAAAGAGAATTTGTACAGGAAAAGTATTGCCCCACTCTAGTATTCATAATTTCCATATATAAGACATTCAAATATTTTGGACTTCTGTGTATGTTGTAAAAGCTCTTAAGAAAATACAGTTCGAAGAAAATAAAAACAACAAGGATATATTGGCTGATATAATTTTAGTTCAGTATATCTAAGTGTGAATATGATAGAGAACTCTGGATGGCCTTTATTTATCTGGCTCCCATCTTAAACTGCTATTTACAAGTGAGCTGTGGCCACTCCAAGACTGATCCAAGAGGATAAACCTAGTGACATTTTAATATACCTGATGCAGCTCAGTCTTCTGCTGGATGCTGATAAAGGCATGTGTAAGAACGTATCCTTCTGGAGCCACAGCTAAAGGTGAGAAAAAATTCTCTGAAGATCACAAATGTGATCTGTAAGTATCAACTCAATTTCTTACTTTATGCAAATGCATATAGGTACATTTTCTCTCAGTTCTACATACACCCACAACTCAAAGCAGTTATTGTTTTGTCAGTCCAGTCTTGTATCTAATCACAAAACACAGTGGAAAAAGTAAAGAGGTCTAACCATAGCTCACAAATTGATTTGTACAAATAATTTTTAAGTTGCAACTTAGCAGGATCTTATTCGAAGCCATGGATACATCTAGAAAGCTCAATTCTGAAATACTTTCTTTCAGTTGTTGATCATCAGAAACAGAATAGAGTTTAAATTGCACTGCAGAACAGAAATGAATAGTGAGATTAGATCAGCACAAAGCAGAAAGAATACAAGTTGAGGGTCTATTAGGTATTTTTTAATCTGTTTATATCTCTAGTGTATACAGAGCATGGTCACTAACACATCACATAATAGCTTGTTGCAGGTAACTATGATCTACCTAAAGAGCTGAACCACAGTTAACTGTATTTCATGCACCACCTTGCCTCTTTACTGGATCTACCTTTTCTGAGAGGGAAAACAAAAGTTAATGTACAAACTGGAGGGAGTGTAGGACAAAAATAAGTATTTAAGTCAGTACTAGACGTAGATATTTGTGAAATGGAACTAGAGAAAATAATAACAGAAGCCAGGACCGCAATAATTTGAATTTGTCTGCTTAATCTTAGAAGAGTTATGAAATGTTCGATCGCAGGAAAGACATGGGATTTTAAAAACCAGAGATTGCTCACGAAGGCCATTACTTTTTTCCTTATTTTTCATTTTTAAATGTAGGATTATATGTTCAGAAAAAGGATGAATGAGAACAAAAAAGCAGTGGTAAAAGGATATCTTAAAAGTGTCCTATACTAATGAGAAAGTGGTTATTTAAATAAGGGTGAATCATAGAATCTTAGGATCATAGAATCCTTCATGTAGGAAGGGTCCTTTAAAGGTCATCTACTTCAACTCCCCTGCAAGAAAGAGACATTCACAGCTAAATCAGGTAGTCCAGGACCTTATCCAGCCTCACCTTAAGGTCTCCAGGGAAAGAGCATCAACCATGTTTCTGATCAACATGTACCAGCGCCCACATTCACTATAAAATACTTCTTCTTTATATCAAGTCTAAATCTACACTCTTTTAGCTTGAAAACATTTCCCCCTGTTCTGCCACCACAGTCTTTGCTAAAGAGTCTGTCCCCCCTCTGGTGGTCACCTCATAGCCTTCTCTTCTCCAGGCTGTACAGACCCAACTCTCAGCCCGTTCTCGTAGGAGAGGTGTTTCATCCCTTGGATCATTTTCGTGGCCCTCCTCTGGACACCCTTTAACAGGTCCATGTCTTTCCTGTACTGAGGACACCACATCTCAATGCGGTACTACAGGTGAGGCCTCACCAGCGCAGAATAGAGAGGCAGGATCACCTCCCTTACCCTGCTGGCCACTCTTCTTTTGATGCAGCTCAGGATATGGTTGACTTTCTGGGCCGTAAGGGCACATTACTCTAGTCATTTCCAGCTTCCCATCCAACAGTACAGCACCCCCAGGTCTTTTTCAGCAGAGCTGCACTCAATTCTTTCATCCCCCAGAGTGAAGAGCAGGGTTAATAAATAAATAAAAATTAAATTAAATAAAAATTGGTTCTGTTTGTAGGTTGGCTTTCCTAACAAATTGATGTAAACAACATAACTTAAGCTTTAAACGCTGACCAAGCAGAAACTTCTAAGCAGTCTATCAAAGAAAATACTTTTAAGAAAATGAAGTATCTTTCCCATGTCTGACTACATCTTGACATATATTTGGCTACAGTCAAATGATTACAAACATCAGTAAAACTTTGAGAGAATGCATGCCAAATGTAATGAAGTCAAAGTACCCAAAGCGTCACATCCCTTTCGTGTGTCAAGAATGTTCACAAAGCACCTCTTTGCTTGTGAAAATCTGGACTTTACAATAGGTAAAGTAATATTGTTTCTGAATCATTTCTGCCCCGACATGACTCAGAAAGATGATATCCCAGATACGTACCAGAGCTTCCTAAGCAGGATCAGGGCTAAATCCTTTCACTCACATGGAAGTATGGACATGTCTGTGAAATTATAATGCTTGCAAATATGAGTTAGGCTTGTGGCAATTTCTATCATTTTAGTATATCCTTTTAGTTCTTTTAAAAACATTTCACATTATACCTTCCTCTATTAGACACATGCCACACTTCATCTAGCTTCCAAACAGAGAGCTCTGATTTTTTTTTTTTTTATTCTACCAGCATGTGTTTTTTTCACACAGGGATTCCTGGATGCTCTTCACTAGGAGGAATTAGTGAGATTTCTCCCAGTTGTGCTTATTTGCAACATATTCTTAGAAAAATGACCAAACTTGGCCCAAAACTGATCCTATCTGATGCTATACAGACAGCATACAAATAGATAGATAGCGTATCTATTTATAACTGGAAAGATATTTAAATAATCAGGATAATTTGGAACAGGGTATCTATTTAGAATTAGCTATCCCTAATTTACTAAATAAATAAATAAATAAATAAATAAAGTTATTCTCTATTGCTTTCTCACTTAAACATTTCAAATAAAACTGAATTATAGCAGCTTATACTGCATCTTAGAATTTATTTTTCAAATTGATAACTTTTGTAGAAATCAGTCTCATTTTTATGTATCTTGTCAATCTTCCAAAATTCAAAATTTTAAATACCTGGAAAGAAATTTTGCTACTCTTTACGTCATAATGAAAAAAACTGCTCTTTAAAATGGATTGTATAGCCAGAAAAGAAAATATCAGGAATGCAGTCTGGCAAGATGATGCTCTTTATCCTCATTTTTCTGTTTTAAATAACTATCATGTGAAAGACAGGAGTGACAACATAAGATAAAGAACTTTTATTTACTAAGCAGACATAAAAGTATAACTTCACAAGTATCTTTGAAAAGGCTAAAATATTCCCCTCCTAGAGGATTCAGATACAGATTCTGGCTTTATTTTTGCCAGAGCAACTACCAGCTTCAGTGGAAAGAAAACGATATCAGAATGCGGCCACAATTCAGTATCAGTCATCTATCAGCAACATATATAACAGCTACACGGATTTCTTAGCAGCCCTCTCGAGTTCATTTTCAAGAATAATATTTCCAATATAATCTGTTTTTCAATACATGAAAAAAAAATTATTTCAGAGGTCAAAATTATATAATAAAATATTCATATTCATAAGTATATGCCAGAGCATAACTGGATAAGATTAGTTAAATAGGAATATATTAATGTGTATATATATAATCCTTATCATAATTGTTCAACCTTTCTTAAGAAAAGACTAATCCCAAAATATCATTAGGGTTCTCAATATCGTATCATATCACCACCCCTGAAGGTGTTCAAGAAAAGGATAGAAAAGGATAGATGTGGCACTGAGAGACACGCTTCAGTGAGCATGGCAGGTATGGGCTGACAGTTGGACTAGACGATCTTAGTGGTCTTCTCCATCCTGAATGATTCTGTGATTCTATGATATCAAAACAGGAGGACAACTCACTTTCTGTAAAGCTGCTGACAAGATGTTTGAATGCACGAATGGCCAAGACACAAGCAGGCAGAGAGTTAAGAAGGACCCACTGAAAAGAAAATATAACCTGGTACTAGAATAGGGTCACATGCTTCCTCTTGGGATTTAAAGTCACTGAAAGAGACAATATCTTTCCTTTTAGGAGAAAACTTAGAGATCACATCAGCAGACTGGTATTACATGGCATATCATGCACTCATGCTCAGGGATCTGCAGGCTCTCTGTGGCCAGAGGATAAGGCTGCCTCGTGCCAAGTACAGGTGTTTCCAGCTGGTTCCAGACAGTTCAGTTGTCTCCAATGGCCCCATCACAGTGCACAGCTGAGTCCAGCACCAAGCTGGTGGCACCATCAGGAGAACAGATTTCAGCATAGGCACAAAGAGCACAGGCTGAGGAGGCCTTGAGTAAGGAAGAAGCAGCTGTGGGTCCCCAGGCTTGCAGCAGGAATCCTCCTGTAGCCCTGAAGAACACACCTGGAGCAAAATTCAGAGAAAGGAAAATTAAGTCCATATTTACACATCTACTAGATTAATTTAGATTTGCTTAGATTAGGAAAAATTGTCCCTTACATATGTAACAGCTCTGAGTTGAGAGCTATAGTAATACTAACATATCGCTGCTAAGAAATCCTCTATTGTACTTAAAAAAATTAAATTCTCATCAGTTGGTACATAATAGTTCCATTGTCATTGACTTAAAATAAAATGACCTGATAGCAAGGAGACACTTTCACTATTGCCATTACTTACTATTGAAAAATGTGAATTACTTTCAGGCAGTAGAGGGTTCCACTTGCAATTAAATTAGCGGTAGTGAACATTTCACCCACATCCAGGGAGATCACTGAAGAGGGAGAAAAAGACAGATTCTAATTTATCACAAGCTACTGGATCTTTCTGAAAGAGACAGGCTTAAACTATTCTTGTCCATTTTCTGAAACCCACAGGAGCTTGAAAATTACCTGATCATGTAACTGAATGATTTATAACTCCCTTTTGGCCCCACACCAGGATTTACCCCAACAATTAATCTTCCCGGGTATAATTGAAATTAAAATTAAAGCTACATTACCTCTCAGTTCATTGGGATGATCTTGGCATGGACTTTTGCAACAGCTTCAGATAGCATGCCCATTAAAAATCGCACATGATACTATGTTTGGCTGTCCAAAAATGAAAACAAGGGAGAGAAAATTAACACAAAGAATAATCTTTCATCAAGACTTCAATACTTTCTAGCTGCTCAGTTATCTGGTAGCAAATTGCCACAGTAGTATTATCTGGTATTGGTAAAATGAAACTATTATTAAGCCGTTGTGGTGTAAAGCACAGCATCATTGGGAAAAAAAAAAAAATCATGTGTGAAATAAATGTTTTCCTCCCCACTCAAACCCAACAAAAGTAATGCCCCCAATAAAGCTTAGTATGAATTAATAGAGAAAGGCAGACCTGTTCACAGGACACCAAAGACCTTTTGGGTGCAGAAGGAAAAAAAAAATTTTTTGTCGGTAGCCTGACTGCACTTTTGCAGAGATATGCACAAAGTGTCTTTTCATAAAAGCCCTTAGATGCCTTTTCAAATGAAGTTCCACAGCAAAATCACAAACTCACATGGCAAGGTTCAGTATCTTTGAAATGGGGACTGCTGTTCTTCTCACAGAGATGTCCTGGGGGGAAATCCACCACATAGTTTCATTGATAAATTTTTCTACTTGGCCCGCTGAGTTTCATTTACCTGTTTTTCTTCATTTCCCTGACAGTTTCCTCATTGAAGGTGAGTATTCAGGATACTGTAGAGATAATCCACTTGCTGAAATTTAGACATTTTGTGCCATTTGGGGTGCCATGAAACATCATTCCTGACTCCCAGCTGCAAGTCCAGAAGGATATAAGTATCCTAGAGATTTATTATTACATCTACTAAGCTCTGAAAGATGCTTTGGATATTCCGGTGTGACTTAATCTGCAGACTGTGATTGAATCCACAATGTTCACACTTCAGCCACGACACTCAAAAAACTTGCAACACAATATTTTTCAACAGAGGAAAGCATTTGTTATTGTGGAGGAATACTACAAACCAGATAGACAAGATTGTTAGCATTTATTCTAAAATCTTACTTGCCTCATTATGTTTTCTTAGTGTTATCTTGTAGATATTTCTACGTAGAGAGTTCCTGAGATGTATAAAAATCGGCAGTGTAGAATAGAATGTTTTGAATTGGAAAGGACCCTAAACATCATCTAGTTCTAGCCACCCTTCCACTAAACCAAGTTGCTCAAAGCATCATCCAATCTAGCCTTGAAACACTTCCAGGGGTTGGACATACACAACTTCTCTGGGCAATGATATACCAATATAGATTTGGCTTTCTTCATTCAGACTGGTCCATGACTGGTCCATAATGTCTTGGTACAGGAAGATTGTACTACTCCAGTCATTTCCAACCTGGATAACTCTAAACAAGCTGCTATATCCTTGCAGCACAATGTGATGTAGCATAGTAGTACTACCTTTGGCTCTAGAAGCTGCAGAAAAGCTATCAAAAGGCATTTCTGTAGAAAAGATAGTTGTTTCTGCCCAGTTCTACAGTGTATGCTGTAAATATATCCTGAAAGCACCACATGTAATCAATCAGGAGTAGAACAGAACTCTCCTTTGCAGCAGGAGCATCATTACTTTGTGGTTGATAAAACATTTTTTCTCCTTTCTACCATTTTTATGGCTTCCATTGTATTTATAAAGGGTTTTATTGATTTTTTTAAATTCTTCTCCATCTTCTGCATATTTATCACTTCTACTCCCCCTTCTTGAGCTTTGGATGAGTCATAATCTCTTTTATATGCATTTCCAGTGCAGAATGCCATCCAAGAAGAATAAAGTATTAAATGAACCTGCTGTTGGCATTCCATTTTCTGCTTCATGCCAAGACAACACAACTACAACTGCTGTGAAGTTTGAGCTACATCCCAGTCCTGAAGAAGAGAAAGTCCAGGTGTTAAGACTACAGAGGATATAGGATTTCAGATTTCCAATAAAATATTGTTTCAGTTTTGGTCAATCTTGATGCAACCCAATTTTCATCAATGAGAACTGTATTTTCTAGAAGTATGAAAGGATTACATGCCCATATTAATGGAAAGAAGAATCACAGAATCACAGAATGGCTTAGGTTGGAGAGAACCTTAAAGACCATATAGTTTCAATTCCTCTGCCAAGCATAGGATCGCCACCCACCAGATCAGGGCCCCATCCAACCTGGCAGTGAATACTTCCAGAAATGAGGCACCCACAATTATTCTAGGCAATTTGTTCCAGTGCTTCACCACTCTCTGACTAAATTTTTCCCCTTACATTTAACCTAAATCTCTCCTCTTCTAGTTTAATGTTATTACTCCTTGCCCTATCTCTATGAGACTGTGTAAAAAATCAGTCCACCTTCTGCTTTTAAGCTCCCTTGAAGTACTGGAAGGCTGCAGTGAGGTCTCTCTGGAGTCTTCTTCAAGCTAAACAAGTTTTAGTGCCTTTTTTTTTCATAGGAGAGGTTCTTCAGCCCCCTGATCATCTTCTTGGCCCTTCTCTGGACCCATTCCAATAGCTCCAAAACCTTCCTGTTCTGGTAGCCTGAGGCTTGAACACAGTACTCCAGATGAGGCCTCACCAAGGCAGAGTAGAGGATGACAATCACCTCCCTTGCCCTGCCAGCCACTCATCTTGCAAAATAAGTAAGGAAAATATTTACTGGGAGACTCTGAGGTTCATACTCATGACCCTGTTTCAGGAACAGAGAACTAGAGATACCCTATGAATATCTTCTTGTTTGTTACCTCTCTGAGAACAGTATTTCTGTCTTAGAGAAATTATCATTAAGAACAGCTCTTTTTCTATGCTCTCCATCATAAAAGACAATGAAAATGAAATGATAATAATGTTTTTGTTTTACCCAAAGAATTACATTGCTGACAGTGAGCTTAAAGGAGCAGCAATTGAAGCTTTTGCTGTTTTATTCTCTGTATTATTATATGTGTGGTATCAATAAATACAAGAGTCTGTAGCATTGACAGTAGGACATTCATAAAACCGACACAAATATGAAATAATTACTCCTGTGTTACAGAGTTCAGACTAAGCTATGTTGTCATTGATTTCAGTGCTGTGTGTGTCCATAACTAGGAATGCCACAAAGATACAAGCTTTACAGGTTTTTAAAATAAAATATAATTTCTACCTTCTTTTAAGAGTGAAGAATTAAAATGTATATATATATATATATATAAAGAAAACAAAACAAGTTTCTACAGTTGATCCTACAGATTTCTGCAAACCTTAGGTTATGTAAGTTCACAATTTAAGCAGAATTACTGAGTAATTATGGCTCTGTTGAGGTGGCATTTGGTGGTATTCAAGAGCACTGGAGACTTCTGGTTTCTTTTGTCAAACTTTCTGTCTGTTGTCATCTAGGAAGAAAAGTAAAGCAGGTGACCTTACTGAAAGCTGGCTTTTGGAGATGACAGTGCTAGAAATGTCCATCAGCAGTCAGAAGATCATCCTTGCTTCTTCAACGCTCTTCAAAAACGTGATCCTTCTCAAATACTGTGTAGATTCCAGATTGGAGAAGTTCCTGAGGTAAATAAGATATACCTTTGCTGAGAAGAGGAAATGAAATGAGGAAGAATCTACCTAAATGTGTTGTGATTTGTTTTTTGTTTTTTTTTTCCCCCTTTTGCTGCTCTAAGAAGGATTATAGGAAAGCTTTACTAAATAATGAAGACATATGACATAAGGCAATGAAAGCTGCTGAAATTGTCAACACATATTGTTTTGCTGCTCAGTATAAATCTTTTCTTTGCAGATGTTATTCATTATATTTTAGATAAATTCAGAAATGTGGTTTACACTGATTTAGCATTGTACTTAATTGTTTTTAAATCTAATTCACTGCAATAAGCCTTAAGTGCTACTTTGCTGTGAAATTTAAAAGTGAGCCATACTGTAATTTTGCTTTGGTAGGATTTCTCTGGAAGGAAATCTGCTTCATTTCAACAGCCTCTCATTGGAAAAAGAACAACAAAAAGTCTCCATAAAATGTCGCTTTTTAAAAATGATCTCAGTTTCTAAAGGCTCACTTTTGAGGACTGCATTATTTGTGGAGTATGAGACTCTGATACAGACATAATAGCAAGACTGAAATAATTTAGCAATTAGGTTCTAATAATCATGCAACAAATGCATCAGATTATCAGCAAGTGACAGCTGGTGCACTGGAGCAATGGTTGTCAAAAACACCAAGGAAAACAACACAAAATACTGCAGATGTTCTGCAGATCTAAACAGCAAGCCTGTATCTTCTGCTGCCTACACCTGGAGTGTAAACACAGCACTTCTTTTTTCCTCACTAATAGGACATTTCGTCAGGTTGCATTTTTGAGCAATCCTCCCTTCTGATTCCTACTCACAAAACATAATTTTGATATCTTTGAATTTTCAAGAATATTGCATTTTAATTATATTTTTCAAACAGTAACTGTCTGGAAGATGTGGCATATGGCTACCAAACATACTAATATGGTAGCCCAAATACTAGTTGCATCTATGAATTCCTGAAATTCTCATCTTTTTTCCTTTCTTTTCATTATCACTTGAATCACAGGCCGTATATCATCTGTTCTTCCTAAGTAACTGCCTGTACAGAATATACCTCCTAAAGGAAGGCCAGAACATCAATATTCCTCTTCAAAATACTTCAAAAAATTAAGATAAAACACTTTTTACTACAAATATCTTCATTTTTATATTTCTAAGTTGTTTTTGATATGTTTCATATGTATATATAAAACAAAAATATATTCGATCATAAAATTCTAAGTAACTGGAACCCATCAATTGTTTTATTTCTGAGGTAACAGATCTGTAACCTTTCTGTATGATTTTCTGTTCTCTTTCTCAGTATTTCTTTGTAAATTACAAAGCACTACAAAATAAGACCAGAAGATGGAGAGGGAAGTAAAACTCATTTGTTTGCAACATTAAACAAAAAGAAAGTGACATCCAGTCTGTTAAGAAATACATAAGAATTTTACTCAGGATTTGAGTAAGAAGAACACAGAGCAGAAATGGAACTCAGCTGTGGTTCATGACATTAGAGAAGAATCCCAGGAATGCCAGTTCTACATGCAATCTAAAGATGAATCATGGTATTACTTACCTGGCAAATATCTGTCATTACTATACAAAACATACTGGATGACATGAAGTCATACTGGCTGAGGAATTCGGTCAACAAATATAAAGGAAAGCTAACATGAACAGTTTATTAATACAAGATTAAATATTTTTATATGAAGGCACAAACCAGACTGTGTATCACATTCATCCATGGGCTTATCCATGAAAACATCCATGTCTATGTAACGTATCTCTATGCATTTTCTCTCTAGATTTTGTGCAATGCCAACACTAAGTCAACTTGGAAATATCTGGGATAAGAGTTTACTGTTGAACTATCTTCAGGATAATCTCACAAAAAGTATGGTGTATCTTTAACAGTGGGTGCCCCATATTCTTATTTCCTAGCATACTTTGGGAAATATAATCTTTAGCATGCATTGAATTTTTCTATATTATTTTGATTCCTCTTTCCTTCACCTAGTTACTCTAAAACTAGTCTGAAATGCACTCCTATGAGAGAAGCCATTGTATATATTGGGATAAATACCCTTAAGCCTGTCAAAATCTCTCAGAAAATGGCTGGGACATATTATTGCAACCAAAGAACAAATAATCAAAGTAAATCTTCCAGATCTTTCAATGCTTATACCTCATATATATATATATGTATATGCCTGAGTATCAAATGTGTTTTTAATCTACAGAGGCTGAAATTCCAGTTTTCCTAATGCCAATAAAAATTATCCCATTAACTTCAAAGAAATAAGTATTTAATACCAGACTTCAGATGACAGTTTCCTGCAGGTTTTATTAGCTCTATTAAATGACTTGGTTTGCATTTTCTTCTTTCAGATCCATTAGCACCATCAGTGACAAAAATGCTGAATCCACAGTGAAGTAAGATTAAAAAAAACATATTGGTAAACTCACCATTTAAAATGATTGAAGTTTCTGGAAACAGGGTATTTTGTAGCCAATTGCTCTGTACAATTATTTTGTGGAGGTGGCCTGATCTTAAGCAGATTTTTAGAATAAGATTCAATGGTTGGAAAAGCATATACTTACAACTAATGGAATACTGTAGATGAGATCACATTGTAGTTTTTGTAACAGAATGGAATCAAGTTACCAGAATTTTCTTACAAAACCGTTAAAATGTACTGTGCTAGTTAATCACATTAGCACTTCGATATGTTCCTTTTATTTGTTTTTATAGTTTCACATTTAGTACTTTCACTGCTATTCTTAAAAAATAGTTTCTTAGCAAGATGTCTGCACCCTTCTGCCAACTGGCACTGCACTGTAAAGATGGCACAGGAGCTGTCTGATAGTAGGAAAGATGTTTGCAGAGAATAATACAATTTATTTTTTATTAATTGCAAGAAATCTATTAGAGATATTGGTAAAAATAAATAAACTATATTACTTTAGATCATAGAATCATAGAATTACAAGGTTGGAAACAACCTATAAGATCATCTAGTCCAACCGTCTCCTCATCACCATTGCCAGCATAAGCACTAAACCATACCAGGCAGCACGTCATCCAGACGCCTCTTGAACACTGCCAGGGATAGCGGCTCCACCACTTCCCTGGGCAGCCATTCCAGTGCCTGACCACTCTCTGAGAGAAAAAGTTCTTCCTTATGTCCAACCTAAACCTCCTCTGATACAACATGCAGCCATTTTCCCGGGTCCTACTTGTTGCCTGGGAGAAAAGGCCAAATTCCTCTTCACCACAACCTCCCTTCAGGAAGCTGTAGAGTGCAATGAGGTCTCCCCTGAGCCTCCTCTTCTCCAGACTAAACAATCCCAGCTCCCTCAGCTGCTCCTCATAAGACTTGTGTTCCAGACCCCTCACCAGTTTCGTTGCCCTTTTTTGGACACTTTCCAGGGCTTCAATGTCTTTCCTGTAGTGAGGGGCCCAAAACTGAACACAGTACTTGAGGTGCTGCCTCACGAGTGCTGAGTACAGGGGTGTGATCACCTCCCTGCTCCTGCTGGCCACACTATTTCTAATGCAGGCCAGGATGCCGTTGGCCCTCTTGGCCACCTGGGCACACAGTCGGCTCATGTTTAGCCGAGCATCAACCAACACCCCCAGGTCCCTCCCCCTCCCTCCCCTCCCCTCTCCTTTCCTCTCCTTTCCTCTCCTTTCCTCTCCTTGCCTTGCCTTCTTTGAATTAAATGCTGGGAAATGCGAGAAACTCCTTTAAATGCTCAAATGTTATTTATGATTTTAAGCTACTATATATCCAGCCCAGAGCAAAAGTCATAGATGCATATTATAGTAACAACTGAATAATGAACTAACAGAAGAATGTAATTCATACCTTTTGTTTTGTTTTGTTTTGTTTTTTAGCAATCCCAACAAAAGCAATGAACTTACTTCTTGAATAAATTACAGTTCAGTGTGATGGCCTATGGCCCGTTGTGTCTTGGAAAAGTTAATCAAGATAATCAAAATTCCTCTCTCAGTATCAGTATCATTTGTCACATTGTAAATTTATGAGGTCTGTGCAGTTCTAGAATAAGTACCTTAAAATATTTTTAGCAGCAGACATGACTTTTCCCAACCCCTCAAATCCCTGCTCTCTTGTCCAAAAAATTCTCTGTTAAAAATGATGTAAAAATAGAATTTCTAGCAATATGCAAGTAGATCATGTGTTAAAACCCATTTCTTATAGCATACTCAATTTTCTCTCACACAGTTTTCTCTTTCAAAGGTGTATAATTACAATGGCTAACATAACATTCACACTAATTTATACCATAAACACAGCTGATCTGCCACAGAAAAATCTTTGCATAATATTTCCTAGAGAAAATCCAAAGCTATTAAGGAAAGTGTGAATTGCATATGCCCACTTGCTTAAAATAGATAATGTAAAAATTAATGTGCTTTCGCTAGTGGAGTGGAAAGTTACTGTCTATTATTTAAAATGCAATCCTGCTCGGAGGCTGCCTCCATAAAGTATATGGAAAAGGAATTGTGGTCAGGTTTGCTAATCAGGATTTTAATTGTATTGTATGAAAAAGAGATATTCGAGTATGTGAGCACAGTGGATCTCTATATAGGTAAACACATTTTTTGATAATGTATATATATGCACATAATTTGTGTTAATATAGTGCCTCTATGTCTCTTTCCAGTAATATCACAAACTTATTTGTTGATATACTACATTTCTTTATTACAGTATAAATAGTCAGACTTTAAAATACAGAAGACGAATCCAGTTTCCATACTTTGGGACTGCTTGGTTTTGGGCTTTTTAGAATTTAAGTGTATCACTCTCATTCTCACATCTCATAGACCCTGGCTACCTGCATTAACATTTGCTTGGCTGATGTGATTTGTAAAGTGGAATCTGAATGTTTGCTGCTCATGCACAATAAAACCCATGTCCAATATGAATTCTTGCAGAAAACAGATAGCAATACCACCCTACCTTGTTTAGAGTATTGTAAATGCAAGTGCACTGTGATATAAATGCTTTTCTTCTAAAAGAGATCAAGTTTTAATCAAACAGTCATTCAGAGAAATGTGTACAAATGTCTTTATCTATACTCTATTTAGAAGCATCTATTCAAGTTACCCACAACTCAGCAATGGTCTTTTTTAATTTTAAGAAACTGAACAGAAAAGTGGAGTTAATACTTCACAGGAAATGAACAGCCTCTTTGAAGAATAAGTCAACATGAATTGTCAGGAATGAGCAGCATTTAGGCACCCAACCTCATACTAGAAAGCCATGTTTTGTTTATTCACAAGACTAACATAGAATAGTGTGCCTGCATGGAAAGTTAGATGCCTATAGACATTCAAAATTAAATAAATTCAAGTGACACTTGGAGAAAATAAGACTGAAAATTAAAATGGAGAGCCATGCTTTCAGAGTAGAACACTTACGGACCTATTTCCCCTTTTTTTTCACTGTAGAGTTTGTGTTTTAGGAGCCTGCGCTTTAATAAGAGTATTCCTTCTCCATATACAGTCATAAAATCATAGAATGGTTTGGGTTGGAAAGAATCATTAAAATAATCTAGCTCCAACCCTCCTGCTATAGGCAGGGACACCTCCTTCTAGACCAGGTTGCTCACAGTCCCATCCAGCCTGGCCTTGAATGCTTCCAGGGAAGGAGCATTCACAGCCTTGCTGGGCAACCTGTTTCAGTGTCTCACCATCCTCACAGTAAAGAATTTCTTCCTGATACCTAGTCTAGATCTACCATCTTCCAGATTAAAACCATTTCCCCTCCTCTTAAATTGCCAAGAGAAGGATCATTTTGACTGCAAAAGTGTGGATTTCCTTTACGCTCAGAGAGAGAACTGATCAATAAAGACAATGTTGTTTGTAGAATAAGTAATTCTATTCTAAAATAAAAATTAGTATTTAATCAAAGAAATCTCATCTCTTGTTCTCTTAAGTACATAGACTAGGTGTGACCAGATTTAGACCTCCAACTTCTGCACAAGAAAGTTCTGTATCATACATGCCAGATAAAAAATTACAACACCTCCTCTGGAGATATTTTCCAGGTGCCAGACATATGTCATTTGGCAGCTGAGCAGAAACCTTAAATCCAGTTAATTTCACATAATTTTAAGTATGTGTGTGTAGGTGCCCAAATCCTAGCTGACTGACTAGACTCCACTAGGAGTCAACAGAGATCTTGACCTTCCCTGATACACTTTGGTAGTAGCCAGGAAGGTATGATCATGTAAATAAGCAATAATAAGTGAACTGCAGAGAAAATAAATTGTATAGTTTGTGATATTTCCCAAATTACAGTGCTACTGATACCTAGTTGACTATTTTAAAATTTCCTTGTCATGAAGGAATCCAGATTTCTATAAGCTTATACCTTTTTCCTTTCCTCTTACCTTTCTCTGTGTCACAGTATCACTTGGGCCTTTGTTTTACACTGCTCCACATCTTTGTTTGCAATATCACTTCTATAGCAATCAAGAGCTTGGCTGAATTTACATTTTTTTAAATTGAAATAGAATTACAAAGACAGTGAGAACAGGAGAGACAATGAAGTGTGTGACCTCCTTATTTAAAGAGAACAATTTACTTACACAGAGTGATGTTCCTTTGTTGTCATTCAAAAGCAAAGAAATTACTGTTTTCTTCTCTAGTGATATTATATCTGGCAGTTGGTAGTCACAAGCACAGCAAGATCCAGTCTCTACAAATCATGGAGTTATTAACAGACATTAATCATAACACAGTATATTCAGATCACCTGATTTTGGCTATATTACTTTATTTTTATTCTCACAATTTATCATATTCCTGCATTTGTTTAGAGAGTTAGCCTATATACTGGAGAAAAAAAAAAAAAAAAAAAAAAAAAAAAAAAAAAGTATATATATATATATATATATATTTAACCACTGGTATGTTTATTTCTGCCACAAGCATGTGACTTAATTGAGGTGGAGATGAAACCGCCGATTCTATCAATTTAGTTAGGAGATCAAAATGAGGTGTCTGAGGCCAGGCATTTTTCTGCTTCTCTTGCTTTGTGTTTCCTGAAGCTTAAATTAAGGAAGACTGCATCCATGCGATGGATGTACTAACAATTACAATGTGCATAGCTCTTTAAATAAGAGGTAAGATATGTTGTAGCAGGGAAAAAAAATCCATAGAAGAGTTAATAACTGTTAAATGCGTGGAGAAATTATTTTATCTTTTTGCAACACACATATACCCTGCTGTAGTTAAAGAAATAAATATTTGCTGGTTAAGGATTAAGCATTTTCTAATCTCCATTTTCTCCCTTCACGAAATTCTTTTGGGACTATAAAGCGCCTCTTGCACAAAATCAGCAATTGCTGGACTTAGCCTTTTCTTAACAATTACAGACCAGTTTGTAAGTTCCTTGGGGCAGAGATCAAGAACTATTGTCTTCTCTGGGAAAAAATGTACAAGAAGCATTTCACTACAGAGATAAATAATAAATACAAGGTTATACATAATAAATAATAGCAAATTCCAGTGTTTTGGGAGCAGCTATTTATCTTGTGTAAAACCATATAACTTCTGTCAGCAGTAGATGGAATGTCAGTTTGCATAACAGAAAGTAAGAGCTTTAATTAGATCCCTTTTCACTCAATGGACCTACTATTCACCCACGCTCTGTATAAGATAGTACAAGAATATACAAATTAGTGTTCTTGGTGGAGAAATTAAAATGTACTCAGCGTTTTATAAACATATTTCAGTCTACACTGTTGGTCCAACTGCATGATTTACTTCCCGAATCCATTTTTTTTTTTTTTTTTTTTTTAAGAAATAAAGCCTTGGATGGCTTAGATGTGTACCCATTCCAAAACTTCTCCAGATGGCTGCTTCCAAATGAGGATCTCACTAGACAACTCCTCGTACATTCACGAAGATACCCAAGCACCAGGGGTTCTGCATTCAAAGGTGTTAAAGGCTGTGCTGCTAAGATGTTACAGTAATGATGCACAAAAGTGCTTAACTGTCCAAGCACTGTCAAATACATTGTGATTGCCTTTTCTCTATTTTTGCAGTGTCGCTAACAAGAAGAAAGCGCAAAGACTTGAAAGGAATTAAGGGCTCCTTCCCTCTACAGTTTACCTATCAGCAGAATATTATTATTGATTTCAGCTATGATGAGAAGAAAGTCTTATACCCATCTTAAGCAAACACGAAAGTGCCTTCCACTTTTCAGAAAGTGATTTAAATCATTTTTTAAAATAAAAGAAACTATTCTGTGGACTGACACATATAGTACAAGTTTCAGACCCAAACAATTTAAAATAGCTGGAATATTAAACCTTTGGTAGCAGAACTGCTGACATGCAAACTTTCTCTGAGTGGTTTGCAGGATACTGCTGTTAACAGAGGTGAGATCCCTGTCATTTTGGATGCTGCTTCCAAATTCTTTTCATGTGGAGTTTACTTCAGATGTTGTATCTACATATCCCAAACCTTTATAAGAATTACTGATGACAAAGTTCTTTGCAAGCTCTTCAACTGCATACATATTATAAAAAGATAATATTTTATACTTAAAGTAAACCAATTATTGAATTTTATTTTGCTTCCAAATAATCTCAATTTTCTTAACAAATCACTTGCTTTTAAAAGTTCTTTTTTTTTTCTTTAGGTAATTAAAGTGAAAGTTAAAAAAGAGAAAAAAAATGCTGTTAAAATGAGTTTGAGGCTGGAATGTTGTATTACAACAGAAGAACAGACATTTAGAGTATATATGTAGTGGTATCAATTTTTTAATACACAAATAGGAGTAATAAATACTTCAAACCATGTCAAGAAACATGGCAAGTAGAAGACAAAAGCTTATTATAAATATATTTTTTCCTTTGGACCTCGCTACATCAGTTCAAACAATAAAAGCTCCTTTTATTCTACGTATTTTTTTCACTAGTGGAAATACATTTATATAGGCATAGAATTATTTGATTGCTGGAGCAGACTTTTATCAGCATGTAATGCAGGCTCTTGTTTATCACTTAAGAAAATATATAGACAGTGATGGTGACTGCTGGAAACATAGTGTTTTGTAGCTGAGAGTCGATTAGTTTTATTGTGCTCTTTGTATCTGTTACTGGTTCCATGGAAATAAATAGGAGACATTACTTTTGTAGGGACCAATGTAGTTAAGAAGTCTGTTCTGTCTATGCAGTGTAGAAGCACAGTACTCGCAACTTTTGATCAGACTCCAACTTAAAAATATGCTCCTTAATTTTAATTACAGACTCTTGCTTTGGTCACTTGTAACAATGACTTTTACAGACTAGTCAGATGTTTCTTCTAAGCAAGTCTAAATTCTTCTTACCCTCCACACTTACAGATATACCATGTCCTTTAAAATAACGACTGCAGATACTATTGGCCCAAACCCAGTATTAATGCACTTTCTGGCTATGAGCCATTTAGTGCATATTTTCTCACAATCCCCAAGTGGCAAGTTTGTGTATTACAGCTGATCTCACACTCAAGTACACGCAATTGCACTCCCGAGCATCTGTTCTACATAGACATTAGGGTGAAAGATGTGTTTAGGCATGCTTTGCTCACCTTTTCAAGCTGCATTATCACTTGCAAAGCAACTGCGCTACAGAGTGTTTTGATTCAGTTAGGAGGAAAATCAGGCTTGGGCAAAAGCTTGTCATCTGTAGTTAAGAAAACACGCCTTATTCATAAATCACAGAACAACCAAATACATTGCAAGCAGCACAAGAAAAACAGAAATCTGAATCAGAGAAGGGCTGTGTGACAAAGAAGACCTCTTACATTTCATGACCTAAACCATCCTCTTCCTCTGCAAATGTAGAATATTCCTCAGTGGAGGGAAAACTTCACACCACATCAGTGACTAGACAAGCTGCTGGATAAATACTGTGCTAAAAGTCACATCATTGTCTCCCAAAGAGCATCAGAAGCATTCCCAAGACATAATAATAATGACTATTTAATCAAACTAAGAAAAGGGAGAAAGAGGAGGAGTGAATCCTAACTAGAGCAATGGGGCTAAACAAGCTACAGCTTATCTGTATGTCAGGCTGTCCAGATGAAAAGGCACGTATCAGATGAAAAGGAAGTCATTGACTGCAGTTTGCTGCCCAAGCCACAGTTCCTGGAATGGTGGAAAACATCCCACACTACAGTAACCTATTACATTACAGAGGAGGTGAATATCAAAGGTGATTAATAAATGCATTACACATCAAAGCTTGCAGGCAGCAAGACTATCATTAGGCAGCCTTAAAAGTAATGGGACCACAGAGCATCAAAATAGAAAGATCAACAGATAATGGATTACAATTATAGGTAAAATTTGATCTCTGTAGACTTCTCTGGAAAAACACAACTTACAGTAAGGAATAATTTTCATTGAATATAATTACATGATTTGATCTACAAAGATGCCTGCATCTGCTCTTTTCTCCTGTCTCTTATAGGTCTTAAAGATGGGATAATCCACCATTCCTGCCACATAGTTAGAAGTTTTTATTCCTGTATTTTCTAAATAACTTTGCTCACAACAAGAGCATGTCTTATTTAATCCCTTTTTTTAACAAGATTTTTCAGTAATATTTTTATAATCCCACAGCTAAACTGTGAAATCATTCTGCATCTTATCCATACTAGAGAAGAAGGTAACACTGCCCTGAATAGTTTCTCATCTTTATGACTAAAGGCAAAAAAAACAATTAACAAAAGAGAGGAAAATACAAGGAAATACTGCAACCATGTCAATTGATTCATCCCCACATAACATAATTCTAGCCATTTGTAGGTTGTGTTGTAAACTTTATAGAGAAAGACAATTTAATGATGTTTCAATAATCATAATGCATTGATATGGGAATTGTTTACAGGGAATGTTCACCACAATGAAGGGAAGCCAGAAAATCCTGTGCTTAATGTCATTTTTTTTAATGTATGAACCAGGAGACAGGTATAGAAGGCCCCTCTACTCAACACTGGTGAGGCCTCACCTGGAGTACTGCATCCAGATGTGGAATCCTAAGTACAGGAGAGACATGATTCTGTTGGAGCATGTCCAGAGGAGGGTCTCAAAAATGACCCATGAAATGGAACACCTCTCCTCTGAAGACAGGCTGAGAGAGCTGGGGCTGTTCAGTCTGGAGAAGAGAAGACTCTGAGGTGACCTGACAGCAGCAGGAAAGGAGATGGACTCTTCAGCAGGATCTCTAGTGACAGAGCAAGGGGAAATAGTTTCAAGTTTAAAGAGAGTAGGTTTAGGTTAGATATAAGGAAATAATCTTTTATTGTGAGGATGGTGAGGCACTGAAACAAGTTGCCTTAGTGATGTGGTTGATGCCCTGTCCCTGGAGACTTTCGAGGTGAGATTGGGCAAGGGAAGTTGGACTAGCTGGCCTTCAGAAGTCCCTTTCAACTCTAAGGATTCTATGATTCCATGTTTCAGCAATTAAATCCAGTTCCTTAAGACTACTGCTAAATGACGACTTACAGAATGCAAGTTATCCAACACAAGAAGATGAGTCAAATAAGGAATAAACAGGAAATTCAAAACGAAATCATAACTGTGTGTTTATTATACCTGTAAAATACTGTATTGGTATCACAATTTATGTATTTCTTGAGTTTCACAGCAAAATCTTGGTTACTTCTTTCTGCACATCTTATGCTCTATTGAATTCTGGCTTCTTGAAAACACTTTGATGTGATTTTTCTTTTGTCATTTTCAAAATGGTCATATTTTTAAAATCGTTTTCTTGGGACAATTAAATTTATATAATCAACTTGTGTGTTGTCTATCTGTCATTTGCTTGTCCTCCCTCCAAATATCCTTAAAACTTCACTTTAAACTTCAGTCATCTGTGAGAAAGGGAAAAGGTCTCAAAGCTCTTAGGGGCAAGGAAGTTTCATGAAAATAGCAGATGAATAGAGGAGAGCGATGTAAAGTAGTGTTCCTGCAGTGGAAATATCCAGAGGTTCTGGTCAACAACAAAATTAAAACACATTAGATAATCCATATCAGCAAAAAGTATGGGAAAAGCATTAGCTAGAATGGACACACTATTAGACACAGGATAAGGAAATTGTGAGGTACAATGAACAGACATCAGAAGAACAACTGTTCATATGATTTATAAGCAGAAAAATTGGCCAAGAAGCTAAACTATGAATTCTAAGCATGGTAGATGCTTAGATTAGGTGTTTAGGAATATCTTCCAAAGAACATTCTGTTAAGTAATGGTGGATAGAGACTTGAAAGAGAACCACGTTGGGGCTGGACAAAGCAAGTTTCAATTTAGCGTAAAGAATTTGTTACTCGCATTGAGGAGGTTTTCCTATTTACAATACAGAAACAAACAAACAAACAAAAAACTTCTAAACACAAATTATCCTTTGCAGCATTTTTTCAAAACAATTTTTTTTCAAAACAACAGACATTCACTCTGAGCACTCTTGACATGGGCTAGATTCAGAAATGGCCTGAGACATCCAGATTTCCTTTGATCACCTCTAGTTTTAAGTCTGAACTACTCAACAGATCATGATTTTTTTCAAATGACACTTCAAAAACACTTCTGGAAAACAACTGTGTTAACTGTTTTAATTTGGGAGAAAATGCTTTCAGGAAAAAGCTCAGACAGCTAAGTAATTTCCAGATGAATTTGAATGTGGAAGAGCAGTTCCACATATAACCTCCAGACTGTATCTCAGAAGACTGGTTTAGCAATTTATAGATTAAAAAAGTGCAAAGCAAAGTTGGATCTGAACAACAAAAATATGGAAAAGCAAGATCTTTCATTCAGAGATTTGGGTGTAGATGCCTAAACTGTAACTAAGCCCTTCTTATTCAAACTACATCTTTTTGTGTATGTAGCCCAAATTATAAGTGCATACAGTAATCTAAACTACTTTAAGATTTATTAAGACTAAGACAAATCAATATAGCATGTTTGAAGAGGGAAGGGATCCATATTAGTTCTTGAAATGCCAAGGTGAAAGAAAATACGAATTAATCTTTCATCGTATTACATGTCTGTTTGCATATTGATCCTTGTGAGCAAATGAGAAGTAAATTTGTACTTTTGCCTTCTCCTGTCTATGGCTGACATTATGGCAGCAGAGAAATCAATAAAAATTCTACTACCAAATGCAATGGGATTAAAGTTCCACTAAAAGATAGCACATTTCCAGACTTTCCTAATAATCTTTTCACTATATGATTTATATACATACACATACACATATCTGGAATGTAACTGTTGGAGCAGTGTTTCCCTGTACTTATGAAGGGCTTCAATGTTTTGTTTCTCTGGTTTGATATAGAAATATGTCCCTCCATTATTCTTTCCATGTTTAAGGAAGCAAAGAATCAGTCCAAGAAGACTGCAGCAAAACCAGACATTAAGAAGATTCGTTCTTCCGGTGACAGGAAAAAAATAGCATTGCTTAGTTGATAAGTTCTACCAATTACTTGTCAAATACAGCCAACTTGCAAATGAGTGTTTTCATTTCTTTAAACCTATTCAGAGAAAATCTGGATTTACTGAGCAATCAACCACTTTCTGGTACTATATGACAGGAAACAACAATTTTGTAATTTAAAGTCAATGACAAAGCTACAAGATTTAGTACAAATCAACCAATATAGAGAATTTTGTTAGAGAAAGCCCTGAAGCAGTGAAACTTTTTCTCTTTACCTCATTTGTAACCCTAGGTAAAAGCTGCTAGTTTCACAAATCAGATTCAGACATTATGGGAAAAAGAACTCTAACAACTGAAGAAGTCTAAATCACTTACAAAACTATATGACCCCCAGAAAACTCTCTGTACAATTACAATTTATTGATTAACAGATTTCTTCAAATTAGAAGCTAACTTGGGTTGCTAGTCAAGTTCTGTCAGTAGAGTCACAGTATAATTATTTGACATTATTAATTATATATTTTCATTATGTGCAAGTATCACCCTAAGCACAAGGGTTCTCACAAAGTTGTTTGAAATGAGACACATACAATTGATTATAAAATGTTCCCTTTCCTGAGATCATGGTGCTGCATCAGATAGCCAGTTACGATGTAAGTAGTTCCAGTGTTAAAATGATAACCTGATGTAATATCCATAGAGAAATCTCCAGGCCAACCACCTGAAAAACACTGCCATGACTGTAAGAGCAACAGTAGTGTACCAGTGAAAGTGTAATTTATCAGCCTGGAGGAGATATTTATTTGAAGAATAAAGTGTTATGTTAAACCTGAAGGGAAATTACACAGAATCAATGTCTCTACAGTAATTCATCTCTTCAGACACAAAGAGAGTATTCTACATAAAACAGATGGGTATGGAAAAAAGTAAATGATGAAACTGCCCATGGCTTTCCAGTCATTAAAAGAAGGATATTGGCACTGTCTAATCATACAATTTAGGAAAAGGAGAAATGAAATATTATCATTAACTATGACCCTGATTTAGCAAAGGTTTTGAGCATATCCTTAACTTTAGGTGTGTACTTATCTCCCATACAGGGACTGAGTCAAATGCTGATAATTGAATTGTATCATTAAGGTAATTTGATGCTGCTGAACATATAAGAATGCTGTGATACAAGAGTAGATAAATTAAGTAAAATTTCAAATAAAGTTACCAGAAAGCCAGTGACTTCTCTCAGATGCACTGTCTTCTGTGGACAGTGATAAATTAAGGCAGGAAGTGATTCTAACTCCGCAAAGTTTAGACAGTAAGCAAAGAAACAGTACCCATATCATCTCTGCTGTAATACACCTATGGGAAGAGATGAAAGATGTTTGAGCGTTACTGGCCTAGGAAACTATTACTTCTCAAAACACAAGCCTTTCTATACCACTTACTTCACTTTCTGTGGAATGGAATGGGTTAAAAAAGGACAGGACGGGATGGGACGGGACGGGACAGGATAGGATGGGATATCATCTAGTTTCAAACCCCCTGCTATGTGCAGCATCGCCAAACACCAGACCAGGCTGCCCAGAGCCACATGGCCTTGAATGCCTCCAGGGATGGGGCATCCGCAAGCTCTCTGGAAGATCTGTAATAATAGTTATAACTATTATATAATTAATAATTATTATAATATATATATTCTATATAAATAATATAGAGATAGATAAAAATAATAACAGTAGTAGCTAAATTGCCACTGTAAAAAAATGATCAACAATCATTGCAATGTGCAAACTACTTCTAAGTTGCATTTGGAGCTAAAATAAGATGAAGGATGACACATACTAGGGGTGGTAGTGGAGCCACAAGTGAATCAAGAGAGAGATGTGGGATGAAACTAAGCATATTGCTAAGAGGAGTCTTGAAGACTCTTGCAGACAGGAGGTAATGTAAAAGAAATATAAATAAAGCATGGGTACTGAGGGAAAACAGCAGTTCAAAACAGGCTGAGGGAGCATTCAGATCTAATGGCTACAGAAGGAGGCATGCTACTGTACATGTCATACTGGCTGATCTAAATGTGTATGTTTGGTGGCCCTGCTAGGCAGGGGGGTTGGAACTACATGATCCTTGAGGTCCCTTCCAACCCGGGTGATTCTGTGATTCTGGCACACAAGTAGCAAAACCTCAGTCAATTGTTACTGAACAGAAGCTCCACAGCAAAGATTCAAAATGATTTTTTTTAACTGCATACAGGGCAAAGTAGAGATAACACAATCACAAGAAATACCTTTAGAACTGAGAAGTCTGTACAGCCCAAGCCTTGAGAATCAGTGATAGAATTATACTCAGGTAATTAAATTAAATTTAAAAAAAATCTATTTTGGGTCACACATTGTTTTCATTTCTGTTGATAAAGATTCAAAACTATTTTCTGGAATTTGAGAGTCAGAAGAACCACATGGGGACAGTATAGAGTGACTATACTGGATTGAAGAATTGCTATGTGAAGAAAGCTGATTTTTTAAATTTATTTACTTAGTGACTTCTTATAAGCTACTCCTTTTCAAATGCAGATCTGTTATCTGCAACAGTTTTTAAAGCTGGTTTAAGAAAAGGGAATAGTGCTGTAGTGAACTCTTCTCTTCATTTCTGCTTATGTTTTTTAATAATCTTCCCATAACTGGTGTGATTTATTTTCGTATTTTTATTTTCACTTTTCAGATGCAAATCAGTTTTTGGAAAGAAAAAAAATTCTTCACAGCATACTTGTTTTGAAAAAAGAATGGATAAAAGAAAATGGCATGACATACACGCACCCTGGAAATCTGAGCAGAATATACTACTCAATGTCTTGGATAATTATGTCAACAAAAATCCCAATTAACACAGACTGAAGGCTTGGTTTGTGACTTTCATTATGTAAGGATCATCCTGTGTCTGGCTGGTTTCCATAGTCTAGATATTTTCTCCACAGTGCTGGTGTTAATAAGCTTTGTATTTTAACCCTTACTCTGTCTGCACCCAAAAATTCCTGATGTTCTCAATCGGATGATCACATGCCTGCAGTATCTGAGTTCAGTCCCACTAGTAAATCATCCTTGTCAGCTGGCTTTGACTGTTTCAAATGGTGGTACTGCTTACCAAGAGCTGAGCTGGAACAAACTGCCAGTCACAGTTCTGAGTACTCCAGAAAGTGAACGGAAAATGCTGACTGGAAAACTGACGGGAAGAGAAGATGGAAAAAGGGAGACCATATTAGTAACACATTTCTGCTCAGCCCTAGAGGCATTTCTATTTCAGTTTTATTTAGTATCTTACTTGATTACTTTAATTAGTTGCCTCAGTTATTGTCTAGTCATCACTAACTTTCAGTATAAACTTGCCTATTTGTTTGGCTCAGTGTTCTTACCCAGTGCTGTCTTCTTTCTCTCTCAAAGTAAAACAGTCCCATTTAGCTTATACTTTGAAAAGTTCATTAACAGCCATTGTAAGGAATTTGTTTCCTTACATTTGTAAGGAACAATTTTTATCTCAAAGCTTGTTCAGTGGCACCCATCTGAGATAACCTGCTTAACAAGCTTTAGGGATTAATGGTTACCATGAGCACATCAGTAAGAGAAACATATGTGGCTGGGTAACCAGGAGAAATCATTTTCAGCTGTTGTTCCTTTGGGGCATTCAAGCTGAGCACATACAAACAAAGGCCTAGGATAATGCCCATGGACATCCCTCTGTTATTTTTCTTAAATGCCTTGTTTTCAGTCACATAACAAATAGAACAAGCCTTTTCCTGTCAGGAATAATAATGCAGGTATCTCAGACAGATAAAGAATGAAATTTATTTTAAGTAAGAATTTATGCAATTCTTAAGTTAAAACAAAGAAAAATTTAGATTATTTAGATGACAATCATGGAACAGTTTTCATTGCTTTCAACTATTTTGATGAAACTAAGGGAAGAATATAGAGCATAAGGTGTGACAGAATCACAGAAATGAGTTTTATGCAACCAAAACACCTCAGTTAATGTAAAAATTTCTTCCAAATTTTCTCAGTACAAAGATTCCTAAAAAAAAAAAAAAAAAAAAAAAAAGAATCCATGAGAAACGTAGATCTTCCTGAATTGAGTTTTAGCCTACTAACAATCAATAGGCTGGATTTTCATAAAATTCATGGATCTAGTACATCCCATACATCCACAGGGAACTCAAAGACTACAGATTAAAAACTACTCGTTTTTTCTCACTTTCTGAATGCCTGTTAGCTTTCCCATCCCTCCTTCTTCCTGACTTTTTCTATTTGCTACAAATTAATTTAGTGGTTAATTTACCACTCTTTTAGAAGAGAAATCTGATGAGAGTTTATCCAGTCTACATACTTACAGTCAATATTGATTTTTTTCATGTTGAATATCATTGTCAAACGTTACTGGAATAAAAAAATTCATCAAAACCCAAATGCTTATTTCTTAAGTACATATCAGATAAATGCGCACAGAAAATAACTTCCTGCCTACACTTGTGTTACTTTATGTACAGTTGTGTACTTTAATAAATGCAGTCAAACTGGTGTTTTCTTTAGTTCCAAGACCTGTCTCTGAATTGCAGAAACAGTGGATTCTTTACTGCAAATATCTGTTTTACAGAGTGATGCTGATCAGTCTGCAACTGCCCTTTAATCCTTAACTACCTCCATTGCTTCTGAAAGCAGTTTCAAAACTTCCTCTCTCTGCATTCCAAATCTCACTTCTCTTTAGTATTCAGTATTTAATAATATTAGGGGTTTTGCTATTTATTTCTTTCTTTGTTTTACAATCACTTTTTCTACTGTGAACATGAATTAATTCAGCACATTACATCAATTGATCCAATTCTACTTCTCTATTACTTCTGCAGGACATGCCCACTGGTACAAAACACTGATGAGAGCCAGATGATTAGCCAGAGAGGAGCTTCTTAGCCTATAGTTGATCTTCAAATAGTTCTCTTATATTGCCTCATCTAAGATCTAATCTAGCAGCACTGTTCACAGTCTGCTGGATGTTCAGAATCTGCTTGATGAGTCAAGACAACATTGCTTCTGGTCTAAGCCAGCTTGTCTCAGCTGGAAGAAATGACTCCACATTCCTGCAATGGCTGCCCTTAGAAACAATTACCCATGACAATACTAGATCACAGAGACAATTAGGCCTCTCTAGTTTCCATTTAAATAACATCCATTTCTTTCCACAACCACACACCACATATGGAAACAGTACCGGCATCTATGGAAGTTCACAGATTTGCCACATGCTTGAGCTCTGAGTCATAGAAATACTATGTCCACAGGTTATTTGTAAACTAGTAAGGCAGCAAAGCAAACTTTCGTAACAGCTTTACTCCAAAAATGTATTTCTATCTTTTTACAGCTTTGGATGTATCTCCCTTTGGTCCTCATCTCTGTGGGAAGTGATAGCTATTCTGAGCTAAGATCTCTGCTGATTGGAGAAGGTTGACTACAAAATGAGTATCTCCAGCTCATCTCTAAAGCTTGTGTCTGCCAGCACATGTCAGGGATTTGTTGGAACTGAGGGAAGGGAAAAGTGTGAATGATGGCTCCACCATCATGCATATCATACAGCTTTTTCTGCCAGAATAGATGAAGCCAGAGGCAAAAGCATCTGGACAGATGCTCTGCTCTAGCCCTTGATTTTAAGTTGCATTTGTGAAATACCTCTGCTTCTTTATTTCAGAAGGAACTCTCCAGTGACCAACAAGCAGCTGAGACTTCACTGAAAATAGAGTCTGGAGCTTAATGAACAGAAATTCAGCAAACCATGAGCAACTAATGATATAGATTGGAAAGCCCATATTGTTTAGTGCATTGCCAGATGTCAATTGTAATTTCGGTAGTAAATTAATATCATCTCAGAGTAAATGATCTGGTGTACTAAAGAAAAATAATTAAAAACCTTGACTTCATTAGGATAGGGTGTACCTCATGGGAATTAATTTTATACACAATGGAGGATTACTTATTTATTTTATACTTGGTATATTGGAAGAGAAACAAATCCTACCAGCCTGCAGTGAAAATAACCAAGGAGAACAGATGTACTGTAACATATAACAGAGATCAACAGAAAGAAAGCAAGTCAGAATACTGAGAAAAATATGTTGTTTGGGAAGTTGTCATATACAGATCTTTATTCATTATGTGATAACAGCTATTTCTATTCCCTTTGCCCTCTTCAGAACAAAAAAGCAAACAAATACATAAAAATTGCTTATAAGAAACTCAAGATAAATTCCTGTCTAATTCGGTTCTCTGCAACTTCAGGAGCTCCAAGACAAGAATCCCTGCTCTGCTCATCCTCAGCAGATATTTTCCCCGGTGTTTTCTTTCCAATTATGCTGGACTTTTTGGTTTGGTTTTTCGAAGCAGGAGGATTGGCACTAGATGATTTTTTGAGATCTCTTCCAATTCAAACCATTCTGTGGTTCTCTGATTCTATGCAGTTCATTGGATGCTTGTCCAGTTGACCACATTTCTTTGTTTCTACAGAAAATCATTTGTTTATCCTCAGTTATTCTTCAGGGAAGAAGTACGAATACATTCCCAAATTTTTGAAAGGATTTTGAGATCTGTGGATGAAAACACAAGTTATTGTCAACCCTAAAGGAAATTAATTGAGACTGACTAGGAAAACAGCTATAGCAACAACACTTAGAAACTTCCCAGTTTTCTTTTTTTTTCTTTTATTTCTTTGACTGTTGTGACAGGTAGCAGAAGTGTGCTATAAAGTGTGTGCGGTTCTGTGATAAACTAATGCAGTCAGGCGTAAGGTTTTAATCCGAGGCACATCAACTGAGACAGGTATATATAATTGCATTGCAAATCCCATTACAAGGGGCCAAGATGAAACAGGTTCTCTGACTAACAGACTTGCAAAAATCATGAAGTCTGATTGAGGTTCATTATAAAATAATATTGCTCACAGAGGAGGAAAATAATAAGGCACTTTCTCTCTGGTAGTTCTTGCTTGTGGGTCTGAGTCAGAAGGAACAACTATTCAGTAAGAGGAGAAGCGATTGGGAAGTTTTTAGTCTCCTCTGAGACTTGTTGCTAATAATTTTTATAGACCATCACAACTGCTGCTGCACTAGTTCAGCCTCCATCAGTTCTGGCACTCTCAACAAAAGAGAGACATGATCCAGCTGGAGGGAGTGAAGAGCAGTCCATGAGGGCTGGAGCCCTTCAAATGAAGAGAGGCTGAGGACGTTGGGGATGTTTGACCCGGAGAATAAAAAGTTCTGGGAAGATCTTGTAGCAGCTTTCCAGTACCTGAAAGGGGCCTACATGAAAGAGGTACATTTCACAGGTGCATGTAGAGGTAGGAGAAGCGGTAGTGCATTTAAACTAAAAGAGGTTAGATTTAGATTGGATAGAAAAGAGAAAATATTCACTATGGTAGTGGTGAGGCACTCAAGTTTCCCAGGGAGCAGGGAAGCTCCATACCCAGAATTGTTGAGTCGGATGGGTCTTGGAGTTAGTTTAGTGGAAGGTATCCCTGCCCATATCAGATCTTTAAAATTGATCTTTAAGATCCCATCCAGCAAAAACATTATATGATTCTATAACCACTATTTCATAGGAAGCTCTGAAAATTTTTTGAAATTGCATTCCAATGAGCACTGCTGTTGGACTCTCTTATTTTTTAAATGTATGTCAATTTCTGGTTACTTTTGTTTGGTTTCTGCTTAGGGTACATTTCCTCTTTTTTTTATTTCTTTTTCTTTTAATTTTTTTTTTTTTTTTTTTTTTTTCTTCTGTTTAGACTTTCTGCTGAAACATCTAGCAGGAAAGACGCTCTTTAATTTTTTGCTGTGTCTTGCAGGAGAAATGTTAGAAGCTTATTACTTCTTTAATGTAGTAAGAGCTGAATAGTCTGATTTGAGTCTGTTATTTTTCCTACTTATATCATGCTAGAGTTCTTGCTAATGTCAAACTTAATCGGACCCTGTAGTTTTATGCTATAAAGTGTGATTATTATTGAATTTTCATACTGCACATTTTAAGTACATCATTTCATATTCAGTTTTAAGCACTTATTTTCAGTGGGAGAGATCATTTTAATCATTACAGCCTAATCTAAAAAGGCAAATTTAAAATAGCTAGCAGTCCTGTAGGAGTGACCAAAGAGGCATATTACATAAATCAAAATTTTAATCTTATGCCTCTGAAACAAATTATCTCTGACCTTACTACATGACCCTTCTCAACCTGAACTGTTAGCTGGTCTCAGTTGTGACCTCAGCTATCGGTTACAAACCAATTAAAAGTCTCTCTTTTCAGTAGCTGGACTTCACAGCTCTGTGTATTCCCCAATAACTTTAAGTTGCAAAATGAACTATCTCCATATTTCATAAAATAACTTTTCTACAAAACAGAGAGAGAGAAAATTAGTTTTGATGTGTGTTGTATGTGTGTTAGAATAGACAGAAATCTCTTTTGACACAGTTTCATATTCAGTACAGAAAGGCAGGAATAGGAAAACATGCAAGTGTGCATTGTTCATGTATATGTGGTTCAGAAAAATCGTAAATAAAAGAAAAAGAGGATTGCAAATATTTTCAAAAATAAAAGTTTACTTAAAGTTAAATCAAATCTTCCCCAGCTAAACTTGTCCAAGTCTTTGCAATTCTCCTTCAATTAAAAATAAAATAAAATAAAATAAAATAAAATAAAATAAAATAAAATAAAATAAAATAAAATAAAATAAAAGGAAATTCACCTTGGATCCCTCTGAATGAACATTTGGAACCCTAATGGAATATTAGTTAGGAGTTAATGGAGCATGGTAAGAGTTTCAAAAGAAGGCGTAGGTGAAACATGGTTGATTTGCGCAGCTTCAGCTCAAAAACTGAGCACAGTCTCTATGAGATTGGCTACGTCTTTATTTTGGGATCCACAATTTAAGCTGTGTTTGGAGGATGAGGGTTTATGCAGTTCAGAATTGACTGGGCAGTTTAGCAACATCATCTCGAACAAAGTATGGAGCAGTAACCTTTTTCTGCAGTTGAACACCTCTCCACCCAAGTCCATTTCAAACAGTAAGATTTCAAATTCTGATGGCAGAATGGATATGGGATGTCACATGTGATACCTAATGATGCCTGACTTTAAAACAGAATGAGAGGAAATATGACAATTTAAGGCCAATATATCTTATACATTTTCAAAATTACATACACACATACATGTATTTATACTTAATGTTATCAGTTAGAGCATGCAAGGCAAATACAACAGCATTTATCATCTTAGATAATTAGACCATAATTAACATTTCTGTGGTGAAAAAACTAAGATTTAGCCTTCCAAACATCAATTAACTACCCAAATAATAATGAAAAGAAGTGAGAGAGAAAAAAGAACACATAGAATGAATAAGTCAATATATAAATAAATGTCAGTATGTGTAGTTGTATGTAGTAGTATATGTATGTCTGGGAGGGGGGGAAATAAAGCCAATTTTCATTTAACTAAAAAATTTAATGTTTTCAGAGAGGGCATTTTAGATTACAGGTGTTTAGGAACTAAATAGTTTCTGCTTGTGGATTTGTTTTGTTTTGTTTTTTTTTCCTCCCCAGAGAAAGCAGTCTTATTTGGTGAAAGTATTCTTTCAATCAAAGAACTAATCTTCTATCAAAAATCATTTATGTGTAAGAATTTTCAGCTGATTCTATTTATTGCATCTAGCTCAACAAAAAAAAACTCCCACACAAGCAGTATTCATTAGCTGTTATTACTTAGCTGTTATTTTTATCGCTCATGCTGTCTAGGTGCTTTGCAGACTTGTGGGAAGCAAATGTACTGTTGCCACGAGGAGCTGCTGTTTCAAACAGGCAATTCCCAAACAAAGGCAAGGAAATTGAAGTAAGAGGGGCGGCACAAGGAAATGATAATGTTATGCTACTACATTAAGTGAGAGAGGGAAGTAGGGAGGTCCTTTTGTGTAATCTATTATAAATTCAATTGAATATTTGTGAACACCAAGTTCTGTAACGCAGTGCATGTCGCTACATGTGAGATATAAAATTTAAACATGTTTTGGAAGATGTGTGTTAAAAAAGGGCATGTTGGGTTTGGAGGAGAAAAGAAATTGCATGTCAGACTGAATCAAGAAAGTGATTATCAGCATAATTATTCCCTTCCCTAGGGATAGGAAACATGGTCAGAAAATGGCTGCTCTGATAGCCTGGGAAGGAAAATAGACAAGAGTCATTGACTCATTTTCACTGTAAATGTAGCTTGACAGAGGATTTAAGACCTCTCCATAAATCAGTGTGAATCACTAGTCCATAACCAGACTGCTATTAGCTGGTAGCAGAACTTTCCACTGAGTGTTCTGATGCTGCTTTTTTTTGACAAGTTGAAGAGTGGCAAGGCTGGAAACAAAGCCATGACTTCACTGTTGGAAAGAAACCCAGCCCAAAGACTAGGTCAGAGGTAGCTATATCCCAAGTATGGTTCTGTGTGAAAGAGGAATTTGAAATCTCAACTGTTAATGTTCTTTGTGTCTTTATAAGAGCAGTGACTTCGTCTTTCTGAGTTAGGATTATGGTTAGGAAAAACATGTTTTTGCCTGGCTGAACTTAAGGCAAAAGTGAAGAGCAGTGCAATTACAGTGAAGCTGACTCATGTAGTTGAAAATCCAATTTTATTCAAAATTCTTTATTTCCTGTATTGCTACCTGGATATCTTACACCAACTTGCAAACATTTCTTGAGAATAAATCCTATTATTCTAAAGAATAATCCTATGTTCCCCAAATCAATCATTACAGTGTGTCAGATGGATACACAAATCACATTTCTATAAGCAAAGTACTGAGCAGTGTTCTAAATATTGCTCCACTGTAACTCCTGGGCATACACTCCTCTTTCAGAAAGCATATCTTAGTCAATAAATAAGGAAGAAATGAGAAATAGAAAAGATTAATTACATGGAACTGCTTTGTATTTATCCCTTATTTTCACAGGCAGTTAATCAGCATTTTAACATTTCCAGGAAACATGATCAACTTTAATTCATAAATTTCTTAATAGCCTTTAACAAAGACTGAAAATAATTTAAACCATTGGAAAATAACAACAGGAAAAAAAAAAAAAAAACACCTTATGATTTTTAGAGATTAGTGAGTTTGATTGCTTTGAAAGTGAACATATTCAGCTTCAGGTCACTTGGCAAAATCTGCAGGTATCAATTGTTGTTGTTTTTTTGTTTTGTTTTGTTTGTTTGTTTGTTTTTTGTTGTTGTTGTTTGGAGGGAAAAGAACAATGAGGATGAAACAGCCCTGGAAAAAAATAGAGATTTGAATAAAAAGGAAGTGACTGAGATATAAAGGCAGAAGAGACTTTGTTTGGAAAGAGAAAGTGAGGAGAAAGTTCCATAAATGCAGCTTGTAGATCATCTTACTTTGATAAGCAGATGATTTTGCACTTCCAAAACATTCCTAAGTGACATGCAAGCATAAGTTACGTGTTTAAACATGAAACGGGAGGGCACAAATGTATTTTTTAAAGATCTTAACATCCTTTGTCCCCATGAAGTCAGTTAAAATTTAAAAACATCCATGCATTCAGTAGTGTTCTTTACATCCTTTAATAAGAAATAGGTTATTGCAGGCATGTTCAACCCATGTTGAACCCATCACAGTGCTCTGAGCAGTGAAGAACATCCATGCTTTCCCATTTGATAAAAAAAATTGAGAATAGGTTTCAAGATTGCAAAAAAAATCAATTTACATTTGCAACACCATTTTCAGTTGATATAAATACATGACGTGAAAATTTTGAAATGGAATGTAGAATTGCAATCAGGTGTTCTACTGAATAATTTGATCATGTCACTTTACCAGACTTTCAAAATCCCTATTTTGCCAGAGAAAAAAACCCTTCACTTCACAAGCAAACCTTATTCATGTAATCATTTTTTGGCAGTGTGCATATTTGTGAACAGTTGTCAAGGGGGAAGTACAGGAAGAGTGAAACGATCAAAAATCTCTGATGAACACCTTGAAAACTCACTAAGAATTGCAACTACTGCCATCAAATCAGAGTGGTGTCTTAGTTTCACAAAAACAAGGTCAGATATCCCACTAGTTTTATGCTTTTGTTACACTCTTTTTTTTTTAATATTTAAAGAAAAATATTAAAAATTAAAAAGTTTTGTTACTTCCATATTAATGATATTTTACATTTTATGAGGGCTGCTCTTCAGGGCAGTAATGCCTCCCATTTTATTATGTTGACCCACAACCTCAGAAGCTAATGGTGGTGGTATGGCAGTAGAGGTTGAACCTTCCCACCAATATTCTGTTACACGTTGTTGCTGTGTGACAGATGGCAGCAGAGGGGCAGTCTGGCAAAATGACATCTGTCATGGAAGTGCATATGAAGGAAGGGTGTGTCATTAAATTCTTCCACGCAGAAAAAAAATTGCATCCACTGACATTCATTGACTCTTGCTGAATGTTTATGGAGACCAAACTGAGGATGTGAACACAGTGAGGTGGTGAGTGGTGCGTTTCAGCAGTGGTGAAAGTGGGTCACCTCTGCTGGCGTAGAGCACAGCATGCAGACTCTTGTTCATTTCTGATGAAATTGCATAGCTAAAGGTTGGACAGCCATGGGTTATTTTGTCATTTGTATCAAGTTTGAAAAAGTTTCTCTTCTGCCCTGTGAAAGTGAGTCTCCATTAACTTTCTGTGTACCATTTTATTATTTAATGCACTGGTCCATTATTAAACATCTCTCTCCACCTTTAAAAAAATTCACTGAATTAACACAGTAAGCAAGATAAAGTGATTTTGAAATATATTCTGAATAGGAAAGGAGTTGCAATGACCTAGACTACTGATTACCATACTGTAATCTAAGTGGCACTAGTGACTCACAAAGCCACGCTGAGTTATTTCCAGGTGGTTGGAAAAAATTGTAATTGCAGAAAGTGTATGATATTTTGAGGGCTGACAGTGTTGTCTAAGCTTCATAACCTGGAGGTGATCATATCTTTGAAGTGGATGAGTATGCAATGTATGATGGGAGCAGGAAAATAAAAGAACAAAGAAATTAAGAAAAAATGTGTTGGCAAGAGATACTGTAAAATATTTAGAGTGAGATGATTCACATCTACACATCATGATGTCCACTTTCTGTAGAGATTCCTTTAACCTGAGAAAATGGTACTTTTCATTTACTTTCTCTCATTTTGCTTTGTTTGTTTCTGTTTTTATTTCTTTATTTATTACTGAGAACTGTTGTCTCAGATATGGAAAAGATTTCATGGATGATAAATAAAATTTTGCTAATCTGGGTTTTCCTTCCTTATCTCTGGGCCACAAATTCCTTTCTGCATAATCAGTTAAAAGTTGAAGGCCTCTTATTTGGAAAAAAATAAATAATGAGAGAGAAAATACCTTTTTAATTTCCAAAGGCTCCTAGCTCTTTGACTGTACATTATGGGGTAGCCTACACGTATAATGTTCATCTTGCTTATCTCTAACCATTGAGTAACTTATCATCCAGTCAAAACTGAAGTACCAGGCTCTATAGTCTCTACTGCTTTCTGCAGTCAATGGACAGAGAGGTTTTTTAACAAAGGTATCCAATGTAGATGATTGTCTGTTTGCAGGTTCCCATCGTTTTCCAGTCAGGTAGAGACAGCTCGAAATTGTGCCCTAGTGATGAATGTTTAGGCTAATACCACATGAAAAATTCTAATTGATAATCAGAAATTGATTGATCTGATTATCTGAATCTGATTGATAATCGGAATCAGTTCACATGTAAAATACTGTGTTCAGTTTCACCTCCTATCATACAAGAAAGACATTTACAAACTAGAAAAAGTTAAATGAATATCACTGTATTGGTTAGGGTTGGAGCACTTGCCCAGTAAGGAGAAGCTGATGGACTAGATCTTGTTCAGCCTGGAGAATGGTTAGCTTTGGGGAACATAACAACACTCCCCTGGAAACTATGAGGAAGTCATCAAGAAGATGAAACCAGGTTTCTCATAGACTTGCATGGTGGGAGAATGAGGACTCAATAGGCATAAGCTGAAATATAGGAGGCTCACATTGGATATAGAAAAGGCTTTTCCCCATAAGAACTGTTAAGCAGTGAACTGTTACTCGGGAGACTGTGAGGTTTTGGAAGTTCTTAAGACCATACTGGATAAAAACCTGAGCAACAAGGTCTGACCCCATAGCTGACCTTGAGCAGCAGTGTGGATAGATGAGCGTACGATCCCAGTATACGTATTCAGTGATCTTTAACTTTAGCAGGACATCCTCTAAAATGATCTTTGTATGCCTTTGCATTGCAAGACACATTTCAGCAAGATGCTTGCACCAGACAAACTTTTGAAATCAGTGGAGTTAATCTAAAGGTGAGATTATGTACAAGCTTGAACTGGGGCATCTCTCCTGTGAGCATAAAAATAATGAAAAAGTTTTTTTAGCTTGTAATTTAAAACAATGTTTAATCATTTCCAATTATTTATTCTATTGGACTTTCTGTCTGCCTTAGCAGCTGGAGTCCATTTATTTAGGCCTGAAAATTGTTATAGCACAGCGAGGCTTTGTAAAACTGAAGAATGATGGTATCTGTGACAGCAAAGTTGTGACAGGAATGACCACATTGTGACTTGGAATGAAAATGTAATTCTAAAAAACATACTGATAACAAATTCAAATTTCCTTGGGGGGTGTAGGACAATGGTGCCCCCTAAGATGAGTTTCATTGAGAATATCTGAGTTAAAACATCACAGACATTTACCAAAAGCTCCTTTAAATTCGGCAGGGCTTTTTGCTGACAGCTTGGGTAATACCTTAATCCAGATGTAGAGTATGGCCTTAACTGAGAAGTTTCGATTCAAACTTTGAGATTTAGATACACGTGGAGTAGATGAAAGGTCTAATCACCCAATTTAAATATATCCTGTAGCTCAAAGGAAGGAAATTTCATCTCAATTGTGGCAGTCATAGGGAGAACACAGATGTTCAGCATTTACAGAACAATGTTCTGTTTTAAGGCATCAGTTATTCTTTACTAAGGAGCCCAAATCATCATACTTCCATTGCTTCTAGCATACCCATACTGATTATCAATTCAGGTTCTATAGCAATTAATTTTAAGTGCTAGTTGGCATCTTTGCACAGTGGGCACCCTCACATAAAGGCTATTTGCTAACCAATGCAATTCATTCTGTAATGTACATCATCCAGTTTTATTCAGCATTTACCTGCCTCAGTTACCTTTATGCTGCTAATTCACAGATGCAACAAACCATGTACTTTCATTTAACTGAAAGATCCATTTATCTCAGTTCTACTGTCAAATATTCACAGCATAGGAAATACTGAATGATTATTGGTAGAGGTGTCTTTTTTTTTTTTTTTTTTTTTTTTTTTTTTTTTAACTGTTATTATTGGAATCATCTGGGTTTCCCTTCGAAGAATTTAGGTTTTTTTTCTGAAAATTAAGAGAAAAAAGAGAACCAAGAGCCCAAATTACTGGCTGTTTCCACAGTGGTCTCAGAGTAATGATTTGCACTCAGATTCTACTGAAGGAATGACTGAAGTTTTTTTTTTAAGGCATTTTTTAAGGATAAAAAGAGAACTTTTGATTAGAAAGACAAATCTTATGAGAATCTTTGGGGCTGTTAAGACTCATTGCTATTGATGGAATATAAACAGTAAATAAGAATAGAAGGTGAGAATGTAAGGATAATCATATTAGATTGGCATCTTAGATGAGACATCCATCATTGTGGAATCCCCTCTTTGAAATTCTTCCAAATATGGCTATACAATGGTCTCCTGACCCAGTGAGAACAGTAGTCCCTGTCTAAGAGGATGGTTGAACTAGATGATTTCACAGGTCCTTCCCAACATACATTTGAGGGGTCTGGAGCACAGGACTTATGAGGAGAGGCTGAAGGAGCTGGGATTGTTCAGTCTGGAGAAGAGGAGGCTCAGGGGAGACCTCATGGCTCTCTATAACTACCTGAAGGGAGGCTGTAGTGAGCAGGGGTTTTGGCCTCTTCTCTCATGTAACTTATTGAAAGGACTAGAGGGGATGGTTTCAAACTGTGCCAGGGGAGATTCAGGCTGGACGTTAGGAAATACTACTCCTCTGAAAGAGTGGCAGCCACTGTAATGCACTGCCCAGGGAGTCACCGACCCTGGAGATGTTCAAGGAATGGTTGGACACTGTGTTAAGAGACATGTTTTATTAAGAAATATTTGTGATCAGTGGATGGTTGGATTGATCCTGTGGATCTTTTCCAACCTTGGTGATTCTATGATTCTACAGTTTCTTTCGAGTCATGACATAATGGTACTATTCCCAGTATTTTTTCATGTCCTTCACTGATGTATTGTGGATCAAGGAAGTCCCAAGAAAAGGTATTGTGTTTATATTTAGTGTATTTAGTGATCTTTAATAAGCTTTTCTCTCCCTTTTCTTTTTCCATTCCCCCCTCTCCCCCCCACCCATTTTTTTTTTCCTAGTGCTGAAGATCAGAAAAAAAAAAGCATTCAGCCTTCAGATCACATTGAAATGCTTTTCTCATCTGGTCTTTGAACTTAGAAAAAGATGGTAGCAGGATAGAATTCTGCAATCTTTTTCCTACTTCTTTTCATGCTTCAGAACATACAGTTCCCAAAGTACTCATTCTGCACTGTAAGCACATCTCCTCCTAACAGGCAGGTTTGCAAGTGACAGTTTCCCTGTTGACCATAGACTGTGTGTGGGTGCTGCATGATCAGACACTGGGAGTTTCATTTTTTCACTTCCTCTGCAATACTAAGTAGTTGACTGTCAAGGAGATCAAGCTTTCCACGGCAGCTTGTCTCTGAGATTTATCATCCCATGAGACAAAGCCACACAAGAATAAATTGTGGTCATCAGCTTCCCTTTTGTGTTAATAAGATGCTCTTATTTTGGTTTAAGATATCATTGCTCACTGTATGAGGAGGGAGGAGATCATTAGCTTCTGGCACGCATATGGGAAGGAAATTTGTTTTTGTCATCGCTGACAAACGGAAGGAGACACTCTCAACCACAAATTGTTTTAAATCCGACATATATTCTTTCAGTTTCAATGGTCAACATGGAGCATTGCATGATGGACCATTTGCTAGAGTGTCTCTGAGATTACCCTGCCACGATCAGAGCAGTATCGGATAAGCAGTGATACAAAAAAGCATGCACTGAAGTATACTAACATCTGTGATCTCTCATTATTTGTTTACACAGCAGCATATCTATATTTGTAAAAGGGGAAAGAGGTGATTGAATTGCAGTGATTGTATCAACCTTTGCCTCCTCAAGTTTCTGGTTTCTGTCTGTTAAGGAAGGTAAAAGCCACAGAGCGTGGCTGCCTCATCAGCTACTCCAGCGCAGAGCCATTGCTTTCAGGTGATCAGGTGAACCTGTTGCCCGGGACCTGGGGTCTCTGCCCAGTCCAGGGAATACAGCGTCCACTTTCTCCTCTGCAGATCTGACTGGTAGCAAAGTTAAGAATGTATCTCAGAAGCACACAGACAGATAGGACTCTGCCCCTGGCACTGTCTGCCTTCAATCGCATTTACACACAGGACTTAGGCAAAACTAAGAGAGCAGAGATTCCCTCCTCTGCCACTGGTAGAGAAGGAGGTTCACTGGTGAGGCACAGCACTCTAGGTTCACAAACACAGACATTAGTGGATCTCCTGAGTACCAGCATGGCCTCTCTATTTGGGTCCCTCTGCTTCACAGTCTTTTCAGCTGCAAAGTCCAGGTTGATCTTTTGGTAAGTGGCACCTGTAACTTGATAACTCATCAACTTGTTTGCCTTGGAATTTATTCCTTGTTGCCTCCATTTTTTGCTTTGTATTTTCTTGTAAGGTCTAAATGTATCAGCATTTTTCTTCTGGTTCCCCCTTCCTTACTGATCATCCAGATCCAAAGATCTTCATTCAGACAACCTTGCTTGAATCAACTTCTTGAATCAACTTTCCATTTTCCTTCTCTTTCTTTTTCAATTGATATGACTGACCAGGCTTTTTTGGTTGTTGTCTTCCCATTTAGAAGTTCTCACACCATACAGCTGGATTAAAATTTCCACATTTTCTTATGCCCTTTTAGAAAAGTGTATCTGACAGACTTGACTCGCATCACTGCCTTCCTTTCTTATTATCCCTTCTTGCAGTGTAAAAGATCTTTTACCTGATACCTTTAATGAAGACTGTTTCATTCTCCATAAGCTTACCCTATCCATTGTTGGTTATAGGTGTCCTGTTTGTCACACCCCGGAAGTATATTTTATGACTGCTTAATACAAAACTTCAAGAATGTATATATATATATATGTATGTATATATATTATATATATATTAATACTCATGTCCATTATAAATAACATTGTCTTGTTATTGGGAGACAAGAAACAAACAAAGCTATGAAAAGCCAGTCAGTTCAAGGATGGTCTTAGGAAGGACGAATGTATAACTCTATTCAGTGCCTTGCCCAAGGGGTACACTAAGAACCACAACTCCCACTAAAGTTTTTTTGTCATACTTCTAGTCAGCAGCCCCCTCACTCATTTTTCTCTTCTGGTCTCTATCAGGGCAACTATGAATTACTCCTGACAGCAGGTAGGCAGCTGGTGGGTCACAACTGCTGTTTATGACACAAGTAGTGGTTGTCCTCTTGGTAGCTTGCATTCCCACCATGTGTCATATTTGCATCCTGTATTATGTTTCATCTTTACACTCTCAGGGTTGCATCTTTTTTAATGTATTCCTGAAATTACAACGTTGTTTTTTACTTTCAAAGTCCAGAACTGGTAGCTCTTAACAGAGGGAACAATAAATAATAAACTTTTTTTTTTTTTTTTTTTTTTTTTTTTTTAGGCTATGAGAAAACCAATATCACTGTTAGTCATATTCTCAGGAATGTACGAGCCTATTTCTAAACCTGATAGAATTTATGGCTTATAGGAGAAATAATAACTTTTTGTAATTTTCAAAAGACAAAAAGCTATTCTGTCTGGAAATAAAATATTAAGTGAAATGGGCACAGTAGCTGAACTAAAACATTAGTCACACCTGGTACCTAAAGTTTTACTTTTCTTTCCCAACAATACGAGTATGCCGGACACATTTAGTATGTGATATCTATTTCCCCTGTTGCTCTTTAATAACTATTCCTATATATCTTTTTTCTCTTGATAGAAAGAGTAATTCTTCTGTCCATCACACAAAAGATGCAACTGCATGTAGAGAAAATAAAAGCATTGGTATTATAGATGTGTCTTTGGTTGTATTTCTTTACTTCAGGGTCAATTCCATTTTCACCATACTTCTCAGCAACAAGTGCTATTCTTAAGCAATCAATTAAATGTAAGATGGAAATTAGCTACCTTTCCCTTTGGAGTACTACAGTCATTACTGCACGTTCCATGCCTTATCTTTGCACTGCACTGTTTGAAATAAAGTGGTTTGAAGTGGGACTTCTTCATAAAATTATTTTCCTGTAGAAGTTAGAGGTGTTACCAAATCCAAAGCACTGAAGCCCATGTGTAGGCACCTTCTGAGTCAGTGTGTTTGCTGTACTGAAGCACTATGAAGTATTAATGAAGAACAAATTGTGCACGAACGTGTTACAAGAGTACAAATAATTCAGTGGCATTCTGAGTGCAGACACAACATTTTGAACAGTAAACTGATTGTCACTCAGAGTATGGGTAGAATCTTATCTCCAGTTCCAAGCATCCAAATGAAAGAACAACATAAAATAAGCAAAAAAAGATTCACATGTAAGAAAAAAAATAATTAAAATAATAAGGTTCAAATGACTGTAGGTTTGGAATCACTAACAAAAGAAGCCGTACACAAAATATGCAAACTTCCATTCTACAGATATCCAGGCTTGGATGGAGGAGCTTTTATAGAACATGAGGTAAAGACAGAGATACAGTAAGGAACCAGAATAATCTTAGTCTAAAGAGATCTATTAGTAAAAAAAATATTTTTAGATAAATTGCCTTGTTATTACCTTTATCTATATACAAACTGCGGCAATTTTTTTTTTTTTTTGCTTGCCTGTTTTAGTAATTGACAATTCAAAGAAAACATATGTGAAAATCCATGAGTTCAGTGAAATTATCTGAAGATTTGCAACACCCATTAATCTCTAGGAAAGATGCAGAGAGAAAAAACGTCAAGTTTCCAATTCACTGGCAATGCAGTAGAGACAAAACTATGACTTGCAGTCTGGTTGGAGCCACACATCACAGGCATGAAAATGACATTTAAAATTTCAATCTTTAGCATCTCCCATCTTTTTTTTTCTTTTTTTTTTTTTCCCCCCATGAATTTTGTTTCTTTATATTGCACTAATCTCTGTAAGAAGTCACCAAGCTTGAACAAATTCTGCTTGGTATCACAAGGTGGAGCTGGCATAGAGGACAAGCATGTTGCAGAAGCAGAAAAGAGGTGTTGCTCCCTAAAACAGGTAGCATCTTCTCAGAGTGCTGTGTATCAATAATGGAAACTGTCACCCTTTGTGCTAAAATCTTTAGTGTCTGCACTGTAAAGAAAAATCTGACATTTATGGTGAGGTGACATTACAGTGGGATGGCTCAATAACTTATTTTTCAGTTCTGATTTCTGCGTTTATCCCTGAGCAGGATTTCTCACCATCTCTCAAACACAAAATAGTGAGATCATTACAAGTATGTTTCCAATGCTATCATAAATAACACTATTTAAATATTCATCTGCAAACATGTGCCACCAATAAATCGTGTAAAGAGCACCACTTACAATTCAGTACAAATTATTAGATTCAAAAGCCCAGTAAAAAGTATCTGATTTTCTAAAATTCATGCATTTTTTTTCACAATATGCAAAAAATAATAAAATTTGTATCATCCGTTGGGATACATCTCTACCACCTGTATTCATGCTTCCTCTAAATTTAAAGAAAACAATAAGAGCTCGTCTGTCTATTGCATTATGTACTGGACCAGTCTACAGAATATTATGCATCTATTTGCATTGATTACAAGGTGTTTTTTATTCCCACTCCTGGAACTGGCTGCAATACTCACAGTACTTTTTAGCAACAGCATTGTGGCATGTCAGTTAGAAAGATTGTTGCCTTCTGGTCATACCTGGTTAGAAATACAAGCAGATGTAATTTACACGTTACCCAGGTCTCGACTTATATTGAAACACTACTCCAAAGCACATTCCCTCTTCAGTAATGACATTATTCCCCTCACACAATTGTCCTTCTCCAGATCATTGATTTCTTTGCATCTCTGAGACTGCAGTTTTCTTTATGTAGGGCTAAGAGTTCACTTTCTCCCGCAAAGCTATCATGCAATAATGCACTAAATCTAGAACTTTGGGACATATTCATATTCTGATAGAAAATTATTAAATTTTGGTAGTGAGAAATGCAATCTCTGAGCTCTAAAAAGAATAGCTCATTGAGGGTTGTCATAATATAATGATTTATGAGATCACTATTGCCTTGGGAGCAAGAGGAGGTGGCCACAAACAATACTAAAGAAAATTTGGATTAGTGAAGAGAAAACCGGTCAAGAACATGGTCTTCTCTTCTGTCAGTGACTGTGTGATATGATGTATTAACTCAGGGTGAGTTAGGATGCACCAGAAGGCTGTGCTACTGTTCAACAAGACCTGTAGAGACTGCAGAGTTGGGCAGAGAGGAACCCAATGAGGTTTAACAAGAGCAGGTGTACAGTCTTGCGCCTGGGGAGGAATAACTACATGCATCAGTACAAGTTAGGAGGTGACTTGCTGGAGAGGAGCTCCATGTCCTTTTTGTACTATGGTGCCCAGAACAATAGTACTCAAGATGAGGCCGCAGAGCACAGATGACAGCAAGATAATCCCTTCCCTCGACTGGCTAGCAATGCCATGTTTGATGTACCACAGGATACGATTGGTCTTCCTGGCTGCCTGGGCACACGGTTGACTCATGTTCAAATTGCTGTCAACCAAGACCTTCAGATCCTTTTCAGCATGGCTGCTCTGCAGCATCTCATACACTAGACTGTAATTAAAGCACTTGCTCATTAAACTTCATGTGGTTGCTGATTGCCTAGCTCTCTTATTTGTCTAGATCACTTTGCAAGGCTTCTCAATCCTCGATGGAGTGAACAGCTTCTCTCAATTTAGTATTGTCAGAAAACTTGCTCAAAACACCTTTAATCCTACATCCAAGACATTAATGAAAATATTAAAGAGAACTGGCCCTAAAAGGGTGCCCTGGGGAAGCCCACTAGTGTCTGTCTGCTAGCCTGATTTAACCCCATGTACAATCACCCTTTCAGACTTACCTGTCAGCTAATTGCTCATCCATTGCATTAGAATTTTGTCTAGTTGCATCCTGGACTTTTTTCCAAAAGAACACTTTAAGAAACAGTATCAAAAGCTTAATGAAATCCAAATAGATAAAATCAATTGGTTTCAACTACACAGGTGACCATGTAGTAGAAAAACATTAAGTTAGTTAAACAGGCTGTGTTAGTTAAACACAGGCTGTGTGATATGATTTCCTAATTCTAAGTGAGCTCTAACATGGCACAGCTGATATAAGCACCATACTTGCGAATCACAGTAGTCTTCCAAGAATGCTAAACAAATTTTGAATTATTATGCACTGAAAACTAAATCTCTTATTTTTTCCTCATATGCTTTTGTATATTTTGAACCATAATTAGTGGTGCAATAAAAACAAAAGAAACAAACAACAGTTGGGTTTTCTGTTTTTAACCATGAGGAATTTGGAACTTTCCTGTGAATGCCTTCACAAATAAATGGCTAGGGTGATTTTACTAATAAGTTGTCATTAAAAGCAAATTCACTGGCACTGGCTGTTGATACAGCTACAAGCCTGGGAAGTCCATTGGGAAAAAAAGGTGACTGAAGTTTTAAAATCTCACTGGCATATTTCAAGAGGCTAAAACCACTTGAATCTTCTGAGAGAAAAGTGTTAGGAAGAAGAACTAACCCTCTTTCAAAAAAATATCAAGGACCCCACTACCAGCTTCTATTATTTGTGTGTTCTTCAACCTCCGTTTTATTAACTTTAACTGACATTTTGAAAAATGACAGAGATTGTCAATGAAACTATAAATAAGCACGCACCCCCACTCTGATCCAAATCCAGTAGATTAAATTTAAAGCCATCATTTTTGTTCTGCATAATTGACATCATTATCTGTCAAGTTGCTGGACTCAGGCTTGCAGTCATTATGAGATCATTAGAAAAAGGGTTGTAATAAGTTCAGAGGGCCAATCGGCTCTATTCTAATCGCTGGAGAAGAAAGTGTTGATAGGGGCCTCAGGGAGAAAGTATTGAAGCAGCTAGAGGATTTTTAATGACCAAATCAAGTTAGGAAAATCACCACCTGTGCCTCAGTGAACAGGATAATTTCAGCTTGGAGTGAGGGTGAGTGTAAAATGGATCTGTAATCACTTTTATTTTTCTCAGCATTCTTGCTTGATTTTTTAAAGGGTGAGGGAAGTGACTGGGAATCTAAAGAGCAGTGCAACAGAAATAGGATAAAAAATCCAGAATGTAAGGATATTGACAGAGTAAGAATAATGAATGACATCCCGTATTAGCTCTGTAATGAGCTTCAGGTAAGAACAGAGGAAATAAAAAACACTACAAAGGCATGGAAGCAGTTTTGTGAAGATTAACCTCTGTGAGTTGTATGCATCTGAAAACGACAAGTACACTAGGTTTTCTCAGTAGTTAACATGGAGAGAAAAGAGCTGCCCGCAGATTAATTGGTCCATCATAATGTATCTAAGAGGTGAGATAACTTAACTGGGAGTGTCTCCTTTCCTCCATTCGCTGGAAGAGAATAGAAGTGAATAATCTGAGTTAATAAAGCTTATTATTAGCTAAATGCTCATACAATGAGTTAAATGACTCTCATTCATAATTAACTCTACTAAACCCAAAGAAACTGATTCTGCCTTAGCCTCTACATTGTAATTGAATTTGTTGTTTCTTCCCTCAGAGAATTTTATTCTTGCTCTTTATCATTCCCACCCAGACAACCACAAAAATCTTATCACCCTCTTCCATATTGCTGTCTTCTACTCTTCACAAATAACTATATAACAATGTTTAGAAAGACTTCATTTTGTCTATACTCCTCAGCAGATGTTGTAGGGAAACTCAAAGCAGAAGTTAAGATATAATATCTTTCATTGGTGCTTGGTAGCTTGGACTAAGCACCACATTTTTTGTATTCACAAGGCTTCTAGTTAACATGGAGCACTGGCAGAGAAAATTTCTATCTGCTTCAGATGCAAATAGAGAGAGCAAGAGCCTATGTAGGTGTATCATACATCTGGCTTATCTGTTAGATAATGAATTAATCAGAACAAGAGCAATCTCCTTTCTGGATATTTGTACAGATCTCAGTGCAGGAAATTATGGGTTCTGCTGAGGTCTGAAAAGGCCATTCCATTATGAAAACTAAAATTTAGAGTAAATGCATTGTCATCCACATCTTCATTAAATAAATAAATGGAGCACATTAAAGCGGAGGTGAAAAATATCCGACAGATATACTTCTAATGGAAAGATAATTTAATTGAAAAAAATGATCTGTTCGTAATATTCTCATATGAACTGTTTTATTAGGTCTTATTATCAAGAACTCATTTACTTTGCATCCTTTGGAAGATATTATAGGTAGGGAAAAATTTAGGCTAGATGAATGCATAATATGTGGAATGAATGAATATGTTAGTAAATCTTAGATTGAATGAGGTATGCAATTAAAATAATCTTTTAAAAAACATATATAAGTAGGGAGACTGAGTAAGAAAAATATAGTGTCAGACTTGTTTGTTTGTTTTTTTGTTTTCCTTACTTTTCTTCCTTCTCTCCTCACAGAAACCTTTGACACTGTTATGAAACACTGTCACCAGCAAGACAGATTATTTAAAGCAAGAAGATAGATGGTAGCTCTTTTCCCCTGTTTACACTATAGTTTCTTGTTTTTTATTTTTTGCTCAAAAATAGAGTTTTGGGCCATCAAAGGTTATACTATGTGAAACTGCTATATACGGTTACCTAGTGATTGAATCAGTAATAATCCCACCATTTCTCAGGGAAATCAAATTGTGCATTCGATTAAATCAAAATATGAAACTAACCCCTTCCCATTTCTTTCTCTAATGTTAGAGGATTTTAACTGTCCAACCCTTGTCCGTTTTCCTAACAACCAATCCAAGAGATCTTGAATGATTAACCTTCAATTAGTGCAATCTTCACACAGTGCACAGTAATTTGATCTTGTCTTTGCAGTGTGTTCTGTGTATGTTGGGTTCTTTTTGTTTGTTTGTTTGTTTCAATGCATGTTAAACATTATTTATATCCTTGGTTTGTTAGCACATCTCTAGTTTGAGACTCAAGATAGTTCTGTGGGGTCTACAGCTCCTTCAGCTTGTATATAGGATTCACTTCTATATCACTATTCACTTCTATTCACAGCAACTTGACTTATTAAGCTACTCTTCTGGTTTCACGATTGAGTCATTAATGAGAAACAGACACTTTTGGAAAATAATTATTTTGTACCTTAGATGGAACGAATCAATCACTGAAAGGAATATGTTTGTTTATTGGCTATAACATCAGCTAAAGTTCTTTTATCACAGAATCACAGAATCCCAACATGACTGAGGGTAGGAAGGGACCTGTGGGTTTCTCTGATCCAACTTCTGCTCCAGCAGGGACAACCAGAGCAGGGTGCCCAAGGCCATGTCCAAGTGGCTTTTGGAGATCTCCAAGAAGAAGACTCCACAACATCTCTGGGAAACCAGTGTCAGGATTCAGTTCCCCACATAGCACAGAAGTGTTTCCTGATGAGGGAGTCTCCCTTGTTCTACTTTGTGACTGTTACCTCTTTTCATAGCACTGGGCACTACTTTAAAGAGCCTGTCTCTGTCTTCACTGCACCCTCTCTTCAGGTATTTAAGGACATTGGTAAGATCCTCACTGAGCCTTCTCTTTTCCAGGCTGAACAGTCCCAGTTCTCTCAACCTTTCCTCATAGGAGAAATGCTCTGGCCATTGATCATCTTCATCTGTAATTTCATGTCACCTGAATATTCTTACAGAATGGTGACGACTGTTTTGTTTTATTACTGATCTGCCTTCCATGATCTTATGTCATTATATGAAGAATGATGGCTTAGACCTTGCTCATCTAAGAACTCCTGAGGGCTGCATTTACACAGAGGTTGCCAAAACCAATGGAAAGATTTCCACTGGTGATATGGCAGGCCACTGTTCTGAAGGAGTATCTCCTTTCTCACCTAACATTTATAAGAAAACATTTTTGTAATTGTTAGATCAACAATCTGATGCATTCAGTTAAGTCTATAGCAAAATATATGAAATATATACTTAAATGTCTACAGTTCACCTTAATGGAGAAAGCTAGTTTCACTGTGTATGACACATATAGCCTCTAGGAGTATTTGTATGAAGAATACTTGGACATGCAGGCATGGGGTGATGTTTCTGCAAAGTTCAAATTCCTATTTGAATTCATGTCTAGTTTATGAATCATTATGGTTCTGAGACTTATGTCAAGAATTCAATAAAAGCACATTTCTGCATTCATGCATACTATGTGCATGCTGAGATTTGTTCATCGCCAGATACTTTAAGGGCTCCAGATGAGAATAATTAATCAAGTGAAAATTTATTTTAATATATGATTTGATTCAATTACTTCTAGTCATACTTATTACTGTCTTAGACTCTAAGCTTAAAACACAGATTAATCCATTCCCCTTTTTATTTACCACTGTTTGTTTCCAAAGCAATTCCTGAGCTGTGGATATGGCTATGTATCAATGTCCAGCTAATAGCTCTGCTTCTACTGAGGTTTTGGCCTCCTTTCTTTATTGTTTTATACAGTAATTTCTGACAGCCTCTTAGAAGATCGGTATGTTATCAGTATGTTGGGGGTTGGTCTTGATGATCTCTAGAGGTCCCTTCCAACCCCTACAATTCTGTGATTCTGCGATTCTGCGATTCTGTAAATTATTTCACTGGACAAAACACATCGCCCTTTCTGAGACTGAGAAGTGCTTTACTATGTAGTCTCCCACTGAATTTAATGACTGAGATGAATAAGAATATATTGATATAAGTCAAATGAATAACAGAATATGTAGCATATAATCAGACACTAGCAATTGAAATTGTTTGTTTTTCTTTATTTTAAATGAGGTATTTGTGTAACTTAATTAAAAACTCAAAACCTATTATGTTTGTCTGAAAGAGATTTTTTTTCTTTTAATGAGTGCTACCGTTTTCAATGTTGACATTGTAAACTCACTGTATTTGTTTGTATAAACTGCAGTGTGAAGGGTTTTTTGTTTGTTTGTTTGTTTGTTTCTGAAAAGTCAGTTTTGTACAGAATTTGTCAAATGTTCACCTTTCTGTCGACAAGTGTAACAAAGGTATGAACATATCAAAGGAACTAGAGAAAAGAAATTAAAGCTGGTGAGTTAGCTTCTTCAGATATCTTCATCATTTTCTTCCCAGCATACTTCAAAATTAAATCATATACATATATATATATATGTTTTTTTTTTTTTTTTTTTGCTGTTACAAACAAATCAGTGAGTCTAATACATCCATTGGATATAAATCATCTGCCCTAGAGCTGCTGAGCTGCCTAGTGGCATTTACTGAAGAAAACTTTTTGTTCCCGAATTGGAGAAAACATTTTGTATCAGTTTATGCCTAGTACTGTATTGATTTGCTGCTGGACAGATGGTACTTTTGTGCTTCCAAAGAGAAGTTAAAAAGGAGAATTTTAAAGTATATTTGATATTGAATTAAATATATATATTCATTTTTATAATTAATAGTAATAGTATTAGTATTAGAATTACTGTAGTTCGCTTCTTGTCCACCTACCTACTAAATATCCAGCCTTTAACATACAGATATTTTGGTCTGGCTGAACATTTATTTCATAGCTGATGGGACTATGGGAAATTCTGTATTGACATGAACTGCACCAAGAACACCTTCAGAATTTTTCAAGAGAAAATTTGGGTCCCTTTTGTTTTGCAAGACTCAGCAGTTGCCAGAGGCTTTCAAATACAACTCAGGTATAACATTCTACACACAGCCTATTAGCATCTCATGAAGAAGGAGGCAGCATTTAGGACCACAGATCTTATAGAAGTGGAAAATAAGCGACAACGCTTGTCTACCTTAGGAAAAATTGTATTAAATAGTGGTTGAGAAAGGGGCATGACCTGCTTTAGCTGGGTAGGTGGACTCAGTGATCTCTAGAGGTCCCTTCCAACACCTACAGTTCTGTGATTCTCTGACCAGCACCATAGTTTCTCCCAAATGTTATGAGATAGCTGAAGGCTAACTCTTCTATAGGTGTGGGCTGAGGTAATATTGATAAATCTTTCACACAGTGGAAAGGGCAGTCCCCTTCATCTTAAGAAAGAGAAAAACGTGTTGCTGTATAAGGATTATATATGAGCACCTCAGACTTTACCTGATTAGTATTTTTCTCCAGCACTTGACTTCTGTTAGCAATGTATGGTTATAAGAGTTTTTCATACAGAAAAATAAAGGAAGGCAAAAAAGAGCTCAGTAATCACAACGTCTCACTCTTCTGAATTACTTCTGTTCTTTCTGAAAACTAAAAGCATACTGGATGAAAGAACAGAACAATAAGCAGTGTTCCACAATATGGATATACATTATTACTATTACTTTTCTTTTTAACTGATGACTCAGCCAGGTTTGTATTTCTTTTGTGAGAGCTGAGGTCTTTAATGTATCTGGGAAACATTAATAATTAGCAACGTGGAACAAAATATAGTATTCGTATTTTGATACTGAAAAAAAAATTTTTTTTCTCCTTTTTCTACAGAAAACATTCAAGTGACAGATGGAAATCACGAGGAGAAAAAGAGAAGTGTTTATTAGACAAGAGATCTGAAGAGTATTTTAAGCTTCCCAATGACTTTCTCATAGAGGTCTTAATAAGTGTCTGATATCTTCATTTTCTACGAAGATTTAAATTCTAATTTGAATTCTGATCACATCTGCCAAGACCAAAAACTCCTCCATTCTACGTTGCTATATCAAGAGATCCAGCATTTAGAAATGAAGTCAGAGTTATCGTTAAAATTCTAAGTAGAGCTGTGATTCTAGGAGTCATCAGAACTTTCTTACACTATACATTGTACAGATAAATAACAGGGCAGTCCAGGCTCACCTTTTGAGTAGATGAGATGATCAAAGCACAGGAGGGGAAATCAGGACACAGAATTATTCAAGCATCAGTGACAGAACTGGAATTGCTTCAGGTCATAATAATTCATTGGAAGTAGCACTTGTTATTGGAGAAAATGGAATTTCTGCTCCATCAGAAATCAAATAGTCTCTCAATTTGATCACAACATCTCAAATGTCAAGTATCACCATTTTCCCAACTTCTGCAAAAGAAAGCAAAACTGCCATAAGGATCATATTACTAGTAGTGCTGTTTCCATATATTTTCAAAAGAAATAGAAATTCTAGGTGGAGATGGGAAAAAGAACTGTTTCTCATTGTTACCTACCATTATTTGGAGGAACTACTATTTACTGCCATGATGCTGGCTTTTCAATGTCTCTGATTGCATAGGTAACAGCTAACACCTCTAAAACAGATGTGTAAATATATATGCAATGCAAAAAATATCTACTATTTCTTATCATAATTTCTCGTTGAGCATACAATTACATCAACAAAAAATTACTGACAAATTTGCACTTCCAATTAAAAAATTCTATAAGATCACACTTTGCTGGGATAATATTTGCTATGGAACAGAAACTAAATAAAGTTTATTATTCAACACCTACAGATTTCAGATCAAAGCAATATCCTGATGCACAGGTCTGCATTAGGTTCTGCTACCTAAACAAAGAGTGGAGGAAGGTGGAAAAATGTGTTGACTTTGCATTACCCACTAAACATTTAGTGCACATGACTGGGCATGACCTTTCTGTTCAAACAAATACTCTCATCAACCAGGACAATGGAAGATGTCAGACTATAATGCGTGATATATATTCCACTCACTGACTGAACTGGATATGGCCCATTTTACTTTCCAGTGAAGTAAGCCATGCTGAACACACATTTATTTCTGTTTTATTATTATTGTTATTACTATTATTATTATATCCCCTCTGCATTGCGATATTGGACAAAATTGTTTTTATTTTTGTAGGGTTTTTTGTTTGTTTGTTTGTTTTGTTTTTATGCCGAAGTTTATACAGCTTTCTTTGCCTTTGTGCTTAACCTGAGGATTTGACTCCATTCATTGTGAATGCACTGTATAGATAGAGGAGTCATCATAATCAAACATGAATACTTGATGAATTTTTAAGGGAATTTCCTTTTATATATGAATCCAACATGTTTTTGTTTTTGTTTTCTGATAGAGATGAAGAAGTACTTTGTACTGTGCAAAAGATTTTACAGACAAGTAAAATAGAAGAGACCAGTCAGTCTCTTTCTCCAAAGAAGCAGCCTTGATAATGATGGGACTGTACAGCCAATCCTCTGTGTTCTTACTGGAAACAAAAATTCTGCTTGTAATTATAAACTTGCTAAATTATTTATTTTTCCTTTTTCACACCATTAAATATGATCTTTGATTCTATTCTTCAGAGCTTTGGTGGTGCTTTTGATAAAACTCTAGGGACGAAAACAGGAGAGAGATGACAATGTGGCAATCTCATTTATTGCACCAGCATTTGTCTCAGGATCAGTCACCCACCACTGGCTATTTCTATTAGTTTTTCCAGGGAAATAATAGTTTACCTCTTCCCTGGCCTGAGGTGTTCGTCCCCATGCACTTTAACAGAAAATATAGAGCAGTACATAAAAGTTCTTCTAGTCCTTGTTCTTTCCCAATGCCTTCTGTCTTCTGTCATCAGTGGTACTTCTGGTCTCCCCAGCCAGACCAGAGAGCAGAAATTACCAAAGAAAGAACCAATATTACCTCATCAAATTCAAAAAAGAGCTGCAAAGCTTTGAATCAAATAAGCTCTGTTTTCTTTGTTTGTTTTCTTTGCTGTTTTTTTGTTTGCTTTTTCTTTATTAAAAAAAAAAGGCAATTTCAAAGTTAAGTACATATAATAATAAAAATCATTTTTAACATATTATATACTTACAGTCCTTTAGAGGTTACAAAACAAAGGGAATCATTTCAACTGCCACCAATGAAGAATTATGGCCATGTCTGTGTCCTAGAAGTATTTTCTGTTGGCAGTTCAAGGTTTTGTAGAGGCAAGTGGAGATTTGGATACTGGTTTGGCTTTGTATCTTATGCAAAATACAGTCTCTTCAGCAGATAATGCCTCCAATCCAACAAAACAAGATTTCTAATCAATCCTGAGTATGATCCAAGAGTAGTGAGAACTATTTAACTGTGGGGAAAATAAATGTCTTAAAAATGAAATCTCACAATTTGTCCAAATAATGCCTCTAAAGAAAGACTATATGAACAATTTTTAAATTTTCTTTACAGTTTGAGCACAAACCAGTATCTGTGGGAGTAAAAAATGTCTCTAGTACTGCAGTTGTCTGCTGTAGTTAGTCACTGTATTTTTGCTTTCTATGTACAGCTTCAGGATGCAGAAGTCAAATCCAAAATGATCTATTATATGCAAAATGATCTATTATATGCAATACTACAGGCCACCTGATCAAAGGGAGATTGTTGATTGTTGATGAGGCTTTCTTGCTTCAGATGCTCATGGGCTCTTCTCCTGATCGGGGACTTCAATCATCCGGATATCTGTTGGAAAGATCACACGGCGAGATCCAGGAGGCTCCAGGAATGCATTGATGATAACTTTCTGGTCCAGGTACTGGACAGGCTGACTAGAGGTGAAGTGTTGTTGGACCTGCTGCTCACTGTGGAGGAGATCATTAAAGGCTTTAAAGTTGGAGGCAGCCTGGGCTGTAGTGACCATGCCTTGGTCAAGTTTGTGATCTCGAGGGATGTGGGCTTGGCAGAGTGGCATCAGGACCCTGAACTTTGGAAGAGCAAACTTTAAGCTGTTCAATGGACTGTTGGCCAAGATCCCCTGGGATGCTGTCTTTAAAAACAAAGATGTTGAGGAGAGCTGGATACTCTACAAGGATGCCATCCTGAGAGCAAAAAAGCTCTCCATCCCTCTGAATAAGAAAGGAGGCAGAGGAAGTAGGAAACCGGCATGGCTCTGCAAGGACCTGCTGGGCGTGCTGAGGGCAAAGAAAGGTGCGTACAAACTCTGGAAACAAGAACGTGTCATCTGGAAAGAATACAGGGATGCCGTCTGGACTTGCAGATGTGGGATTAGGAAAGCCAAGGTGCAGACAGAACTAAAGTTGGCAAGGGACATGAAAAACAATAGGAAGACATTCTACAGGTACATTGGCCAGAAGAGACAGACGAAAGCGGATGTACCTCCTTTGGTAAATGTAAAAGGAGAACTGGCTTCAACAGACAAAGAGAAGGCTGAGGTACTGAATGAGTTCTTTGCCTTGGTCTTCACTGGCAGCCAGGATTCTAGTATTTTTCATGTCCCTGAGCCCTGCATCCCTAAACTTTTAGGTGGGGATCGGGGCAATAAATCCCCTCCCAGTGTAAGGGTGGAGCAAGTCCGAGACTGCCTCATGAGACTGAATGCGTACAAGTCTATGGGGCCTGATGGTGTGCATCCCAAGGTTCTGAAGGAGCTGGCTGAGGTGGTTGACAAGCTGCTCTCCATCATGCTTGGAAAGTTGTGGCTGCCAGGTGAGGTCTTGGATGACTGGAGGAAGGGTCACATCACTCCCATTTACAAGAAGGGGAGCAAGGAGGACCCAGGGAACTACATGCTGGTGAGTTTCACCTCTGTGCCTGGAAGATCATGGAACAGATCCTCCTGGATGACATGTTTGATCACATGAGGAATGAACGTGTGATCCAAGACAGCCAGCATGGCTTCACTAGTAGTAGGTTATGCTTAATCAATCTGGTGGCCTTCTATGATGGAGTGAAGGCATTGGTGGACAAGGGAAAGGCAACTGATGTCATTTACCTGGACTTGAGCAAGGCCTTTGGCATGGTCCCCACCACATCCTTATCTCCAAATTGGAGGGATGTGGATTTGATGGGTGGACCACTCTATGGATAAGAAATTGGTTAAAAGGCCACAGACAGAGGGTGGTCGTCAATGGTTCTATGTCCAGGTGGAGGCCAGTAACAAGCAGCGTCCCCCAGGAGTCTGTCTTGGGACCGGTGCTCTTTAACATCTTTATCAATGACATCGATGATGGAATCGAGTGCACCCTCAGTGAGTTTGCTGATGACACCAAGCTGAGTGGTGCGGTTGACACCATGGAAGGAAGGGATTCCATTCAGAGGGACCACAGCAGACTTGAAAGGTGGGCCTGGGGGAACCTAATGAGGTTCAACACAGCAAAGTACAAGGTTTTGCACTTGGGCCAGAGGAATCTCAGGCATCCATACAGACTGGAAGGAGCAGTTCTTGAGAGCAGCCTTGCAGAGAAGGACTTGGGTGTCTTGATAGATGAAAAGCTTAACATGAGCCAGCAGTGTGCTCTTGCAGCTCGAAAGGCAAATGGTGTCCTGGGCAATCAGAAGAGGAATGGCCAGCAGGGACAGGGAGGTGATTGTCCCCCTCTTCTCTGCTCTTGTTAGAACCTCCAGTACAAGAAAGACAGAGAGCTGTTGGAGAGGGTCCAGAGGAGAGTCACAAAGATGATCAGGGGAGGACTGGAGCACCTTCCCTATGAAGACAGGCTGAGGGAGCTGGGCTTGTTCAGCCTGGAGAAAAGAAGTCTGCGGGGTGACCTCATTGCCAGCCTTTCAGTACCTAAAGGGCGCCTACAAAAAGGAGGGGAATGAACTCTTGGAAAGGATATATAATGGCAGGACAAGGGGAAGTAGTTTTAAGATGAAGGAGAAAAGATTTAGGTAGGATGTCAGGAGGAAATTCTTTTCAGAGAGAGTGGTGAAGTGCTGGAACAGGCTGCCCAGTGAGGTTGTGGATGCCCCGTCCCTGGAGGTGTTCAAGGCCAGATTGGATGGGACCCTGGGCAACCTGGTCTAGTATTAAATGTGGAGGTTGGTGGCCCTGCATGTGGCAGGGGAGTTGGAGATCCTTGACATCCCTTCCAACCCTGATTCTGTGATTCTGTGAAAATGGAGAGAATGAAAAGTCTGACCAAAGCAGAAAGCATATTGCATTGGAGAAGTCAAGTATCCAGGATGGGTCAATCTTGATGTCTCATTTTTGCTTCAGTGATGGAGGACTGGATCTTTATGACACACAAATTGGATAACTGGAAAAAATAAAATAGCTGAAATCGTAAAATCAAGATAATTGAGAAAATGCAAAATTGAAGACAGAATATGTAGCACATAAGTCATCTATACAGTAAATGAGGTAGTAAAAATGAAACCAAAAAGCAAGATAGGCATAATGCAACGACTAATGGCTAACAGAGGAATAACGTTTCCTTACCTTAATCAAGAAGAAGTATATTGAACTCCAAGGTTTTCAGGTGGCCTGCATTTCTTTAGAAAATATTGTGAAAAGTAAATATTTCAGCATCTAAGTTGTCCTCATTTAGCACAGAGCAGTGAAAGCAAGAGTTCCTGATACCTCGAAGTCTAAGCTGTATCAGGAGCGTGTAGGTACAGATCTGTCTTGTCACGGTGTCCTGTATAACTTTGGGCTTCATCAGCTTTCCTGAGCAGCATGGCAAGGAAATTTATGCCTGCATAAATAAACAGATGCTGGCTTTTTTGACATTTCAAATCACTCTAGGAAATGATAAAGCAACTTTTCTCTCTCTCTCTCTTTTCCAAAATCAACCCCCACAGGTACCAAGATTAGAAGGAACCTCCATCACATCACTCATGAGGGTCCAACCTCCAAACAGCTCGTCCCTGGGTGGGCTCGAACCACCAACCTTTCGGTTAACAGCCGAACGCGCTAACCCATTGCGCCACAGAGACTGTCCTTTGCTGGTCCTCCTGTCATTTTTTAAACATAGAGACATCTACCCAACCAGGGATCTGTTTTCAGATGATGAATCTGAATTCCAAGAAGGTGGAAGCCCCCATTATATAAATCCAACTTATATACAAGTTCAGAAAGCTCACTCTTGTCTTCACTCTTGTTCTTTTCTGTATCAATCTTTGTCTGTCCTCCTTCAGAGGCAGCTTTCAGGATCCCTCTTTCATTCGTTATTAGAGGAAATTAATACTGCCTTTAGATTGTTTCATCTACCTGCAGTTCCTATTGTAATGAGCAGTAGCCAATTCTCAGAAAGAAAATCTACAGTGAAGTAAGAAATGGAATCCATGATCTCAAGCCTCAGTTTAGAATCTTAACTCTTACATTGTACTTCAGGAAAAAAAAAAGAAAAAAAAAAAAAGAAAAAAAAAAGAAAACAAACAAAAAAAAAACCAACACCCACTAAACTAAACCAAAAACACCATACATTTTGAGGGGCTGAGCATCTCCTGTCTAGAACCAGATATGATTATTCTATCTGTTTGCTGACACTCATCTATTCTGATAGTGGCTAATAAGGCTCATTCCTACAGCACAGACTTAATTTTGATTCTAAATAAATGACTCACAGTCTTGTTTTAAGTACATATTTAAATGTCCATACGACTGAGGCTTATGTAACAGAATTGGAGTATTTTCATACTCCTGACTTTTCATTCAACTAAGTTATCCTACTCCTTCAGTATATCTTATTATTGTTTAAATGTCAAGATTTAAAATTCTTTAGGATATTAATGGATTTTTCATTGTATTCATTTTTCTATAAAACTTAATATAATAGTCAGCTGTTGGAATTAGTATATATTATATTAGAACACTTAAAAATTGTGACAAAAACACAAGCATTCACCTTTGGTGAGTGAGAGGAGAACATATTAATAAACCTCTTAATCAGTACTGCTATTAGTGAAATTTCAGGATGACTCTCTGATACAGAGGTAATGTGTTACAGAATGGTATGTCCTCAGTGTTCTCCAAAGACCAAGGACCAGACTTTTGCCCTGTGAAATTAGTCACATTCTGAGTAAGAATAATAGCATTAAAAATGTATATTTTTGCAAAAACAAAACAAAACAAAAACAATAATGGACACTATATGTCCCAGAAGACTGATGTAGTTATATTCTGATGCATTACCAGGAGAGGTGCCAATAACGTATTTGTTAGCGTGCTACAGTATAGTGACTTTATTAACACTGTGGAGGCCCATTAACTAATGCTAAAGATATTAGTGAAGTTTATAGTGGCATGAAAGTATCTGCAGAACACATTAAAGTGTAATATAGAGATTCTTTACTCTGAGCAGATTGGTATATCCCTGAAGTGTGATATCCTACCACATGCTGATTGTAATGAAGGTGCTGGGGGCAAGAAAGATAACTAGGATCATGAAGATATCACATCTTATGTTCACCAATTCAACAAAAGTAAGCTATCTCTTCCCAATATGCCTACTCTGGATTTAAAATGCTTCTTTTTATGTTACCTCTTCATTTAAATTGATCAAAATAAAGCTGAATTCATTTATAAAAGTTGGAAACTTTTCAAACAGTTTGTCATAAACAAAAATATAGTAAAATAACAACAGCTGCCAATTTAGCACTATTTCCACCCATGGACTTCTGTTCCCAATGTACTTTTAATGCTAATTTATTCCATGATGAGGAGCTTCACAAAGGACAAGTCCTGCCTGATCAACCTGGTAGCCTTCTGAAGATCAGTAAGACCTTTGATGCTGTACCCCAATACATTCTTCTTTACAAACTGGAAAGGTAAGGATTTGATGGGTGGAATATTCGATAGATGAGGAACTGGTTACAAGATCATACTCAGGGAGTGGTGGTCAATGGCTCAAGGTCCAAATTGAGATCAGTGATGAATGGTGTCCTACTGGGTTCTGTGTAAATATTCTTTAACATTTTAATCAATAATAGAATCAAGTGCACCCTCTGCAAGGTTGTGAGTGGCACTAAGCTGTGTGATGTAGTCGACACAGCTCAGGGATGGGATGCCACAACGAGACCTAGACAAGCTTGAGCAGTGTGTCCAGGAGAACCTCATGAGGTTCAACAAAGTCACGTGCAAGATCTTGCACCTGGATTGCAGCAACTCCCTCCTCTTATACTGGAAGATGAAAAGAAGAAGCACAGCCCTGCCAAAAATGATTTAGGAGTACCAGTTCCAGTTAATTCAAGTTATTCAACTATCTGCAGTCACTATATTGTCTAACAGCTGCATAAACTTTTTAATATTTATCTTTACCACAAGTCTGAAAGACACACAAAAAATAATTTTACATATTTTCATGTTTTGTTTGTTTGTTGTTTTTATTTGTTGTTGTTGTTTTCTTTTTGTTTGTTTTTAATATTATAAATGTTTCTGGTTAACGATTTTAACAATATTGGGAAATATTAGACAATCAAAACATGAGGTTTGGGGTGTTATTTTGGAGGGGGTTGTTGTTGTTGTTGTTGTTCATTATTACTGTTTTCCACAGAAACCTGATTTTTTTAATGCAGTTATTGATGGGATGATACCTGAAATCCAAGGATAAAGGTCTGCACAGTGTAGCTACACCAATAAACTATATGTACCCTCAAGCATACAGTGGCAAGGAATGACCTGCATCTATGCTAACAAGATGTCAGTCACCTTGAGAGCTCAGTGGATTGGCAATTGCTCACTGAAATTACTAATTCTTATGCAGGAATCCCCTGGGACAGTGAAGATGTCCTGGGCTTTCACCACATTAAAAAAAAAACCAACTGATTTTTTACTACTACTACAGAGAGCTGCAAATATGAGTGACTCAGCATAGCCTTAGAGAAGCTTAAATAAAAATAACTATTGTTTTAGCACAAATCCAATTTCATTTTCCCTTTCTCCCTCACTTGTATGCAGAAAGCAGAGGTCAGTCTAAAATATTTAACAGGTTTCCCAATTTTAGAGGATATAGGACTAAGACTGCAGCATGCAATAAGAAAGGACACAGGGATATTTTTTAGCCACAGAAAGTAAGCTATTAAATTATAACTGCAGAGTGGAGCTTACTGCAATACAGATTGAATATAGTCCTTCTTATTATGGCCATAGCATGAGGAAAACACCATATGATCATGTTATTAATTCTTTTGGATATTGCCTTGTTTACATACAACTACCTTGAGTTTCCATGTACTGGAGAATGGAAATATCATCAACACTGTCTGAAAGACTCCTCATTGGCAAACAAGGCAAAAACAAAAGTGTTATTTTTGTTTGATTTTTTATTTTCTGTAAACTTCAATGACTGAACTTTCTGAAGTTGTCTTCCTCCCATCTAAAAAGATTTTTTGCAAGATTTTTGCCCAGTCCATTAGTATGATGGGTGTATTTTAAACTTCAAGGAAAAAGTTATCTGTCTCAAATGTGTTACTAACTTCGGTTTGGATGGACATCAGTGATTTTGTCCTTCTTGACAAATGTATATCATTATAGACCACGTAATTTCTTGTAACAATATAAGATGATCAATATTAGCCAGATCAAAAAACTATTTTTTTTTCTCTTATATTCCAACTGGTGTAAGCAATGTCTTCAGTTTGCCACAATCCCATAGATGGCACACAGATATCCAGAAACTGAGTTAACATCATGCTTGAATACATGTATCAAATTAGAATAAAAAAATAATGATAACTGTGAATGTGGTTTTCTAATGGAATAAAATGTGGAAGAAGCAATGATTTTTCACTTCAGTTTTAATGGATAAAAATGTTACAGTGAATTTCTTTGTATGGCTTTATTCAGAGTTATTAAAATTGTACAGAAAACCTGACTTTTTTTCCTTTTTTCCTGCTTTTTTATAACAAGAAAGGAATTGTGTACTTCCAATGAAATTAACAATGCAGTTCTTGCCCTCTATTTTTAACATCATTTCTTTCAATGTACAGGGAAATCTGTTAATTGAAAATATTGACAGGATCCCCAGAAGGCAAATGTCCTGAACTGAAACTGAAAATTAGTATAAAGTTTTGCTGAAATATCAGAAGTTCCTGAAATTAATTAGCATCTCTTTCTTGAATGCATGCTAATGGAATGAAACTTCCATTCACCGCTTCAGCCTAGCTGAATAGTTTTCTAATCGATTTTTTTTCACTAACTGTTATCTTATGAATATCTTGCTAGCATCACTCTGCCTGAATAGAGCTACACTTTAGTAGCAGTAGTTAAGGGTTTATTAATTGCGAGGAAAAAAAGGAAAGATTCCTGTCAATATCTGCATGTTCCTTTGTCTATCTTTCCTCTTTCTGGGCAGGGGGAAGTTGTTTGTAATTTTAGTTTTAGAAGTTTAGTTTTAGTTTTAGTTAGTTTAGTTTTAGAAGGCCCTTCCTGGTAAGCAACTCAGTTTGATAAGCAGCATCCTTCATGCGTGCGAGTGACATAAGTTCCTTTGTACTCCATTCAGAATAGCTTACTGCAACCAAACTGTGAGCTTTAAAACTCTCAGCTGTACATAGTGCTGATCTCAGGCCTGAAGACCAAATTAATGTCTGTCCCATAGTCAAGGTACACAAAATTAAACCAAGTGTCAGACATAGTATCCAAGCAAGAATAAAGGGATATTTACAGTTACTCTTTGTTCTCCATAAGTGTGGTATTGTTTTAAGATTTATTCATTTCTTTCTTTATTTTTGTGGTGTTCATAATCCCATGCTCCATGAAACTTTTCATTCTGTTCATGCTGCTTGTTATAGATTAGCTCAGGCACATCTCTGAGCATCAACACATCACCTACAGTGAAGGGACTAGGACTATGGGCTGGTGGGGTGCCACAACTCAGGTCACATTCAACCAAACCCTCTAAACAAAGCTGTGAAGCTGTGTAATTTGCCTGGGCTGACCCTTTCCAGAACATTCCTGAACTTGCCTGATAGCAGTGATTTTTAAAATGGTGTACCATAAGGGATAAATTTGATCCTGGGAGGAGACAGACTCATGTTCAACTGGCAGAGCAGAGTGCAGAATCACTTCAGTAATCATGTCTACTATTTTGAGGCAGATTGTCACAGTTCATGATGAGAATTTGGAAGATTATATTATGTCTGGCTCCAATAGAACCCTAAGCCATTTAATCTTATCCATCATTGCCTGAAAAGGATTGTGTTACTAATGCACAAAGCAAACATCCATTAGTTTATCCCAGAGATCTGGTAACTTAAACCATCTATAAGACATATTGTATTTGCAGATGAAATCAAATAATTGTTCTTTGTGTGAGTTATATCTACTTCACTTCTCATGAAGTGCCGCCCCAAAACAGAATCAAGTAAAAATCAATCATATTGACCGTGAGGATTATTGAAATATTCATTTTAATGTTAAATAAATAATTTGCATTTCATAAACATGACACTTTTGTTCTTCCAGTGGCAGTGCTACTTGTTATGTATTTATTATGATGCAGTCTAGTTTCCTGGAAAAAAAAAATTTCATTAATTTCACTGACCTCCATTGAGCTTCCACATTTCTTCCTATCATGTGTGAGCTCACATCACAAATATGACCATTTTCAGATCAGAAAAGAATATCCAAGACTTTAGCAACTCCTTTCATGCAAACACTTTCCACTAATGATCACCTAGGAATAGTTCATGAATAATAATAACTCTGAAAACACACAGAGATGTCTGGAATGTTCTCCAGATCTCTGCTGTAATTTCAGAGCTGGCATAGGCTGATCTCATGTGCATAGCAAGGTATCGTCTGGTGAAAACTTGAACCTGTAATGGAGCAAATTTGAACTTGCTTCTTATTTTACCAATATTAAGCACAGGAGCAACCACAGCTTGTGCCAAGCAGCTGGAAGTCTAGCTCAGACAAGACTATATCAGGCAAAGGGCAGGAGGATGCAAAGATGGAAGTGACTCATCTTACATGCCAAAGATAAAATGCAAAGATCTTTTCAATCCCTTTTCTCAGGTCACCAAGCCCCACTGCCCTTCTCATTGGAAATGTATTCTAGTAATGTCCTTCCTTTCAGAGCATTGGATGATGTCAGCTGATTAATGTTGCAGACAGGAGTTTGCAAGATCACCCCAAGGTTAATATGATAAACAATTAGAGAACTTAGGATGCAGCAGAAATCATATTGTCTGACAACTCTGTAATTGTGACAGTGGTGTAACTCTGAAACAAACGCCTCCCACCACATGCACACAGCCTGCTCCAGCATCAATAATAATTCATGTCTCAGTGCTGTCAGAGAAAAATACTGCTGATCTCTAGGCCACTGAAATCATCTTGAACCAATAGTTACAGCCATCTGAGAAAGACAGAGTAATAGAGGAGACAATGCCCAGAGAGCAACTCTTAGCTTGCCAAAGCCCTCCATGACTACTAGTTCAGTCACTCATATAAGAAAACACAGACAAAAATGCCTATAAGTGAGTGCCTAACTTTGTATATTGGGAATACTAGCAAAATTTATGTGCTAAAGACCTCAATGAAGTTAACATAACTGAAACTCTATACAATCAAAATTATGGATGTGAGCTCTTCAACAATTCAAGCTGCTCCTGTAACTTCAACCAAATTTTGAGGGAAACAAAAGAGGCCTACACGACTATCAGTACATCGATGAGCCAAATTCTGAAGAATGGGAGGGTCAGAAAAGGGCCTTGGAAGTGCAAAGTGTATCAACAGAGGCATAAAGGGATTGAATGGACTTTACAGAGGGCACACAGAGGTTGACAGGAAATTATAGACATTTTGGGAACCTGTAGATAGATGGGGAAATAATAGAGGAATTCATGGTGTTAACATCTCTACCTCCATTCACTTTAGATCTATTAAATCAGTACCACTGTTTGGTTTTAGTGGTGTGTAGGCTTATATGAAGTCCAGTGAGATCTAAATTTAGTCTTACTACATACTTATTTTGCAAATCTGCATTACAATAGGATGCAAATAGGATGAGAAATGGCTTTCCCAGAAAGATGAAGAAAATAAACATTGTGAAGGTTTAGCTAAATAAAATATTTTCTTTTTGGTATTTAATATTTCTTAAACAATTTTATAACCTCAGCATTTCAAAATAAAACTTCTTCAAAGATAGTATTAAAAAAAAAAAAAAGCATTAAAGCATTTGTTGACAGTAAACTTAATTTGACTGAAACAATAACTTTATCAGAAGATAGTTGGCGATCTCTGCCTCATTTCTTTATAAACTATTCATCCAAAAGATTCATGGTATCCAAATTCAAAGAGGGCAACATTCACAACTAACTCTAAATAATATTGTGGTAGAAAGGCAAATATACAAGCTACAGAGTGAATTTGGAAAACTTTCACATTTAAAATGTTAGGGTCACTGTGAATTTACCTTAAATGAATCTGTAGTAAATATTGCCAATGACCTCTGCTGATGTCATATTATGTTATTTAAATATACATACAGGTGGGGAAAAAAAGAAAAAAGAAAAAAAGAAAAAAGGACTACAAGAAAATAGAAGCCCATATATCATTTAACACATTAAAATTTGGTTAACATGCATTTCTTTCCACCATTTCCCTGTAAGATCAAAACAGCTGTGCAGTCAGTTCAAATGACCTCAAATTGTCACACTTCTTTCTATGAGAAAATGAAGGTTGCAAATGACCACCTGATGTTAGCTCTTAGATTTATTTATTATTATGGATCTTTATCCAGTGAATGATGGGAGCACAGCATGATTTCATGCTACGGAATATTGGTAAAGTGTTAAAGTTCTGATTTTCTTTCCCAAGTGTAAAGTCTGTGATGCCCCATTGCCTATTGGTTTTACTTGGTTCACAGTGATTTTACAGCTATATTATATTAGCAAGATCCTTTTTCACACAAAATAGCTGAAGTCTAGCTCACTTTTTTTTTTTTTTTGACAGATTACTACTAAAATGTTGCATAAACCAGACAGTGTTCAGATCTTTGATATCTGTTTCAATACTTAAAAATAAAAATTGAAATTAAAAAAGAGGCAAAAATATCATTTAAAGTAGAAACTGATTTCTTGCTGTCAGTCTGGATTCAAACGATTCCATGCTAATAGTAAAAAGTTATGACAGTAAAGATCCTTTGGGTTAAAAAATTAATTGTTTCAGACAAGCTGTCAAGTTGTTAACACTAACATGCCCTAAATCTAAAAAATTATATACCCAGAGACCAAGATTCACACTTGATTGTACCTGACTAAGAGGTTTTCCATTCCATAATGACTTTTGGCACTGGAAATATGCCTTCAAGGTTCAAACAGTTTGGAGAAAAATTGCCTGGCAGGTTCTTTGCAGGCTTGTTTGATTACAAGATCAGAGTGAATTGACTGGAGATGTTAGCAGCAGTTTCAGGTTCTTGTTTTAGAAACTTTGAGAACATGCTAGGAGAGGTCATGAAATCTTATAGGCAAGTAGTAAAACACAACTGATGAATTCTCTTTGTCCTTGGATGTTATGTTGGGTCACAAAGACCATCATGTTGGAGTCCCCACTGAACAACATAGAACAACTTTAGAAAAAAAAAAAAAACAACTTTCATTAGCACAATAACAACAAAGCAGTTTATCTATTCATAGTATGACCTTTAAAACTATATGTAAAACTATAAGCTGTTCTAGATCTTCACATTCACTTAGAACTGTAACAAAAATAGTTTTAGGTACAGAAATTTGCCTTTCTCTCTTCTCTTTTCTCTTTCTGGCATGAGCTGAACTTTAAATAAGTTCCAAATTACTGTAGGAACTAGACTAGATATCAAGAAGAAATTCTTTACTGTGAGGGTGGTGAGACACTGGAACAGGTTGCCCAGCGAGGCTGTGGATGTCCCCTCCCTGGAAGCATTGAAGGCCAGCTGGATGGAGCTTTGAGCAGCCTGGTCTAGAGAAAGGTGTCCCTATCTATTAGTAGGGGTTTGGAACTAGATGATCTTAAATGTCCCTTCCAGCCCAAACTATTCTATAATTTTATGATTCTATGAAATCTACCATTTTAGCACATCCAGGCTACCAAAAGGAAACCTTGTGCTGCAACTTATTAGTTACGTTTGCTGACTTCTATAGACTCTAGAGATTTCAGCAGGATATGGACTCTGTCACAGAACCTACTGTTTCCTCAGGAAACCATTCAGAAAAAAAATGGAGCATATGATGGCTACTTGGATGTAAATTTAATTGTTAAGTAAGTAAACTTAGCATCATCTGCTATGAGCCAGTTCTACACTAGCAGTAAACACAGAACCACCACACAAAGAACATAGAACCCTTAAGTTGACTGGATCATGTGCAGTCTATTACTGGAGTAGAAATTGTTCCTTAACTCTTCTCCTAACTGATTTGTATGTGGTCTTTTAAAAGAGCAATACCAGTAAATGTAATTACCTCTAGTGGGTTACATAAATGTAAGGCAAAACATTTCAGACAAGATTCACTTCATAATGTCCCTGGATGAATGTGATTGTTTTACTTCATATTAAGAGATCACCCTTGGATCCATACTTTCATTACAATCTTACAGTCTTGCCATTTCAAAAATAATGTAGCTATTAATAAAGACAATGCAACATTAAATGTAATCATTTTTTATCAGGAAGAGAAAATAGGAAAGGTTCTCATTTATGGAGAGACAGTTTTAAGTGCTCAAGAACTTAATATTTGTTTCCACAACTTGAGCTGAACAGAAAAAAAGTTAAATTTGTGAGCGTGTCCTGGAGCAGACTCAAACTTCACACGCGATCTCTCCAGCAGTAAGTGGAAAAAACCTGCCCTCCTAAACAAATGCATTTGTGGACTTAATTTCAGGTTTTCTTTATTATATTTAAGCCCAATACTAGATGAGTTTTAAAAAAAATAACATTTTTTTTTTTTAAATAAGACTATACACAAGTGTTTGAGAATTGGTACTTACTTTATACAGTAAAGTTTATTGCGTAAACATTTGTCATGAGTTACAAAACTTTTGCCAAACAGAGTTGCTGAAAGCAATATATGAACTTGAAAATCACTGAACAAAATCCCTGACTCTACAGTAGCTGTCACTAGCATTTCGGGTATAATACATGAACTTGTACAAGGCTTCTGTTTGATTGACACGTAGATAGAACGCATAAAATATCATTAAAGACGTATCAAAGAACTTCCTATGTATGCTCAGTGAGACTGTTTCAAATGACAGTGATAGTAAGAATGAAGCATATGAAAAGTAACAAAGCTCCACACATGCTACACAAAAAATACCATAAATTTTCATAAATTATGAAAATATGGAATTTTCCATAGACTGCTATGGTATGTAATTCATAGAAGACTCAAAATGATGCACTACATCAAGAACAACAAATAGGCTGAACAACATATTAATAGTGTTCTATGTAATATTTTCTGAAGGTAAGGATGTTTCCTTTGTGATGAGGGAATGACAGTAAAGTCCAGTGTTCCTTTCACTTCCACAAGCAGATGATACAAATGTTGGAGAAGGTGAAGGGAGGAAAAAAGGCTCAAAAGTAATGGAAACAGTCATGATATTTTAATTGCCTTATGTTGATACCATGGGAGACCACAAAATGAGATGCAGCCACAAAATGAGATGCACCTAGTAAGGGATTAGATACACAGGATGAAATGGAAAGAATCAGACGGAAAAGGAAAAAGTCAAGAAAATCTTTAATATGTGAATAAGCTTCTCCAGAAGCTTTGCAGAAGTGTGTGCACAGGAAATCATTGTTAGCCCAAAACACATTATCTAGTTTAAATTTTGAAGATAGAAACTTTCAGCAACATTCAGCAGATGATAGATTGGTATAGAGAGATGGAAAATGTGATAAGGAAGCAGGGGCATGTTAATTGTGCTCTGTTTTGAACGAAGCTCAAGCTTTCTGGTCAAGATACCAAGTTCTGGAATTCTCAAACAGATAAGGGTGGTGACAAAGTCTGGCAAATTAAAAAAAATTTAAAAAAATAAAAAAATTGCAGCTTTATTTTTATTGCACAGAATTCCTCATGACCACAAGATATCTAAAGTGATAAAGATATAAGATTACCCACACAATGGAGTGCAGGCCTTGCTCTATGTCCAAGATTGTTTTCCCTGCAGAACAGTTTCTTGCTAACAGTCAAGGAAATGAAGCTGAAGCTCAAAGTGTCAAATGGAAGTTGAGTTTTATGCACAGCAGTAGCACATCAACATACTTAGGGAAAATACTTTAGAAAGCTGGTCTGCTACAATGGTGGCTACCTCAATGCTCCAGCTGCTATATTTTCCCTACGATAGAGGGAGCATGTTCACATACAAGGGTGAGCATAGTAGGAGACTACATGGTGTTGTTGGCTTTTTTTATATTTTTAATTTAAAAAATATTGTTTGTATCATAGGGAAAGGGACCATTGAAAATACTGACAATTGCATGCATGGTGAGCCAGAAATCAAACTTGTAAGTTGCTTGTTGGTAGATCTCATAAGGCATCCAGACTTCTGCTGAATGCTGCCAAGGAGTTTTTTATGCATGTATACATAAAAATGACTAGAGGGAATATTAAAAGAAAAAACTAATACAAGAAAGAAACTTCCTCTCAGAAGTCTATTTTTCTTTTATAAGCACATGGGAATATGGTAACGTGAAGATTTAAACACTTTCATAGCTGGAAAGTTTAAAGCAAAGAGAAGTCAATGCCAAATTGAAGAATCAAAATGCATAAGCCAGAGTAGAGAGCAGACATCTGGCATTAACCCTGGGAGATGGATTGCCTAGAACTGCCAATATGAACTGGAGAAAGAAGAAAATAAACAAGTAGATAGATAAATAGATAATGTAGCAGAAACCTTGATTGTCATGGCTTCTCTGGTGGAATTCTTTTCCCCATGGTTTGATGATTTTCTGGCTCAGAATATACAAATTCACTGCTGCCACAACAGAGTCTTTAATTAAACCACAGAAGTTCACATGAAGAAAATAATCTTGATTGATGATATTCAGTATGTAGTAGTTTGTACACCTGCTGAAAAGTCTGAAGGACTGGAAACAATCAAAGAACATAGAAAATGAGTGGTCTGACTGTCTACAGTTGTATCTTAAACACTAGTGTGCTGTAACCACTGGCAGAACTGTTTTGGTGATTTTTATGCATCTGTTGCAAAGCACAGACTGTCAGCCAAGTGAAAGACATTCCATCAAATAAGCCTTGAGAATCATCCAAATCATTAGACCATTTATTTCAAATTTCATTATGTCTTCCCATCTCTTCTGCTTCCTTTTTACAGAAGTAAGACACAATGAGGTTTGCCTTCCTGCCAAGGTTAACACAAGTAGTAATCATTAAAGAAAAAAAATTTAAGAAACAAAATGTTCTAACTTTCTTCTTATATATCTGTAGGTCGAAAAAGAAATGTCAACTCAAGACCTCAATACAAAATATGAATACAAATATGAATAATAATCTTATCAAACTCCATTTAACTTAAGAGATATACCTAAGGAACTGCTCATAAAGGGTAAAGCATTACCACTTATGATCTTCCCATCCTTCCCCCTCTCTTCTTAAAATCTGTTACTTGGAAAAAAAAGAGGCATGTTTATAATTTCCGTACCCCAAAGATTCAGTACAAAGAAGAACAAATGCCTTTTTTCTTTTTTTAAATGTTCACTTGTTAAGCCACAAATTCACAAATTCAATTTAAATAAATAATCCTGTAATTGAAACTAAATGTGGTCCTTCCAGTCCAAGAAAATATGTTTATTGCTTTGTGTTTCTAGGCAGGGTAAATTTTTATTTCAAAGAATGGGAAAAATAATTCAAGAATATGAATAAACAAATAAATAAATAATTCAATAATCCAGAAAGTACCGGGAAATATTACTAAACTGTTTCATGACTATTCAGTTTACAAACTATAACTAGTGAGTTCATGCCCCTTCTTTCAGTGAAAGGAAATTCTTTTTAATTAACTTTTCTCATTTGTGTCTATTGTAGTGTTTCTTTTCAAATACATTTGAATTTCATGGAGATCTTAAGGAACATAAGCAAAACCGGAATTTCTTTTAAGTCATAACTGCATACTCCAGGTATTTATACAAACTGGAGGAGATCTCTTTGAGAGCAGCCCTGTGGACAAGGACTTGGGGGTCCTGGTAGACAAGAAGCTGGACATGAGCCAGCAGTGTGCACTTGCACCCTGGAAGGCCACCTGTGTTCTGGGCTGCATTAAAAAAGGGGTAGCCAGCAGGGAGAGGGAGGTGACTGTCCCCCCTCTACTTGGCTCTTGTGAGGCCCCATCTGGAGTACTGCATCCAGGCCTGGGGCATCCAGTAGAAGAAGGATGTGGAGCTCTTGGAGCGGGTCCAGAGGAGGGCACTAAGATGATCAGAGGGCTGGAGAACATGTCCTGTGAAGAAAGGTTGAGGGAACTGGGTTGTTTAGCTTGGAGAAGAGAAAGCTCTGGGGTGACTTCATTGCGGCTTTCCAGTACTTGAGCGTATAAACAGAAAGGGGAAGGGCTGTTTATGAGGGTGGGTAGTGATAGGACAAGGGGGAATGGTTTTAAACTGAGACAGGGGAGGTTTAGGTTAGATATTAGGAGGAAGTTTTTCACACATAGGGTGCTGACACACTGGAACAGGTTGCCCAAGGAGGTTGTGGATGCCCCATCCCTGGAGGTGGACTCAAGGCCAGGCTGGATATGGCTCTGGGCAGCCTGGTCGGGTGGTTGGCAACCCTGACTGTGGCAGGGGGGTTGTAACTAGATGATCTTTGTGGTCTTTTTCAACCCAGGCCATTCTATGATTCTATGATTCTATGAAGTTAAACTCGTGTTTTCAAAGTAGGACTTGAGTATGTTTGAAAAGTGTGTGTTTTTCATTTTCAATGGGAAAAAAAAAAAAAAAAAAAGACTGAAAAAACCCTGAATTTTTAAAACTTTGCAGAAATAAGTACCAACGCAAATTTCTTGACTTTCCACGGAAATTATAGGTATTGTTGCTTTCCAGACCGCCAACTGGTAGCAACAGGAAGTACTTCATATTTTTAGGCATGCTTTAAAAAATGCTGAACACAGGAAAAAAAATAAAAAAGGATTGCACAGAGCAGAGACCAGTCACAAAATGGAACCTTAAGCTGAGACCTTAAACACATTAGTGCATAGATGCAAGTGTTTGCTTGCTTACAAGTAAAAGGATTTATAAAAATGAAATAATTTACTAATAAAAGAAGGTAATCAAGGGATTTAGGCATAAGATTAAAAACAAGGTTTAAAACTAATTTCAGTATTGATTAGCAGGAATGCAAGAAAGAAATGACTTACTTTTATTAATTTCCCTCTAATGTAAATTATTTAGTTGGATCTTTTTTCTCCTTTTTTCTAGCTGAAAAAAAAAACAAAAACAAAAACAAAAAAAAAACAGCTTTTTATAATAATACAAGAAGAAGGCAAGGGTTAAAGGATAAGTTTATTTACATCACCTATGGAAATACAACAGGTTTATCATCTGCATAACAGTACTACTTAAGACTAATTTTAAAAAAAATGCAGCATTTAAAAAACACAGACTAAAGGTAAATTCATTATGAAGACAGTTCTCTAATCAGGCACTGAAAAATGGTATGGGTTTTAGCATATAATAGTACCTCCTTCTTCATGTTACACACGTTATCATTTATGTGGAGGTAACTCAGATGTTTTCTCTGTAATATATATTTCTTTATAGCATGTATGAAAAAATATATATATTTGGTCTTACCAAACAATAAAACATTTGGTCAGCAATGCATTAAAATAACTTAAATGTATTTTAAATTGGGCTAATACAACTGGAGTCTACCAGGAGATCAATGAAGTATCAGTTCAACCAGTGTTTTATATCATCTCAAATGATCAGATAATGGCTCTCACTAGCAACAACTGCAAAATGTGGATACTTGCTCTCTCCATAATTTTGCTTTCTGCATGTCAGAAAACAGTCCTCCCCAGAATTTAAACTGCACACAAATAAGGAAAATACAATCAGCTATGAGTCATCTTAGAGAAGGCTACTCAGTAAGCCATGATTCTAAACAAAGGCAAAGGCAAAGCAAAGTTAGTAGCAATGATGTGAATGGCCAGACTGAAGTTTTCTATACCATAAATGCCCCAGGACCAGTTGTACACAACTCCAGCTGGTTTGCTGCATTAGGAGTGATGCTCCCTCCCACTCTTCCAAAAAAAATACACTTTGATGTGAGTTAGCAGAGGGGGAGAAAATGCAGCATTAGTATTTTCGACATGATTATACATATGCAAACAGTACTTCAGCAAACATCAGATGATTATTTCTTCAGGGGAAGAAAGTTACCTGATTTTGAATTCTCTTAGTTCTGGTGAGGATTATATTAACCTGCTGATGTTTTCCAAATATCCTAATAAATTTCCAAAAGTTAAAGATATCTCAGTTTCAAATCCTTCTTCCATCTTGCAAGATACAATTTCACTAAGTTCTCTATGTCTAAGGTGCTTGGAGGAAGAAAACTTGGCTACTTTACACTGATGCATGGTTCTAACTTCTGCTCATTTATCTGGAAACGGTATTAAAAAACAAAACAAACAATAACAAAAATCAACTAGCTAACTGAATTCAGTACTACATAGTCTCCTCAGTAAGATAGAAAAAAGCAAAAGATTGGATGTAATGTTCAGCTTCAACACATAAAATCATAGAATGGCCTGGGTTGAAAAGGACCATAATGATCAATCCCCCTGCCACAGTCAGAGTGGCCAACCACTAGACCAGGCTGCCCAGAGCCACATCCAGCCTCTCCTTGAATGCCTCCAGGGAAGCAACCAGCAACCAGCAACCTTTTCGGGCAACCTGTTCCAGTGCTTCACTGTTCTGTCTGTGAAATGGAGAATTTATGTACAATAGGAAAGAAAGCTAGACCTGGACATCTGTGTTTTCCATTTCAAGAGAATCTATAGCAGTCAGAATGACCAAAAAGAAAGGCTACCAAAAAGGAAGAGGCATATATGACTTAAGAAATCATTTATATGAGTAGACATGATAGTAGAAACAAAGTAATGGCTGTTATTAAAAGAACAAAAAATAATAAAAAAGTGGGTTTATATTTAATCTCTCAGGATATATAAACAAAGAATGAAGGATACAGTGTAAAAACTGCTGTAAGTAAAGATTTCTATAAAAAGGAACTTTCCCCTAATAAGAATCTAGATTTTGCATGGCAGTGTGCTCAGCACAGAACGTCTCCAGCTTTGGAAAAGTTACTTACCGCCTTTGCATTTCAATCTTGCAAAGTATTAACAGATGCATGGTTAGAGCAAGTATATTCACAGAATCACAGAATCACAGAATTGTAGGGGTTGGAAGGGACCTCCAGAGATCATCGAGTCCAACCCCCCTGCCAAAGCAGGTTCCCTACACCAGGTCGCACAGGTAGGCATCCAGGCAGGTCTTGAACATCGCCAGAGAAGGAGACTCCACCACCTCCCTGGGCAGCCTGTTCCAGTGCTCCGTCACCCTCACTGTAAAGAAGTTCTTGCGCATGTTTGTGCGGAACTTCCTATGCTGCAGTTTCCAGCCGTTTCCCCTTGTCCTGTCTCCACTCACCACTGAAAACAGTCCGGCCTTGCCATTCTGCCCCCCACACCTTAGATATTTATAGACCTGGATCAGGTCCCCTCTCAGTCTTCTCTTCTCAAGGCTGAACAGACCCAGTTCACTCAGCCTTTCCTCATAGGGGAGATGCTCCAGGCCCTTCACCATCTTCGTGGCCCTCCGCTGGACTCTTTCCAAGAGATCCTTGTCTTTTTTGTACTGGGGAGCCCAGAACTGGACGCAGTGCTCCAGATGAGGCCTCACCAGGGCAGAGTAGAGGGGGAGGATCACCTCCCTCGACCTGCTGGCCACGCTCTTTTTAATGCACCCCAGTAAGCCATTGGCCTTTTTGGCTACAAGGGCACACTGCTGGCTCATGGCCAACCTGTCATCCACCAGGACACCCAGGTCCCTTTCCGCAGAGCTCCCCTCCAGCAGGTCATCCCCCAACCTGTACTGGTGCATGCAATTATTCCTCCCCAGATGCAAGACTCTACACTTGCTTTTGTTAAACCTCATCCGGTTTTTTTCTGCCCAGCTCTCCAGCCTATCCAGGTCTTGCTGAATGGCAACACAGCCTTCAGGCGTGTCAGCCAATCCTCCCAACTTCGTATCATCAGCAAACTTGCTGAGGGTGGCCATTATCCCCTCATCAAGGTCATTGATGAAGATGTTGAACAAGACCGGACCCAGCACAGACCCCTGAGGAACACCGCTGGTTACCGGACTCTGCACCACCAACAATGACCCTCTGCGCTCTGCCAGTCAGCCAGCTCTCAACCCACCTCACTGTCCACTCATCTATCCCACACTTCCTCAGCTTTGTTATAAGGATGTCGTGGGGGACAGTATCAAATGCCTTGCTGAAATCAAGGTAGACTACATCCACTGCTCTCCCCCTGTCCACCCAGCCAGAGACAACATCATAGAAGGCTACCAGGTTGGTCAAGCACGACCTCCCCCTTGTGAACCCGTGCTGACTATTCCTGATAACCTCCTCTTCTTCCAGTTGTCTGGAGATGACATCCAGTACAAGCTGTTCCATCACCTTTCCAGGGACAGAGGTGAGGCTGACTGGCCTATAATTGCCTGGGTCTTCCTTCTTGCCTTTTTTGAAGACCGGGGTGACGTTGGCTATCTTCCAGTCTTCAGGCACCTCCCCCGTCCTCCAAGACTTCTCAAAGATGACAGAAAGCGGTTCAGCAACCACCTCTGCCAGCTCCCTCAGCACCCGTGGATGAATCCCATCGGGTCCCATGGATTTGTGAACATTGGTGTTGCCTAGGTGCTCCTGGACCACCTCTTCCCTGACAGAAGGGAGGTCTTCCATTCCCCAGATCCTCTCACTCACCTCCAGGGTCTCAGATTCCCGAGTGGGAGCTTTTTCACTGAAAACAGAAGCAAAGAAGGCATTCAGTATCTCCGCCTTCTCAGCATCCCCCGTTACCAGAACACCCCTGTCACTTAGCAGGGGAGCCACATTCTCCCTAGTCTTCCTTTTACTGTTAATGTACTTGAAAAAACCTTTTTTATTATCCTTTATCCCCTTTGCCAGATTTAATTCCAGGCGGGCTTTAGCCTTCCTCGTCGCATCCCTGCAGACCCTGACAACATTCCTGTATTCTTCCCAAGTAGTCAGACCCTTTTTCCACATTTCATGGGCTTTCTTCTTTCCTTTGAGTTTGTGCACGAGCTCCTTGCTCATCCACACAGGTCTCCTGCCACCCTTTCCCGATTTCTTCCTCACAGGGACACACCGATCCTGAGCTTGGAAGAAGAGCTGCTTAAATGCCCACCAGCTCTCACAGGCCCCCTTGTCTTCCAACACCGTAGCCCATGAGACAGCTCCAAGTAGGTCCCGGAAGAGATCGAAGTCGGCTCTCCTAAAGTCCAGGATAGCAATCCTACTTTTTGCTTTACTTCTTCCACTCAGGATCTTGAACTCCACCATCTCGTGGTCGCTGCAACCCAAGCTACCCCCGACCTTTACTTCCCTGACAAGCCCTTCTCTATTAGTGAGAATAAGGTCCAGCAGTACCCCTCTCCTCGTCGATTCCTCAACCACCTGCATCAGGAAGTTGTCTTCAACACATTGCAGGAACCGTCTGGACCGCGCATGCCTGGCCACATTGCTTTTCCAGCAAATATCTGGATAATTGAAGTCCCCCATAAGCACCATTCCTTCTCACTGATTCCTTCTCACTGATATCTTTTCTCCACAATCTGCACTGGCTCCCCGAGTTTCCTCTTCCTTGTATTTGTAGGGTTTTCTGTTCTTTCCTAGCTCACCACTTATTACATCTATTCACTGCACCCTTTTTGATTTTGATCTTGTGCTTTTTTCTCTCTCCAGTATTTCTTCTTTCCATTTGTAATCTACTGAATACATTCACCTTAAAATCAACTAATAAAGTATTTCCCATCCTTACAGAGAAAATTCTGAAAATGGGAACAAGAAAAAACAAGTGAGGTCATCTAAGTTATTGATGTTCATTTCCTAATATGGCAAGCAACAACTTTATCTGCTCCCTTCCTAGGAGGTACGGAGACAGTTTTCCTCCTTTCTCTTAGCTGAAAGACATCACTATACAATTCCCGTTGCATCAGTTTGCGCTGCCCAACATAGGATGAGGATGGTTAATCCATTGTTAAATCACTATCAAGCATGATATAATCATTCAAGAAGATCCCTATCTTTCTAGTAGTCTCAGACTGTGAACTAACATTTCTTATATTATACTTAAGCATTCAGAAGAGTCATTTCCATCATAATTTAAAGATTCCTTTCAGTAACATCAGTCCAATTTATAATTTCTTGCTAAAGCCAGTTAGCTTTCCTACATGAAGGGTATAAATAAGCACCCTAATTCTTGAAAGCACCTGACCTTTGTTTCTTCTCCCTTAATTGATCAAAAATATCTAATCTTGGCACTCAAAAAGGACTCCAAAATGGGATGCAGTGCTCCAGATATACATAAACACAGATGCAGATATAATGCATGTGCATTCAAAGCATTTCCAGTAAAGTCCCATGGTGTAATACAGTTTCTCAAAAACTGGTGTAATTCTTAGACCTCCTTTGCAAGTCTTTAGTTGTCGTTTCTTTTTTTCTCCTTTTTATATTTCCATTAAAATTAACAAAAAAATATCTCTTTCTAACTTCTTAGTAGAGCAGAAATTTTAGAAGTAATGGAAGGAGTTAAACTAGAGACATCCATTTCTGATTCTTTATCCCAACCTGATCTCCAAAATACTCCTCTATTGAAGAGCACCCGAATATAAAACCATAGCAGGAATGACTGGGAAGAGAAGATAGCACTTTGGCTATACAGCCTGAAGTAAACGAAATAGAAGGCCAGAATTCATTTGTTCTGTATCAAAATTTCTTCATTAATGGAAATCAATTTAGCCTATTTCATTCACAACATCCAGAATAGTCTTGAAAGCAGATTTTTTTTTAACTTCATCCCAATTAAGTTCTGAGTTCAGAATCAAAACCACAGCTCTTTCATTGGTTCATTCCTTTGCTTAGCAACAGACCATGGCATCAAAGCTGCTCTCGGTAGTAACCATTCTACTCACTGTGAAGTCCCTTTTATGTTCTGTTACAGATAATGTAAAATTCTGCCATGAAAAAGTTGGAAGAGTGAGAAAACATAGACATATCATGGCACAAGGAGAAGATGCACCATTCTTTTTTGATCCGACTATTCACTGGAAGCCCTCTCACAGCTGCTGAGTGAACAGCTGTATCATTGGTATCGAACTAGTGAGAGTGATTTACCCTAAACTTTCCTGATCTAGTTATGCTTAATGTAATTAAGCATAAATTCTTTCTTACATGAAGTTTACTTCATGGTGCAAACCTAAAATCTCTTAACTTGTACAAATCTTGCTGTAAGCACCATCAAGAGTAAAAATTTTGAAAAATGGATGTCAAGGTTAGGTAGAAGGCTTTGTCCTCCTAATTCTCTTTCCACTGACAATTCCAGTCAAGATTATGCTCACGATGACCATCTATTAAATGAGTGAATTAAACTTTCAATTCCTTTCTTTGAAATTAATGCCATAATAAAATTAGAACTGTCTGCCTTCATTTTCACAACAGGACATGAGGTTTTTTTCCATATCATTCTAAATGCATATACATATTTTATATACATAGCTATATGTATAATTAATTTATTTATTTACTTGTGCCTCAGGAGAGTACTCATTTGCAATTCCATTCTGATCCACTCAGGCATGCTGGTAAATGGATAGTCTGAATGAATAGAGCAAAGGTCAATGAAACATCTGCTTTCCTCATCTTATTATTACCAGCATGCTCTTTTCCAGTTTCTGTTGTTCCGGAAATCTTTCAAGCGTATAATGGGCAAAGTTCCCTCATATCTGAACCTTCAGCTTCAGCTGACACCTCAGTAATTTGTTTCCCATAGCAACTTATTCGGGATTCTTGACCTTGATGAAATGGCTAATGTGGCCACTCCTAACGCTGCTTCAACACTGGATAGACTGCAAGTAAACCATAACAAGTGCATTTGTTTTGCAGTTTCATTTTGTCTTTGTTGCTTTTATTTTATCAACTTTGCTTTGCTCTGTTTCAGTAGCAGTGCCCCATAGCAAGACCCCAGATTTTTCAGTTTTTAAAAAGATACACTTTGATGGATTTTCACAGTAGGTTGATGTATTGTATAGTCTGAAAATAGCACTCAGAGCACCTATATTTTCTAAAAGAAACAGGATTGGCATCAGACTGTTTGTCTCTGTTTTCATTCAATCTTCTTTCATGGGTTTTCACTGAATACCATTGCTTACATTTCAAATATGAGAGAAGAGCTGAGAAATTTCAGCAAGGACAATTGAATGTAGGTATTTCTGAAGATGAGTGCAGTAGTAAATCAATAGAATGACATCCACATTCTCTGTTGTTCAGCCTCCATAAGAAAGTATAACGCATTGAGAGAGCATGAGCCAGCTGTGTGCTCTTGCAGCTTGGAAAGCAGATGGTATCCTGGGCTCCATCAGAAGAGGAGTGGTCAGCAGGAACAGGGAGGTGATTGTCCCTCCCTGCTCTGCCTTTGTGAGGCCTCATCTGGAGTATTTGCTTCCAGATCTAGGGCCTTCAGTACAAGAAAGCCAATAAAGCTTATAGTGGTTAATTGCTGATTTAAGCGCCTGTTTAGACAGAAGTCTTACTTTTTTAATTTATTGTTTTTTTTTTTTTTTTTATTAATCCAAAAATGATTGTAGGTTAAAAAAGAGCAGAACAAAAAAAAAATTCAAGCCATCATGGAACATCCACTTAGGAAAAAAATAAACAGTGAAAAATAATCATATCACAAACTATAAGCAGAACAGCTTGAATGAGAAATCAGTAATTTAGCTAGAAAAAAAACAATGTACAATAATTCAATTATGAACATTTATATGATAGGTTACATCTTATTAGGTTGCAATTTGAGAAATACTATGACTATACAAAGAAAGAAGTGATGAGGTTTCCTGGGTGTTCACTGTGCATTGGTTAGCAAACAAAAGGCTGTGAGAGAGTGGAGTTTCCTGCCTATACATCTAAGATGCGTATGCAGCCACATTTTTAAACCTGACTTGTAAATAGCACAGTAAAGCTGAAGTAACTTGCTATACTCTATACAACTAAAATCAGATTCAGCCCTTGCATGTCCATGTTGACAATTGGGATCAAACATAAAAGGGAATGATTTTCTCCTATATACTATAAATCAGGAACTCCTCAACCCAAAAGGTAAAGTGAAGCTATTATATTTTTTTTCATTTTTTCAAAATTTCAGACTTTAGATAAAATTATAAAATTAAAATACATATTTGATACATTTTTGCTGTAATTTCTGCATTTGACAAATGTGAGGTGAGCCTCTAAGTATTACTGTCCTTAAAAAAGATAGCAGATCCAAGAAAGATCAGAAGCATTCGAAATTTCAGAGGAGGATGTTTGCAAATCAGGGCAAGATCATGAATCCCATCCCTGCCTTCTGGTCAGTGAATTAGCAAGGACTGTGTTCATCAAGAAGGTTTAAATCAGCAATGGGAGGTTTAAATCCCAATATCTCCCTCTAGACGTGAAAAATGGGAGGTGAGCACAATTTCTTCATTCAAACTATATCTGCCTCTCTTTTAAACTGTGGCTCCATCTCATCTTTTTTTCAATAAAATGGGGTGGATATTTGTGTAGATTTTCTGAATCTACAAATAATGGTCTGGAAATCTCTACTCTGGTAGAGCGAAGTTATACAATAGGCAGTTACAAAGAAAATTATCAAGTTTAACTTTATATGACACATTGGTGTGATGGTTGAAAATATCTGAGTGTTGTCTGCATAAGTGCCAGGGGAGAACATGTGTGAGAAATGAGCAAGGTTGTTTCAGCAAAAGAGTAAAGATGTAGCAAGGACTAATAGATGAAGATGGACTGTCAATAAATAATCTTTCTATGCATTTCTTATCAACAACAAAGTAATGAAGATCTGGATCTGGTTTGTGAGAATATAGTATGCTTTAAACAGATGGAGTTCAGGATGGAGCTCAAAAACTTCAAGAAGGATATGGTCTACTGCCCTCATAGTAGAATCTCGATGTTAATGTATTGTAAGTTTCTGTGTCACTCAGTTATCTAATTAGCATGGTATGACAAACACAGTATATGCTTTGGTTTAAGCATGTTTCCAGGAACTGTCTGGGAACTGAAACAGATTCTGACCCAGATTACCTACGAACAAATCATATCAGACAAGGACACAGGAGTGAATTCATTGTGTATGGCTTACAGCTGTCTAGGTAATGTCTAGGTATTTTTCTAAATATGCTCTTATTATGATTACAGTCTGCATGTATCCAGAGGAAGCTGAGTCACAGACTGATAAGATGCTGAGAGGAAGGACCAGATGCATGTGGCAAAGTATATAATAGAGAAGCTCAGCTCCCACCTACAGCCGTACAGTTTCTGGATCTTGCTGTGCCAAGGATTTTCAGAAACTGTTCTTTAATATTCCTTTTGTAGATGTCCAGCATGTCCTTGGAAACATGTCTCACTGCCTGCAGGGAAGTGGTAGTGGAAAAAGTGTGTCTCATGTTGCAGAGGCAAAGGTCAAAGAGAAGGGATAAATGGTTGGCTCAAGGTCAAAATGAAACTCAGTAATAGCTAAAAAAACCTGACCTTTTAACTCTAGCTCTAATGCTTTGACAACCTGAGCATACACTCCTCCTTCACACTGTATATGGTGCACAGTTTAATCAAGAATATTATTTATAATAGGACTTCACTGAATCACGGGATATCTTGGGTTAGAAGAGACCTTAAACATCATCTAGTTTCAACCAAGCTTATCCTTATGTTTACCCTATGCTTGAGTTTTCTAAATCAAATACTACTCCATCCAAGGAGGCCACTTATATTATGGCCTTTTTTTTTAATTTTATTTTTATTACACACTTCTGGTTGCAATTAATTTTCTATTATTTTAAAATTAAAGAAAAGAATTTTCATTCTTTTCTGGAACCAGGGCTAGGAACGGATGTTGTCTTTTAAATGTGCAGCAAATTGTATAGCATTGCTGGATTAACTGGTCACAATCTCTATCACAAAATGATTCCAAATGCAAACATATGCATGTGTTCTGAAAACACCATGTCATTTACACAGTTCAAGTGGGTGCAGGTGAGAATTAAACAAACACTGTAGCTAAGCAGCTTCCCAGCTTTTCATATAGTTAGCAGATTGGCCTGTGGGGTACAGAAAAGGCTATTGTTGCTTTTTAATCTCCTTTCAGTGTAGGAAGCTACTGTTCTCTCTACTGCACTGATAACACATAAATTGCTTATCCTCCAAAGCAGCCTTCACCTGACCACTGACTGCACTTCCCTCTTTGTCAAGCTCCTGATAATCTCTTCCCACTTCTTTTTCAGTGTTGTGTTTAGCTTGAGTGATTTTTGTGGCCCATAGAGAAATAGAATTTAAAAGGCCCTTTCTCCTTTTTTAATTTTCTCACCCTCTTCTGCCATCCTGTCCATCTGTGAGATGAAAATCCACTGAGAGAAAAAGAAGGAAAATGCAGTCATGGTGCTAGCATGTAACTTCAATTCCAAATCATCCTGTGAGATTTCACGTGCACTTTGAAATAATTAGAGGTTGCAAAGAGAGGGTAGATTCTCAGTAGTGTAATGCACTGATATTTTCAAAATCCTCTCCAAGGTTCTTCACTTGGTAAATTGATGCTGTTTAGGAACAACTAACTAATATTTACATTTCTGAAAACAAATGCATTGTGTTCTTTTTGCACTGGAGTTAGACAAAAAATTTTGTCTGGTCATCGTAGAAGTCAGGGAGACTTCCTCACCTTGAATACTACGCAGCCAGCTTATCCTCCAAATGGACAGGACTATCAGGGAAAAAAAAAAAAAAAAGTTTGAAAAAGTGTGTAATAAAAAGTAGTACAATAATCAACGAGAAATTACATATAGCAAGATTATTTATGAAAGCAAAGATAAGGAAATATTAATACAAAAAGTTGCAAGAAAGCAAGTCAAAGAACCCCACATTTTTTCCATACTTATGTAAGATGAAATTATTAGAGAATATATTATAAGTTGAATGAAAGAAAATACTTGGCATGTGATCTATGCCCTGAGATTAAAGAAGAAGGAGCAATTGGAATTTGAAAGAAAATATACATTTTTTACTTAGGGAAACTAAATCAAAGGTGGAATCATGCAAGGCATGTTTGATTTAGCAGCACTTGTGAAACCAGTGTTTTTGCTTAATATTGAGTGTTAAGTATTTCATCTCCACCTTCCAATGATCTCTCAGTACATCAAGATCTCTACTGAGTAAAACAGTATTTTTGGATGATGTGCAGAGGTTACCTAACTTCAGATTCTCAAGACATACTCCTTGCTTCTGACCGGAGTTCTTTATCTGGAAATTAGGATCAGCAAGGAACAGACATGAGCTTCTCTACCTAGAAGCTGGAGGCATGGCAGTGCAAAGAGTAAGAGAGTCTCAGGTCAGCTTGAAGAACTGATCCTACGAAAGGCTTAGGTGCCTCCATAAGAGAAAAGCAAAGATGAAGTGGAACCTCACCAGGGTGGTTGTCAGGCCCAGACGAAGCTGTCACTCAGTTGATCATAATTCCTTAAGCTCTGTTTTCACAGCTTTCCTCCTCTGCAACTACTGCAAGTGGATACTGAGGTGCTGAGAGTAGGAGAAGGATCATGGCTCATCACCCGAGCAGATGTGGGTTGTACCATGCCTTCTGTAGGAGATGATTCATCCTGACACCTATGTTACCATGCTGATATGTTTGTCTGGAGATATCCTGAAGATTTTATCAAGTGTCAGTCTTATTACTTAGGAAGATTTCAAATAAACTGAGACAGATGAAAGTCAGTGTAGTTTCTAAGTAACTATACGTCATGGTTTAGGCTGAGATAGATAAGATTTTATTCTCAGAGGCTCATGTGATACTGTGTTGTGTTTTTGATCTTTGATGAGAATAATAGTGACAACACATCAATCTGTAGCTCTTGCAGAGCACTGCTTACATGGAGCTAAGGTTTTTCCCACTTATGCTGTCCTGCCAGCAACGGGCTGAGGGTGCACAAGAAGGTGGGAGAGGACAGAACCAGGAGAGTTGATCTAGAGATAACCCATGCCATGTGATGTCCTGCTTGGCAATGAAACCTGTGTAGTGAAAGCAGTATACACCTCCAGTGGATGCTGGCCTCCAGGGCTCTCAAGGGCTCCTGGCTGTGCACAACCACGGTGTTCATTTCCAGAGAGATTCCAGAGGATCTCATTGCTGTTTCTCATGAAGGAGATCTTCTGATGTGTATGCACACTCAGGTCATGCAGCAATCAAGGTGTAATTGCTTGAATGGCAGAGTTAGACCTGTTGCCACCAGATGGGAAACCTACTCTCTGAAAACGAAAGCAGTGTGGATGAGAGAGGTGTTGTGTCTGTACAAGTGAGCAGGCTTAGGAGTTGAATGTGAAGTTGAATGGCTTACAAACACTGAAGTTGTACCTATGATTACACTGAAGTTGGCCTAATGTGAGTATCTCATTAAATGTCTTCATGGGATGCTCTGTCTATGCCTGCATTATCAACATTGGAGGCAGCAGACTAAAGTAGAAGATAAAGTTTTATTCTGACCTGTAGCCAACTTGACTAGTCTTGGTTATTTGGTCAGTTCTCTAGCTTCTGTCAGGAATGAACTAAATAAGATTGACTTGACTTGCCCACTGGTATATTGGATAGGAGGTTTATGTTTCTGTTCAACCATTTTCCAAAAACTGTAACAGTACAGAGATCCAAGCAGTAATACCACAAGTAACACTTGTACATAAAAATGTGAACCTAGCCTCAAATCTAAGAAGTTTTGCAATTCTACAATTTTTTTTAAGTTTTATTTTTTAATTTAACAGCTATCAGATACCTTGTCCTCTTGTAATTAATACAAGCAATTCTTATTCCATAGAGTTTGACTGTAAAATTTTCTCTTCATTATGCATTTTGATTAATGACTTTCACAGATTAGAAGCATCTGGGGGAAAATACTCTTTTTTTTTTTTCTCTCAGTTAATGTTGTCACTTGTTACAAAACATGCCAGCTCTGTCTGCCAACTGCTCTTTACAGTAACTGTGGTAAAGTCATTCCAGGTACTACCTTTAATAATGTATTTGGCAGGAACCAGTTATATATATCCATGTCGATATGATAATTTTCAGTGTACAAGGGTAACTGAATCAAAAGATTCAGAATGATGCATTTAAACACAAGTGATTTTAGCCAAGTTACCAGTATTTTATTACCTAACAAGAAGATAATTTGCATTAAAATAATGTGCATTGTTTTAATGTCAAGTAATTAAATACCAGAGTATTTGAATTACAGACATAAGACTGTAAATAAGCAGGTGAAAGACCAATCCTATTAATATAATTTTTAGTAAGAATATAATAAGATAATTAGGAATAATCAGTGGACAGTATTCAGATTCCTGTTAGTCTTCAATAGTTCTTTTGGACAAATATAGAGCCATAGAAGGGCAATGTTGTCATCCAGCAGATCAGATTGACCAGGACCTCATCCAGTCTCCAGGGATGGGGCACCTACAGCTTTCCTGAGCAGCCTGTGCCATTGCCTCACCACACTCTGAGTAAACATCTAGTTCAAAGCCATTCTTTCTTATCCTATCACTATCATACTGTGTATAAGACTATCAAACTGTTTATAAGCTCACTTCAAGTACTGGAAGGTCACAATGAGGTTTTCCTGCAGCTTTCTCTTCTCCAAGCTGAACAAGCTCAACTTCTCAACTGTTCTTCATAAGAGAGGTACTCCAGCCCTCTGATCATCTTAGTGGTCCTCCTTTGGACTCACTCAAACATCTCCACATAATTTTTCAAAGTGCATTCAATGTGGACGTATGTCTTTGTTAACAGTATGTTCTTTCATCATTTTCTGTGACTGATTCTGTAAAAAGGTTAAAAATATATCTTCATATCAGTTACTCCATATAAATGTTACCAAAGTCCTCACCATAATTTATTTCAAAAAATAGGCTTTTATAAAATGTAATAGCCATTTGACGGTGTCAGAATATTAAATAGCTCATTTCATACATTCTTTCTTCTGAAAATAATTTTAAAGAGGATGAGTATGTACATTGTTCTGGTGCATTCTTGTGATACCTATTGCTTGTGTCAAGATACATTGGTACACTCAATTTTAATTTCACAATTATGACAGAGGGATGGAAAAAAATAGTATTTATTTTAAGCACTTTTGTTGATGACCACTGGCTGCAATAAAAGCTGGAAAGTCAGATCAATTTTATGAGCAATTAAATAGAGTCTATGCAAAGGAAATTAATTTTATGTTAGAGGTTAAGCAAGGTGATACTATTACATTCTTACATCTGTGATGATACGGGAAAAGATAACTCACTTACTATTAAACGTTTCCAAATGTTCACATTCCATATCATTTATACTTTGGACCTGTTCACTGTTTTGCTATTAAAGAAGTCCTTATCTTCTGGATGGTTAAATGTGCAATTCATGCATGCTCTAATGATTATTATGTATACCAAGGTCTTTATGAAAACTAGCTATTCACTTTATAGATGGTCGCTATCTTCTGCTCATTTGCAATGTGACCAGTGGTTAAATGTATGTCAATGAAAATAATAATTCTTTCAGATTTTTGGAGAATATAAAGAAGGAAAAGGCAATAACAAGACAAAGCTGATTTTCTTAAAGACTGAATATGGAAAATCTGAGAATGTAATTAATTACTTCCACAACACACCACTGAGATATTCTTTCTGTGTCATTTATTAGTTCTGTTAATTTTCTCAATCCCTTCACGTTTTGTATTTCCTGAAAAAATTTCTGAAGAAAAATTCCACTTGTGCCACACAGTACCATAATCAAGACCACGCAGCATCAGGAACCATACAAATACAGACAGACTCTATAGTATGATCTGAAATATATCAATCCCATTCTTTATCCTAATGCCGTGCTTGAATTTTTACTGCATCTGAACGTTAAGCAATGGTCTTCAGAGATGCCTTTTTTCCTTTCTCAGTCTACTGCTCTGAGTTATGAAGGCTTCAGGGTTTAACAAGTGATTTAAGAGTTCCTCGTCTTTATTTATTTCTTTATTTATTTATAGCACAGAATTTCATTTGCCATTAAATAACCCATTTATGTAAGATGAAGTCCCTCTGAAGCTCATCAGCAGGCTCTTTGTCCTTGACTAAAGCTGTAAGAATAATTAATATTTTGGTCTGGCTGCCAAACAAAAGCTGATTAGCATTTAAACAAGTATATAAATGTTTCATTATTTCTTCCCGAAGTGAAACCCTGGGAAAAAACAGGTTACTATATTTGATGTAATCTCATTAGTCCTCAGATAAAATACTCTGCCGGTGGGACAGTTTAAGCAATGAAGAGTTAACTACTCAAAATACTGGGAGAGGTGACAGCTTCATGACTCCCCAATAGCTCATCTTAGCTCTGGAGAAGAGACATTTGTGCTCACAGACTGAGATGACTCTAACCATCTGCTTACATGGCAGACAATGATAACCTTGTATGAAGACCTGAATTCTCTTGTGAATGGTGTTCTACCATTCTTCCAAAGCTCACCCTTTTTCTGAGATAAACTTCAAGATTGATAGTTAGAGTATTTGCATTATTGAACTTTCTCTGAATTAACGAAAGTAATTGACGTATCTCATCTGCTTATGAATGAGTTACTCTATTTTTTAAGAGAAATTAATCTTCTATAACATGAAATGAAATGTAATTTCTAAGACTGAGTATCTTTCACCAATTGAAGTCTAATTTAAGATGCATTTGAATAAAATAGAGAAAAATCAGTGGTCAGAATGCCTTATGATTGCTGTATACTGGTGGAGAAAAGGTTATTTAATTTCATCTAAGAGTTTCTACAGGCCATTTGATTTTCTACATGAAAATTATTCAGTTCTGAGAAGAGCAAGTAAAAGTTTAAGAGCTCAAATAAATGTTTGCTTGTTTGTTTACTAGCAAAACTATGTTGATTTAGTCAGTGTTTTACAGTTGCTGTATTTAGAATTATTTGCATGTGGTTCACATCTGTCAGTGAGAATGAGTCAGAAGGGTTATTTGGAGGAGGGGCAGAGACATTCCGGGACCAGGATCAAGGCTGATGGAGGTGGTTCTGATTCTTTTAAGACAGAAATCCTGTGAAATCTCAGAGTGCTCCTAAAATAGGATATTTTCAAAGTGTATCAAATATGTACCAAAAGACCTGAGATATTCATAAGGCGCTAGCTGTCACTTTCCATTTAGTAGAGCAGCTTGAATGCTGTAAGAAGTGCTTTTCTCTTGTAATGCAGTAGTTAGAGCACTGACCCAGGGTGGAGCCATTCACCTTCCACTTTCTTCTTTGTTCATAGGGACTAATTTCTACCTCCCTCAGTTGCAAGGAATACCCAGCAGTGGTGCCTGAGAGGAGCTTAACTCTCCATTTCTAATCAAGCTGCTTCCTGGCACAATTGGAAAAAGCTAAAGTTCAATGGACCTTAAGTACACTCAGGAAACATGACTCTGTTCATCGATAGCCAGGATGTTCAACAGTGATATTAAATAAATTAAAAAAAAAATACAATGCAAATAAAACAGTTAAAATAGGACAATTGGCTCAATAGTGACTTCATGCAATGATCAGAGGAAGATCCTTTAAAGATACTACTCCAAATCCTGTTGTCAGTTCTGATTCATGACCTTTGATAAAACAGATAAACGAACAGAAAGTGGGATTTATTTAATGCTACATAGCAATCCTTGAGGTTAGGAGTCCAAGTACTTTGACACAGTCAGCTTTAGTCATTAGAAGGAAGCCATTTCAGTAATGAATTATTACAACCCTGGGAGCATTTTGGTAATGGTTCATCACCACAGTACACTGTGGACCTTAATAGTGCCTTACAATGTCAATATGTGCGGTATTTAAGGTTCCTATCATTTTAGCTGACCAGAAAGGATGAAATCCATCCCTGTGCTGTAGACCAGAACATGATCCATTCATCATGCAAGTCCCACATGAGTCCTGAAAATGCATTTTAACTCAGATGAAAGTGACACTTAAACCCTCTTTGAAGTCTTCTGCACGCAGCTGAACTTCAGTTGTGAATACAGAAACACCAATTCACAGATAAGTCATTTTATGGAAAATTTCAATCTCAGTCAGATTAATTAAATGATATAAGCATTTCCTCCAGTTTTATCTACACTGTCTGGAACTTGTATTTTAGTTCAGTTTTAGGTAATCAAACGTTGTAGAAAAAAATGACAGACAATAATAAGAAGGGAAATGGTATTTTTTATGTTAATAAGATTTTCTATTGAACTTAGAGCAAAAAAACAGATCAACATCAGGCATCGACCTTCTGCATGATGGCAAGAAAATCAAAGTAGTTTCTATAAAATACTTAAACTTTTTCTGATGTGATTTGTTCATCTTAGACTGCTTAATAACCCCCCAAAATCACTCCAAAGTCCTATAAGTTTATTGAAAGTGTCTGATCGGTTTTGACTCTCAGCATCCAAAGTAACATTAAAAACAAGTAAAAATACAGTTATTTGAAAAAAGAAATGTACTGAACTGAATCAATCATATGTTCATTTCTACCTAAGATTTACATTTTTTTTTTTTTTTCTCAGTCTTCTGTTTTACAAAGAAATTGACAATCATACAAACATGTAACCAGAATTATGGGCTGACAGCAATTTCAAGGAATACAGGATAAACACCATTGCCTGAGGAGGAATAGTCCCAGTGCACCAATACATGCTGAGGACAACCCAGATGGAAAGCAGGTCTGCAGAAAAGGATCTTGTGATCCTGGTAGATACCAAGTTGAATATGCAGCAATGTGTCCTTGTTACTAAGAAGGCTAGCAGTATTCTTGGCTGCACTAAGCAAATCATTGCCAGCAGGTCGAAGAAGATTATATTTTCCCTGTATTCCCTTTATTTTCCCCACACTGGTGAGTACACACCTGATGTGCTGTGTTTGGTTCTGGGCTCCCCAGTACAAGACAGATACAGACATACGGTCTATATCTAGAGTCTATGTCTAGAGTTGAATGTAGGGCCACAAAGATGTTTAAGGGAAGGGATCAGCCTGGAGAAGAGAGGATTCTGGGGAGATCTTATCAATATCTATACATACCTGAGGGGAGAATGCAGAGAGGATTGAGACAGGCTTTTATCAGTAGTGCCCAGTGACAGGAGAAGAGGCATTGTAACGAAGTGGAACAGAGGAGGTTTTGTCTGAATATCAGGAAGCTCTTCTGTACTGTGGGGTGATGGAGCACTGGCACAGGTTGCCCAAAGAGGTTGTCCCCCTCTAAGATCATTAAAAGGTACTTGGGCAGTCCTGGGCAGGAGGTTCTGGTTGGCCTCCAGAGGTTCTTTCCAACCTCAACCATTCTGCAATTCTGTTAATGTGACTAAGAAAAGTAAAAACAGTTCTTCCAGAAATTACAGCTAAGAAAAAAAGATTAGGAGTTATAAGATGAGCTTTTCATTTTTCAGCTCCTCTGTCATAATACTGTTCATCTGAGGTAGTGATCGTGATATATCAGAAATTTTATTTTCTTTTGAAGCTAAAGTCATAAAGCAAAATAAGTTCAATCTTCATGACAGTGCATGTGAAGTCAGCAGGCTGTTAACATTACCTCAGTTTACTATGCCATAGGAAATAACCATACTGAGTCCTTTAAAAATGGTGAGACTAGCTGTAGATTCACGAATTTCACTTTTTAAACATATCAGTGCATAGACAATATGCATATTCATGTTATCTAGTACAACTTCAATTATTTCACTTAACTAAATGCAGCAGAACTTTTGATGTTGGTGCAGTATGTAGCTCTTTCTGTGTTATCTTTTTTCCTTTTTCACAAATTTCTTACAGGTAGCGTAACTCTTTTTATCCAGGCACGTTCTTTGGACACAAAGAATAATAAAGGCAAATATCAAATGTTCCATTTCTCCCTGTTGAGAACAATAAAGCCGCAGCTGAAATGAAGATGCTGTGCTTTGGAAATGTGCAAAAAAAATTTTAACCACAAAGGAAATTATTTCAGTCCTTTGAATTATTTCTTTTCTTTTCACGTTGCTCAGTGATGTATTGTTGAACTGTAGAAAATGTTGATTCCAGAAAGTCTACTTATACAGAGTTGTATGATTTGAGATGGTCTGAAGGTTAAAAACACAAAGTTAGAAATCAATGGAAATGAGCAAATGATTTCTGAATAGCTCTGATTTTATTTTATTTTATTTTATTTGGGGGGGGGGAGGGGAGGGGGGAAGGAGGGAGAGCAGAGGGGTATTTCATCCTAGAATTAAGATTTGAAAAAAAAATGAAAAAAAAATATTTTTATCTATAGGAATAGGATTAGTACGAGCTAATTAATTACTCATTAATCACCCTACTATGCCCTAGACTTTTGTCCAGCAGACCAATGTGAAAATCAGAAGCTTTATTTGTTATTCGTTATGAGCATTTGCATTAATTTCCCTTCATCTAAGAAATTCCCAGCAAGTGTCTCAAGACTTGGACAACTGTCTTCAAGGCAAGATATCACACATTTTCATTTGCATAACTGGCCTTTCCACAATTAGACTGAAGAAGGATTTCTGTTTTGTTCTGTCACTGGTTGGATAGTTTGAATTATTCTGTCCTGCATGTGTGTTCTGTGAACTAATAACATTTTTATTTGTCAACATTGATTCATTAAGTGTTCTTTTATTTTACCTTTGCTAGCTCTCGTAACACACAGAAAATAAAGCTGCTTCTATTCATATTGGGCTGTTTTTGGAGTTGAGATGCCTAAAATCTACTACATTTTGAAATTTGTGTGAAAGTATCTCAGTAATTTGTTTCCATATAGAGCTATCATGGAAAGTTAAGCTTGGCCCATCAATCCAGATCCTGTCCAGATCCTTCTGTAGTGCCTTTCTCCTCTCAGGCAGGTCAACACTCCCTCCCAACTTGGTGTTGTCTAAAAACTTACTGAGGGTGCACTCAATCACCTCATCAAGGGGATTATAGTACTATAATTCAAAGACTGGAATATTTAAATACAAAATGTTTTAGTTCAAGCCTATCTCACACAAGTTGTTATTAGTAAGACCATAACCACACACAGCTGTCACTCAGATGTTTATGGAGGCAGAAATAAAAATCCCCTTACTGTTAATCAATCTTTGTCACTTCACCAGGCTCTTTATCTGATAAGCACCCTCATGGCTAGGAGAAATAAAAAAATCCCATAAATAGAAGCTGTGTGGCCTAAACTAGGAGACTGCAGGAAATGCAGCACCTTGGGGAACACAGCTGCTCTTAGCAGCCTCGAGTTTTCAGGCCAGCACAAGCCATCCATAGGCGCACCAGAGCTGGAGGTGGCTGACCCATTTCCCCAGCGCACCAACACCTCTGTGCTATATCCAGAAGTCCTTGGACTCTCCCTCCAACATGTCCTTTTGTTCATTCCAACTACAGGATATACTCAACATCCAGATTTATGTGTTTCTTTTCCCTCTTATCGACGATAATTCCCATCATAAGCACTATCACACTGAAACAAAGCTAATACCTCTAATCCTTCTGGCTCTGATCTATCAACAGAGACTTCAGTTCTAAGAGTCAGCCAGGAAGGCGGCTAATCCATCACAGGTGCCCTGGGCATTATTTCCATTAAAGGCTCATCTGGTTTATGACAGGTCTAAATAATATACCAAAGGTTGTCCATGCTGTTGGGATGTTCAAGTCAGAGATGACACTTCAGTCAAGTCTCCTCATGGTCAGCCACAAATTGCTCATGTTTGTTCATGGCCTATGCTAAGCTGAGATCAAGTCAACGCTCTGTCTGTCTTCCTGATAGAAAACCAGAGACATCGTTTGGGTGATGACCATAGTTTGAAGTGCATAGCCAGTTGTTGGGCAGGTATGGCCAGCACCACATACTGCCATGCAGTATGTTACAGTCAGTGTCCACATACAACTTCAACTTTTTTTCCCTCTCCTCAGATAGAGCTTATAGTGAGCCTTTAAATGCCAATGTGACTCCACGGGCAGACCTCAGACTTCGGATACTCTGATTTGGAAAATTTTTGTATTTCTGAGAAGTATGAAAAGCCACAAAAGCCAAAGGAATGGCCTGGAAAAGTATGAGGGGACTCAAGAAGCAGAAAAAACCCAGGAGCTACCAATGGCTCTGGTGTAGGTAGCAGCACAAGAAAAATACTTGGAGATGCAGCTCCATGGGGATTTCTAGTTCTTATACAGTACTAAGAGTGTTGCTGTTACTCAGAGAAGACACCTTCTGGTGCTAATATGGAAGCTATCCTTGCTGTTCTCCAGTTCTCTGGCAGAGGAGAGGAGCTGAGGAGTTAAAAGCTCTTCTGGACACAGACAAGAACCAGAACTAGACAGTATAATTCTAGTATGCACAAACACATACAAGATAAATTGTATTAAATGCAAAAGTGCATATTTTTCTAGGTAAAAAGCAATGGATACAAACTGGAACACAAGAGATTCTGTCTGAACATTAAGATCACCACTGTATGGGTGATTGAGCACTGGCACAGGTTACCCAAACATGCTGAGAAGTTTCCCTTCTTTGAGATGTTCAAATTCACCCATACTTGGTCCTGGGCAAGTGGCTCTGGGTGGTCTTGCTTGAGATGGTATTTTGGACCAGATGTCCTCCAGACATCCCATCCAATCTCAATAATTCTGTGAATCTATGATTCTGTTTTCCCCTGTAACCTATTGATATAGACTGTCTTGTAATTCTACTGAGGAAATAAATATATTTAATCAGTTAAACTGTCAGTCTTTCATTTTAGAGGTTATTCTAGGATATGCTGTCATTCATCCTCTGGGTATCCTCTTAGTCACAATCATATCAGCAGCCCAGTGATGAAAATGCTTAAATACTAGGTCGATAACAAAGGAATAATACAGGCAAAAAGAACTAAGAGTAAATGAGCAACATAAAGATAGAATAAAGACAAAAAGTAAAGAGAAAGCTTGATGGTTAGTCACTGCAGGAAAGAGGATAACATGACTACACCATGCACAGTCTTCAAAGGAGTGTTGTTGATTTTTTTTATGGAAAACTTGTTGAGCAAACCCAGCTTCAAAATGTCTTTGGAGTTCCCAATTAGCCCAGAAACTGTGAAGGTCAGGAGGAAAGTAAGAGGTTTGTTTTATGATGTTCTGTGGGAGAGAACATGCTGTAAACCAAATCCTTCTAACTTGCGGGCACAGTTTACGTTGGTTTCCTCTGAGGAAGAAGTAAGTGTATTACAATCTGCACTTCCCTCATGGGAGCTTGGACTGCTGTCTGGAACAGCACTGGATTAAATAAATCTGGCCTGAAGCGCCCTGTTCACCAATTTTGTTGGCATGGCTCCTGCTGGGCTAGCAAATGTTCTGTAACAGGCAGCAGACTGTGACAATGCATATGGCCTTTGGGACGCTGCTGTGCAAGTGATTATTTTAATATTTTTCTTGAAGAACCCAGCTGGAGAGTGTGAGCCTGCATTTTCCAGGTAGGATATATGACTCAGAACATGAAGAGATTTCTGATATTAGCCATAAACTCTTGGTCTCCTTACACTGAGTGTTCCTGTCTGAGAGGAAAGAAGATGTCAACTTTGGTGTCGACGGTTTACGGGCTAGTGACTAGCAGGGCAGAAGGATCCGTGGATCCGTGCCTTCAGAAAAGGGAAAACAGGGGACCCCAAAATAATTAAAAAGAGCAGCAATGATCTGAGCTGAAACAAACTAATTTACTAAATATAGAATATATAATTACTAAATAGAGAAAGAGAGAGAGAGTGTCCAAAAGATGGACAGGCCTCACCACAGCGCTGAGGTGAGAGGCGTAGTCCAGTTGAGCCGATGAAGAAAAGCAGACGAAGAAGTGCAGGTGAAGAAGAGCATGCGGGGAAGAGAACATCAGGTGACCTTGCCAGGAGTTACATCTCCTCACTGACCACAAAGCCCCCTGGGGAATGTAGTTCTTCTTCTCCTCCAGACAGGCACCCGGAATTTAAGCATCAGCAGTCAAACCCCAGTGCATTACATGATGTTATGGTGTGGATTACCAATAACCAAAAATCATAAAACCATGACATTTGGTCATGGCAGAGGAAGGGACACCTGGGGGCTAGTCCATGATCCACACACACAACATTACATTAATATCCATTATAATCCAGCAAGGGCTGTGATTCAGTGGCAACATTTAAAATTCATTTACTTATAAATCCCTTCATATAGACAATATGTAATTATATACATGTAATTTCAGTCATTGGGTAGCTAGGGAAGATTCTTCTACTATGGCTAATATGGCTGATTGTTACCATCATGATACAGCTTCTGTCTAATGGTACAATTCACATCTAATTTGATGCTGCTGTACTTGGAATTATCCTCTATACACTGATCCTTCATCAATTGGTAAGAAAGACAGAGAGATTCAGAAAAAAATGATGGTTACCATCTAGGACTTTTGGTTCCTCAAAATAGTGTTTTGACAGAATTGTGAAAGCTAGTAACTGGCTTAGTGTGCTAAGTTACTTCTCCAGAAGTTGTACACTCACTGTTGATTTCACAGACTGTACAGATGTTTCAGTCCATACAACACAAGAAAGTTTCTTCAATTTTTCTTTCTGAAATGGGATAGAATGGACAAGGGCTACAATCTTCACATATAACACCAAAAGAAATTTTATGGAAAGGCAACACATTGTTTATAAATGCTGTTTTTCTGAACTACACAACAGGTTTGGATACATTACATTGGATGGTTCAAATGATTCAAGTCATGTCTGAGGTTTACTAAATCCAATCACAAATGAAATGCAAATGTATAAGTTGGGCTGAATTTCTACTATGTGAAAAGGCAACGTGAATAAAGCTAGCAGAAACTAGGAGTGAAAAGGACACAAAGAATTGCTTGGAAAAGTCGAGTGGGATAAGACCATGGAGAGAAGACGAGCCCAAGAAGGCATATTAATAGTAAAAAATTACATTATTATATATTTATATATATATATACAATATATATTATATATTATTATATATATATTAGCACATCCAAACAAACAGTAAATCAGGCAAAAATGCTAGGAGGCCTGCATGTGTGGATGAGGGGCTCCTGACCAAACTCAAACATCAAAAGGAATCATACAGAAGGTGGAAGAAAGGAAGTAGCCTCAGAAGAATGTAGAGACATTATCCAAGTATCTAGAGGTAACATTAGAAAAGCTAATGTACGAATAAAATTGAATCTGGCCAAAGAAGCTCATGAAGATCTTCAGGAAGTACATCAATAACAAAAGGAAGACTAGGTATACCAGGCTTACTACTGAATTAAATGCAAATGCAAAAAAGGTAAAAAAAAAACATCTAAAAGGCTGAGGTAGTGAGTGCATTCTTTGCCCCAATCTTTACCAGCACAAACATCCTCCAAGAACCTCAGTCCCATATAATGGGGTTTAAACTGGATCAAGGAAGATATGTGCAAGGTAGAACAGGATCAGGCCAGGAAATACTTAAGCATATGGGCAAACATAAGGCATAGAATCAGAGGATCATAGAATCATAGAATCCTTAGAGTTGGTAGGGACCTCTGAAGGCCATTTATTCCAATTCCCCTGAAATGAAGAGGGACATCCACAGCTACATCAGGTTGCCCAGGTCCTTATCCAGCCTCACCTTGAAAGGCTCCAAGGGACAGGGCATCAATCATATCACTGGGTAACATGGGCTCATCCAATAGATCATAGAATCATAGAATGGCATGGGTTGAAAAGTTCAGTAAAGATCTAGAACTAGAAACCTCTAGTTTCAACCTCCCCGCCACAGGCAGGGTCGCCAACCACCAGACCAGGCTGCCCAGAACCACATCCAGCCTGGCCTTGAATGCATCCAGGGATGGGGCATTCGAACCTCCTTGGGCAACCTGTTCCAGTGCATCACCACTCTCTGTGTGAAAAAATTGCTCCTACTATCTAACCTAAACCTCCCCTGTCTTAGTTTAAAACTATTTTCCCATTGTCCTATCATGATCCATCCAATCTACTATACATCCTTTGTATGCAGCAGGCCAACAAAAGGAATTGAACATACAGGTCATGCTTGTTTTAGTTTCAGTCCCTGGAGTGCCATTTTCTGCAACTTGTCAGTTATAGCAACATGCACAGTGCAATTAATGTTATTCTGATGCCCAAAAGAAATTATTAGTTCGACTAATTGCAGCTGCTTTCTCCCAGGAGACAAGGACTGGGGAAGAAAGAGAAAAAAAAAAAATGGGGAAGCAGTATGAAAAAAAATAGCATAGGGAAAGATCTCTTCATAATCATATTAAAATATTTGCTCCGTATTCAAATAATGTTATGTCAACAACCACAATGTAACTTCCAGAAGTCAACTATATTAACATACAAAATAATGTAGAGGACATATATCTTACAAAGATGAAACTGTGATTGAAATACATGAACTAAAAATTAATGTTTTAAAAATATTTTCCCAGTTTATTAATCAAGAAAATTACAAGACATTTTTCCTGTAATTATTAATGTAAGGAAAAAGATAATAAAAATTCCCAGAAGCTCCTTTCTCCTGCAGCAGTTTTTCAATTATTTTGTTTTCCTTGACTTTGTTTAGGTTTGACTCAGCACAGACCATGTCTTTGTGTAAACAAACAGAGGTTCCAATAGAGATTTTACACTATTAACTTCACAAGAGACCACACAATGAGAAAGGTAACTGGCACAGGCAAGTAGCTCTGTTGGCCTCATCAGCAAATAGCACTTCAAAAGCCAGCACAGGAGGTTCTGCAGTTTCCCTTTTGGCTGCCCAATTCCTGTCTGACAAAAAAAAGGTCAAGTGAAGCTGTGTATTTTCTTCCTTAGAATAGAGTCAGGTCCAGAGGGAAATTATTGTCTTATGGCTGTGAACACAAAAAGTGCTTAACATAAGACCCTTTATTTATGGGGTCACCAGAGGGAGCTTGGCAGCTCTCAGCTGAAGAAATTTCTAATCTTAGCATATTTTCATGTCTGCTAGCACAAAAATATAAATTTCGGCATATACTGGTACAGGTAGGAGAAGCATTACCTTTGTGATAGAATTAATTTTCACAACAGAAACAACATGGTATGTATCAGTTAAGTCATATAATGCATTCCACAAAAAAAGCCCATATTTGAAATCTTCTATCCTGATTCTGAGCAGAAACAGAACAGGGAATTCATACCTTCCTGTAGTCAAAATTGAAATGACACAGACTTTGTAACGAGCAGCCACAGTTGATCTACTTTCATTTCTAGGAAACTTCTCTTTGAATAGAGCCTCAGTATGCAGAATTTAATGCTATTTGTATTTATTTGGACAGATAACATAAGAATAAGCAAAAATTAGGTTGCCTAAGGAATTTTGGCAGCAAGATAGATGTTCAAAAATATAAGGGAATGTTTGGGGGTTTTATTTCATTATTTGGTTGGCTATGGAGCATTCAAAACTTAGCTTCTTTTTAAAGAAAATTTCAGCAGGGTTTCTTAACTTTTTTTGCATGTTCTGTTTTTCTCCCCTCACCGAAAGAAAATAATAGAATCATAGAATAGAATCATGTAGTCATATAATGGTTTGTGTTGGAAGATACCTTAAAAATCATCTCGTTTCAACTCCCACCCCATTCCCTCAACCCCACCATGGATAACGGTGCTTTTCACTGGATCAGAATGCTCAAAGCCTCATCCACCTTGGCTTCAAAAACCTCCAGACATGGGGCATCCACAGCTTTTATGGGAAACCTGTTCCAGTGCCTCACCACCCTTTGTGTAAATAATTTCCTCTTAGTATCTAACCTAATCTCTCATCTTTTGTTTAAAACTGTTTTCCTTGTCCTATCTCTATCAAACTGTATAAAAAGTCAGTTTCTGTCCTGTTTATAAACTCATAAACCAAATCAAAGAAACAGAGTTCAGTGGTGCAGTATGACTAGGACTATGCCTTGGTTACTATTATGGAAGAAAACTGGTGAGAGTCAGGCTGACCTTCTCAGTGGCATGATACATAACATGAGGCTGCAGCTTGGCACGGGAGATTCAAATTGGGTACCAATATAAATCTCATACTCAGGAGGACAGCATATAGCTTAAATGTAGACTCTCCGTCCAAGGAGGTTTTTACAAGGAGGTTTTTTAGCATCACAAACTCAAGCTACCTGATCCGCAGATCTTTATTTTGATGATAATCCTGGCTCTTACAATCAGCACCGGTATGATTACAATTTAGCATGACATGGAAAACATTGTAAAAATGAAAGATTATAAATCAGATGGCGAATTCTTTCATTCCTGAGGAAAAAAGCACACACACACATACAAAAAGCTGCACAAGAAAGCTATTCAACACAGAGAAACAAGGACCACAGAATCATAGAATGGCCTGGGTTGAAAAAGACCACAATGATCATCTAGATACAACCCTCCTGTCACAGGCAGAGTCGCCAACCACCAGACCAGGCTGCCCAGAGCCACATCCAGCCTGGCTTTGAATGCCTCCAGCTTTGAATGCTGGCTTTGAATGGGGCATCCACAACCTCCTTGGGCAACCTGTTCCAGTGCTTCACCACCCTCTGTGTGAAAAACTTCCTCCTTATATCCAACCTAAACCTCTCCTGTCTTAGTTTAAAACCATTTCCCATTGTCCTATCACTATCCACCCATGTAAACAGTCATTAATAATTTGTTTGCATCCTATTTTGTAATGATACATGATGAAAATTCAGTAACATTATGCAATAAAGAATGTAGTAAAGAAAATACAATGATGAAGGGTAAAGTTCTTAAAGTAGTATGCTTTTTTTTTTTTCCTTAAAAAACAACAACCTTTTCACAAGACTCCTTGCCCATTAAGAAATACTTGCCATATGAGTGTCTTTATTGCACTGGATGCCAATGCAACCTATCTAGAGAAAATATCTCAGGGAACCAACTGTTGAACAAACAAGAAGGCTTTCTTTGAGCATCTCTTTTCTGACTGAGAAAATAGTAACTCCCTTTAGTTAGTACTCTGCTAAATAGTGTTTAGATTCCTTTCCTGCTGCTCTATACAAGTTGAAAAGCTATGCTACATCCTTTCTGCATCCATGGAGTATTCTTTCACTAGGTGCAATAATTGTGACAATACATCTGTGATAACTACATCCGGACAACATTTTCCTAACAAACCAGAAATAATTTCTAAAGCTTTCAGTAATCTTGGACAAACTGCTGGCTATGTTTCAGTCAACCTGTATTCATATTCTGGGCACACTCCTCTGCAAGGTTTTGCTGACGCTTGTCCAGTGACACTTTTGCCAGGAAGTTTTTCAGTGTCATCTGGATGTCACATCAACTTGGCCTAGCAAGGCCAAAATCATTAATTTTCAGGTGAGATACATTTTTATGCCTCTTCATAATGGGATCAGATCCAAAACTCTTGAGTATGAGCCTATGGAATATAAACCAAAGAAAATAATAAAGCATCCTTCAAACCCTCTGGCAAAAAAATCCTGTTTTATGTAGCCTTTGCAATATGCAATATGCAATTGAGTATTTTTCAGAGTTTTGTTGCATGTACTTTCTGCTTTTGCTTGTCTTTTCACAATAAGTAATATTAAGCCCACAAGTCCTAGACAATCTCCTGAGAGAAGAACATTTAGCTTTGAAGTGGAGAAGAAAACTCAAAGTGGAATGGAATGGACCCTTTGCCTGACACATCTCTTGATTTTCTTAAGTGCTTTACTGAGTTAGATGTACATATCTGTCTAGGAAGCAAGACTGTAAATAAGTATTAGAAAGCCATGCAACTCTAATACAACATCAGCCCTTCTTTCTTAAAAATATGAACTATAGATATATATGTATACGTTTATGTGTACATGTTAAGGTTGAAAGTTCCCAGTAATGGACTGGGTGATCTTATGGGTCTTTGCCAATCTTATGATTCTATGATAATATTCCATTAAATTATTTGTGAAACAAAGCTGTGTAATTGAGTTCCTCCAAGTGGGAAAAAAATTGTACTCATTGACATTCCTCCATGCTTGCTGAACAGTTATGGAGACCAAATAGTGGATGTGAGCACAGTGAGATGGTGGGTGATGCCCTTCAGCAGTGGTGATAGTGGGTACAGATTTTTACAGGTGTGGCATGCAGGGTCTTGTTCATTGCTGGTGAAAATGCATAGCTAATGAAAAATATTTTTTAGTAGCTGAAAATTTGCTCTCTCAAATAATGTTGTTGTGTTCTTTGTATGTTTTCCAAGGAAATAAATAAGAGGCATTACTTTTGGAGCATCTGCACATCAGGGGAAGAGAGAAGGAAAGATGTGTCCATTAATGCGGACTTCAGTTTATCTTTGACAGTAACACAGATCATGGAGTTGTAATAAAAGTAAGCAAAAACAAACAATGCAAAATTCTAAATTTTGAATAAAGCTATATCAGTTGTTCAGATGAAGTGCATACAGATATTTCAGCTGAATTTGCTAGTAAATGCACAGAACTATAGACAGCTATTGAAAATGTTATAGAGAGATTTCAAGTTAGATTTGGTATCAAGCTTTTGTCGTTCAACCTTGATAATTAATTCTTGGTAAATCTAATTTTCAGCCCTTCTGACTAGCAGAAATTGTGCCCAAAACCAAATATTCAAATGAAAACAAAGTCACGTAGGAAATAACAGTACAATGAATAACAAAATTTGTGAGTTTATAGAAAAACAAATCATATCAGACAGAGTAGACTACTTTTTTTAGTAATCAGTGAATTAAATTAAAAACAACAAAACAGAGAACATATCTGAATTGCATTACAGTAACGGCTAAGGCATAGCAGGAAATTTCATTTAAATCATTTTTTTAAGTACAAAAATTATGAAAGAAGAAACAGGCTGTGGAGCCATAAAAGATGATAGCACATAAAACATGATAGCACAGCAGAAAGTTGGTGGGAAAAATTCAGAGAAGCACAAAAATCAACAATAGGCTCATTCTCATCAAGCTTCCTGGTAATGGCCTAACATAAGAAGGTGAGAAGCATGTAGAGGATATTCAAGGTAAGGGATGCTGCAAGCATACATGTATTCTAACGAAAAGGGATACTCATCAGCCATATAATTCAACAACAACAATCTGTAAGTTTGTTATGAAAATACAAGACAATATGCTGCTGTGGAAATAGGAAACATGGCATTATGTTAGGAATGATAACACTTGGGTGTTAAACTTAGCTCTCCAGTAGATTTTAGACATGACAATGAGTCAGGACTCCTAAGTCCATTGCATGTTTCCTTTAACTCAAATTGTTGGTTATTTGATGAATACAGACTCGAAATTCTTCACAACAGGAAACATTCTTATTCAGTATTTGCACAGCACGCAGGACACCAGGACATGTTCTGGACCACAGCCTCTGTCAACTCTTGTCATGCAAATAAAAATGGAGAGCAAAAGCATGACACCAATTCAAACAAAGTTAAAATTTACTTATACCTGCTCTAGCAAGAGGTTAAAATCTCATGTGGTTGAACAACTACCACGTGTTCCAAAATGAATATCCACAGTTCCTCTCCACCTTCTGCATGTAGAATCAGTCATTTGTTCACCATTCTTTCAAATAAGGAACAGAAAATGGATTTTACATATTTGAGAAACTGAATTCCTGTCTCTCCCTTGTATTTGCAATTGTTTGCCAAGAATTAGAAGCAATTCCAAGGAAGATGGTGTAAAAAAAAAAAACACCTATATTTTCCAGTGTCTGCATGATAACACTAACAAAACAGTGTGGAGAGGATATTAAACTTCATGCATCAAGATTTATTCCATTCTCTGTTACTGAAAGTGGAGTTCGTTTACATTTCATATAGAGTAAGAGGCCAATTTCCAGAAAGCAGGTACTTCACTGAATGTTCACTATATACATTACAGTATGGTAACTTGCTCACATTGCCTTACTTCTGCCAGAGGATCTCTCTAGACCATCTTTTTATCAGTCACAGTCATCAACATGATACAAGACTCAGAAGGTGCTTGCAATTGGTCTTTGTAACCCCAATTTGACTCTGAGCCAATAATATCCATGATAGCATGAAACATCACACATACTTGGAAATAGAAGCAAAAGTAAACAGCATGATATAATTTAAAGAAATAACATTTACACAATAACATGAACTCCTTGAGCTCAAAGAAGAATAAATACAGGCAGTACATCTATTAGCTGCAAATGAATAAAACGGTGTTTATAAAATGAGTAATTTGGATCTGATTAATGTTTATGAATGTGTTTACATAAGAATTGGATATTAACCTATAGCTTTAAAGGGTTTAATTAGCCTTGGAATATTGTCTCAGTATACAATGAAAAATAGCTAATTCACAAAAGGAAAATGCAAAAGAAATCTGCAAGCCCAAATGAGGTCAATTAATTACGCAATTTACATAAATTTAAATGGTTATTTTAAGGGCAGTTCTGACATTTTGCACTTGCTATTCCCATCACACCAAGAAAAATACTTTTCTGTCACCCTATTAATATGATACATCAATCACCTCGTGGGATCACAGTGCAGAAGAACACTGCAGTGTAACGGCTTCTACACACAAGCTTTCTGAACCGTGCAGAATCTAGCATCCCATTTCCAGCTGTACTATCTTATCAGCAGCAGATGCATTTACAGCCTGTTATAGCTTCATTCTTACCTCCAAATGGAGAAAATAATATGAAATATGGCTTCATCCCCATTACATTTTTACACCCTGAATACCAAACAGATGGTAACAATTACAGATGGGAGGATATTTCTCACACAAGATGCCAAATGGTGCATAGCTCACCAATAGAAATCTGGAACACGTCACTTAATGCATTTAATTTATCCTAATCTGAGCTGGTAAAAAAAGGAAGAGGAGCTTGGCCAAACACTTTCATATTCCCATGGTTACCCTGAGAATGCTACAGCAGATAACTCATCTGAATAGAGCTGTGTCCACACAGCCCTTTGCCCTTTTTCACTTCCCATCATAACCACCACAGCAAATACTTATTTCCAGAGGAGACCCTTGAAGGAGTAAAAGGTGTGTATGGCTCTGTACTGGTTGAGCAGCTGCTGATCTACCAGACCACAGCCATGATTCAAGAGGTGTTGTGTTATTAGATCAGGACAGCCTGAAACAGCCTTTGGTCTTCAACTCCATTACCCTACAAAGTTATATTCTTTCAGTTCATGTCTGCTTTGATGAGAATAATGTGGGACTTTCATCCAAGACTGAAAAATAAAAATGCTGCTGTTTCACAAAAACTTTAATTTTAATGTAATGTTATATTGCACCTACTCTGAAATATTTTACAACAGGCTTCATGAATTATAATACTGTAATTTAATGCAACCTTCTATTTTGATCCTTTTCTCCTTAGTATAATCACTAGTTTTAATCTCACTGTATTATTATATTTTAGGTACATAGTAATACCTAAACTAAACTAAAAACTGATGTAAATAAGCATTCTTGACCCAGTGAAATAGAACTGACTTACAACAGTTAAAAAATAAAATTTTCTACATGATATATGTCAAATGTTATTATGGAAATGATAATATAAAATAAAATCTTCAAAACTGAAATAACCTGAAGAAAATAATAAGAAATTGTTTGTTGTATTTTTTTTTTTTTTTAAATCAGGAATATTTGAAATTTAAAAAAAAAAAAAAGCTTTAAAATTGATAGTAACATGAAAGTCTTGAAATACATATTCACAGAAATTCGTAAAACTTCCAGTTTCCAAATGCAGTTGAATTGCTACATGTCATTTCATTTTATTTAGATTCTTTTCAATGTCTGCCTTTTTTTTTTTTCTCTAGATGAAAGTATATTTCAAAATGAAAAATCTTTAACTCCACTACGATAGAAAGTGTTCATTTAGAAAAGGTCATTTTCATTCATTCCAATACTTTTCCCCTTGCTATTTTTGCTAAACTGAGTCTTTTCTTTCAAACATTTGTGAATGCACCATTCTAATAATATCATAGAGCAGATAAGCAGATAGCTTTCCCTAACTCATTGCTTTTCTTCTGTTACTTGTAACTGAAAAATTCTTACAAACAGCACAGCCAGTAAGCTTTCCCTCATTTAATCACTTACTAGCCCATTTTGCCTTTGTTCCACTTCTGTGTACCACTAAGTCTCTTACATATGTTATTGCAATTGCTGAAAAATGGCAACAGCAGAAGTTACCTCCCCAGCTTTCCTGTACTGCGGATTTCTCTTTAGGAACTGCTTGTTCGGCACCCACAGTCTTTCCATCAATCTCCAGATCAGCCTAGTCACGTAGAAAGCAGTACTTCCAAACAGCTTAAAAGAATAATATGTTAAAAGAAGAGGAAATGATTAAAACAACCAGCAGCTAGTAAAAAAAAAAACAACAGAGAAGATCTACAAGATCAGGAGACATTATTTTCACAAATTTTATCTTTCCTCCTGCAGTGCTTCAGGACGGAGTGTGTTTTGGTTCGAACTGTCCAGCAAAACCCTTTTCATCACAACATGGGTTGCTGAAATCAGAATTTCCTCTTCTTGACAGTCTTATCAGCCAGAAATCCTTGAGACCCTGCTGGGCTTGTGACAACTTGAAAAATGTGAAGAACTGCCAACAATTTGGCAGTTAAACTATTCACTAAGACTGCACTTGTTGGATTTCTTTATCCTCTGAGAATGTGCTTGAAACACTAAGTCTATGATTTAAGGGTCTTTATTCTCATCTTTCCCCATCCTCTTCTATGAGAAACCTGGAAGATTTCTTTTCTTCCTGAAGGCAGAACAAAAAAATCAAAAGTTTTACAGAATGGGTATATGCCATGACCTTCCCAGCTGTAATTCAGTGCACTATCTAATCTGAAGAATTTAAAAGCTCCAATATATCTTTTAAGGTTTATAATCCTCTGAGAATTACTCCTTGGCTCCTGCAAGGATACAAAGCTGAAAGGAATGGCCAGGGAGCTAAAATTCATCTGCAACATGGAGAGAAATGCAGAGTTCAAGCTTGTCTTTTCAGAATGAAGTCAGTGCTTTATCTGTTGTACTTTTTGCAGAAAAAAAAAAAATAGCTGACATGCTCGGATAAAGGACTGCAATTTAAAGGATATATGGTCTTTCTAGTGAAGTTAGTCAAGAAGAAAAGTTTAAACAATTCTAAGCTATCTTGCCTGCATCTTTGGCCATTCTTATGCCTTTAAAAAATCATGCTAGTCATTTATTCAACTGTGGAGAATCCATATTAACACAGCATCTTTCTGAATAAGCTGAATTCTGGCACAGATGGCTCAAGTAGCACGAAACCCTCTCCAAAAAAACAAACACAACTTCCATGCTGCTCTGTGACTGAATGTGGAGTCCTCCAGGCACGTTGCCTCTGTGCTACTCCCTACCCTACCATATTCCCTGCTCTCCCAGTTACTGGAATCAACACTTACCACATGGGTATTTTTCAGAAATAGGTGCCATGTTTGCAAAGTACAGTTCTTGCTCCTGGGCATGTAACAGTTGCTCTGTGCCCTGGTTATGAATTTAATGAACTCAACTGTTACCAAAGGTGCTACCTACTGCATTTGCTTATGTTGAAGAATATATCAGCTCACTCCTAAGAAATGATGGGCAGAGAGACCCCCAGGTGAGAGTGGATCCAGGATACAAAGATTTACACTGAATTTGGCAAAAGTGATTTTGGTCCACAAAGGTTTGAAATGTCCACGCTACCAAATTTTCCTTCCAATTCTGTGCAGAATTTCCAGCTATGTCATAGCTGACAAATTAGAGTTGAGGCACAAGTCTGAACACTGTTCTGAGACTGTCAGTACAGATTAATTATTAGCACAGTTTTGGCATGTTTTTTTCCCAGGCTAGCCAGCACTTTTTCAGGCAGTGCTAAGGTGTATTTCAGGATTTTTCTCAACAGACTGTAGTGATGAGGCCACTGTATGGGGAAAGAACTGACTATATGAATACAAAGAGAACTGTGCCATTCGCCTTCAAGGGCAGGGTGCAAGCCCTTTCCCGTATGATCATCAAAGATATCCCCAGCACAGTGAAAAAAAAAAATTATGAGATTGTACTGGCTGCTTGAGAGTATTGGAGGACTGTGTAGAGCCAAGGCACAAAAATGTGATACTAACTCAGCCATTCTGATGCATTCAAAGGTTCACACAATGAACTGTGACCGAAACTGCAACTAGTTATTCTTTTTTTGAGGTGACTCACTAAAAAGAAAACTCAGGAGTAATTTTATATTCATGTAACTCGTAAAATCAATTTTTTTCAGACATGGGACTGCACTAGTGAGAGAGTTATTTAGCAGATTCCCAGCTTCTGTAAATCTGCTCCACTGCTATTAAAAAAAAAATAAAATAAAATAAAAATTAACTCCAAGGAAAATGAACATAGACAAAGACAATCAAGCCATTTTTTGAGAAGGTGGTGGGGATTATTCCTGGCCATTCCCCGTAAAAAAGTAAAATGGAATTTTGGAAAGGCATGAAGCCTTCCAAATGCAGATATAAGCCCATAAGTAAAGCAGAAAGAAACCTAAGCCAAACATAGATAATGAAAACTCACAGGGGCAGAAGAATAAAGGAGAACAGGAGAGGTTACCAGTAATCCTACCTAACTCCAACAAATCACTTTTGGTAGAGTTGTGGCTCGAATCAAATTGAAGAAGTCTGCATTTACTGAGCGTTTCCTCCAGTCTCCCTTTTCTCACGTACCTTCATACTCATCCAAAAAATCTATAAAAATAAAAGACACTTTTTCTTGAATTCTTGCTAAATCTCTTTGACAAAAGGGACTCTTCAAGGGTGTTTCAGTACCTTAACTTGAACAGTAACTAAGCATAAAATGGGTGCTTTTGGACTAACAGTTTCTGGATAAGTATTCAGAATTAACAGAATTGCATCCAAATGCACTGATAAGGAAAAAACAAACAAAAAAACAAAACAAAACAAAACAACAAAAAAAACAACAACAACAACAACAAAAAACACTGAGATAGTGTGTTTGGGGTGATTTATGATTGAATTTCTGGGTTTTGAGCAAGACTAGAAAGGTTTTTTAAGGTCTCTGTGAAGGCATAATAATATTTTCATCTAGGCATTATGCAAATTAGAGAAACAAGTTTTGAGAGAAGAAAGATACATTTCTTAATCAGAAATTCATAGAAGTTTTTCACATAATGAAAATACAGAGTTATTTCTACCTGGGAGCTATATGTAATATTGCAGGGACAGTACTACCTTGTGTGTTAATTTTGCTTTGATTAAACCATTTAGTTACAAGCAATTACAGAAAATGACCTCTAAAATATGAAAACAGTCACTCTTTACTAGCGTTTTCTAACTCTCACCTTTGGTGGACAGACTCATCAGCCTCAGGTGCTACACCAGCCATCTTCTCATGCTTCAATCATTTCAATCTCTGTTTGAATTGTAAGCCTAAAAGCAACTGAATGCATCCTGCCTGGTGGCAGTCAGACTGACTAAGTGAAGTCTGGGAGAAGGCAAGAAGCTGCTTAAGCTTGTGAGCTCGATTAAGTGGTTGACAATGAAACCTGCTAACACTGCTCCTTAGAAAATATGGGAGGTTTTTGCACACTAGTTAGACCTGGCAGATTAAAGCTCTGTGTGTAGAAGAACCTGGGTGTTCTAGTGGACTACAGGTTGGCCATGAGCCAGCAGTGACCAAGAAGGCGAATGGTATCCTGGAGTGCATTACAAACAGCGTGGCCAGCAAGTCAAGGGAGGTGATCCTCTCCCTCTACACTGCTCTGATGAGGTCAAATTTAGAACATTTTGTTGAGTTCTGGGCTTCCCAGCTCAAAAAAAAAATGGGTATCCTCTCCTAAAGGAGTCCAGTGGAGCACCACAAAGATGGTAAAGGCTTGGAACATCTCCTGCGTAACGAAAATCTGAGTAACCTGTGTCTGTTAAGCCTCAAGAGAAGAAGACTGATGGAGGATCTGGTTAATATTTATACATATCTGAAGAGAGGTGGGAGGAAATGGATGAAGCCAGACTTTTCTCAGTGATGCACTGCAATAGGACAAGCAGTAATGATCTAAAACTCGAACACAGGAAATTCTATACAAACATGCAAACATGTTTATACATGCAAACTTCTTTATAGTGAGAGGAAGAATTCTGTGATTCTGTGATTATTACAGATTTGTTGTCCTTTATTGAAAAGGAAAGTAAAAAAAGGAAGGAAAAAAATAGGGCAGGCAAGCAGGAAGGAAGGAAGGAAGGAAGGAAGGAAGGAAGGAAGGAAGGAAGGAAGGAAGGAAGGAAGGAAGGAAGGAAGGAAGGAAGGAAGGAAGGAAGGAAGGAAGGAAGGAAGGAAGGAAGGAAGGAAGGAAGGAAGGAAGGAAGGAAATTTCCATAAGGAAAATTTAATAATGCCTTTTGTGAAATGTCTTTTCAGTGTCTGAGCACTGAGATTTCCAGAGGTATTTGACAAAGTCTGTTACCAAACACTTATGATTAATTTAAATAGCCATGGGATCAGAAAGAGTACTTTGACTGGGACTTCCTGAGCCAGAGATGGTGTTTTACCTTTCAATAGATTGATAAGCTTTTCTTCTTTTCTTTTTTTTTCTTTTTTTTTCCACTTTTAATTTTAGTATGTGTAATCTTTTGGCTTCCATTGCTTAAATTCTGTTGGATTTCTTTGCAATAGGAGATTATCATTTTCTATTTATCTTCTCCAGGTCAGTTGTGACCATGCAGACTCTCCTGATCAAGCATCTATTTAGAAAATTGGTCTTATTCTTTTCTCTTAGTATCTGCAGCTGGACCTTTCAGAGAAATCACATAGGGCTTCATTCATATTAAAGGTTACCCTGATTCCTCAGTATTGTGTATTTTGTGGGATTTCTCTGACAGATTTCCTAGCATTTAATATGTGAAGTTTAACTGTAGCGTAACCTATTGAAACACATAGCTGAGAAACTGCTGATGACACTCTTTGACTTTTAAATTCTGCTGGCATTATTAACTTTCAGATCATCTGGCCTGTCAGGCAATTAGCTGAGGTAGGCTTTAAGTCCTAACTGATATCCTTCAGTGCATGTGTTTTCTAGCACTAATTTAGCCTTATTTTAACAGAACAACTACTTCAATAGATGAACATTTTAAGCATTCTTCATCAGATCCCTACAAAGTTTCTAATCAACTTATGTAGGATCTAAAGTCATAAGACATGTATGAAATCTAGAGGTTATTTTTCACAGTTTGTTACCGGGTCTTAGTAGATTTCTTAGCAAGGTCTGTGAAGTAGTCTGTAAAGAAGAGTGTCATCATAACCACTCACTCTTGAACCAGTATTTTCTAATACCTGGTGATGTTGAAGCCTCATGAATAAAAAAGGATGATATTTCACTACCCCAGTTTGATGGGGTTCTTCTTGGTAAGACACACATTTAGAGGCATGTATCACCTTTTGCAAACAAAACTACAGGCTTCATTTCAGTATTTTTGTTTTTCCTCTCAGAATGTATTACTTGTGATTTTTACTTAATGCCCATTCTGAAGAATTTAGATTCATTGACAATAAAATGATGGGAAAAAAGAGGAAAAAGGAAGATATAAATGACCACATGTATTGACAATTTTCTTTGACTGAACCTGAAACAACTACTTTAGTACTTCTGTACTAAAACTACTAGAGATTTTTCTCTGTTATCTGCCACACGCTGCAACCGCCTCACTCTCAAAGCTCTATTGCATATCTGTCATACTTCTAACTCAACATTATCTAAACAGCACTGCCCACTCATAGCACCTTCATAGGATCATTGAATTGTTTGAGTCGGAAGTGAACCTTAAAGGTGATCCAGTCCAACTTCCCTGCAATAAACAGACACCTACAGCTAGAGCAGCCTGATCTGAATGTCTCCAAGAATGGGTAATCCATCACCTCTCTGGGCAACTTTCTCCTTCTGTATGTTATATTTGTAGTTTATTATGGAAGTATTTAGGTGGCGAATCTCAAAAAATATATTAGAGATATTTTTTATAAGTTGAATACTGTATAATTTCTGAATACTGTTTTTCCATGCTGTTTCTGATACACTTCTTCACTAGTATTTGAGGTTATGAGCAACATTTTTTTAATTACAGAAATGTTCAAAACATTCCCAAAGCATATTAGATTTCCTTTTTCCATTCACAGCTGTAATATATTTCAGAGCAACATCCACATTCCCTTTGACATGTTTGACAAGATATGATATCATGTTGCTGTGTTTTCCACCCTCTCCACCTCATGATTAAAAAAACCCTAACATTAAATAGATCAGATCAGATGTGGTGTTATTCTAAGAAAATAAATCTTTCACTATGGATGGGCAAATAAAAGAAAAAGCATTAATACTTCGGTCAGAGAGGCTCTTTAGCATTCATTTGAAAATAAACTGAATTCTGAAAACTTCAGGGAAGACTACAAAAGCTGGGAGAAGGTCAGGTAAAACTCATTTCAATCAAATTTATTGTAAAAGATTTATATTTTTCATACCTGAACATATATGTGAACATAATATAGAATCAGTAATGCAGGGTTTTTTAATTACAAATGCAACAAAGGGTATCAACGTGGTTTCAAACAATTATTAAGTAAATTCTGTAGGGAAGATAATAGCTTTTTTATTTTTTTTTAACTTACTGTTGTACATTGTTAGGGAAAAACTGTAGATATTCAGATTAGATATTCATATATAAAATAAGTAAATTTCAGGCTAACTATATTTAGAATCTTTTTATTCAGATCAGCAGGTTGATGTTGGGTTGGTACTTCATCAGAAAGAAATACGGAGTAACACATAGAGAAAAGGTGATTTGCTCAGAATTTGTATCAACAGGCAAAAATAAACATAAAATGCAAACTCCTGAGATCCAAACCTCTTATGTAAAATATAAAATATGTGATCAGCTGAAGTGTACATGTGTGGGGGGAAAGAGTGTGTGAGCATAGCTTTTTTTATTCTATATGTAAGAGCACTGATAAAAAACTGGAGTCTTACATTTGAATACTTCCCTAATTCCCAACCTCAGGAATACAGGGTTGCTTCACATGAAAAGCCTCTCAAACTATGCTGTAGGAGAAATCCTGTTTACTGTGAAAAAATAAGAGTCCTAATTTTATCCCTATAAGGAATAATAATTTCATAAAAATGGGGAAAATAAAAGCCTTACATTGGGAGAATGAGTTCCTATGCACCTCCACCAATAACTTACACCATTAGATCACATTCCCAGGGGAATAATTGCATGAGCTAGTAGAAGTAATGAGCTGTTAGTCTCTAGTGAACCAAACAGTGAAACAGCACAAATGGGACGTAAAACATCCTCTGTCAGTGTTCAAATCATAAGAATTTGCCTATATTCTTTTTATCTCTGATTTTGAAGTGTCAGAAATCTGGGGGGGCGGGGGGAGGAGGGTAAGGAAATAGTTATTCTCATGAGATTTCTAGTGTAAAGTAGATTGGGAATGTGTACCATTATCACTGTGCATTTATCTTTGCCTCTGTCTAATCTCTCTTTTTCTGAAGGCAGACAAAAGAAAAACAAACAAATGAATCAACAACAACAACAACAACAAAATCATGAAAAACATCCAAAATACATACAGAACTTGATTTTATTCACTGGAAAAGAAAAAAAAAAAAAAAAAAGGATCAAAACACAAGATTATTCAAACTCCATATCAGGTTTGCATGTTAGGCACATCCAAGATGGAAGTGCATATTTCCACCCTAATAGCAGCACACACTCAATATTCCATTATGAGAGCTGTTTCATCCTTAGAATTGGGACACATGGCATTTCTGATCATGCCTCATCATTTATGGGCTCTGCTGAATTAGGATCTAAATAACTCAAACAGACTTTGGTTATCTTTTTATCTATCTAATTATCCCCACCTCATTAACAGAAATAATAAAACTCTACCACTTTTGCTTTGGCAAAATACTGACAATGTTCTTCCTCTTGCAGCTGAAAGGAAAGTGTCTGGGAGTAAGAGCAGCAAATAACCATTCACCCATGATAATGACTTCCTATGTTTTATATGTAAAATGTAGGACCAACAGAATACCTTTTTATCTGACATGGAAACGGTAATGAAAAAATAACTTACTATTGATTTTCCCCCACACAGAGCGGCAAAGGCCTACGTCTACTAAGTACATCACAATTTTATTGCTAATTTGAGTCTAAAAGAACTTAACTGCTATTAATTAAATGCAAAATAAACTATTTTTAAAAATCCTATTAAAAGAAACAAACAAAAAAAAGAAGAACAAAACAAACAAGTTAGTCTTATTTTATTTTAATTCTGTTAAGGAATCAGAAAAATAGCAGTATCTCAAATTCTCTATATTTATTTATATACAACAAAGATGATGAATTATTTCTGGTCACATTTTGGTTCTTGGATCAATACTGATCTTCCAAGAGTAAGAGGAGAAAGAAATCATCTTAAATCTAAAATCCTATGAATCAGATTAAAGCAAATAAAAACTAATTGCCATTAGGAGTCAGTGATTTAACAGCCACTTAACAGTGGATTTCTAAATGGAAAATGAGAATTTTGGAATTACATATTGTGTCTTAACCTTGTCTGTGGCTACTTTGGTAAATAGTAGCTAATCACACAAGGTTCCTTGGATAGTCATTGGAGATACAGGTGTCTCATGAGGGTGTTTAAACCACAGTCTCAGTGCTTTGATTTATCTCTGTCAGTGCAGGAAAATAAAAGGATCCCTTCTTCCAAACCATTTCCTATTTTTAATAACAGAAAAAATAGAGGAAACCCTTTTGAAACATGCATTTTTCAGGTAATTTCTCCTGATACAACTAAATCAATTTAGATGTCAATCAATTAATGAGATACTGAAGTTACCAAATGTTATGATTTTCATCAAATATTTCAAATTAATCATAAGAATTGATTTGTAAAGGTATGAAAGATTTTAACAACAATAATCAGTAACTAATACCAATAATACCAATAATAGAGGGAATTAAAGGGGTAAGTTATAGATTTTAAAATCAATAGGACTCATCAGATTTCATAACGCTAAATAAAAACTAATCAAGTCAAATTCAATAGCTCATTTTAAAGAATTATTACCTCATCCTTTTGAGAAATACTTGAGAAAACCTTAATCCAGGCTGTTCTGACTCACTGCGTTTAGCTATTTGTAGTTTTGAATGCAGCACTGCAGGAAAACACATTGAATGCTGAAAAAAACTAGTGCCTGAATAATTAGTTTATTTATTTTGCAAGTAAAATAGCAATTGGACAAGCCTTAAAGTGTTGTTTTGTCTAGTTTTCCAAAATTTATGAGCAGTGGAGAAGATAATCTTAAAAAAACGCTGAATTCTCATGACAGTTTTACACCCTACATTTAAGACAAGCAAAGTATATTTTCAGAAAACATGATTGAGTTATGTGTACACAGGATTGCAAGGAATTTGTATGCAGCATAAGCCTTCTAAGCTGTATATTCTGTAGTCTATATGAGTAAATTATTTATTTAGGTTGATACCATTCATTGCCATATAAAACCTTGGGATCAGTTCAGTTGCCTGAAAAAGAAGAAAAAAAAAGAAAACAAACAAAAACACAAGCAAAAACAAACAAACAAACAAAAAACAGCCAGTGCTGACTAAGAGGATCAAGAGTATTCAGAACAGTCACAAAGAATAACCAAAACATTCCAGTGTATCTGAATTATTACTAGGAACTGAAAGAGGTCTTCACCTTCCTGATAACTGGAGATCAAAGAGCATATCCTCAATACACAATGTTATACAATTCAGTACAAGAAAGATAATACAATACAGTATGATATAACAAAATCACCTGCAGAATTGGAATTTTCACAGGTAATGGTTTCACTCTTGATGAATCTATTCATTTAGCTAATTTTAATTATCAACCCCTCAAATTTCCCCTTCTGGAAACCCTTTGGAGTGTTTGTCACAGACTTTTTATATCCACATCACAGTTACGATAAAAGTTTCTCATGGGCCCTTTTTGTTTTCCTTTATCTCCGTATTGCTGACTTCACCACTCATCACATTCCTTACTTTTTCTTCATCTTGTTGTGAGAATCCTTCTTTGTTTTTTTTTGGCTCAAAGCTTGCTTCCTGAAGTTTTTCTTGTGATAAGACTCTGAGTGACTTGTCAAGGAGGCAACTGATGGGTGCTAACTGTGTGACAATCGATATCGCTTTGGGAACATTTGCAAGCCCCTTCCCCTAGAGCTGCTTGCTCTGTAGAAGAGCGGAAGAGAGTGCTCAGGAGTGTTCACTGGTGGAAGATCTGGCCTGTGGCCAAACCACTCCAGCTAAATATGGAAGGCTGGGGGATGATACCATTGTATCTTGCAAAGGCAAGATGCAAGTTGGTGCCTCCCTGCTTCCTCTTATCTGCTGGCAAGGCCAGAAAGATAAGAACAAAGGAGGTTCCTGCTGAGATCCCAGAGCCAGAAGCTGCCACCGCAAGGAGAACTGACTCAACCACCTTGGGTTTGAGCTGTCACTCAAAGGAGAGCTGCCTCGACCACTTTGGATTTGAGCTGTCACTCCAAAAACAGCTGACTCAACCACTTTGAAGCATTGAAAAAGGGCCATCATCACCATGGTCGTCGTCGTCGTTGTCAACAGAACAACTCTGCCTGACAACCCACCGCTACTGAAGATCACAGACTGAACTGTGAACCACGCTGGATCCATGGTGGTGACTATGTCCCTCTTGCTGCCTATAAAGACTCCTTGCCTCTTCTTTCCTATCTATCTTTTCTATTGCCCTCCTTCCCTTCCCCAGTACCCTAATTCATAATAGTGTCCGTCCTCCCCTTCCCCATTTCCCTGATTAAGATTTGTAATAAACTGTTCAGACCAACATTTGAACCGTTGCTTCTTAATCTCACGCCGGGTATATAGATAATAAAAGAACCCCCTCTCCCTCCTATAAATTGGAGCGAGACACTTGTAGAACACCTCTCATTAATGTTGTGCTCTACCACATAAATAAATTCCTCTTGGAAAGAATTTCGGAGGGTTGAAATCTAGAGGTGTGCAGAACAATAGGTTTCTTCTTGTCTATTTACTAATCCATTCTGTGCCTAATTGATAGTTCAGGGATCTCTGTACAGAAAACCGAAAGAGCAATACCCTGCCACTGTGAACAAAGTTAATCTCCAGTGACCTCTAAAAGCACCTAGCTCCAATCAGTAATATATAGGGAGTCTCTTTTAAGCAGTCTAGAACTAAATTTTAGATATCTAAAAGGCAAATTATCTATATTAATACCATAGCACCAACTGTAGTGTGTGCTAGGTTAGAACATTCTGAACAGATGAATATAATTCTTTAACAATTTTTCTATATATATGTATGCTTTCAGTCCCTTTCAAAAGATATTTCTTAAGAGCCATGTCCTGCTTCATCTACATATTGACATCTATCTGAATCCATTATTATTACCATATTATTACCATCTAGACTTAAATATTTTTCTCCTGCTTTTTGATGATTTAATGAGTTTTCAAAAATTTCATAATTAATATTTATTAACTGGAAATAATTCTGAATTTCTAATTGCCTAGTAAGGGAGATTAGAAGGATTTTTACAACAAGGCAGTTCAGAGCCATGGAAGATTATGTTACTACTTTCTCTCTATATATATTTTATTTTTTTTAAAATTTGGATTGTCTCTTTTGCACCTTGGTGGATTTCTTAGAATAACATGTCTGTAACTGTGTGTTTCTTTTCACCCAGTAGTAAGATGTGTATGGGAAGCCACGACAGTAAATGAAGCCTCAGCTTATAAATTGTGTCAGATTTGTCTTGACTCCACAAAGCACAGGTGTTTCTTGATCACACTTCTGAGATTAGTCAGGATGGCTGAAGTATAAGAGAAAATGAGGGAGCAGCAACAAGCAGCAGTTCCAGGATGGGATGAGGATGAGGTGGCAAAAGCTACATACTACAGCAGGCTCTGGAAAAAACATCAACAAAAGAATTCCTGTACATAGACTTGTGACCCATCAACAGTCACAGAGTTCTTTCTACATGCAAATTAAGCCTATGTTTTTGAAAGGGAGGAGAGATTTATTAAAGGCTTGTATTACAAAGGTCTACAGAAATGCCACATTATAGAACTATAGAATGGCTTGGATTGGAAGCATCCTTGAAGACTGTATAGTTTCAACCCTCCTGTCACTGACAGAGTTGCCTCAGACTAAGTCAAGCTGCCCACCCCATTCATCCTGTCCTTGAATGTCTTCAGGGATAAAGAATCCACAACTTCTCTGAGCAGCTTGTTCCAGTGCCTCACCTCCCTCTAACATCCAGTCTAACTCTCCTCACCACCACTTAACATCTAGTCTAAATCTTCCTTTTTTTTAGTTCAAAACCATTTCCATTAAATCCCTCTTGTTTATATGCTCCCTTTAAGTGCTGAAAGATTGCAGTGAAATCTTCCCAGAGCCTTCTCTACTCCAGGAGAATTCCCTCAGTCTGTCTTTGTAGGAGAAATGCTCCAGCTCTCTGATCATCTTTGTGATCCTCCTCTGGACCTTCTTCAACATCTCCACGTATTTCTCATTCTGAGGGACCCAGGCCTGGATGCAGTACTCCAGATTGGGTCACACAAAGGCAGAATAGAGGACAATCCCCTGCCTCTCCCTGATGGCCATCCTTCTGTTGATGCAGCCCAAGATACTGTTGTTCTTCCAGGCTGCAAGCATGCACTGCTGACTCATGTCCAGCTTTTCATCCACCGGAATTCCCATGTCTTTCTTTTCATGGCTGCTCTCAGTGAGTTCCTTGCCTCGCCTGAACACATATCTGGGATTGCCCCAACTCAAAGCCTTGTACTTGGCTTTGTTGAACCTCAGTAGATTCACATGGGCCCAATTTTCAAGCTTATAATATCTTCAAAGATGTTTACTGACAGTTGGAGTTAACTATTCCCAAAACATACGTGTTAAAATTGCTGATCTTTTATAAATTGTACACTGTAGGATAACATAACAGTATAGCTGACTTTCTGCATGTGAGGTAAATGGGAAATATTAATAGACTGACGGGAAAAAGGAATCCTCACTTCATCTGCCGTGGTATTGTTTTATTAATATTATCAGTTGTTACATCTTGTTAACTGAGGGACAAGTGTTTGAACAGACCCTTGCAAAGGCCAGACTGTGGGTGAAAGAAAGTAGTAGCGTGCTCAGCCCAGGAACAGAGATTTTGACTGTTACAAATGATGTCATACAGGATTTTGTACAGACAATGTCCAGGACATATTCATCTCTTTTTAGTGTGGTTTACAGAATTAAGGTAGTGTGAAATGCCTCATTCCTTCTTGCACTGCTATTGCTATCAAAATTAGATCTACAAATCTTCAGTCTCAGATTATGCTGCTTCTAATCTTTTGGACACTGAGTCAGTTGCTGAGTAAAGCAGGAAATATGGAAAAAATCACAAGAAATTACTGTATTTTTTACAGCATAAACTGAGTTGTTTGAACACCTCAAGTTATTTAATAGACTTTATATTAGCAACTTCACTATAAAGGAGGAAAACGTTCAATTTTAAAGAAAAGACTTAACGTATAGAAAAGGAAAGAATCAGCATTTAAAATGAAACAACAATATTTCTGGATTTCTGCTGTGATTTTTGTATCCTATGCTTAATGTATATTCTGAAAATTTTGGAGAGTAAAAATGGTCTGGGTCTCAAAATTTTTACTTAAAATTTTTAATAATCTTGTATGTCAGTACATCCACTCGTTGTAAGGTTTTGGATGTTTATGCTTTCACACAAAGTGCTTGATATTGATTGAAATCATTTGAATAACATTTTAGGTAATATTCACACTCACAAAATTCATGTAGATCCATATGTCTATGCAAAAAGAGGAACAAACATTCTTAAAGAAAAATCACTAAGTCTAAGTCATCACTTTAGTGCATGAAAGTTACAAAAATGCCGCCTCTCCTCTGAATAAATGTTTTCCTGATTGTTATCATAGGATCACGACCAACTCAGCTACTGAGCATCCTACGTCAATGCAGAGTGTTACTGATTTTAGTCTGATTCTGTGTTACTGAAAACAAGAGCAGAATTGGAGACAAATTCAGAACAGAGGGGACACTGATCTGTGACAGTATGGTGATTCCTCTGTTTCTGTGCTATTGAATAGCATCACGTTTGAAAGTCATTGAATTAAAATGAATATGCTTGGATAGATATGTGAGGCTTTTGCAAACCACAGCACAAATTGTGTCAAATTGCTATCTGAATGATTCAGCCAAAAGTTCTAAATGACTCGGTCACACAATCCACAGAGCTTATAATTAAAAGTATGCAGGTGCATGAATGCGGGTGCATTTTTCTCAGATATGCTTCAGAGACCTATAAAAGCCTCAGACATTACAAGAGATTTGCCGAATTAACCATAAATAATTCAGATAGTCTGAGAACCTTTGCATCTGCTGTTTTGCAGAGAATCTGCATGTACTGTTATTAACTTTACTTCTTCCCACTATAATTATTTTTTAACACTCCCTTGCTATTTAAAAGGAGAGCAGGTATTTGAAAGAAAAGCTCTTACACCCAAAAATTAATATAATAAAATTGTTCAGATGTGTTATGCCAAGCTTCTCTAAGATATGTCAATAGATTATTTGGAACGCTGATGCTATGTGACTTTAAATGTCGAACATGAGAAAGAAATAAACTACTTCTCAGCGTTGGAGAGATGGTTCTGTTTCTATGCACAGTATTCTATCTAAATTCTTGATTGCTTTATAGAAGATCATGCCCCTAATAAAAGTACTTCTCCTTCTGCATTTCTGACATTAGTCCATTTGTTTTTAGTTCTCCTCTTCAGTACAACTGATTCGTGTAGCACATTTCATTCTCATATGCACTTCGTTATCCTAGAAGGGTAATAACGACATGGAATTAGTTAAAGTTAAAAAGTGCTATAATGAATTAAAAAAAATTAAAAAAGTAAAATTTGAAAGAGGAGCTGATTATTTTGAGCTGAGTTCAGCTGTATGATCTATTGTCTCTTGAGTAGGGATGGGTGAAACATTTTTTGACCTATATATTTCTGCTGAAAAATCCAGTTTTGTGTCAATAACATTAAAAAAAAAAAAAATTAAAGTGACAAAAATAGTGGATTTATTTCAAGATTTTTTAAAAGAACAACAGCACTTTTGTTTCTATTTATGCAAGTGGATATGTGAATTTTATTTCAGGTGAAAAATTCTTTTGTTCTTTCACAAATTAAAAGTATTTTTACTGAGTGTTAAAAAGCTAATAACTTGAAAATAGAAACATAGTTCATTTAGGTAAAAATACTATTTCTAGTATTGATGGAAAAACAAGAGTTAATTATCTTCTTCTCTCAAGTTTAAACAAGAGTCCCAAGAGCTTTGTATAGCCCAGGTATTCTTTGCTTCCTTTTGTCTTTCCAGTGAGAAATGGCATTTCTCTCAACTTATTAGCCTGTCATATATTTCAAGAAATGAAAATAAACTTGAGACAGTAATCTGCAGAATTTAGATGATCTTTGCTCGGGTCCCAGTGTGGACTTGCATGCTATATTTTTATAGTACTCACTGAAACCACATACTGCTCACTAATTATTGCACAGGGTTAAGTTTAATATCAACAACTACAGAAAACTTGGTCTACTATAAGATAAAATAATTGCAATTTTAGAAGGTTTGATTACTGTAGGGAAGGATCCTGTGTTGCTTCTGGGGCCCCAATATTGTTAAATTAATGATATTTTGGACCTCATTTTCTACTCTCTATCTCATTTTTTTCTGTCCTTTTCCATATCCTATCACCATTCTCTTTAAATACTTCTGCAGAATTAATTTCTTTTTTCCAGTCTGGAGGATTGCATGTCTGCCACAGTCAGTTAACCCTCTTTTCATGTTGCCTTCTTGTGGCCTTCATAACTACCTTTGCCCACTTCATATTATAATAGGCAAGAGGCATGTCTTCAGGGGAATGCACCAGCTGGATGCCACTGGAGAAATAATGATTTGTATTTAAAGACCACTTATGACCAATTATATTCTGCTAAAAAATTTTAAATAAAACCACTGAGCTGCCAGGATGCTGGAAGGCTTGGTGGAGCCAGGTACAGCAGAGGTTCCCCAGAGGAGAGGAGGGAGAGGGATGAGTGCAATCCATTTTCTGAAAGCCAATCCCACAAATCCACTTACACTACATTAAATGAATTGTTCTGTGTTTTCTTCTCTGTACTGTAAAATAATTTTCATAAGATGTATTTTAGTCAGTGTTTACCCTCCCTGTTTGATAATCAATACTGAAATATTCTTTTTTAAGTTTCACATTTTACTTTTCATGTTTTAATATAAGCTGAATTGCATGAATATATAAGTACATGCACATTTCTGAACAAAGAGTCTTTAAAAAAAAAAGCAAGAGGCTACTGAATATAATAATGCAAGTATTTTCATGTTTCTGACTTCCAGAATCTGTATTGGTAAGCAATAATAGAAACATTGCTCTGGCAATGTAAATATTAGCAAAACTTACCAACATTTAGAATTGATTTTCTTTTTGTCTTTACTGTAATAATGAGTGTACATGGAAATAAATCTTATATTTCTTCATTCCTACTTTCCTGAAGCCTTTGAAGATTTGTGAAAGGGGGATTTTTTCTAGATGGTAGAAGAAATAATGTGCACAGCTTCATAGTTGTAAGTTCCAAGACAACTATTTATATTCTAGGGATGCATGTTGTAAGCAGAAGGCCAATAACTTACAGAGGTGTCTTCCAGTTCCAATGATTTTACAGGCTAGACAAAGTATGTGCAAACACAAAAGCTGAAGTACTTGCCACAGGTCACAGGGTAAGTCCATTACAAAGCTCAGGAGATAACACATTCTCACATCCAGGCATAAGTCTTAACAACTTGACTGTGCTGATTTCTAACACACATTTTGGATGACTGTTGTTTCCATAAAATCCTAGCTGTGAATGAGGCTATTCACGTCGGAAATCCTAATCCATTAGGATTAGGCCCTGAGCCCAAACCAGACTCGAACAGAATGCTGCTCAGTAGCTTGCTAGAAAATGAACTGCTTGGCCCTGTTCCCTACAGTCCATCCAGTGCTGAATAAAGCATATCTGTATATTGTATACGTTTTTTTCTCGCTAAGTTTGAGTATCTCTGACAAAATAATGAGGGATGTAAATGTTAACAAAAAAGTAAGAATTTCATTAATTGAATTAATTGATATTTTTCTGGTATTCCCACAAGTATCTTAGGTGATAGGCAAAGAAACAAATAGGCATGAACTATACTGATGGTTCACTAAAATGTTCACCCAAATCAATTTGTACTCAAACCCACCTCTAATTACTTCTCTACTTGTGCGGAAAGCAAGAAGATTTAACTTCAAACTCAACGTTGTCCCCTCCTAGGTACAAAATTTCAACATTATATAAATATAAAATTATTAAAATTAGCTGGCATTCCATGTTTGCATTCAACTTTTCCATCATCTTAGGAAAAATGAAGACACTCAACCTGGACTCCCATCTGTAGAGTCAATCCAAGACTTCAGTGTATTTCTCATAGTGAGAGGCCCAAAACAGAACACCGTACTCAAGGTGCAACTTCACCAGAGCTGAGTGCAAGAGGCTCACTTCTCTGCTCCTGCTGGCTACACTGTTCGTGATACAAGCCAGAATGCCATTGGCCTTCTTGGCCACCTGGGCACACTGCTGACTCATGTTCAGCTGTCTGTCAGCTGATTCCTCCAGATTCTTTTTCTTTGTTCAGCTGAAGCCTCAGTAGACTACATCAGCAGCCAGGCAGGTCTACCAGGTCACTGAAAGGGATCAGGGTATCAGGAAGGACCTGCATTTCTCAAACCCTAGCTGGTTGGGGCCTGATCTCCCTGACTGTCCCACACATGCCATGTGACTGTACTCAGTAATATCTCCCATTAATTTGTTTACCATGTTCATTGTTTTCCTGCCTATAGCCATCAAACTTTTCCCATTTAATGCTGGTATCTACTGATGGATTAGATTATTTACAAAGTCTGTAACTCAACAGATTTTTAAAACTGCTGCAATTTAGAAGTTAATAGCTGGTTCTCTTGGAAGTGGAAAGGCGGAATTAAAACTCTGTGTACCATGAGGCTGTCACTGTGAGAATGGCTTTGCAAATTATTTCTGAGGCACAAACAGAATATACAACAGCAAAATTTATTACATATCTTTTAAACACTTAGGAAAATGTTTTAGATTGACTTTGATATGTAGGTACGTTAGACGCTGACTAAATGGAGCATTCTGGAAATTGTTTTGACAAATGATACTTTCTCCAGCAATTGGCCAGCAATGGAAGTTGTGTCACTTCTAAGTGCATCTAAATTGCCCAGTACAATTAAGAAGTCATTTAAACTTTAGCAGTGTTTTGTCTGATTCTGAAAGTGAGAACTTAAAATGTATGACTTGTCCAAACACATAATGAAAGCATTATTTTCTACTTTCTTTTCAAGCCGGTCTTCCTCCATAATCACGTAAACATCCTGAACTGAGAAGATATAAAATAGTAAATGATGATGACACGTTCTATCAAACCACTGAGTGAAATAGGATCTATCACTGTCTGACTATAAGAGCTTTTTCTGCGACTCAAGGGGATATTAAAATAAGAATGCCCTTTTAGCACTTTATGTGATTTGTGTTTTAGAAACAACATACATGAGCTTTATAAGACAAGCTAAAACTTAGGTGAATACATAGTAATACAAAACAAGTGAAAAGGATTTTTCTCTCTACTTGAGCAGAGGGGGGAGAGAATAAAACATAAAAGAATATAATCATGTACACAGTTCTACAGTAACATGAAAGGGAGAAAATTAATTTGGAAGTTACTAAGTATGGAGGCTGCTCCAAAGGTAACACCTCCTATTTTATCACTTGTGGCCCATATGTTGGCCCACCATAACGTCAGAGGCAGATGTTAATATGGCAGTAGAGGTTTAACCTTCCCACCAATATTTCATTACATTTCGTTGTTATGTGACAAATGACAACAGAGGAGCAGTCTGACAGAATAGCAAAGGGATGAAGGAACTGAATTCCTCCATGCAGAAAGAATTGTACTCACTGACATTCTTCAACACTTGCTGAAACTTAATGGAGAACAAACAGTGGATGTGAGCACAGTGAGGCGGTGGGTGGTGCATTTCAGTATTGTTTTCAGTAATGAAAAAGGATGGGGATATTAATGTACTGGAATAAATTTAACTCTTACTATGGCTTCCATTACACTGGTTCAAACTCCATTTTTAAATTGTTCTTCTTACACTAAGGTGGAAAATAACTAACCTGTTTATGCAAGACTAAAAGTCCTTCCAATAACTCCTTTTTGATCTTGTAGAAAAAAGATTAAAAAAAAAGAAACAAAAAAATTCACAGTTCAGCAAGGCCAAGTGAAAGGTCCTGCATCTGGATCAGGCAATCTCAAGCACAGATACAGGTTGGGCAGAGAATGGCTTGAGAGCAGCCCTGAGCAGAAGGCTGTGCAAGTGTTCAAAATGAGATGGCAATGTGCGCTTGCAGCCCAGGCCAGGTGTATCCTGGATTGCATCAAGAGAAGTGTGACCAGCAAATCAAGGGAGGTGATTCTGCCCCTCTACTCTGCTCTCGTGAGACCCCACCTGGAGTACTGTCTCCAGTTCTGAAGCCCCAGACACAAGAAGCACATGGAGTTGTTGGAGCAGGTCCATAGGAGGGCCATGAAGATGGTCAGAGGGTTGGAGCATCTCTCCTACGAGGAAAGGCTGAGAGAGCTGTGGCTCTTCAGCCTGGAGAAGGCTTCAAGGGGACCTTATCGCAGCCTTCCAGTATCTGAAGGAGGACTGCAGGAAAGCTGGGAAGGAACTTTTTATAAGACCAGGTAGCAACATGATGAGAGAAAATGGAAGAGGGTAGATAAAGAATATATATTAGTAAGAAATTAGTAAAAAAAAAATTAGTAAGTACTGTGAGGGTGGTGAGACACTGGAACAGGTTGTCCAAAGGCTGTAGATGGTCCTTCCCTGGAAGCATTCAAGATCAGGCTGGATGGGGCTTTGAGCAACCTGGTCTAGAGGGAGGTGTCCCTGCCTATAGCAGGGGTTTGGAGCTGGATAATCTTAAAGGTCGCTTCCAACCCAAACCATTCTATGATCTGTTGAACTAAGCTAACTTCTTAGCATACCATCTAGCTTCATTGTCTTCATTCTGTCTGTGTTGGTGAGCTTTTAAATTTGATTGAGAGATTTATTCTACAAATAAAGTATTTTTTGTTCAAAATACTGCCATCGCTCTTACAGGAATCTTATTCCACAGCATCAGTTTCTAGGTAATATGGAACTCAAAATTTAAGTCATAAGGGAATAGATGAATACATACTTAAAGTGAGTGAATCTTCCTACACTGAATAATAGTAGTGTTCAGAAGATAAAGTGATGGTGCAGAAATTGGCATGGCAGCAGCTGTTATCCCAAGGTTAAAGATTTTTTTTTTTTTAACGGCTATGAAAATGCAGTTACGGAGTCATCTTTTTTTTACCATATGCAATCAGTGATGGCAATCCAAAAACTTGCACAGAAGCAGGTTGGAAGGAAAATATTCCATCCAATGCAATCAAAGTTTCTCACATACTTATCTCAGAACTTAAATGCATTATTAATGCTTTGCTGTATCCTGTACATTGTCTTTGAGTTGCTAGCATAGTAAAACACTGGAGATTTTGTAAACTCAGTAATAGATAAATAACCTCCCCATATTTTCCTGATCACAAAGTTGTGAACTTTCAATATACCTTTTTCCAGAAATCTTGAGGGCATACCTCAAGGAAACACTTCTAATACCAAATATCAGTTTTTAATATTTGTGAAAAAGTTATTTTAATAACCCAGTCTCTTAAATTACCAAAGTTATTGTGGAAATTGTATATATATAAAAAAATTACTCTTAGCAATAACTGAGGCAACACAGTAAAGTTTGAAAAAGTTATTGTTTATATCTATTACAGTGAAACTGAGAACCTGTCCTTAATTATCTATTGAAATAAAAACTTAATGTTGTATTGTAAGTAGAACTGTATATTAAATGAAGAACTATTGCTGTATTGTTGAAGAGTAATTTTATCTATGTCCAACTTCTTTATTTAGTAGTTAAATTTAGAACTGGACTTATTCCAGAGGTTTTCAGTATGCAGTCTACTCTAAAGCACAGCATCAGAGCAATGAATATAGTAAGACAATACACTTTTCTTACAGCAATAAGTGAAATTCAGCACTGACATGCAAACAAGTTCAAACAAGTGTCCCTTACTTCAGCTTCATTAAAGTTTCAGCTTACTAATCAATAACTGACTCAGCCATCACTGAAGGCAATCTGAGGAGATGAAAATGAAAAAAAAAATACTGTTCTTGGAAGTATAATTTCCAGTGGATATTGGCTCAAGGGTTCACAGTTAAGCACCCACTCAGGCACTGATCTAAAATATGACACTGGGAGAATTCATCCCATTGAGCAAATGAAAAGTTTCTAGCTAGCTAAAATATTGGCCTGGCCACAGAACTTCAAGTCCCTAATGCTTACATTAGACAGGAAATTGAGATACACTGGATTCACATCAATCAATAACTTATGTAGAAATCTGTTTGGATTGTAGGCATGTGCTTATGAATCATTCAGACCCACCTTGCAAAAGAAAATAAAAAAATATGCTAAGCCCAAATTTTCACCATCAGCTGATTTATTGGTCAGTCGTCCATAAAATTGCAAATGGTTACCAGCGATTTTAAAAAAGCTCTGGCTACTGCTATTGTGAAACAAAGTGTTAGAATAAAAACAAACTTCATCCGTAGCAGACGCCCACCAGGAAGTCTGCCTTGTCAGCCCTTCCCCTGATCTTTACCCATAGGAATTCAATCTTATCATCCCCAGGCTCAAGCTCAATAACATCAAAGCACTCCCTAATATAGAGAGCCACGCCGCCACACCTCCTTCCTTGCCTATCCTTTCTGAAGAGTCTGTAGCCAGCCATTGCAGCACTCCAGTCATGGAAGTGGTCCCACCATGTTTCCATAATGGCAGCTAGGTCATAGTTAACCTGCCGCACAACGGCTTCTAACTCTTCTTGTTTGTTGCCCATGCTGCATGCTTTGGTATAGATGCACTTCAGCTGAGCCCCTTGCCTCACCCCTAATCCCATTAGGGGTCCTCCAGGCTCATTTCTAGTGTGCCTGGTTTTATCCCCTTCCCCCTTCATATCTAGTTTAAAGCCCCCTCTACAAGTCCTACTAACTCCTGGGCAAAAATCCATTTCCCCCTTTGGGATAGGGCAGGCCCTGCATCTGCATCGCTACAGTCTTTTTGGGGCGAGCCTGCTGTCTGGTAGAGACCATGTTTGAACCTGCAGTCTCTGGGTCTGTCAGTAGGAAACTGGCTCCTTGAGCAAAGACAAGAACACTGACGTGTCCTACCACAAAACCCACCTCCCACACCTACTGCTGCAGTAATGGGCAGTGAGGGCGGCACTCATACTCTGACTTCCTTCCCTGTTATTGGTGAACAGTAACACCCTTTTCTCATCTTTTCTCACTTGGCACCATAGGTGGGCAGAAGCTAGCTTCCACCCTCCTGAGGGCTACAGCTTCACAGAAAAGGGTCAAGGTCAAGCTCAGAGATAAGAGTGGGCAGTGCCAGCTCCACATCCGCTGTCTCAACAGCCTGCCCACAAGCTGCCAGCTGGTGCCCGCCAGTGGCACTATGTTTTGCTGGCTTCAAAACAGCCCTAAAAAGAGCTTTTTGGTTGGCCTTTTTGCTTTAAGTCCCTTACCCAGTGCAGTCTTACCTGCCCTGAAGCTGGTCTCTGCTGGTCACCTCAATGTCAGGTGAGATCCTGGATGACTGAAGGAAGAGTGATGTCACTCCCATTTATAAGAAAGGGAGAAAGGAGAGCCTAGGGAACTGCAGGCTGGTGAGTCTCACCACTTTACCTATGAAGATCAGATGGCATTGGTGGACAAGGGAAAGATGACCGATGTCTTGAGCAAGGCCTTTCACATGGTCCCCCACCGCAACCTTATCTCCAAATTGGAGGGATGTGGATTTGATGGGTGGACCACCCGATGGAAAAGAAATTGGGTGAAAGGCCATAGACAGAGGGTGGTCAACAATGGTTCTATACCCAGGTGGAGGCTGATAATGAGCGGCATCCCCCAGGGGTCTGTCTTGGGACTGGTGCTCTTTAACACCTTTATCAATGACATTGATGACAGAATTGAGTGCACCCTCAGCAGACGACACCAAGCTGAGTGGTGCGATTGACATGGCGGGAACTTCTTTACTCAGAGTGGTGAGGCATTGGCACAGGTTTCCCTGACTAGTTGTGAATGCCCCATCCCTGGAAGTGATCAAGGCCAGGTTGGATGGGGCCCTGGGTGGCATGATCTAGTGGGTACCCTTGCCCATGGCAGGCATTTGGAAGGATGATCTTCAAGGACCCTTCCAACTCAGGCCACTCTATAATTCTGTGATTCTTTCGGTGCCGCTGAAATTAAGGGCATAACTAATAATCTCTTTTCCATACGTATTCACTGAAACATGAAGTAACATGATCATGCTAAATTCTGCTTGGTTGGATTTAACACTTCTTAGAGTCTTAAATGTTAGATTCTTTTTACACTAGGTCACTTTATTTCTTCATGGAGTAAAAATAAAGAAATAGAGATCTTCCTCTTTTTCCAGCTTTGATCTTCGAGATCGCTACACAATTATATTAGGCAAATTATTATTTGCTCATGTTCCTGCATAAAATGTAGCCTAAAATATTACTAGATAACAAATCTGTCACTGTGAAGAAAAAAAAAGAAAACACAACGTTGGGAGTCCATGTCCATTTGAAATCAGTGATTTCCTTTCCACTAGTCACAACCTGGTAACTAATTGGACTGCAGACATCATAGGCTAAATTAAACTAATGACATACTGTGAAATCTGCATGTTCCATTACCCTAACTTCTTGAGAAAGTCAAGAACTTTATTGAATGGGTTTATAGCAATGAAATACAGTTTCATAGAGAAAGCTTGTGATCTTTCTTTTTACATCTTTTTGAGAACTGCTCTGTTAATAACCATTACTATTAATTGAATATTTGAAAAACAGATGTTTCAGTACAATTTCTGGCTCCCTGATGTTCATCCAGCTTGCTAATAATACTTACAGCCACTCGTCAAGAGAAAATAGTCTCTATACAGTGTAATAAGATTAAACTGATTATGTGATCTAACTAACCTCAGTGCCTGCTATGTGCTAGTGCCAAATAACTCATCTGATCATTTTAGGAAGGTTTACTTTGTTGACTGTTACAAAATACATTGAATGTGACACTCCTAAAACACCCATGTTATTAGCAGTAATAAACCAATGTGCAAATGTGGAAGTCGATTTGGTATTTAATATGTTCTACCAATCCTGCTGTCATGGCAGCAATCTTGCTTGAAGTCCAGGATAGACAGCATAACAATTCCCAAAAACCCCTCCACATATTTCATCTCAGTAGTCAACATTTTCAGTTCCTGTAAATAAAAGTAATTCGGTTGTGAAGGTGATGTGAACCAGCTCAGTTAGTTTTTGTTTTCCACTTTGCTTTTCTCCTGCTCAAAAGCTGCAATTATGTATATAAAAATATAAGCTAAATATAAACTCATTTTGAAGTACAATAACCATGAGAATCACACCTCTCAAACGCTATTTTTGATAATGCCTCAAATTTTTTCCTACTTTTTTCAATAGTTTGCTCTTAAATTTGAAGTGCTTGAGACAGATCCCAGGGAAAACCTAGAACTATATTTTTAAAAAACTATTTCTGAAAATGAACAATATCTTTCCCTGGCTAACATATTTATTTTTGTTCCCTTCATCCCACAGGTATTTTGATCTGAGAGAGCTTAATTTTCATTTCAGAGACACACTCATGTGTTCAAATCTAAAAGTCTTTGTTGTCTAAATAATTATAATTTCCACATGTTTTAGAAATAATTGAAGCTATATGAATGTAAGTCTGTGACTAGAATAGTTGTTTATGTACTTATTGTACAGTTATACTGTAAGAGCCACTAAGTGTGGAAGAAGTAGTAGTGATTGCCCTGACAAACTGCCTCCATTAATGTATAAATAGCACACTTTTTATTATATTAATTCAAGAAGGATCCAGAAATAGAAAATACAGGTTTTATTCTATAAATCTGTTTGGCAGACTGTGGCTTACTTGAAACATACCCATGAGTGACAAGCTGAAAATTAATTAATATCAGAGAAAGGTAATGAAAAAGGGGAACATCCTGGAAGCTTTTTAAGATTTCCGAAGGAACTTACTAACAAAGAAACATTTCTGTTGTCAAAATCCCTTTTTTCAGCCATCTTTCTTCGGGGCTTATACAAGGTACCTATGAATAGAGCCACAGCTACTTACAAGAAGGCTGAAGACGTGGCAAATCTATCATCTCAGTAGCTCTCTAAATTCACTGTGAGACTGTACATATTTTCATAATTTTCTGGGGTTTTGAACTTTGGATTTGATAAAACAAATTGAAGATTCTTAAAGGTTTTTAGAAGGCTCTACTACTTTTTACATACAACGTGATATATGAAAAGTGCTTTTCATGTGATTCTGAATGAGGAAACATTCCTGTTATTTGTAGCTTACTTCACCAGCACAGAATCCAAATTCATCAAGGCAATATTGGACATTTTATTCTAGTGCATTTATGTCTTTGAAAAAATAGCATTTCATTAGAAAATAAATAAATACCTTAAAGCTTTTTTTTTTTTTTTTTTTTTTTTTATGTGACTGAGGATAAATTTGTTTGTAAGAGGCTCAGTAACTTCTGAAGATAAAGAACACCATTCACATATAATTCATGTATCATACAAAGTTGAGCAAAGGTCAAGAGTAACTCAGCTGATCTATGATCATTAAGATACCTTTGTAGATTACTAGGATCACATTATTTAGAGTTAACTTTGTTTAACTCTGCTTAACTGTGGATTTCAACACCTCTTCTTTGAAAATATATAGCACGGATTTGAACTGGACTTGATCCTTGTTGTATCCCTTCCATCTTTTGATATCCTATGGTCCTATGACATATATTTCACTGAGTTTTAGCTGTCTGAGAATGAGTTTGAATAAAATATCCATTATTCTAGAGATATGGTTGTCTGGAGATGGCAATCCAGATTCTCCCACTCTTTTTTACTTGCTTTCCTTCTTCTGTTTCACACACATTTAGATAACAGAGATTAAAAAGAGTAAAAACAAGACTCTCATTCAGTGGTCAATAGCTTTAGAGAGACTCTTTTCATAATTAAAAGCATAGTTGAAATATAATGCTTATTGCTTTAAGGCTAACGATTTTGAAGGTTAACAGACTTTATATCCAGTGTTTTGGCAGATGGAATATATGTAACAGAGCAACTATTCTTTAGAGAAGTTTGAATCCAAACATGCAATTATTACTTATAGATACCAACCCAACTCTTTTTTCTTCTAGGAACAAAATAATTTTAACTGAGGCAAGTTAGACTTTGTCAAGGTCAACCCACCACAGCCCTTTTGACCTATAGCTACTGTGGACATTTTAAGGGTTTCAAAAGAGAAAGGGAGAAAGACAGTTTCAGGTTTAGAGCAATAACTTCTGTGAAGTCTGTTTAGTGGTTTTTTTGCTGATACTCACAGGCTTATCTAAGGTCACTCAAATTTATGAACGATAGTCTTCAAAAAGTTTCTTCATAGATTTGGCCTTGTGCCTATCAATAAATAACATTGAAGTACAAAGTAAGCTGTATATGTAATATAACTTCCTTTTGTAAAACAAAGGTAAAATTGTAAGATTTGTAAGTTTAGAAACTTCACTTCTTCACTTTTCTTCACTTTAGAAGCAGTGAATCTGCTTCTAAATAAATTTGTAATTTTTTTTTTGCTGAAATACAGAGCTCTGGTAGGTATAACAATACCACAGTAATTCAGCCAATTAGCTGCTAAAGGCATCTGTAGTCACGACACCACACCCTTATTCCTTTTTCTGTTTATTAGGCACATAGTGGTTTGAAATTCAACAGGTGCAGCTGCACAGGAGACTCAATGAAGAGCCTTTATGATTGCCAGAATCCTTCTGTTTCTGTGTTCAACAGCTTCAGCTTATGTCCTTCTGCTGATTTATAACTCGGTTACCTCAGCAAGTTCAGTAAACTTCACCAGTTCCAGTTCAGCCCCATACACAACACATTGTAATCTCGTTTTGAGCAACTGTATCAGATGGATCTCAGCAGCATGGGTACCATCTGAGATGGTCAGAATTGCCATTGCCATAAAGACATTTTAAAAAGCTGTGCTGACCATCTCCAAATGTGACTTCATAAGAGCGTCTTGATAACTAGCAGGCTTTATTAGTCTGTAAGAAGTAATTGCTACCTATTGAGATAACGGAATGTTAATTGCAAGAGTGAATGTTAATGTGATATATAATTAATCTAACAGGATACTAAAAGCACACAAAAATTTAGAAAGTAAAAGTAAGCAATTCAAGCCCATAATTATCTATGTATACTTGAGTTGTTTTAAGTGAGACAGAAGCATAGATTATTAAACCCAGAAGTACCTCTAATTTTCTCTAGTCTCTTGAGCAATAAGCTATATTTTTAGGCTAATGTGGGGAAAAAATTTACTTGCCTACAGCAGAATATGACTTGAGGAGGTATAACTCCGATATCAAAGTCCTATTACCTGTCAACAGTAGTTCTGTTTACATTACTCTAGGATGTACAATATTTACACTTCTATAACTAAAATTTGTTGCTCATTTTGATAAATTTCAGCTACAGAAAACATGGCCATCTCACATAAACTGTGCTATGAAAGAAGTACAGCCACGATAAAACAGCATCTTTCTAATCTTGATGGGCTGTGTACACAGAGACACTACAGCTCATATTGTTTTATGGAACATTCCTATACCTGTCAACAGGAATTGTTTGGATGTGTCTGTGGCAGTATATGGCCCTATTTCTATTAGAAAGAGTGAGATTATGAATAGGAGTATTACAGCAAAGGTTGAACCATTTCATTATGGAGAAAGAATGAATTATACTAGCTTCTGCGTAAGAAACAATTGACAAGACAAAGAGACTTTCACTTGAAAAACAGCAGTTAGGAGTGTGGAGGAAAAGGAGCTAAGAAAGGGTGCAATACAGGCCTATAAAATCAGATTTGACGTAGAGAAGGTGTATAGGGTAAAGCTGAAAACAATTCTGCACTAGAGGATTTCTAAGATATGAATTTTTTTTACAGGAATTAGACAAATGAAGGAGGAAAGTATCTATCACAGTCTATTAAAAACAAAAATAACTCTTCTGGTTTAGGAAGCCTCTGAATCACTTACCATGACAATAACCACACTTAAGAATGGTAAGGATAGGTATATATACTTATTACTTAAATGAGCACACAGTTACATACTAATTTTTTGTATTTTTTTTTCAGTTTTGCAAAGGACTGCAAGGTAAGCAGCTACTGATTATATCAATTTTATCTGGGAAGGAAAGGGACTTTCCACAAGCCAGAGGGATATGCTTCCAAACTTCAGACCCTAAGCACTGTCTCTCCTGATTCCTCAATGCACTGGTGTTTTCAGAGTATCTGAAAAAGTCGGTCATTGACATTGAAAGAAATATTCCACTGAACTAATCTCATTTCTTAATAACCTCTTTGATATAGCTTATAATTCAATTAAAAGGCATTACAAAAAGAATCAACATTTAACCTCTGTATTTCAATAGATAAGAAGCCCTGTGTCTTTGTAAGCTTTGTAACTGCTTTATGTTTCCAGTGAGTCTAATGAGAAAAATCATCTTCTGAAACTATCTAGATCTTTACATATCTAACAATATAAAATAAACTTAGTTCATATTAAAACCAATACTCATTGACTTTTCAATGCAAAATAGTTTCAACCTCAAGAGTATGCTTTTTTTGTGTGTGTGTGTTGTATCATGAAACATCATTTCAACTGGCAATCCATATTTTTTACTAATAACACTTTTCTAGCACATTTTCACTTCAATTTATTTATTGCTGATCATCCAAGCATGAGAAAACACTTTGCAAACACTATCTAATTGAAGAATGAAGAATTTAAGTAAAAATAACACCTTTCTTCAGATTTTTCCTTCCTGCGTGTTTTCAGAGCCAGGTCTGCTAGTTTACTGGTATTTAGGTAGTTAGATGTTTTTTACTGTTTTTACTCCTATTTCTTCCTACTGAAGCTACACAAGGGTGTTAAGGCAATGTTGCAGTATATTAACCACTGCAGCAACTCTGGATTTACTCTGTGCTTCTAATACAAATCCATGTTTACCAGAAAAACAAACAAACAAAGAAGTAAACTACATGCCAGGAACCCAAAGTAGAACTATACTGCGAAGGTATTGCTAGGATAAGAGACAATAGCCTTAAGTTGCACCAAGTGAGGTTCAGGTTGAATATGAGCAAAAATTTGTTCTCTGAAGGAGTGGTGAGATATTGATACAGGCTGCCCAGAGAGGTGATGGAGTCACCATCCCTGGGGGAGTTCAGGAAACATGTAGACATATCAATGAGGGACATAGCTTACTGAGCATGGTGGTGTTGGACTGATGAGTGGACAAGGAGATCTTAATGGTCTTTTCCAACAGTAATGATTCCATGAGTCTATGATATAATTCATGTCTCAGCTCTATAGATGGAAGTAATGAATTAATGAACAGTTATTCCTATTACTACTGAGGATGACAGAATTCTTAGATTCCTTCAGTAGGTAATTCTATAACATTCCTGTGAAAATAACTCAGTTTTTGGCACAGACAATCGTAAAGAATTCACTATTATTCTTTAAAGATATCATGGATAAATGGTTCTGCAGATCCTTTTTTTAACCAACATTTTTCTAAAACAACAGTGTATCAACATCTCTGTCTTACTTCCACATGCTTTACTTTCTGATATATCATCATCTGTCCATATTTGCATTATTTTTACCTTTTCTGGAACTAGGGTTGTGTTATAAAATGTAGAACAAATTGAAATAGACAAATCATTAAATGTTGTTGCTATTGGACAAGACGTTTTGTATGACAAACATTTTTTTCCCCAACTTTATATCAATTTTTATTATCCTTTAAGATAATTCATAATTTTATTTTCAGCTCATATTGATATTTTTAATGTTAGATCAATAAACCATGACAAACTATGTGAACTTTATGTGTATGACTTTCAAATACTTTTTCTGTTTTATGTAAGGTAATATTCAGTGCAGTGATGAATAGTACACACAAAGATTACAGCTGCTTCAGTTGGGAAAATCTAGAAAAGGTCAGTACGCAGCCAGAGATTTCACAGTTATTTCCATTTCATGTTGTTCATATCTTCTTGTGATCCAAGCCAGATGTGTATCCTTGCTCTGTTGCTGACTTATAGATACCTGGCTTTAGTTAGTTAGTTAGTTAGTTCTACTTAACCTGAATTTGTCATCACTTAATTCATCTTGAGAAGAACCTAAAAACTTCACTTTCCCTCTTTCATCTGCCTACCTGATAACTTCCTTTTTTGAACCATTCCACAGTCTTCTGTAAGTATTTTCTATGTAAGCTTTTGTTCCCCGTTTGTTAAAAATAATTACTCAATTTCATCTTTTTTTATATATATTTTGATTTAAATTTCTGTATGTTGAGCTGTCTCTTCCTTAAAGTTTGTCTAGGAACCAACACAGCAGAGCTCAGCTTTTTTATTTGGAGCTTCTTGTTGAACTCTATCATAACAAAAGCAGAACTAGAGTGAGCTTTTGAGGCCTCTAATAATCTTATGATCTCTTTTGTAAAAGAGATACTAAATAGAAATATTTACTTTCTGTTTGTCTTTCGTCCTCCCTCCTGCATATAAAACTTCAAAGATTCTTGAAGATTCTCCATTGTCCCTAGAGGAACAAAACACAATAAACCAGACCAGTAGTTGTGCTAGCAGATAGTGCTGTCTATTGTATTGAACTCTGAACAAGTGTAGATATAACCCATACCTGAGAAAAAAGGCTATCATCAAAACCCCTCTCACTCCAAACTGAACAACTAAGTAAGAAAAATGCTACTCTTTTTCAGAGCTGAACCACAAAGAATAAATATTCTTAGAGAGGGAGATAGAAAGCAAACGGCAAACTCCCATGTTTAAACAGAAAACTGTGTTTCCCTCGAAGGAAAGTCTCAATAAATGAAAAGGGATTTTCCTGGGTGTGGCAACATAGGTGAAACCTGACATCAGGGTTTTCTAGGCTGCAAAAGAACACAGGCCATGGAGGAAAAAACATGCTTGAGCATTGCTTAGTAAAGGCCAAGCTCACAATCACTCTGAGTCAAGCTCTGGAAATCATAAAGCTCTTTTAAAACTTTTTCTTTTTTCTCTAATTCAATTCCTCCTCCCTTGCAAAGCACAGACGTATGAACACCACTCTACAAGAGTGCTTGGATATCCAGCTCACTACAAGTATTTTTGCAATGACTACTTTGATTCTGCAGGTTTAAATTAACTTTAAAAGTAACTAAATATAAGTCAGAATATTTTGTCATAATACAAGTTTAATACTTTCCCACACATTAGAGAGACATCATTTCAAGGGCAAGTCCTAACTAGGCTGCATGAGAATAATTTGATAAAAATTTTAAAATCACATATTTAATGTAATAGAGTTTACAAGACTAAAATGTTGTTGCAGCTCATGTTAGAAAATGTTTCTTGAAACTGCAGAATTTCTGCATAACATAGCAGACAGCCACATTACATTCAATGTCCTTTCCAACCTAAACCATTCTGATTCTGCAACATTGGTGGAAAGGTCTCCCACTCTCCCTTCCAGCTCCATCTGACCTTAAGTTAAAATTTCCTTTCCAAAAAACACAACCAAAAACAATTTACTCAAGCAATAATAAACTGAAAGAAACAAAAAAGAAAAAAAATGAATGAATGAAGCAGAATTTATTATTATTGTTTTTTTTGTTGTTGTTGTTTGTTTGTTTGTTTTGGTGGAATTCTTGAGTTCTATAGCACCACACATACTCAGCTAAGGAAAAGGGATCTGACATGCCACCCAATTTAACTAGGCACTCACCAAGTGCTACATTTCCTCATAGTTAAGAAGGCCCCAGTAATGTTCCTTCTACTGCTCTTATCTAATTTATTTGCTTTTCACATGAACGATGTAATTTATGTGTTCAGCATTCTAGCTGACTTCCAGCATCCACTCCAGAAATACACAGGTTATAACTCTCCTGTGTCATACCTGCCTGCATTATGGATATTTATCTTGGATACTCTAAAGCATTCTAAGTGGCTGTAGCTGCCTGTGTGTGGAGAACTGAACTGAATCCATCAAGCAGAAATATAGGAGTTCAGAGGTTCATTCAGCTGACATTCAGCCAGTAAATGTTAATTTTAGTATAAGTTTCTTATATGTTCAAAATACTCAACATTCCATTAATTGTAACAGTAAATTAAGAGTGGATTGTATACGAGGATGGTGTATTCCTGTATAGCTGTATTAAACTGGAGCTGAGCTCTCAGTTTAAAATTCAGATCTTTTTTAGACTTGCTGCGTGAGTTCTGGTAAGTCATCAAAAACAGAGGCTAAACCTCTACTGCTGTACTACCAACATCTGCCTCTGGCACTGTGGACCAACATGATAAGATAGGAGGTTTTACTTTCAGAGTAGCCATTGTAGAAATGCACACATAACTATGAAGTCGATGACCTGCAATCCTGCTCTTTAAAAACTAATAGCTTTATTCAACTTTGAGAAGTCTGTAGCATTTGGTGTCCTAAACTGCATTCATCCAGACTGTGAGCACACAGATCCACTAAACAAGCAAAATATTATTTCTTGTATTTCAGTAAAGTTCTTGACATTACATATTTTCCAGTGGGGGGAAAAAAAAAACACAAAACTTGTTCAAAGAAGGGCAATGAAGCTCGTGAGGGCTCTGGAGCACAAGCCTTATGAGGTACAGATGAAGGAATTGGAATTACTTAGTCTAGAGAAGAGGAGTCTCAAGCGAGACCTTATTGCTCTCTAGAGCAATCTGAAAGGAGTGTGTAGTGAGGTGGGGATCAGTCTCTTCTCCCAGGTAACTAGCAATATTTCAAAAGGGAGTGGTCTCAAGTTGCACCAGGGGATATTCAAGTTGGATGTTAAGAAGAATTTCTTCTCCAAGAGAGTGTTCATGTCTGAAACAGGCTTCCAAACGAGGTGGTAGAGTCGCTAACCCTGGAAGTGTTCAAGAATGTTTAGTTGTTGTACGGAGGGACAAGGTTTAGTGGGAAATATTGGTGATATGTGGACGGTTGGACTGAATGATTCTGGAGGTCTTTTTCAACCTTGATGATTCTATGATAGAAAACTAGTTCAGATAATACATCTTTGTTATTCAGCAGTCTAAGATTTTCTCTGTATGTTCAGTGTCATTACCACTGTGTGGTAATCTTCATCTTAGGCTGCGGAAGAGTTTGGATCTCCCAAGTCCTGTGCTGTATTTGCCACCTTAGAACCATAGAGCACCTATTCTAAATGCCTTTTTTTAAGCACTTTGATTCGTCCTGGTCAAGTCTGTCTTAATCAGATGAATTCCACCTTTCTTTTGCTTAATCCATCTAAAGTAGCTTTTTATCACTCAGGCTCATATTATCTGGAACAAAAAAGAACAGCAAAGCAGGGAAAACAAAGCAAAACAAAACTGAAACACAATAATTTCACATCACTGGCTATTCAAAAACTGTGGGTCTTAGAACAGAGGGAAACAAAAATAATTTTGATTTGGCTCACCAAAATAATTAGTTCAATGTATGTTTTTTTCTAATCCTTTGTGAAGTCAAAGTGGAGATTTACATTTAAAAATTGAAATATATGTAAATATGCTTGATGTTATTTTACTATATTTTCAAAAAAATAGAGAATATTCTTTATGTATTTGTTTTCATTGCTGCATTAGTTGCCAATTGAAAAACTACAAAAAAGCTATATTGACAAGAATCTATATAATTCCTCCGAATCAGAAGTATAAATATATTGCATTCAAAACCTTGTAATGAGAAAAAAGCCAAGCATGACCTATTAGAGTAATTAAAATCTTAACATCCTAATCAAAGAATCAGTATTAGTCCAATCCAAAGTACTACAGCTATACATACATATATACATTTCATTTTATACTTTTTCACTGGTGCTTTATACCTTCTTCTTTCTTCTTTTGTGTGCAACTCTATAGTAGCATTGAATTTAATGTGTTTGAAGTATCATATCTAAGTCCAATATTTTCTCTTTTTTCTTGTTGCTATTCCTAAGATCAGTTTCCTCCCTATTTGGTATGCATTTCTCCAGCTGACCTTTTTCGAGTTGCTTATAGTATTTAGATTTTCAGCATCATGGTCTACAGTTTTCTGCACTTTACTTTGTATCCTCACTTGTGAGGTCTCAGTTATTATCCTATAGTAACTCTCCTCCAAAATATAGCATTAGACTGGGGTCAAAAGTACCTCAGTCTACAAGGAACAAACACTCTTTGCTACTATCTGTATGAAAATCATGACTGTATCATGTAATTATGCAAATAAAATAAAACTAATAAAACATAAAATAAATTAGACAATAGCCACCTGGTCTTTAGAAATTGCTGTTACAGCTGAACAAGCTAAAACAAAGCTCTAGGCAGGCCTAGTCAAGGTGTAGCTAAACCTGACAAAACTGGTCATGCAGAGTTAATTTGAAGCCTATGGTGTATCTATGAAAAAGGGAAAATTGTATTTACTGGCCTTCAGGGCTACAAAAAGAAGACATAATGGCATTTGGATGGTTAATATTGTTTAGTGCTTATACCATGAGATGACATTTTAATTCTATTCTTTACAGTTTCCCAGATGCATCTTGTCGTTTCCTGTTCTATAGCTCAGCTCGCTGTCCAAAAAAATGGGATAATATCTCCTTTGTTGCATAGATATCACAAAGATCAATTAAGTAATGCTTCAGAAAGATCTCAGGATTCTCTGAAGAGTCTTTATCTTATGAAGTGCAGAACACCACAGCTTTATTACAGCATTTGAACACACATTTAGCTTTAAACTGCTGAGACTTTCCATGTAGTTAAAGTGAAACACATGATTCACTGTACTGGAAGAAAATCAAGATCGAAAGCACTCAGTAGGAATGAACCCAGGAAGGTATTAAACAGGGATAATGTTTGATTATTTTATTTATTTTGTTTTTACCTCAAAGTCTTGTCATGTAAGCAGGAAAACTGAAGTACACTGAGAGTTTGACGTACTGACTGCCTTCTTCAATGAGGGGTGACATTAATACAAATTCTGTACACTAGAAGTCTTTTCCTCTAGAGCAATGCTAGAATGTGCCCAGTTGAAATCACTGGGTTTGCAGCAAGAAGGAAAATACTCAAAAACAATTGCATGATTGTTAGAAGATAACCCTTTTCCTAATCTTTTTCCTTTCCTCTCCAAATCCTCATACTAAGGAAAAAAAAAAAAAGCAAACAAACAGTTTGGTCAGAACACACTTGTGCCCAGTTGTCATCTGCATGCAGTCTAAAATATCAAGCAAGAAAGAAAGGTTGTTTTGTTTTCTGAGCGCAGTCAACTCGGGAGCAATATGAACATACAGCATGCGTGCTGAAAGGTGTGGTGAACACAGCTGAGACTTATAGCAAATGCTAGTCCAGTGTCAGCCAATATAAGGGCTTAAAAATGCCTTAGTCCTTTTACATACAAGACCACATAAAGGCCACAGACACTGGACTTTCAGTTCTACCGGGAGATGTGATAGATTCAAATGCTAAACAATGTAATGCAGAGCCATTATCTAGCTGCACATGTTGCTGAGTAGATTCAAAGCGTCAAAAGCAATTGGGTGGATGTGTTACGTGTGGGGATTTTTCAACACCATCTGAGATGTTACATTTATTAAACTCTTTCAGTTATCTGGATCATCAACCCACAATGCCAAGTCATTGATTCATTGCACAGGGATGAAGAGAACAATGTAAGGATTTGTTCTCACTATTTTTATCCCGTTATCAGTGCAATCGAAGAACTATATTATTTTTAAATTTCTAAGATGCAAACACATTCATTTTTCACAAAAATCTGGAGAGAAAAAGCTAGTTATTTAATAACTGAAGATCTTTATTCAGCTCAAACACAACAGCAAAGTTCAGCTACCCTTAGGGCAAGGCGCTCTGGCTCTATTTGCTAGGAAGAAAGGTTTGAATTTAATTAGAACATAATTTTATATCTGATACATCCTGAATCATTGTGTTAAACACTGGAATCAGAAAAATGACAAATATCTCTTATCTGATTGTGTTTTCAGTGATTGGACAGAGCAGCAGAGTTGCAAATGGGAAGAAAAACAGTAAAATTTTAGAATGACAAATGTAATGACTTTTAAGATTTGATGGAAAGTACTGATAATGTATTACTAAACCAAATTGTGTAATTGAGTGTAACAGTGTAGAAAAGTTTGGGAAAAACCACTGAGATACTTTAAATCTTTTTTTCTTCCTCCTATTTTCCCTCTGCATGCCCTAACATCTCAGATTTAGAGGGAACAGTCAAAACATGCTCAAACAGGGCTCCAATACACTACCTTGGAAGACTCATAGCATACACATTAATTGATAAAAATATAGTCATTAAGCAAATGTGCTGTTTTGCTTCCTGAGAGATAGGATGTCACAGATTACACTTCATAAGAAAAAAAAAATGATTACTGTCACAGAAGCAGATATGTTCTTACAACCAGATCAAGAAATATATGAAAATTTTCAATAATAGAGAATCATATTACATCAAGAATGTAGATGACTCCAAGTTGACAGAAAGAGTCAATCTGCTTGGGGGGAGGAAGGCTGTACAGAGATATTTGGACAGGCTGAATCACTGGGCTGAGGCCAATGGGATGAATACCAATAAGACTAGGCAGCAGGTCCTACACTTTAGCCACATCAACTCCAGGCAGCGCTATAGACTTGGGGTACAGTGGCTGAAAGACTGTGTAGAAGAAACAGACACAGTGGTATTGATTGATGCTCAGCTGAACATGAGCCAGCAGTGTGGCCAGGTGGTCAAGAAAGACAATGGCATCCTGACTCGTATCAGAAATAATGACAGGAGCAAGCAAGTGATCATCCCTCTGTACTCTGCCCCGATCAGGCCACACCTCAAGTGCTGTGTTCAGTTTTGTGCTCTTCACTACATGAAAAACGTTGAGGCCCTGGAGCATGTTCAAAGAAGGGCAATAAAGCTGGTGAGGTCTCTGGAGCACAAGCCTTATGAGATGCAGATGAGGAATTGGAATTACTTAGTCTGGAGAAGAGGTGGCTTGAGGGAGACCTTACTGCTCTCTACGGCTACCTGAAAGAAGGTTGTAGTGAGGTGGACGTCAGCCTCTTCTCCAAGGTAACTAGTGATATTAAAAAAGAGAATAACCTCAAGTTGCACCAGGGGAGATTCAGGTTGAACATTAGGAAATACTTTTCTGAAAGAGCACGTCATGGTCTGGACCAGTCATGGTCTGGAACAAGCTGCCCAAAGATGTAGTGCAGTCACTGACCCTGGAGGAGTACAATAAATGTTTAGATGTTATACTAAGGGACATGATTAATGGGAAATATTGGTGATAGGTGAATTGTTGGACTGAATGATTTTGGAGGTCTTTTCCAACCTTGATGATTCTATGATTCTATAAGAGAGAACACAGCTTTATGTCCTGTCAAGAAAGTCAAAAGGACTCTTGTTCGATGTTGGATCTTGGACACATGGTTATTTGTGCCTCATCACATTGCACAGCAGTTGAGTTTAAATGGCCATGTGTCTCTCGCCCTGCCAGCTACATGGTTATGGAGTAACATACAGATATCTTTATCTTCAAGTTATAGGTATTTTTGGCTACAGTGTGTAAATCTATGTCTCATCTTTCTATCCCATTGCTTAGTTTTGTGGTTAGAAGGGCTGAAATCCTCTGCTTAGAGTGTGGAGGCAGATAAAGTCTCTTGCTTTCTGTACAAGCAGCCTAATGTCATGTGGTATGTAGTTATCCCCATCTCTGCGTGCATTTCCTAACCACCCTCTGTGAAATTACAGTGTGAACTGCACATCTCTGATATAGAAAGTCATAGGTTCTTTTTAATCTTGGGCAGCAGCCAATTGCTTTCACACTCACACTACAATACTTTATAACCAACTTTTATATCTCAGTATGAATTAAGTTTTGTTCATCAAAGTAAGACAGTGATTAATGTTCAGAATTCTGGAACAGTGATGTAAATCCTACCAAGTCCTGTCTAGCAAAAAAGCAAGCTACACAAACTTAACATTATGATATAACAACAGTGGAGAAATGAGATCATATTAAAAGGATAAAATTTCCACTGCTCTGGTCTGTTAACTTAGCAAGCGAATACTGAAAATACCAGGCAACAATATCATGCAACTTCACAAGCAAACATGGCACAAATTGAAGAGTTAAAGCATATAATTCATCAGCTACCTGCAAACTAAAAACAATATTCTTGCTGGAAAACTAACAATTGTTCAGATTAAAGAAAAATAAATTGTTCTTCAGAATTTATTTGTTACAAATTATTTACTCAGTTCTGTTTTTAATTCTTACTCTTCTGAACAAGACTTATGTCTTTTAAGGTTTATACTCCTATCTGTACTCTTTGAATAGATTTAGTACATTTTGTATGAATCACTGCAAAATTACTTCAGTATTTAAATTTGTAGCTGTCTATTCTCTTGGCGTCCTACATACAGTAAGACATTTAACAATAATCTGAAATGATCCCAAATTTAAGATGAGGGATGTAGCCAAGAAGGAGAAAAGGTTAACTGACATACAGAATTGCTTCTTTCTTTATGTTTTCTTGCCTTCTTCTGTCACTGCCAATAGATTTTTTTTTTTTTTTTTTTTTTTTTGTGGCTCTCAAAACTCCTACCATTATTGCTTTGCAACCTCTGGTGGCTTTCATCAATACCCAACTGCATATATCATCATACGCACTTCTAGATCTTAAAGTGCATCCTTCAGCCAATGAATTTTAGTGCTCCATCATTCTTCATTGCTGTATCAGTGACACATTTGGTATACACTGTCACCAATCCTGCTATATGTTTTTTATTATTTTATTTTTGTGAAAAACTTTGTGCAGTAAAAAGGACATTATCAGATGCAGTTTGTCCATGATTTTATTCTTTGTCTAGATTCTGTCATCTGTTATTCCTGCAATGCTAAAATATCTTTAATTCTGGGCATTACTGAGACATTTCTTTCAGGAAAATTTTTCTCATAATCCCATACTCACATCATCATCCTTCTATATACATATGAGATGCAACCATGTGTTTGTTTGTGCCTTCTTCCAAAATAAAGGATTTTTTAAAAGAAAATATTCATTACCTTGTTACACTGCTTCTTTTAGACTGATTGTTCTTCAAAGACTGTATTACACAGAAATTCAATCATTCTTAAGACTTCAAGATTTCCTTCTCTATCACTTCATCTCTATCAGATTGCTTTTACGTGACAAAGTGTTATGGCAGAATTCAAAACTATAAGATGGTATAGACTGCTTGTTGTCTTTTTCTTTCTATTCTATTCCCTACCATTTGACATCTCTATCTGCTTATAAATCTTGGCAGTAACCTGAAAAGAAAATGTCAAGATCTTACTAGAAATACAAAACAGGAAGCAAAACAGGAAAGACTAAGTAGATTGCTTGATGCTTCCAGAGAGAATAACCTGTAGGCAGCAATAGCCCATGGAGAGCACCAACAGGAACAGCCCCAAGCTAGAGGTGCAGGCTGTGGAGAGAAGCCCATGATGGAGCAGGAGGACTGGGTGAGCTGCCATCCATGGAACTGATCTGGAGCAGTTTCTGAGGTGTGAGCCCTGTGGTGCAGAGACGCACTGGAGCAGAGCTTGGAGAGTTGCAGTCTGTGGGAAGCTCACTGTAGGATCAATTCAAGAAGGATGACATCTCATGGCAGAGACTCATGGAGCAAGGGCAAAGAGTGACCATGAAGCAGTGGAAGAGACAAAGCATTATGGACAGACCACAGCCCCATTCATAGCATCATAGAATGGTTTGGGTTGGGAGATCATCTAGTTCAATTCCCCTTCGCTGATCAGAGAGGCAGAGATAAAAAGAGTGAGTGGGGGAAGCTCTTTTTACTTTCCTTGTCTGCTGGCAATAAATTACATTAATGTTCCTGAAGATTTTTCCCCTATTTTGCCTGTGACAGTACTTTGTGAGAGATCTCCCTTTCCATATATAAACTCATGAGCTTTGTTCTGTTGCATTTTCTCCCCCTGTTCTTTTGAAGAGGAAGAGTGAGAGAGCAGTTTGGTGATGCATAGCTGCCAAACATTGCTAAACCATCACAATGTTTGATTAAGAATAAGAATAAAAAGATGCTCGTCAGCATCACAATATTTTAGGAATCCTCTGAAGGACTTTTAACATGTAAAGAAAAAAGAAAAATAATATTAAAAAAAATGCAAGGTGAAATATTTTGGATATGAAAATATGCAAGTGTATTAAATGTGATAAAGCTGCTTATATAACTTCCTATGTGGTTTATTAGAAATTATTGTTCCTGAATTATTTAAGAAGATATTTCCTGTTTATTACCTCTTAAAGAAAATCTTTAAATAAAATGTATGGTCTTTTAACATTTTAAAATAACTGTGCATTTTATTGGAGTGAAAATATTTGTATTCACAATAACTAAAAAGGTAAAATAGTAATGGTAACTCTTAAAATTAATTCAGAAACACATTTTGTTTGGCTAGAAGATGTGGATTTCTGATGTTCCTGCCATTTAAAGTTTGCTAATATCTTACATTAAAAAAAGAAACAAAATATATTCTATCGAGAGTAAAAGTTTAGAATGTGATAACAGACATATCCAAAGAAAAACAATTGTAGAATATCTTGCCCAGCATTTCCAACATCATTTGTCTGCCTTGCAAATTAGCTGCTTCTCTTGGGTAGATGTTCCTCATTCCTCCTTGAAGAGCTCATCCAACCAAAGATAGATTTGTGCCACTGACTTGTTGCAAAGTTGGGCACATCTATCTTCCTTTTTTCTTCATCCTTGATCAGTTTTACCAGAAGAAAAATGTATTACAAATTTACTGGGTCTTTGTGTGAAAATTCATGTTACCCAATGCAGACAGCAAATAAAGCCTTTCATTAGTGCTGTTAGACACTCTGCACTTCTGCAGATAGGCACAACATACATAAAACACATGCGCACATACCCACTTGTTTGAAGTTGAGTGAGTACAATCATTAAATTGTATCTAGTTTGCAAAGGAAACAGCATTTCACATGATTGAAACTGTAACAATAGAAAGTAGAAGTTAATGGAGTTTACTAGATTTATGTCTGTTAATGATCTAATAGAAATCAGTAGAAACAAAAATTATTGCTTTAGAAAATGTCAATATTTAATTTATTCAAGTGAACTCCTTTTGTCACATGTCATGTTCTGAGAAGTTTTCCTACTAGTTGTAGTTAAAAGCAACAGATTACCCAGCATGCTTAAACCATCACTCAGAATGTTCCAGAATTTCTTTTAGCAAACTCGCTTGGACTGAAAGCCTTTCATTTGTCCCCCTATATTGAGTTTTCGCAACAAGCTTTTATAAAAGTTACAAGGTAATAGCATCAAAAGAACCATGGTAGTATCTCTGTTTGAACTAATTTCCCACAAGAATGAGTTGACTTACCATAATTGTGTGATGGTGGAAAGAAAGCCCTTAGAAATCCAATTTGTCTCATTAATTTTGACCAAAAAAAAAAAAAAAAAAAAAAAAATTATAACTGTAGGATCATAAAGCCTAAATTAGGTAAGTGTCATACCACGTAGATCTTTTAAGGAAAATGAAGTTGGTCATTCTTGGTTTACTTCATTGGGAAATTATTTGCCTGGATTACTTCAGTATTTAATTAAATTTTCATGTAATACATATAAAATAGGGAATAAAATAGTATTTTGCTGTGCCACTACATTAATTTTCTGTCATCAAAAGTGTTTATCCTGTTAGCTAACTTAAACTTGCTCAGTATCAATTAAGTATTATGTCTGAATACACTTAGAATAAATTCCTTCTTCATTGCTCTCTTGTTAAACTACTAATTTTATTTTTGTTGTAATTAGCCTTTGGTGAAATCAGTTTCTTTGATAGACTCTCTATAATTTATTTTTTATATTGCTCTACTTGTTTGTCATGAAATCAGTCAAACAACTCCTGATGTGTTTGATGGAAAAATGTTATAGGAATACTATGCAGTTTATAAAAGATTTTATTAGCTGTATTTCCTAGGGGAGCAAAGCTTACAGATTAGCAGTTTGGGCTTTGTGTCTGTAGACCTCACCCTACTGATCTCTGAAAGCAATATTGACTGTTACACAAATCTGATGGAAAGACAGCCTGGGACACATTCCCCCTGGTACCAGCCATTGTGTGTCTCATGGGGATGTCCCAGCATTGCCTAAATTCACTCTTCTGTCTAAGAAGGTCTCGATTTTGTTACTCTTAGAAAGTGTGAATTTGGTCTGTGTAATTAATATCGAGTTTTTTATTCCCTCTTCTCAAGTAATAAATAATTATTTGGAGAAATTTGTGAAGTTGAATGTCTCTAACAAACTTTGAGATCCATTGTTGTAATTGATCTCACAAGTGACAATATCTGTAACTTGTAAATGTATATTTCAGGCTAGGCTGAATTGCTCCAGGAGACCAGCCAGCGTCATGACTGTAATGGAAAATAAGACTCCTGTCTCACGGGAATTCCATCCATAAAAGTCTAAACTGCAAATACTGAAGAGAAAAGAAGGGATCTGAAGTCTCAGGAATCATAGAATCATGGAATCATAGAATCATAGAATCACCAAGGTTGGAAAAGACCTAAAAGATCATCCAGTCCAACCGTTCACCTATGCCCAATAGCTCCCACTAAACCATGTCCCTCAACACAACATCCAGCCTTTCCTTGAACACCCCCAGGCTCGGTGACTCCACCACCTCTCTGGGCAGTCCATTCCAGTGCCTGACCACCTTTTCTGAAAAGTAATACTTCCTAATGTCCATCCTGAATCTCCCCTGCAAATACACACTTCCATCTCTTTCTTATTATCATTCTGTTAAAGGGAAACTTTCAATGTTTTTCTCGTACACTAAATGGTATTTGTATAGTGTACTCTGTGGAGATAATTTCTCTAAAGACATGTGGAAAGAGAGCATCCATTCCTTTAAGATCAGTTTCAAGAACCATTTTCAGTGTAGAAAATACGAAAAGGGAGGAAGCCACAGGGACACAGATCTGACCAACAAATGATAACAGAGGCAGTGATGGGAGTGAAATATTTTCAATCACACTAAACGATGAGTGCATGTGAGAATTTGAGAATTTTTAATTCAGCAAGGTTATCTAATTGGAGATCTTGCCAATTGGGAAACCAAGGGGAAAAAAAAAGGGGAAATCCAGAAGGAAAAGAAAAAAAAAAAAACAGTATATCAAGACACAGACCTGAATGTAATGACAAGGATAAAACCCTGAAGACAACAAGAAGAAATAAACCTTCCAATCACACCTGGTCATCTCTCAGTAAAACTCAGGTGCTGCTTCCAAGATCAACCTGAATTTCTGCAATTGCTAAGACTGTGAACTGGGGAGGTCCAGACTGGGAGAGTGCAGGAAAATGTAATACTCAGCAAAACCAGGGAATATGCAGGGAGTAAAGGAAGCAGAAAGAACAAAGATGAGGATAAGTAGAAAAGGATGTAAAAGGACCGACCATGTCTAAAATGGGTCTGGTCAGTGCTCTTGTCTGACTGATCTTGTGGTTTGTCATCACATGCACATTGGAATATAAGCATAGCTTGGGACCCAGAACGGTAAAAGCATTTTACCAATATTTTATAGGCACAATTTGATTTACTAAGCAGTTAAACCACTGGGATGTTTCAATAAGGCCAACCTGCTATCCAGGGAATCTGCCAACATTCAACTGGCATTATCCATGTGAGAAGTTCCTTTGAAATCCATTGAATATCCTCCTTTTCCCATCCTGAGTAGGCTTATTGGTTGCCCTGAGATATTCCTGTCATTGTATCAAACCAGCTGCAAAAGTTTAATATAACTAATGGCAGCAGATGATTTCTCATACTGAAAGGTCACTGAGTCACAGTCAGCCACCTGGCTCTACTATATTTTTGCTGCTCACAATTATTGTTTTATATAATTTTCTCTATTTTTAATAAATGCATGAAAGTATTGGAAAAAATATCTATCCAGAGAAGTAGGAATCTTTGCCAGAAATAAAACATGAAATTTAAATTAAAGCCAGCAGCTGTGCCTAATCAGCAGGCCAAAAAGAAATAGCCAGTCCCAATAAAGTGATATCCAGATCATGTCTGCATTTCATGCAAATTTCAGGCCTTAATATGTCATTTTATGAAATACTAGCTGAAAAGGCAGAGCACAAGCAATTCCTTGAAGTTTTTCATATTTACTCTGACCTTCAACTTTCTTTTCTAGTTAGAAGAACACCTCTTTTACCACCAAAGTATATTCTGGGTCACCTCTAAAATGTAGTTTAACATGCCATTCCTTGCAGTGCTGTAGTCTCCAGGGAACAACAGAACAGTGTATAGCCACTAAATCTGCTTTTTTTCCAAAGCTGACTTATTTGATACCGCTGTTGTGAGATTATTGAACAGTAGCTAGGAATCCAGCAAAAATCCCAGAGGCCAAATTTCAGTACCTAAACAGAGGTTCTAAATTTTAGTAGCTACTTCAGCCTTTGCTACCTCTTCAGTCAAGCTGGAGCAGCTGATCTTTGCATGTGTCGTTTGTACAATTGCTCTGGTTGTCTCAGGTACTGAAGATTCATGTATAAAGCTAAGCAGCAGAAGGAAGACAGTGTTACAATCCAATGCTTGCTATCTGCTCTATATCTTCTCCTATGCACCAAATAGAATAAAATGTTGTACTTTTTTGAATTGTGTACAGAAATGTGCACAGTGGGATGAAAAGCAATTGCACAGACCAAAAAACAGTACAAGCCACGCTCACAGCTTTACCACTTTCTGTTCCATTCTGTTAGCTGGCTAATAACACAGCTCTTGTTCAGCTCTTAATACTAGCAAACAATCTAGTAATATCAATATGGAAATTGACTTTTGCTTCAGAAGTGTGTTTACTTTGATCATTTGTATGTGAGTACAGTGTTTAGCAAGTGAGTGGTGATAATTTGTGCTAATGATTTTCACAAAATACATGAGTTGTATGAATTATTTAATCACTTTTTCAGGTTGCTTGCTTTTGAGTTTCCTGAATTTCTTTTCTTTTTTTTCTTTTTTTTTCTTTTTTTTTCTTTTTTTTTTTTTTATATTGTGGCAAAATGATCTGTGTTTCTTCCTTGTATTTAAACTTCAAATTACCACAGCATTAAACTACTGTTTCAAAGACTTATAGGTGAATATAATAAAACAGTTCTTTTATAAACAGTTTTATGGGAGCATTTGAGGTTCTCTAACCTACTCTTAAATAACTGACAGGTGTTTGCATACTCAGCAGTATATTGGATGGCAATTGCAAAAGAATTGTTAAGGTAAAACAAAAAGAAAACAGTGAAGTGGGAGGTCTACCTTATCAGTGAGATGTATTAAATAATTTCCTGCAGGTTTATGTTCAAAGAAACTAATATATGAAAACTTTCCCCGATTTTTTTCACTATTTTTTCACCAGTCTTTATGTATAGGGCTGACTTTTATAAAATTTTTGTTTCTTTCATAAGACTATGAAGTCTTGATCTCCCTTCTGACATCTAGGTACTACCTTAAGATTAAAAAAAAATAAAAATAAAAATAAAATATCATAGAATTATAGAATGGTTTGGGTTGGAAGGGACATTTAAGATCATATAGTTCCAAGCCCCTGATGTAGGCAGGGATACCTCCCTCTAGACCAGGTTGCTCAAAGCCCCATCCAGCCTGGCCTTCAATGCTTCCAGGGAGGGGACATCCACGACCTCAGTGGGCAACCTGTTCAGTGTTTCACCACCATCACAGTAAAGAATTTTTTCATAATATCTTGACTACATCTACTCTCTAACAGTTTAAAGCCATTTCCCGTTGTCTTGTCACTACCTGCCCTCATAAAAACTCCCTCCAAAGCTTTCCTGTTGGCCCCATTCAGGTACTGGAAGGCCACTATAATGTGACTTTTGAGCGTTCTCTTGTTCAGGCTGAAGAGCTCAGAAAACTCTCAGCTTGTCCTCAGCAGGGAGGTGCTCTAGCTCTTTGGTCATCTTTGCGAACCTTCTCTGGACCTGTTCCAGTTCTCCATGTCCTTGTGCTGGGGGTCCATCATCCAAATCATCCGAAGAAGAAAAATTACAATTTTGGTAACCATAAATGATGAGAAGTGTCCAAATACACAATTAAGCTCAACATTCTCATATTTGTTTATTTACTAAACCAATAAAAAAACTTAGCATTTCTTTTTTATTGTCATCCACTTTCCACTAGACCAAATCACAGAATCATTAAGATGGGAAAAGACCTCTGTGGTTTTCTAGTCCAGTCATCAATGCATCACCACCATGCTCACAAAACATACTGTGGATTCTTCAGGATTTGTAACTTTGTGAAGTCTTCAGCTCCAGATGTTTCTTAACTTGCATAAAAACTTTGTTGGTTATATTTAGTTGTTACTCTAGCAGATCATAATTTTAATAATACTCTTTGGCCACCTCTACCTTGGAGAGAATTGTGCTTCCTGATATGTTTTCCTTTGAAACATGTCTTCCGGAAAAGCATAACTGACAGCGAAAACTGTGCTTAATAACCACTTGTGCCTGTCAAAGATGTTCAGCAAATGGATTGTGGTACCAGAGCCTAAAGGTTCAGTGTTTCAGCAACTGAAACATTGCTGGCATAATGCATTGCTGCATTACGACCTGATCTTGTGGCTTTCCAAATGTGCCCTTTTTATTTGCTAGAAACCATCTGAATGTCAATCTGAGATAAATTTTGCACCAGTGCGTCTCCAAATTTCTGAAGGGAATAAATGGGTTTTGCTATTATGTTTGGTTGATTTTGTTATTGTTACTTTCAGCTTTTCATTCTTCTTGATAGGGAAATGCTAACTGAATGACAATGTGCAATCACCTAAGCTAGGTGCAAACAACCAAGTTTCTTCATTTCAGTTCATGGTTTTTCACAAATTAATTTCAGAAGTAAATGTTTCTGATGTTATCCCTAACACTGGAAAACTACCATTTCTCCACAGTTATGATTTTAACATTCAGGACACTGCAGTTGCACTAAAGAAAACCCCAAATGTCTGAAAATGCCTATGTGGATGCACTTGACAGAGATTTGAACATCATGCTGATTTTTAACTCAAGCGAGGAAATCTTATTTGTTTCTTATGCTCTCTTCCCCACTCTTAGTTTTTAACTTGTGCTTGTACTTTCACTGCATCTTATAATCATCACTACAGGTAGCTTATCACAACTGGAAGCACTCTTTGCTCTGTTCCCGAAAAGCTGTTCTGTAAGCAGGATTGATTTGTACAGAGTGAGTACTGATTTATATTCAGTCCCAGTCTAGATCTTAATTTTAAGAGGTATTTAGCATTCACAACTTAAGTCAATTCAAGAAACCACAAGAAGAAGAGTCATATAAATTCAAATAATAGCTATCTAATACTTTTCAGGAGTTGAAATTCATTCAGTCACTGGGGTGAATTATACGTTTATAGTTGAAATTGATTAGATGCTGGTAATCAAAGTGGGTAACAGGACATTTTACAGGTAGAAAAATGTCATATTCAGCCCTATGCTTGCATTCTATGTTTACCAAATGTCTGAACAAATCTAGGACAAGCAAGACCATTGAGAGGTTTAGCCACATTATTTTGAGGTAATTATGAAACAGAGGGAAGTTGCTCTTTTATAGGGTAATTCTGTAAAAATCATTTTACAAGGATACCTCTGATAGTCTAGATGAATCTGCCCAGGGCTAGACTATGAAATGTAATGACCCATGATATAACTTGAGCCATGTCAGAGATCAGTCTGGGGGAACACAGTGCCTTAAGAGTGAATAGCAATTCCCAAAGTAAGGTGAATCAAACTGGTGTCAGTACATCAACATAATAATAAATAAACTTCTTATTCTGATAGGGTGTTTATATTAGTGGAGAAGTAAGAGTACTGAAAAGGCTATTTGAAGACAAAGCTTAATTTTAGATTACACATCTTATTTAAGAAATCGAATGGACAACTCCATAAGGACTTTATCTTTTTTCCTTTTCTGGTCTAACAAATTAAGAAAACAATTTCATAGGAGGTGATATTGGGAAATTATTATTATCATTCACTATGCACAATCATGACTTACTGTGCGTATCTCTGAAAAAGAGAAGATTTAAGAGTAACATGTTACTTATTATATGGGTATAAATGGGTACATATACTGTCATTACATTAATAGAATCATAGAACCACAGAAATGATAGAACAGTTTGGGTTGGAAGGTACCTCAAAGACCACCTAGTTCCATCTCGTCTGCTGTGGGGCAGGGAAATTGACCTATGGGTTACCTATAGCTCAGATTTATGACCTATAGGTAAATGTTAATTGTGAAATTGGATCTGGTTCCTTGGACTGATAAATGAAGACCGTGTTGCCTTATTAGAATACTGAAGAATGCAGGAGTATTTAATAAAGCATATCAGGGATGAAATAGAAAGCAAACAGAATTTTGCATTGGTGATGCAATTTCAGCAGGGACAGTGCTGATTTTAACAGCAATCAAAAAGCACTCAGATACATTGGCAGCCAAAGTCACATGCTGCTAGACAAGACTCCAGCAAATCTGGCAGAATCTTACTACATCTGAAAGAATCAGCTTTATAATAAGTTTATAATAATTGCATTTCTATCTCCTAGAAATCAATCCTGTGGGTTTGTCTGTTCCTAACCTAACTGAAACATTTAATTTAAAAACTGTAATGGCAAGATTTTAGAAATACTCTTATTCAACTAAAGTGATGGAGAACGTGCAAAGACCTTTTTTTCTTTCACTTTTTCCCTTCCTTCTCCCATCTGACATTTGTAAACAACTAAGTGCATTTACCCATTTAAGAATTTTAATGTCAGACACCATGAAAACAGTGACAAGAGGAACTCGAAAGGGATGCAGTGGTGCCTTTTGTACTATTTTTGAAAAGTGCACAATTAGGACAAGCAATTTCATTCTGTTTTGGTCCAATTAAGGTTTTTCAGCTTTCAGGTCATTTTAAGCTAATGCCATTTTAAAGTCTGATTTCCTCTTTTCATCCTTCACGATATTAAAAATGTATCAGGAAATGGAAGATTTAGGCAGTTTCTATGTAAGAAAGATATGTGACAGCCTGAAAAAGACGTAAAGAACAGCATAGTAGTTTAACAACTACTTTTGTTCCCCAATTAAACATGTCAAAAATAAAAATTAAATAAATAAATAAATAAATAAATAAATAATTCAAAGAGAATCACGGAAATAATGAAATAATGTCAGGGAAATCTGTGACAGACTTTATATCCAGTTAAATGAAAATTCAGAGACATGCTGATTGGATTTACACAGTCATGCTATTTTCCTACTTTCTGTACATACCCCAAAGACGACATTATGAAGAATCCTTGCTCTTGAATTAGAGGCACAAGGAGAGCACTCTTGCAGTCCCCTAAAACACTCCAAAGCCTCTGCACATTAACCTGAATTCAATGGGACAGGGCCCCGCCTACAAATGAAGTGCTTGACACAGATAGGCATTGTGTTTCACACAAAAGAACCACTCTGTAGATAAAAAAAGACCATGGCTTTTGTATTGTATAATAACTACTTCAGTAGGGTTAAGAAATAATGTGCAAGAGTGTAAGAGAAAATATTTCTGCTTTGGAATGCTCAATGTTTTTCTTTATTGAAGGGCTTCAAGTCTTTTTCTTCCATACATGAACAAAAAAAAAATGTTTTGAGTTCCCTGTTTCCTACTCAGATTTATGAGGAACATAAATATTGAAATGCAAAAGTTTTAAAATGTGCTGAGTAGAAAGGCAAGTACCACCTGAAGTTTTAAATTTTCTCCAGCACAAAATCCCCATCCTTTTGGTTAACAGTTTTATTTAACTCAGAAACTCGAGAAGTCAGAAATTTCTACCATCACTAAAGGAAGGGAGAGGAAAATGAAAGATTTTTATTTCCCACTTTTGTATTTGCAGCATAGTAATACTATGTAGTAACTATTTGTATAGCCAACTTCAACAAGCTAACGTTAAAGGGAATATATTTATTTCAGAAGTGTTATCAATTAATCCTTAAGTGATATCACTGGATTTTAGGATTTCTCAGAATACTGGCAATATCTCTTGAAAGATTTTTTCTGATATTAAAAATGCTCTCTGGATATTTACCAACACTTAATTGTGTATAATTTATTTTTGAAATTTGTTATTGGAACATTATCTTAATGCAAGATGCCAGTGCACTTCAGCTTTTGGAAATTCCTAATGGAAAGCTAAATACTGTCTACAGGAAGCACTGAAACATTTGAGATATGAGAGCAAGTATATAAATAAATGAAAATTCATGTTTAGAATGACTTGACATTTTAGAAATGTCTATTTGTCACTATCAATTTCCCTTTAAGACTTTCTAAGTACTACAAATTGCTAAAAGCAGCTAGGAAGTGGTCCAATATCTCTTCATTGCATTCACCAAAATAACTGTATTTTCATTTGGAAAAAAACTTATATATATATTGTCAGTTTTATTCCAGATAAGAAAGATAAAACATGTCTGTGTGCTATTTTCATTGAAATTGCCTTTCTTTCCAGTCTCAGTGCTGTGTCCAGTTGAAAAGCTGACGAAGATGACTCATGAGTTTCTTTGAATCTAGCATGAAATGAGGAATTTTCTGTAACACCTTGATGACTCCGTTAAATCTAATGTTTCCAAATCTTTCTTAGCATTTAACTTCACAGTAAAGGAATGTATTTTATACGGCACAAGTTCTCCCAGTCCTTCTCTAAGCAGTATAAGGCAAATGTAGCTGGAAGTCGGGCATTAGTCAGTACCCAAACCATGCTATCTCATTCCATATTTGACATCCCAGAATATCCATGACGTTTGTGTACTTAGTAAATGCAACACATGACCTACATGAGACCCATATCCTGCAAGATCAGCAGCTGAAGGGCATGCAGGATGCCATGAACCTCTCACACAGTACTGGAATTTCTGTTCAGAATAACTTCATCAAATGTTTTGAATAAAGCAACATTCAGAAGGAAGGGAGGAGTCAAATATGAAAATATGCAGAGTCATGTGACCATTTATTTTGATACATTCCAAAGAATAGTGTCACTGGTATCTAAACAGAAAGTCAAGAAGCAATAAAGAACTTGTGATGGAGTTTGTCCCTAGCTGGGGGACAAATCTCACTGCTGAATATGAATCTTACTGAGGGATTGTCAAATCCAGTGATAAACCATGAGCAATCAGATTGGGAATTGCTGCACAAAACATCCAGAATTATTGCTTGCACTCTCACCTCAAGTGGAGACACATGAAGTGCTTACATTTTCTCCTTGACCTTAGAAGCAAATCAGGCTTTCATTGTGCTGCATTCACACTGACACTCACCAAGAGTCAGCACTTAGAACGAAGGTACTCAAAAAGTTCAGTGCATAAACCTTTGATGCTGCTAATAATGCCGTGCTGATTCCTGCACATGAATGGCTCCACTGAATCTGAACACGATTGTTTTCAAGAATGGAGGTCAAAGATTTTGGAGCACATTTAGAAAGTGGAGAGACAAAAGCACTCATGATGCAAAGGAAAGTAGAACCACTTTATACATCTAATACCTATCAACAAAAAAATAATAAAGAAGCAGGTGTTCATTTAATCACACTATTCTTGCTTCCTCAATCCTATTTATTTTTTCTCTTTCCCAAGCCAACTTGCTACTTCAGTCTGTCTGCATACAGACAGAATGCCGCACTTGTGCCTGATGACTATCTTTGCATCAACAGTCTGTGCATATGTCTTGAATTGCAGAGGAATTACTACTAAATAAGGTAAACACAGTTCAGAAAATCAGTCTGGCTTTTAAACAAATGACTGAAGCATTTTTTTTCAGTTTGGAAAAAGCTTTTATTTTGAGCTCTTCTGTATTCAAATAGGTTGACTCCATGAATTCTAATGTGAAGTAACACTACAAAAAGCTTTTTAGTTTCCAAAATACAGACCTCAGAAAAGTACTGATGTTTTGTTTTGTTTGTTTTTTTTCTCCACTTAATTTCCGAATGCTGCGGAGTGTTTCCTCCATTTTATGTAATTTTCTCTTTTAAAGGGGATTTCAGGTCATATGAGTAATATGCTGAACAAGATTGAGTATGATAGAGGAAAGAAACGCAGCTACAAGAAATCTCAGCATTGCTTTCCCACATGCTTTTTACAAAGTTTAAACATTTTCCTGCCTTTTTTCTCCCCATTTTATTCCTTTGTTTCCTTGGTTTTCTTTCTTACCTATATAAATAAAAGCATTCCATGTTCTTCTATATCTGCTTTCTTTCCACCCTCCCAGCACCTCATCTCCTTGGTTCTTCTAGGATAGAAATTAAAACTGAAAACATCCTTTTACATCATTATGCATCTCTTCAAAATCTGTATACTAAAGCTGCATCCTATTGCAGCATCAGTGCATGATTGGAACCATGGGACTAAGATACTCTTTACTACTAAAGTTGTCATGAGATGTCTGTTTGCATCTTTTGGCCTTCAAAATTTTAGCATAAAATACAGGCTGTATTAGACACAGTAAAAATGAGAATCATGGGTTTTGTTTGTTTGCTTCTTTGCTGTTACCAGGTGCCTTTTGTAAATTGCTGAACAGTGATGGATAGGTTGCTTCTAAAGTAATGTTTCCTATTTGTTTCCATGGGAATTACAACAGATACAAAGATCACAATAACACTATTCGATAGAGCAAATTCTCAGCTCTGAAACAAAATTTTGCAATATAGTCACTACTGTTAGCTATGCATTTTTACCAGCAATGAACAAGAGCCTGCTTGTTGAGCTCATAGAGATCTGCCCCAGTGGAGGTGACTCACTGTTTCACAGCTTCTATGGCAGTATCATTGCTAGGAAAATGTTGCCCACCCAGTCCATTTTTCATCAGCCTGAAGAAATGGAAGTCAGAAGGTGCCAAATCTAGATAATACGGTGAGTATGGTAGGACAGTTCAGCCAAGTCGGGCAATGCCTCCACAGTCTTCAAAAGGATATGAGGCCTTGTCTTATTGTGTTCCAGAATAAAACTATGACAATGGAACACTTTAAATAGTTTTATCTTTCCGGATTGTTTATGTGTTGGTGTTCTGTGGTGAAATTTAGGAGTCATCCTACACATAGAGTACTGCCAAGAGTAAGAACATTGCCTCAGTGAAGATAACCAGAGCACATGCTTTGTGAAGGAAACCAATGAGCAGCACAACAAAAGTTAAATTAGAGGGACTACTGTGTACCCCCATGTAAAAGACATTTGTTTTTTAAAAGCACACTTCATAAGTCTTGAAATTAGTATGTACAAAGAATTCTTGTAAGCAGTTAACTCTTCTGAAGTTTATGACAATAAAAAAAAAAAAATAATACAAAATCACAGAAGTACTGGCATATCCAGAATTCAGTATTTCTCTTTGGAGAAATTTATTCAGAACATCTATCTACAGAGTACTAAGAAATGAATAATTTGAATTAGATTTGTTCTAGATTTGTTCTTCCTGTCTCAATTGATTTTACATATAGAGAGAGAAAGCAGAAATACTCATATAATAGCAAGAAACAACAAATTATGTGTACATATGTGTCAATATGTGTATATGTATACATGTTTGTATGAAAACAATAAACATACACATATCAATATATGTGAACAGACACAAGCATAAAGGAGAATAAAATCTGGTATCATGCATTTCAGAGCTATGAGAGGAAGTGAAAGCAAAAGTGCAATGTTTGCATGCAAGATCTTTCTATTACTATCATGACATTAATTAGACTCCTTAAGGAACTGCTATAATAAAACTTAATCAATGCATTTTAAATCATTTTCTTCCTCTGTCTCCTTTTAAATCAGATCTGACTTCTGATCTTTTCCCTTTCTCCCATCAAACTTTGGTGACAGGAGATGAAAATGTAGCTCATCTAAAGCTGAGGAGAATTTCAATCCCCTTTAGTAGTGACCATGACTTATTCCAGTAATCTGAATTCTAGATCTCATTGTGGGGTCTGGAGATGATCCAAAACTAATCAGAAAGACTTCACTGATTCCAGTGGACTTTGGGTCACTTTTGTATTTCAAGCAGTACCAGCATTTGAGGAAAGCACAGAATAAAATCTTGTCTTCAGTCATTGCTTCTACCTGTACCTGTCAGTACCAGAAGCATTGGTCCTTTTTCTAATGAGGTCTTCATTTCTAAATGTGTTTAAAATCTCTGCTACCTAACACATAATTTCCCTCTTATCATTTTCAAGTAAATTGTTCTCATGTAATCTTGAAAGAATTTTGCACTCCAGGTCACATACTGGACCACACAGGTCCTTAGCCTCTGAAAGCACACATGGTTCATTATTTTTCCCTTTGTGTGAATTTGTAGGTCATGTTTCTTTTCAAGATTCAATATAAATCAGATTTTCTCATTATATTAGTTAGTTTCATATCATCATCTTTCTCAAATTGAGAATAATTTTAGATATATCCTATAAATTCCTCAACCCATGAAAGAAAATAAAATGGGATTTTTTCTCCCTTTCTGCCCGTCTGGAAAGCTGAAAGACAACACTGAAAACTTTGCTGTAGATTATTGTTGTTCAGATAGTTCTTTAGCCTCACTTTTCTGGCTTATTTTTTTCATTATATTTTCAACTTTATTCCCTGTTTACAGTATTCAATGTCTTAGAGCTTTAGATCAACGTTACTAGGGACATATATCTATTCTCTATTGATTTTCAATGGCAAAAAATGAGTCCATTTCTGAAGCTTGATAAAAATCCCGCAAATGACTTTAATAACAAATTAAGGTGCTGAGATTCTCTGATGAAAGAAATAAAAGCCTATGATATTGACAGATGAAGAAGGCAGCAATACACAGGAAACCTCTCTCATAATAGTCTACTCAGGGTATTAAAACATTTCCTTCCTCAGTCATAATTCTCCTGTCTGTGATTATTAGAGAACTCTGCATTCATTATAAAAAGGTTCTGTTTGTTTGCTGACTTACACATTTACTGATGTGTAACTTCCAACAGGAATTTCTCCTCTGTCCCCAGATTGACTATCAGGCAAATTTCTTCCATGTCTCTCTGTTTATTCTACTAGGGATAAATTTGTACCTGTTCATTAATTTGCAATCACAGCTACGTGATTTGCATCTTAGTCTGGAGTTAATTCTCTAGTACAAATAAAAAGTTATCAAGTCACATTTATTCTTTTTCATCCAGTGATTACACTAAATCCACTAAATCATTCAAATAAAGTATGTTAATAGAGGAGATGCAGTGTAAATGCATTCACAAAGTAACCACAGATTTCCATCGCCTCTTCTCTCAAGCAGCCATACAACCAGGATCTTCAGAGGGACCTTATAATTTCTTTGTTTGTATTTATTGGAAATATCAAAACTGCAGAATTCAGAATCAGTTATAAAGCCAGGCAAAAGTCTGCTTTCAGACTGAATGGACCCACTTCACAGTGTCAGTGCCAGGTTATGAATCTTCTCTTGTTCCACCACTACTGTGAGAAATCATTGTGTTCCATCACACTGAGCAAATTCATCCTCTTCTTCATATGCTGTTGTGAAACTATCCTTCTTCAATAGTCTGTTCAGTACAGAAGGATGCTTGTGTGCTCCTACCTTAATTTTTAGCTTGGCCTTCCAGGATGAAGCAAAGGGGATAGAGAGAAAAGATAAAATAACAAAGCCAGCATCTGTTGAATCAGATATAAAATATACACAGTCTGTAAAAGAGTCACACTTCCTTCATGCATTGTGAATCTTCATTGTCCTCCTTCAGTGCTCTTTTAACAATCCCTGACATGCTCACTTAAAGTAAAAGCTCTTTGGGTAAGAAAGTATAAGTGACCTGCCTATGTTACTGCCTAAATAATAATAACATGACTTCATGCCTTGAATTACAATCCACTCAAATGTTTAAACAGAGGTCAGAACACTACCATCAGATTGTGCAAATTGCAGAAACCCTAGACAGAAAAAAAAAAAAAAAAAAAAAAAAAAAGGAAATTCTTTAATTTCTGCTAATATTGCATGCATCTTCCACTTTAACTTCAGTGATGCTGATTTTACTAAGGTAGTAATAAACTACACTGTGACAATGTTTTCCCTGAGTGGTGGAAACACATGATGTCTTTGCAAGTATTTTGTTACCTAAATTACCAGAGCAATTATGCCTAGAACTGAAAACACAAATGTGTTGACATGGGGTCCTGAGCTCTCAGCTACTACTGCCACAGCCCTTTTCAAAAATCTCAAGGGTTTTTAATTCCTAAAGTGTATGGGTAACACGTCCCTGTGCCAGCTCAGCTATAATTACGATGTTGCTTAACTATGGTAATACATCTACAGTGATGTGGGCTGAAACCACACATTTAAGTCACATTTCTTTCCAAAGGGAGACTGCTTTGTTCTTTCTCCCTTGAAATGGTTTTGAACTTTCTTACCCAGAGGTTAAAAGGCTGCTAGTGACTCCCAGACCTCCTGAGACCCTCCAGGTCTGCATTAATTTACACAACAGTCAGTTCTCTGTCTTTCTACAGTAAATTAAAGGATGTCACTGGAACACACGCCTTGTGCAGCAATGCATCTAGGTAGTGGCTGCTTTGTTTCCCAGAAATATAATGAATTTTAGAAATATGAAGCTTACTCACCATGACCAGCTCTGGATTTGAGAAAAAACATCAGATGGGGCAGCAAGTAACATTAAGCTGGCATTTTAGAAGGTAGTACACACATTCTCTATCACTTCCATAGACATTTTCATGTTATTAATGTCAAATAATATAAACGTTTTCTAAGTCTGATGGTATTTCCCACTTTCATTCACTATCATCTTATTGGCAGTTCTCAGGCCTTTTTCCCCCTGATTTTTCATTGTTGGAGAAAGGTTATATCCTTCTTATGCCTTCCAGGTGCTTTTAGTCTTTGTCTACCTCTACCTAATCTGATAATGTGTGGGTGGGTTAGTTCTGCACGTGGGTCTTTATCTAACACTTTTCTTGCATTCCTGACTCACCCTGTGCTTTTTCCACTTCTCTTTTTGGTACTCATCTTTCCTTTTTCTCCTTAACTTGTTTATACTAGCTTTTCTATAATCAAGTCCTTTAACCTGCTTAAGAGCTTCGGTTTTTTTTTGTATCACAATCTCTTTCTTCTTTTGTCATTTTTTTTCCCAATGAATCTTATTAATTTCATTTTCTGTTTTTCACTTGTTTGGGTTTTTGTGTGTGTGTTTATCATTATTGCTGGTTGATTTTCATTTATTTATTTATTTATTTACTTATTTACTTATTTATTTATGTATTTATTTATTCATCTCCAGTCCTTAGGCAGAATCTATGACTTATGGAAGGAAGAAAGGGATAAGAAACATACACAATACTTCTCTGTCTATCCCTTTTTTTCCTCAGCAATCATATGGCCTCCTTGGAGCAGAGACACAAATTTTGTGATGTTCTCCAGTACTTTAGTGAAAGTAGTCAAGGCAAAAGTCAAATTACACCACAGCAACCCATGACCGTGAGACTATAGACAGCAGTGGTGTACAAATGAACAAATCTATACAAATACTTAGTATCTTCTTTATTCAGTGATTTCTGAATTCTCATTATATCTGATTCTAGTGAAACAGGGATGTGGGCAGTTTGTGCTCTTATCAATCTGTGATAAAAGGTCTCTCTTCCCAAACTTGAAATTAAATGAAGAAATGTTAAGTCAAATGTTCACATTGCTGTTTCATTCATAAGTTAAAATGGTTGAATTAGCATTACTTCCTTTGTCATTAAGATGTTGCAGTGCATTCTTTCTGGACCTAATTATCTGCTTTGTAAGCAATGATCTGTTCTCTCATTTCTCTAATTTTGACAAATTTTAATATTTAAAAGAATGGGTCTTTTTGATGTGGTCCCACACAACATCCTTTTCTCAAAATTGGAGAGTCATGGATCTGATGAATAAACTGTTCAGTGGGTAAGGAAATGGATGGATGGTCACATCCAAAGTGTTGTGATTGACTACTCAATGTCCAGATGGAGACTAGTGAGGATTGGTGACCCCCAGAAATCCATACTGGTACCAATGGTGGAAAGGGAAAGAGAACGAAAATGGAGTCTATCTTGACTATCTTTTGTTTATGTGTTGCCTGATTTTTTATAAAGCTTTAATAATAGGTGAAAGTAAAGCTCTTGGCTTTTACTTTCTGTTATAAAAGTGTCATTCATGACACTTAAGGCAAAGGATTAGCACATGGTGATATGTTTAAACTGCTCAGTGATGGCATAGACTTAGCTTTTTTTTTTTTTTTTTTTTTTTTTTTTTTTTTCCATGAATGCATTTAACTCAAGGATTGTAAGGTGGTTTGCAAGTATTCTGCACAAGCCAGGTGCAGAACCTTTAAACTGTTATAAAGGGATAGCAAGACAATCCAGAAAGTGAAGGATGAAAATGAAAAAGTTATGTCCATATTGAATTAGGAGCAGAATTTGAACTAGCACTGCAGAATCCCCACCTTCACTGGTGATGAAATTTGAGAAAGTGTTTTTAATAATTTCCTAACTAAGCTCTTCAGATTTACCTGTAGTGGTCTTTCTTTGCAGCTGACCAATTTTATTTGCTGGTCAGTACACTGCAGCCTGTTCCTTAGACCTGTTAACTAAGCAATGTCACAAGAGCATAACTGCTGGGGACCAAAGATCCATTATTTTGATGGTAACCGGCAATGAATGTTTAATGGTGAGCATAGGGTAAAGAAACATTCAGTTATGATCCTCATAGTTTCTGGAAAGAATTTGCTTAGGGACTGCTTGGACTAAAAGCTGATTTTTTTTTGCCTTAGATAAATGCATTCCCTTGTTTTGTTAGTTTGATTTTTTTTAATTCATAATCTTCTGTAATACACAATACCGGATAATAATGAGTTGCACCATTAAAGAATGTGGTGTAACAAAAATCACTTATTTTTCCCTAGTATTTAATGTATTTACTAACAATTTCTTTGGATGTTTCTTGTTCTGTTATTATAAATGCAGTAAATAAATATCCTTTTTTTCTCTTCTCCTTTCTCAGCCTCTCCTCTTTCCCTTCCCAGAATGTCCATGTTTTTATACTGATCAGAAATGGACCATTATCTTGGATGACTTCTGAAATGCTTTCTTTTCTCGGATTCTGTAAAAAAATGAAAATTGGGAAATGTACAGAGAGTTTTCAATAAATCGAGAAGCTAAAACAATAGATATCCTTCTCAGTGGGCATTAGCCATTATTTCTGTCTGGTCATTAGCATGGAAGAGCTGACTGTGCATGAGTTCGTAGAGAAGAATTAATGGGCCACAACTGAAAAGATAATAGCTGAGCTATTAAAGCCAAAAGAACCTAAGGGAGGAGCAAAGAATGCTGAAGAAAGATTAGATGTGAAAATACCGTACCAAAGACTTTGTATTTAAATATATATTCCTATCAGTGTTGCATACTATGTGGTTGGAAGTATCTCCTTTCATTCACTCACTATGTTTCAGAATTTCAAAGAATTTGTAAAAACCACATAAACATCAAACCACCACACCTGTTCATGTACCCACAAAAGCACAGGATGCCCCATAGCAGCCTCCAGTAATATGATGTGACCAAACAAAGGGTTCTGCCAGGACCTAGCGAAAAGTAAAATGTAAGAAGTCAATATAAAACAAAATAATACTATTATTACTAACAATATAACAAAATATAAAAACTAAGCAGAATCTTGAGACACTTACATAAACATTCCAATATTGAGGTAAGCACATTTTCACTTTCCACGAAAAATAAATCAGGTGAGCAATAAAGATTATTATTATTTTTTTTTAAGTTAGAGGAAAGGAAAGAAATGTAGAGAAACAGTCAAAAAATCTGTTTATATTACTGAGTCTTATAGCAAAACTATGCCATTAGAAATCGTCTAGATCGACTGACTGCTTTCTCTTTCCTTCAGTAGCTTTCATTCATACTGTAAACGTTGTCGCAATAGCCCAACTGAAGCTGAACTGACCTTTTGATGCCTGCCTGTACAAGCTGTGCCTTGCTGTGCTGTCACACCATAACTGGGGTTTTGTACCAATACTTTCCTCTAGTTGCTCCCCTCTATAATATGTGCTTCAGCTAACTTAAAAGCTCTGTACAGTGCTTTTGTACTTTACTGGAAACTAAAAAAGATGATATACAGCATCTCCTCTTGTCTCAACTCTCAAGGGACACCTGGAAAATAGATAAGCTTCTCTCTCTAGTACTACACAAAAGAAGCTTACACACAAATAAAACTTGTTTTCCTTCTTTTTTTCTAGCCTGGAGTCTTTGTCCTTTGTGCTGGAAACAGCTGAGTTCATGGTAACTGTTCACCCCCTTCTGGATGTGTTTGACAGTATTTATTGTCTTCTACTTCTGTACTCTAATCTAATAAATGTTGTCTACTTTATAACTCAAGTATTCTTTTTTCGTAAATGAAATAATTCTCAAAAGTAATAATGCAACATGTAAAAAAATATTCTTTGGACCACGTCATTTTCTGTTTACTTACCAGTTTCCCCATCAGGTGTCCTCAGATCTTCCCTTCTTCTAGGGGCAGCACTCCCATGGTGGTCCTTTGCCATCAGGTTAACTTGGATAAGAAAGTCAAATGGCAATACAACGCCTTGGAGAGGGAGATCAGATTTCTTGCCCGTTTTGTGTCCTAAACATTATAAGTAGAGTTGAAATATCTGCTGCAAATATAAAGTTCTCAAAGTATATAGTGAGTACATCCATATAGAGATGACAGCAGCGAGGATGCAGTGTGAGAATCTAAACACTGACATTGCTAATGTGTTAAGTAGGGATGTTCACAGTTAAATCGAGACAGTTCTCCTGCAGAACTGGGTGAAAAGAAGGAAAATATTTCCCTGCCAAATAGCAGACAAATATTTTTAGCATCTTGCATAGCCTTCTGTGGTCGAACGATTCCAGAGGGAAATTCATTGTGTCCTAAAATAGATCCCCAGGGTGAGATAAATCAGCTTCCAGAAGAGATGGACTTTATCTCTGACTTCAGAAATAACCTGGGTGTTTTTGTTTTTGTTTTAGGTGTGTACCTCTGTCATTGACTTTTAAGCTTGTCAACATCTAGCATCATGCAAAATGAGCACAGAATTTTGGTAGATAGTCGGGATTGATAGAAGAACACTGTTCTTCTGGTGAGGCAGAGAAAGTATACCCTAGAGCATCTCAAATGAGGTGAATACCATGAAGTACTTACAGGTACTTATATGCATGTAGATATGTTAATAATATAGAAGACAAATTCCATTCTAACTGCAGTACTACAGATTATTAATAATACAGGTGTTTAATAATATAATATTCTACATGACAGCAAACATGAATGCAATGGGCAACTGAGATTTAGTTTTATAATAATGATTTATTTTATATAAATGCAACTTTATATCAGATTTATTTACACTTTTATTTATTTATATGCAAGCAAATGCAGAGATGGAATAGCCTTTTTCTTGTATTCCCAATTATATTTCCTCTACATTTTGAGAAGCAGAGAACTACTGAATACTACATCCCAAGAATCTGACCTGGGAATAAAGCACCTGCTTTTATACTATGTAAATACAGTTTAATCCTTTCTGGGTGACGTTTATTTGGTTCAACGTTTAGACGAATAAGAAAAGTTATATGAAGATTTAAAAAGTTGTATACTTAAATTCTTCTTGAAATAAGATTAATCTGTTGTTATGCATTTCCTTGGTCTAGGGTTATGGAACTGACTTTTAATTCATAGTCAGTAGTATTTATTTTTAATATGTATTTGGATTTTACAAATAACTCACTTGGAAGAATAATTTTAGCTTAATGGCCATCATGGAAGCTACCTCATATAAGGAACAGGAAAAAAAATCCTATAAGCCTAGTACAAAAGAGAGAATTAATGAAAGCAAGTAGAAGAAAGAAAACATTAAAATGTCTCCACAAGGTTACAGGCTGCTTTTTAAATTGAAATGGGGGAATGGGGCTGGGGTTTAAGATTGCAAAGTTTTCTAGCCTTTCTCTTTTTGTTGGCCATAGGAATAAAAAAATATTTTAAAGAGTTTTTATAACTTGCTTTCCTGAGTTCTCTGAACTTCCCATTAAAGTTTTCTACATGACATACAATATGACAAGAAGTTAAGATTTAGAAATAAATGTTCCCTGTTTTTTGTCGTGCAAATGCCTCCTGCTGTGCTGTAGAGTTGCTCTGTCCCAGCTTTGTGAAACATAAACAGTCAACTGCCTCTATTAATTTGTTGTTTATACCAAAGTTACAGAATGTGACAGTCTTCATATCTGACCCACAGCAAAACAGTTGGGCTAGACCTTCAAGTTTTCAGCACCCTATATTCCAACTATAACCTTTTAAGTAGCATTTTTTTAATTAAAAAAAAAAACAAAACAAAACAAACAAACAAAAAAATACAGCCAAAGGCTGTGATCTATGTGTACAGTACGATATGTGTATGACAGAAAGTTGTCTTTTCAAGAAAAACTTTCAGAAAATTGCTTGTAGATAGCTTTGTAGCTTGCTGAAAGATATAAACTGAAGAGAAAATTTCCAACAAATAAAACAAAAGTAGCTCTCTGTAGAGTTGTACATGTTCCCTATGGACTCATTAGTGTCAGTTGGAGACAACACTGGATAGGTTATATCTCTCACAGCCCCAATTTTTTTCTTGTTTGTCTTTTTGAAGATTGAAAGTTGTGCAGCTAGAGTTTTCTGTCTGTGATACGTAATGGGAAATACATTTTACTTACGGTCATGGCCTATTAAAAATACAGGTGTGTGAGAAATGAACTATCTTGGACAAGAGTTTCCACAACTTCCTTTGAAGAAAAATCATTCTGCTATTTCAGCATTTTGTGAAAAAATAAGTAATATCCAAGTCATTTCCAAAGGAAAGAAAAATATTTTTTTACTTGTTCTGCTTTATGACTAAATTTTCCATTTCTGTGTTGCTGAGTGCGGATGAAAACTATAGCCATAAACTCTGTATTCATACAGAAAAGTTGGAATAAATTGGGTCATCCTTGCCCATCCCTCCATTACTTACTGTTTCTTCTATCTGCATGTACATATTTCTTGTCATTTAATTTAAGTTGTACCCTCAGCTTTCAGGGACCAGCGAGCTCGTAGGACACCTAACACTGCAGGTGAACCACAGTATAGAACTGTAGTGTGAACTACACTAATAAGACAATTGAAACAATGGCATGCTATAACAATTAATTCATACATTCTCCTCAAGTTCAGAACTGCTCCGATGAGAGCTACTACATAAGACTTAAGCATTATTTACTATGTATCAGCCGTGTCATCTAAGTACAGGTGGAGAAAAAAAAAAATAGTGAAAACTTGATTCTCTATACTTAGTATTGTTCATTTGGTACTTTATTCAGCTTTATCTGTAGGCACACTTAAACTATTATTTTGGAAGAAATCAGTGGACCAGTTGGAACAAGTCCCCACCTGTAACATTTGCCAGTGCAGTTGCTTCAGAAGGGAATGAAAAAATATTTAACTTAATCTGATCGTGTAGCACCTTTTTTTTCTCATTCGTCATGTGAGGTAACTTCCATGGTGACCATAATGGTAACTTATAAGACCATTTTGCTTAATCTCAGAGGGTCACACTGTGCCTTAAAAATGAGATCAGTTAGCTAACATAGCTATACTCTTGCTGTTGGCATTACCATTGTTATTTGTGTTTATTGCATGCTTCATGCTTACATACATAGAAAACGGCTGAGGTTGGAAAGGCCCTCTGAGTTCATCAGGCTCAACCTCTGCTCAAAGCAGGAGGACCCCCAGAGCAGGGTGCCCTAGATCATGTCCAAGAAACTTTTGAAGATCTGCAGAGGAAGAGAATCTACATCCTCTCTTGGCAGTCTAGTCCAGATGTCTGTCACCCTCACAGTAAAGACTTTCCTTATATTCAGGAACTTCCCATGTTTCAGTTAGTGCCTGCTGCTTCTTATCCAGTCACTGGGAACCACTGAAAAGAGTTTGGCTTATGCAGTTTTTAATGAAATACATTATTATTTGAGCAATTTAAAAAAGATGAATATGCCTTTAAATTGAATTCTATGCTTCTTCCTGCTGAAATTTGGTTTGCTTTTATTGAGGAAGTACAAGAGAATATCAGCATGTCTTTCTGTATTATCCTTTATGTACGTTTTTTTACAGGAGCCTCTTGACTCTAAGATCACTAAGCTTCTCGCCCATATTCCTGCTAACACTGGGAAACTCAGCAGCAGGGCATCCCTTTGATCCTGAATGCAACTTTCTAATTGCCCTTAACTACTGTACTGCAGAACAGCTGAATAAAGACAAACTCACCAGAGGAACTGGTTTGCAATGCCAAATTCATTTTATCCAAGCCAAATGTGAAATTGGGTCTCCTGGGCTGCAGCTTGAATGCATTAACTTGGCCTTAAGAAAATCCAGTGCTTTTCAGCCACCTGGCATATTCTTCAAAGCCATTGTTTTAATATACTCTGAATTTTCTTTGTGTGTGTGTGTTGACTTCATTAAGGCTATTTCACCATAGATAAGCAGTACCAGTGCTTTCTTTCTGAGGTCTTCAGTAAATTTATTTATTTTGTTCTTTTAAGTAACTATCTATATATTTCCTGATAAGCATGCTTTATGTTACGCGTATCTTGACACATGCTAAACCTTGCACTCTTTCCTAGCCCTTGGATCTACATCTTATGTTTCCCCATACTCCCTTACGTGCAACAGACAGAGAGGCACTGCTGTTACATTTCTTCTGTCTGAAGATGTACTGCTTGAGTGTCTTGTTGAGCAAGATCACATTAGGAGCTTAACACAGCAAAACATTATAGGAGGATTTATATTTTAATGATGTACTGCTGTGGTACATCAGAGAAAGGCAAAATGGCAGAAAGGCTTTGTATGTGAGGATAGGAACTAGATGATCTTTAAGGTCTTCTCCAACTTAAGCCGTTCTATATGGTCACCTTTATGAATGTATGAGGGCTGCTCCGAAAGTAATACCCCCTTTTTTATGAAGTTAGCCATTGACATCAGACATGGATGATGGTGATATAGCAGTAGAGATTTAATCTTTCCACCAGTATTCTGTTACATTTTGTTGCCATGTGACAGGTGGTAAATGGGGGGTAGTCTGCTAAAATGTCATCTGACACAGAAGTGCATATGAAGTAAAGGTGTGGAACTGAATACCTCCATTTCTTCCTGATGGAGACCGATAATATTTTGAACATACTGACAAATCTGAAATGAACAGCTGTAGTAAATTCAAAGAAAGAGTCTGTCTGCTTAGTTCTTGAATGTCAGGTCTGGCTTGTTGCTTCCAGGGGAAAAAAACAAAGCTAAACTCCATTAAAATCCCAGTTCCCAAATAGCTAAGGTCACTCTATGCAACTCTATGGAACATCAGAGGACCAAATCAGTCACTCCAGGTTCCCTCACCAGTTTTATGTCCGGCTGCAGACAAAAGAGAGAGTGAGGTTCCTGTAATGTCGCATTTGGTCTTTCGACTTTACGCCACTGTTATTTATTCTTGAAGGTAAAAATAAGTAAATAAATAAATAAATATCCCTTAAAATAAAAATGAAGAATGCATAATTTTCACAGTTGATTTTTAATGTTCGATGGTTTTCAAAGTTTATTTCTCTGTGAGTACAGAATTTGGCTGTGGGACAGTTTCTCTTGACAATAGCAGAAAACACTGCTGGAAGCAACAATAATTTTCTATTACTGAACTGCAAGACTCTCTTTTCTAAGGTAGTGTTGCCATCCAGTCTGCCATACTGAGTCCCTTGCTTAGCACAAATTAACAGAAGGCATGAATCACTGAGTTGTAAAAATAGTCTCCTCGCCAGAAAACTACACTAAACCAACTTTCTTGTACTCAGTTTGCAAGACAGAAGGAAAAGGTATTTTGACTCGCAGAGTGGAACCAAAATCAGCACGATTTTTATATTAATATTTGAAAGTCTTTATCCAATAATTCCCTACTACACTTCTATGATTTATCAGAAATTATCTCTCTCACATTGCATTTACAATGTCTTCTTTGAGTTACCTTTAAATGAGGTAAATTTAACACATTCCTACTGATGTGATAGAAGATATACTGAAGTAAAACCAAGGTGATACAAGATCTAGACCTCCCACTTAGTCACTCAATTTAAAAAAGGTGCCAGTGACATAAAACATTCTCCCTCATTTATGCATAGATACTTACTCAAAGCTTATTACAGGATAACTGTTGAATCTGTTTAACCAGCTTCTGTGACATCAGAAGGTACGCTTTGATGTACTTCTTTCTTTGATGTTCAAACAGATGACCTGTGGCATCTTATAAGACATCATAATCAGGCTTAAATAAGCTGTATATTCATGCCACAGCTCATACCCTTTTATTTGGTCAACTTTCCTGCACAATAAAAATTAGTTTGTTTTGCAGAGCTTGCACAAGCAGGTATGAATGATAATAGCATAAGTACAAATACAATTAATATTATTGTTCACTGTTTTCAGAGTTCTATCTCTCTTCACATCTATGAAAATCCCAACACATGTTTTCCAAAAGCTTGTTAAATCAGTTCTTGTACTGTAAATTGGTCTTCCTTTATTGACTTCAATGGGACTATGCCAACAAACACTGTCAGAGTCTTCTCCAACACGTCTACATTTATAATTAGTTCTGAACACTGATTTTCCACTCTCATTTGTCACTTTTTCAGAGCTTAAGGTCAAGAGAATAGTCTCTTTCTAATCTTTTTAGTAAAAGAAATAGTAAATAAACAAGAAAAACAGTATTTTCAAAACACTGATAAGAGATTATATTAAACTAGTGGATTATGAAGATGTTTGAATCCATCATCTGAGATGCTAGCAACACAGCAAGTTCCAAAGATGACTATATTTTATGCACTTTAAATATTCTGCTATCATGAATCACTAAGTTTAAATATTACAGCTGAAAACGCTTTTTAGCCTGTTCCTAAAACATATTTATCATTTTTAACTGAACTTTTTCATTTCCTATGGAATGGATTAGCCTGGAAAAAGATTTCTTTCTCCCTTCTAATTATAGGTATCCATCTAAAAGCAAATAGCAGCAGAAAAATGTTGGTTATCTGTTAACAAGTTCCTCTTAGAAGGTTACATTTGCTTAAAGATAGATCTGTTTATCCAGTGCATACTCTTCGGTGGTAGAGAAAAATCGATTCAGAATAAATTGTAGCTGATAAAGTTTGGAGGAGAATCATCATTGATATTTGCCTGGCAGACATTATCATGGGAAGGTAACTATCTGAACTTGGGTGCATGGGAATGTTGCACATTCAGAAGGTGAGCATCCAACTGATCCACTCCCCCCCTTCTCTGTGCAAACCCTGAACTTCACTGTCAGAGGAGGTTCGGTGGTCTTGCCATACTGAAGTTCCCATTAGACTTTGTAAAAAGAAGAGAAAATACATAGGAGGGTGTCACAAGCTGGGTTACCCAATGAGCACAAGCATTTACTCCCTTGAATCATATAATCATAGAATGGCTTAGTTTAGAAGTGACCCTGAAGATCATCCAATTCCAACCCCCCTGCCACTGTCAGGGTTGCCAAGCACTAGATCACAGTGTTCTCTTCTCGCTTTTCAAGCTCAACTCCACTACCTCAGACTTCAGAGCACTTCAGAAACACCACACAGTAGTAACCAGAGACATAAGTCAGACTTCAAATTTGCTATGTTTCTTCCCCAAATATCATTAATGACCATCATAATTCAAGCACATGTATCTGTATTTTTGATTTATTTATGCTTAATGTAATATTGCATTACCTGTCAAGAGGGCAATGCAATACTTCATCGTAAATGGATCAGCAAGAAAAATGTTTTTGCAATGTCATGAATTGTTGATGGCTTCCTCTGCCAAAGCTGACATCTGGAAGTTTAATATAACAGTATGTTACCAACAGTGTTTGCACTCCATAATGACCTTTTTTCAATTCTAGAAGCAGTAGGCCATACTGAGATCAGCCACATCATTGTGCTCAAGGGAAAAATCCTAATTTGAAGGGAAAGCAATGAATTTAAGATGGTTGTAGTTGCCTGTGCAAAGAACCCTGATACTCTATTTTATTTTTTGAACATTTGGATGATGTCATCTTGGTAAGCAGAAATAGCAGTATGATGGAGGCAGATACACTGCCTAAATATACAGTAATTAGGTAGACGTACCGGTATCCAATAACACATACGACTCTGGAGGCGTAGGGTGAAAATACACTAGGTTTCATATACTGTGTGAGTGAACATGTACAAATGCTCAGATAAACAAAAGTCTGGTAGCTCTCCCTGACTATGTCAAGACATAGATTATAAGAGCTTATAAAAGCTTAAGGAGTGGATTTCAACAGCTGTTACTGGATAAAATCTGTTTCTAAAAGCAATACATTGAACAAGCTGGAAGCATCCAACCTTCTGATCAGATCTTAAATGTGGATAAAATTCAACTGATGCAGAATACAGAATACCTGCTTTCTATACCTGGCTCACTTCTGATTTCCTTTACAATCAAAAGAAATTAATTTATTTTTGTTACTGTGTGAATTGGTTCTCATTTTTATTACCAAAAAAATTTGTGTGCTCCAAATTATAGGGCAGAGTTGTTATCCTAATTACTATAGATGACAATGGGTTATAGAATGTATTTAAAGTTACAGAGCTTTCACATAGTTTCAGCACAAATTTGAAATTCCATCTTTTTGAAATCTAATTCAGTGCCTGTTGACAATGCTATTTTGCCAGACAAGGAAGATGCATATACTTGCTGAAGGGCTGGATACAGAACATTGCAGAATAAAATGTCCTGACTGAGCATATAGATATTCTGGTGTTTTCAATGGCTTCCAAATACTTTTGTGTATGTACTTGAGTTTAACTTTTAAGGAAATAAGGCAAAATGAATGTTTGGTCTTTGTGTCATTTTTTTTCTTCTGATGTATATTTTAAGAGAAGAAAGATTCCTAATGGCAGCTTATATATTCATCATAGTTTGTCTTAAAAGATCATTTCTTCCCTGAGCTGGAGGAATTAAATGCATAAACCCTTTCATAACAAGATATGCTGGAGATTAAAGAAATATCTATCTTTCATAATTCACATGTAGTAGTAGTGAAAAATAATCTGTTATTATCTAGAACAAGGAAAGTAATTTATACTCAGACATGAATACTTAATCATTAGATCAAGTGATGCTGCCCGTATTAATACAGACAAAATAAATCAGTCTTAAAATCTACTACATCCCTTAGCATAAAAGAAAGATAAATCAGCTGTTTGCCTTTGTAAAAGATATATCCTATAGAAAGATTACACAATGACTGCCCTCCAGAATAGCACAAGAATAAAATTAAAAGGAAGAGTCAGTTGGATTAGCACAAGTGAAATTAATTGTAAGAATTTTTCTGATGCCCACTAGTTGACAACAAGGAGACAGAAGGTCACATTTCTTCATTTTGAGAGGAGAGAGGGTTGGTTTTGTTTTGGGTCTCTTTTTCAAAGCAAAATGTCCTGGAGCTAGTATGACAAAACATTATTTTCTGAGGTCTCACAGCCCTGTTCGGCTCTATTGTTCATGAGGGTACCAGCTCATGAGGGTACCAGCATCAATCAGAGTAAAGAGCTTTCCAGGAGCCTTAAAGACAAAACCAGCTAAAAGATGTCTTCTGCTGGCATACACTGGCAAATGTGCAGGCTCCTTCAAAAACCAGCATTATTCAAAAAGGTACTACAAGTAAGCAAATTATTAGTTAATTATTAGAGATGATAGTCACCTCATAAACCAGCAGACAGCCTCAGTGAAATACAGCACCCATATGGGAGATAAATGTGTATGGTGCACTTTTTTTTTCCCCAAAATTCCATGCTCATAGTATTCCTCATTACTGAATGGGGAAACCAGGAATCCCCTGTAAGAGAGTTTATAAACTGTCCTGCTTTGCCCCAGCTGTGAGTCATGCATCAGGAATAACAGTGTCTTGGAACCATTATTCTTGGCAGGTTTATTTAATTTTATCTTGGTACCTGCAGTTCATGCTCCCAAGTAGTCAGAATGCCGTGCTGTACTTATTCTTTAATTTGGACTTCCAGCATCCAGGGACAAACGGCAAGCTTTCCAGACACCACTTCCATGTACACACTATGAGCCTCCATACGAACCTTTGCTATTTATATATACAGAGTCTATACAAGCCTGTGGCAAAATACAATATTTTTCCTCTGTGTTCTGTGTCAGGCATATTCTGAACAGACTGGCAAGTACGACTTTAGTGATCAGTGAATGTCTAATGCTTAATTTCAATCACATCATATGTTTGCAATTTTCAACAACCTGATTCAGACATAATAAGTAGAAGGTTTGGCTCCTGATTATGATGGTATACAAACACACACATACACATATCAAAAGATTGTGTTAAATCCATTGCATGTTCCATTTCCATGTTCCATTAAAATCATAAATATATAATGTTAATCTTAGTGGAGGACGATGATGAAGAAGGATGAAAGTTTATGGGAATGGGAAATACTTCATGCATGTTCCACTTGGTATTCTTCTCAGAGCCATAAATAGGATACTGCTTATTTTGTGTTTGTCTTTTTAGAAATTTTATATCTTTGTCCATAAAATACATATAAGCACTGGTTCCTGGTCTGTGCTCCAAATAAACCAGAGCCTGTCATCAGATGATAATGCTGGAGACAGCACAGGAAGGAAGTTCCATGATGGACAAGAGTTAAAGACATCTTCTTTAACTAGGCTCCATTAAATAATCTGATGCATCAGGAAGGAAGGTCTGTAAATTTAAGAAAAATATAATAGCAAAGGTAAAGTCTACAAAATATTTTTATTTGGTTAAGGAGCCTGTCAATGTACAAGTCAAATATTCTACTAAAATTTTCTTTTGAGAGTAGACTCCCAGAAAGATTGGGAAATTCTTGAAGATTTCTGTTGGAACACTTCCATATGGATGAGATCCAAACCAAAAAGAACAAGTCTGGATAACATCAAAAACACTGTGCATACACACTTGGACACGTATCTGAAATCACAAGCAATTGTACCACATTATCTGTCTTGTACTGCATAAAAAAACATCTGTGACATTTTGATACTGCACAATGAAAAACTAATGGGTCTGCAGAGCACAATGGAGCAGAATTTTGTTGAAGACATTTCTGCTTGAAGTATTTTTACGTTGGGAGATTTGGATTGGATATAAAGAAGTTTTTACAATAGGGGTGGTGAGGCACTGGAACAGGTTACCCAGAGATGTGGTGGATGCCGTATCCCAGGAGACACTCAAAGTCAGGCTGGACAGGGCTCTGTACACCCTGATCTAGTTGTAGGTGTCCCAGTTGGTTTCAGGGAGTTAGACCAGATACCTTTAAGAGCCCCTTCCAACTCAAACAATTCTATGATACTTAAAAAATAAAACAAACAAGCAAAAAGCTATAGTGTACTGGAAACATACAAAATTTACTGAATGAAGCTTATGCTTTTTTTCAGTATTCAAACTAAGCTTGCAGTGCTGACAGAGGCAAGGACAAAAATGATGCCAGTAGAAAGGACGAAACAAACAAAAGCAAAGCAGAGCACCAGGAGAGCAATGGAGGGTGTGGCCTATATTCATGTACATAGGAATGTTTTATTTTTCTGTAAACTTTCTCCTTCCACATTGTTGAAATATAAAAACATATTTATGCTTATGATATTTACTATATTTTAATATGTATAATATAATAATATTCTCATATCACGTAATTTGTTTCCCTACATTCAATCCTTATATTTCCCCGTCAGAAATACTTTCATTTTTTTATCACTGCAAACTTAAAACATTACATCTAGATCTAATCTGAATATTACTCTTTAGCTCTCAACTGAATCATGAACACTATATGTTTTTCTGCCTTTGAAAACTTAGTGCAATTTACTATTGTTTTATATATTTGTAAGAATACTTAGTACTATCAGTTGTGCACTGACGAGAAAATAGAAAAATAACCCAAAAAGGAACTTGTTTTCATGAGGGAAACTTAATTTACCAAAACACTGATTTTATAAAGAGAGGTGTTGTTTTTTTTTTTTTTAATTCCAACTTCTGAGTTTACAAAGAACATATGTCTTTGTGCCTGTCTACTTTTGGTTTTTGTTGTTGTTGTTGCTGTTCTTCCAAAGGTTGCAATTAAACTTATACATTCTAAGCATTTAAAATGGAGTATACTTTTTCTTTAAGCTGTGTGCTTTAACCTTGCTTAAAGCTGAAGAAATTATGAGAAGTTACAACAGGGAAAATGAAACTGTGCCACAAAACCATATTTTGAAGATCTCAGGAGAGCCATATACCGTTTACAACTACAAAAGATTGTCCTTAACAAAACACTCAATACTTCCTCCCAGATACAGAAATTGTCAAAATTTCAAAGAAAAAACAACAGCAAACCAAGAATAACCTTGAAAAAGAAAAACAGCCTCTTCACATGAACCTTTCAGATACATTTGTTCAATAGCAAGCATGTTTTCAGTCAATTATTGGAACAAAACAAGACATGCTTCCTTTATTGGGTAGGAGATGAAAAGGGGACAGACAGAGCCTTCTACAAGAACCTCTCTGACGTGGAACCAGGATGATACAAACCCTGCTCCATTCTATACAGCTGTTACTAAAGTCTTATGATCCACTGTAGTTTCAAGTGCTCTGTACTGTAAGGGCATTGCAGTGTTAGTCTGTGTTATTTTCATAGAGACATCGAATTCTTAGAGTTGGAAAGGACCTTCAAAGGTCATCTAGTCCAACTCCCCTGCAATGAGCGAGGACACCTACAGTTAGAGCAGGTTGCTCAGAGCCTCATCCATCCTGATTTTATGTCTTCAGCGACTGGGCATCCATCTTTCAGGACATCCTGTTCCAGTGCCTCAGCATTCCTACTGTAAAAAACTTCTTCCTTATATCTAATCTAAATCTCCCATTTTATTTTGAAACCATTTCCCCTTGTTCCATCACAACAGACACTGCTAAAGAGTCTCCCCTTTAGGTACTGAAAAGCTGTTCTCAGGTCACCTCAGATCCTTTTCTTCTTCAGGTTGAACAGCCCCAGCTCTCTCAGCCTGTCCTTGTAGGAGAGGTGTTCCATCCCTTGAATCATTTTTGTGGTCCTCCTCTGGGCATGCTCCAACAGGTCCATGTCTCTCCTGTACTGAGATCTCCAACTGAGATCTCCACATCTGCACACAGTACTCCAAGTGAGGTCTCACCAACTCAGAGTACAAGGATAGGATCATCTTCCTTGGTCAATGAGACACACTTCTTTTTGTTTGGTTGGTTGATATTTGTTTTTACTTCCAAAATTAAAAAATTTCCAAAAAGATCCATAAAATACAGGAGACATGAATATGGAATAAAATCATTCTTGCCAGCTTTTCATCCACCCCTGTCTCAAGAGAGAAATTAAGCCACTGAATATCTCTCATTAGGAAAAATTATTCCATTGAATAACTTTGACCAACTCAATGTCCTAGAGGTTATATCTCTAGGAATATATCCAGAAAAGAAATAGTCATTTTCTGTGTGCATCCTGTGAAACCAACTATCGCAGGGAAACCTTGGATCAGTACATAGTTAAGATAATACTTAAAAAACTCTTACTAGATAAGGAAATCTGACTGCAAGGTTGCCAGGATCTATGCTACATTTTTTTGCCAGGGATCACACTGACTTCCCTCCCACAGTTTTCTCAGTAAGCAGATGAAATCCTTGTCACAAGCCACAACACCTGCCATTGCTTTCTACCTAAAAATAAAATTTGATCTCAGTATCTCACCTCTTTCTTTTCTCTTTTGATTTATGCATCAGAGGATAGCACCAGTGATGCAGATTAATCAGCTGTTTCACTGGAGCTTGCCAAACAACCTGCCTCTTGATACACATTTTCTAAAAAGGAGTAATACTCAGAGGTGAAATAAACAGGTTGGAGTCTCAGGCAGGCAGCATTGCACATGATACAGTGGCAAGGAGAAACCAGAAGGGAGTACGTAAATAGGCAGAAAAGGCTTCAGGAGCGAGTCAGATACCAGATCCATGCAGTCAAGGAAGGAGAAATCATACTACTTACAGACGGAAAATAAATAAATAAATAAATAAATAAATAAATAAATAAATAAATAAATAAATAAATAAATAAATAAATAAATAAATACTGCTTTTCCAAGATGATTAATTTCTATTTTGTTACTGTCCATTTCTCCCCTCTCCAGATTTGGACTGCAATGTAGCAAAAGAGAAATCTTTAACAGAGCAAGAAGGTGATTTCACATCATGACAAATGTCTAAAAAAACAACTAAGGTGGGAAAAGTTAAGCTAAACTATAGAAAGTCTTCTCGATCTGTACAGTATAGACACCTGATTCTGATTAACAGTGATACAGAACTAATTTTTTCAGTTAATGTAAATGAGCTGCACTTTTATGTAGACTATTACCAGAGGGCATTCAATGATATTTTTATTCACCACATTTGACCTTAAAAATGTTTTGTAGTCATCAAGGATAAAATTTTTCACACAGTGGGGATGTAGGAACAGCTAATTAAGTGGTGTTTAATGACATTTGTTCCTTAAAGGAGGGCTGATTAAATGTAGCATGTAATTTTTTACCAAATCAAGCAATTCAGCCAATTTCCAAATGTGCTTAATAAGCTAGGCCTTAGTATTTATACATCTTCTGTAGATGCACCATAGTCACAGTGGTTTGTGGACCGGTAAATTTAATGTTTCTTATTTGTGAATCTTAGTAGGTTGAAATGCAGAAATTTAATTTCTTGTTGCAGCTACTCATTTTCAAGAATAAAAGAAATTCTGTCAGTAGTAGGGAATTAAATACACTGTAAAACAACAATAAAAAAAAGCTTGTGCCTAGTCACTGTGAAGAAGCATTGAAAGCATTTAAATAATGCAGTTTTCACAGATCTTATTTTGGTATTTTATACAATCCTTTGCGAGCAAAGGTAACTACCCTTTGCCTGGGATTTGAGCCATGGTACCATACTTTTGAAAATAAGATTGTCCAAAGAAGGGCAACAAGGCTCATGAAGGGCTTGGAGAATATGCCCTACAAGGAGTGACTGAGGGAGCTGGGGCTGCTTAGTTTGGGAAGGAAGAGGCTGAGGGGAGACCTTATTTCTCTCTTTCAGTATCTGAAAGGTGCTTACAGAGAGAGTGGGGTTGGTCTCTTTTCATTGGTGACAGGTGACAGAATGAGGGGAAATGGCCTCAAGTTGTGCCAGGGGAGGTTTAGATGCAATATGAGGAAAAATTTCCTCACAGAAAGCGTGGTTAAGCACTGGAATAGGCTCCCCAGAGAGGTGGTTGAGTCACCATCCCTGGATGTGTTTAAAAACTGTTTGGATGTGGTGCTTAGGGACATGATTTAGTGGAGGGCTGTTAGAGTTAGGGTAGGATGGTCAGGCTGTGGACTTCATGATCCTTAAGGTCTTTTCCAACCTGGGCAATTCTATGGTTCTATGATTGTCTCCATGCGAGTACAGCCTATATAGGCTAAGTGAAGCTCAAGGTATCTGAGGTGACTTGGTCCTTATACTAGGAAAGCTAGAAAAATTTAAGACAGCTTTTGTTTCTCTGAATTCTCTCACATTCTTGTCACCAAGTTTAGGAAAATTGAATAACTTTAGTTTTTTACCAAATTACACATGCATGCTAGGACTTTTTTTTTTTTTCTTTTCTCGTGGTTGAATATCTCTTAGGAGACCAGCATTGCAGCCACATTTCTTAACTCACCTAACCTGCTTGTTTTCCTAGAAGAATGCAGATCTCCACTAGGTTCTTCTTCGTAGGCCAGACCTATAAAGGTGTCATGCATACTTTCAGGTTCTCAAATGGTACTATACTCCCAATTGGGTAGCTGAATTAAACCCTACAAGGCTGTTTAAGCATCATCTGAGTCATCCTTATCCTTCTATTATCTGTAGAAACTAAAGTATAGTTAGTATGCAATAAATTTTTAAAAAATCTAATGTTTTAATTGGAACTTCAACCAATATCAGAAAGTACTTCACTGATAGCGAATAATTATTGATACATGCACTTTCTATGGAAGCAACAAGAACACAGCCCTCCCCAACAAAATGTTCAATTCAGAGAGCTATGAATACTCATTTGTAAGGTATTCAATTTGTCAAATGAAAAGTATTTGAAATCCTCCCACCACGTGACAGTTGCATATCAGGGATAACAATGCATAAATGAAATACTTAGCATCTTCATAATCAAAAAGTTATTGCTTTACAAAAGATTTTTTGTTGTTGTTGTTATAATGATAAGCAATCGAATTACACACTAACAGCCATCGGGGTCACCTCCTATTTTCATCTACCAGCCGGCAGTCACATTTCTGCTAACTGCAAGAACATATACACAAATTTGTTTTGAAAAATAATGGTATTTTCACTTGCGTACAAAACTCTTTCTGAAGTATTATGGGACTTCAGTGGTATGATGAGCTCTAGTTGAGTAGATTCAAAAAAATCGTAACAGAAGCCTGGCTATACAGCAAACATACCTTTAGCTCTTTTGTTAGCTCTCTTGTAGAGATGATAAGCAGACATCAAGTAGTGTAACTCTGTCATAATAAACTTTAGTGATGTGCATAACATTCACCACAGACTTATTTACTTGATGAGCAATTTTTTGAAATAATAGAGCATCTCAGTTTTTCCCTTCTCATTGGGACTAGTGGTGTTTATTAATGTTTTGTCTGTTTGGTGGGAGCCAATAGCCATGATACAATTCTATCTGTCTGACAGTGAAGTATTACACCCTGATGCCATACAATTTTCTTGGCTAAGCACCACAGTCTGCATATGCCCGGTAATACAAAAAAGTATTTTAAGATCTCTGTAATGAGAGATATCAAGTAGTGATCATTATTTCTGAGTAATGGTTGCATTTCAGTTCTCTTGAGGAAAACACCTTGCATCACAGATTCGCAGTAGTTAGTTGAAGATTATGCAAACTGAGTCCAGTGATGGTATTTTCTGACAACTGTCTGGTGTTTTTCCCAGAAGTGTTTTTGTTGTTGTTTGTTTTGTCTCATTCTTTTTCTTTTTTCTATTTAGTATCCCTAATTTAAATTAGTCCAGCATTTCTTCTATTCTTCTTCTGAGATTAGAGTCTTCAGATCTGAGTCTGAGGGATTCAGATTTTTTGGCTCTTCATTTTTTTTTTTGAGCATTTTCTTACCAATCTTTGTCTAAAATGTCAGTGGCAGAGGATCCAATATCTAGCAAAGTCATTGACATGAACTCACTCCTGCTTCATCATATAATGAAGACATATAACCAGACAATTATTTTATTAAGAAGCTTTGGTGGAACTAGACATTTTGGCTAATGAACTGGCTGATGCAAAATGCAGCAGAAGTGGACAGTCAATACCACGCCAAGCAGTTCTGGGAACTCATACATCAGTGGCCATTAACTACCCAAAGCCAATGACAAGGACTGCTCAATAGGGATGCTGAGCCCAGATCTTCACAACTCTGCATTATGAGCATATGAGTGACAACAGAACAAACCATAGATGTCCAGAATACCAGCAATTGTAAAATCCAACCATTCTAGTTAATTTCTCTTCTTATTCCAGATAGCAAACTCACAAGCTGAACTTCCATCCTTTCTGATAGCTGCCTTTGTATTACAGCAAATAGCCTAAGGAATGGGTAAAAGAGGGGATTTTGGCCGCCTCAACACTGCTAAACTTCCCATGGTTATTTATTTATTTATTTATTTATTTTACCTTTCCATTCTCAATTTTGGAAACATTTCTGAAAGGTTTTCTTTAAAAATAGAACATTTCCTTATGCTTTTTTCCCCTCTCAATTTCATAAACTGATGTATTTCTGTCTTTCTTTCTCAACCAGGTGCAAAGTATGATGGTAAAATGTGAATGTCTTTCCTCTAGCTGGCAGTAGGATTTTTTGCTGTTTCCATTAAGCATCTATATATTTATATCCTTCAAATATATATCAGAGAAAGGAAGAAAGAGGGAGAAAACAGAAATGGAAACTGTAAATATAATCAGAAAAGACAGAGATGGGAGAGAGGCCCTGTAGGTCAGCTACTCTATCTCCCTTTTACAGAAGTACAGCTCTTCACAATATATTTTTCTCAAGATCTGTCTGGCCTCAACTCAAAATTTTTTCAAATAATTATTTTTATATAATGTTCCTCCTAAGATGATTCCGCAGTGCCATACATCTCATCACTGGAATCCAAGCCTTAATATACAAACTAATTATACTTTCTCTGATTTGCAAGATCTTCTTCATGAACACTTCATATGAAGTGATAATCTACAACTAATAGTTGATTTCCTAGTGAATTTTTTTTTTTTTTGTATTAGTACTTTTCTTATTATTATCTGTTAGTATTTTAGATTTCTTTTTCTTCATTGTTTGCTTTATCAGTGCAAACAGTACAACTAAGTCAAAGCTACAAACCATATCAAAATCACTTAGCATGTTTCCTTGTACAAGTTTTGTAACTTTCCTAAGACTTGTAGAATTTTGACTTGTAATTAAGGCATGTGTTTAACAGTGATTACATTTGGACATCTATTTGCTTCTTCACTCTAAGAAACGTGAGAGATTCAGTTTCTCATATGCAAAATGGGAATGTTCAGCGAAATAAAAGGAAGATATGTCTATAAGAGTTGAAATAAATAATGAACTCTCCAGAGAAGAGCTGAGAAACAGTGAAGAAATAATTATGTTTGGAAATAATCAAAAGTTGAAAAATAATCACTAAGGATTAATTCAGAAAATGTTTTCTTTTGACCAGATGTACTCATTACCTCCTGTAGAAAAATCATTTGCTTATTGAAACAAACAAAAATTCTTAATATTCTATCTTTACTTTGAGTTTCTTGTGGTTACTTGTGACAGATGTCCATGTTTTATTGTCTTACAGTGCAATAAACAGTATAAAAATGTATCTTAAATTTTCCAGAAAAATTCTAAGTGTATTCAGTTTTTCAACTGATCTTTATAAGCAACTGATTTATGTCTCTATTCAGTGGACCCTATACAACATTAGCACTTTCCAGTAGGTTCCATGCAAAGGATCACAAATAATCTTTTCCCACAAAATTTAAAAAAGAAGTGTCATTTTTTAGTATGAAAATAAACACCACAGTAAAAACTCAGAGAGCAATTTTTAAGTCATAATTTATTCCCAGCCAGAGAAAGCATTGAGTTGATTTACTCTCCTTGTGTATCACTATTTCAAGATAGAATATGTAGTGAAATTCTGAAGTTAACTAGGTTTAGCATGATTTCATTAAAAAAAAAAATAGACAAAAGAGAAAATTGCAAGTTAAACAATAATTAAGCTTAAAACTAATGAAAAGTATATTTGATTTCAAATAATTGTAATTTTATTAATTAAAAATCCCCCCAACAAATTAACAAATTGATTTGTGTTGTAGTGTACATTTCAATTTGGCACAAAAGACTTCAGCTTTTCAGAAATGCTATATAATGTTATTTCAAATCAGTTGAAACTTTTCTTCTCTACTTCAACTGATTCAATGAATCACAATCACGGTTATTTGCACAGACTAATGTCAACACTAGCAGCGAGTCGAATTCCCCAAGATCAACTATCATCAACCTTTCTTCGTCATCTATTTGTGAAGAAAACACATTATGGAAGTAACCACCCTGTTTCACCTTGAAAGCGGGTGTTCAGTGGTAATTTTTCTTCTACATTCCATGTACAAAGTGTTGTACGAAGTGTTGATCAATAATAACAGTGGGATTCATTTGATTAAGAGCAGACACCAGCATTTGTGCCAGCTCACTGAAACTTAGACTAAAATATACTACATTTCCCAAGAGCCTCCTCAATTCAGGGTGATGGGGTTCTTCCAGGTCCCAGCAGTGCAACAAGCAGCAGCACAGTCGTGGCCTTCCTCTCTCTCCCATTCGAGTTATTAATTATAATTCTCTTTCTTATTTTTATCTTACATGCACTTATAATTTCTAGTAAATTTGTTATCTCTTCTTATCTTCTTAATTGGGTCATTTTTCTTTCCTCCTCCCCAGAAGGGCAGATAAGGACCCCTTGCCCTGTCACACTTGATACAGCAACAATTCATTAACATAGACAATAAAAGCCAAGGTGCAGAAATCACTATTCAGAAAGATTTCCATTTTCCTTTCTTATGGTAACTCATTCTGAAAGTTTATGATTTCCACTCTTAGCCACAAGAGACATTTTAATTGGTCGAAATTTCCCCAAAGACAGGAAGAGTTATAACATTCCTGGTAAGAGTTGAGATCTGGAACTGTCACAGCAGATTTCTTTTTCAACAGGTGGCCAAGCAGTGTAACTTGACTTAACGATGCTGTTTCAGCACTAACTTATTTGGCAGTTGTCATAAATATTTTCAAGAGAGAAAATAGGTGTTCCAACATGTTTTACTGGACAGATGAAGAACAGTTCCCTTCCTGGTGTCACTGTACGTGATGTATTCAATGATTGCTACGTTCCAATCAAGAATATATTCACTGATGTAGTAGAGAGCAATCCATCTGGTTTTGTAGAATGGAATGAGCAGTCATCAAGAAGTTTCTTGAAAAAGAAAGTCGTTGCTTCTTCGATGGGGAAGGGTTTTTTGCTTAATTTTAAAATTAGCTGAACATCAAAAATGTGGCTGACAAGAATATTCTTGGAATTGTTTTCTTTCACACAGGGGAAGCAGAGGTAGATGGGAAGGAAGGAAAAGGTGAAAGATGAAATGAAAACAAATTATAGTTGAAGGAGAAAAAAAAAAACCAGATATGAATCAAATTCTTGTCTATTGATTTTTATTGTTCCAGAGGCAATTAAGTTCTGATGACTAAAGCCAAGTGACGATATTTTAGTGGAGAAAAGTGGTGGTAGGTGAATGATTGGACAAAATGATCTTGAAGGTCTTTTCCAATCTTAATGATTCCATGATATCGCTACGCAGATATAAAGATGATTTGTAGCAAGCTAGTTTCAAACTCCATCTGACTAATGCAGCAGTCACATCAAAAAGTCTGCATTACCTTTACTTGATTAGAAATATCAAGTTTTTTTCCACAATATTGAAAATTTTCAGTATTTTAGAACTGCCTTGTGACAGCTGTTGGGAAATTCTGCCCTCCTTCAGAGTGACCACAGTGTACAATGTAACACCTGCTTTACCTGGAAGGGCTGGAAATTGGCTTTTGATGATGAGACGGGAGATTGATGATGTAATGATTAGCATTTAGCACAATGTCATAGTGATATTCATTTAAAAAAAACTCAGAACTGAACTATTCTATTTTTGTTTCCTAACAAAACAAACAAACTTAAAGAATATATCTTTCAATTATACAAATTTTTACATTCTACGGAGTAGGCTTACATTTAATTTTTTTCATTTCATTTGCTAATGAATGGGTAGACTTGACTATTTACTTTTTTTTGCTTAAGAGTTGTACTAGAAAAATCAGAACCCACCACTTTAAATCCAATCCAAACAGCAATAGATCATATGTCAATATGATTCTATTGTGCTCTAAAAAATAGTTCAATGTTTCTATGAAATGTACTTTTTATACAGTAAATCTCAGAACTAATATCTCCTTTTGTCTTCTGTTTTTCCATCTTTTATTTTTCTAGTGTAAATGCAAAGCCTTGAAAGAGTTATATCATACAGAAGGATAAAAATATATGAATTAGAGAAACAACTTATTAAAAATTCAATTAAATAATATTTTATTCCCTGAAGAAAACATTATTAAGGCAATATGAATATTCTGAAAATCTAAAAGGACAAAGAGCAATTTCAAGTATGTACTAGCTCTTCACAGAATAGGTAGTAGATCTGTGAAATTCCTTACAAAAGGAAATCAGTGAGTGCAAGAACATTTCATTGGTCTATGTGGACAACAGGAAATAAAGGAGATAACTACTGAGGGTTTCTGAATATGATAAACAGGAGTATTCAGGAAGGAAGTATCTTGAATATAGCTGCTTGTTCTGATCATATTTGTTCCCATTCATCCATGTTAGCTGAAGTTGAAAACAAAATGGAGGATTAAGCAACTAGTTTTCTGAACCAGTATGTCCTGCTTTTTAGGTCTGGACGTTTTTTCCACTGACTTAAGAAACAGCAACTCTTTAAAAATGTAATTAATCAATTTGTCTTATTTTCAGTGCATACAGAGGAAAATAATTAACTTCTTTTTTGCTTGCAAATATTTTCCAGAGATATCAAAAGTTCACTTTTTCCTTACATTTTTTTTTTTCAGTCAAGTATAAGAAAGAACCTTTAGAAAAAGAGAAATACTTCATTTGGTTGTTTTGGATTTTAGTGCAGAATGAGTCTGGTTATATAGAATACATGTTGCTACGCAGATAACAGGAAAATTCTTCAGATGAAAAATGTAATCTTAGAAGAGTAACAGAGTATAGAGATACTCATGATGTCGTTTGTCTCTACACAAATCCTTCCCCATCAGCTTGTCAGCCCATATTAATGCTTGTTTTTGTCAGTATGGAATTTCTTGACTATGGCAGGAAATTCAGCAGGGTGATATGTTCTGTAGTTTATTCTTATCCCGCTGCAGTCTGCAGTCAGAGTGATTTTATCCTTACACATCCTATTTTTCTTAAAAAAAAAAAAAAAAAGAAAAAGGAATTTTTTTTCCCCGTTAATTTAATGCTGAAGGAATTTAATAAAACTTGCATTGTTCCTTGAAAAATCATAAAAGCGTAAATTGCATGTATCAGACAGACACTGCTGCATATGCATGCAGACATCTACAGCTATTCCGATGCATCAGGATTAGGAAAAAAAACCCCACATTGTTTACAGTATATTTTTTTTATTGATACAAATGAGCAATTGAAACTAAATTACTAAGACATGTTCTTTCTTCCCATTGCAGTTTGACTCACCCATATGTTCAAAAAGGAGTTTTTTTTCTCTGAAAGAAAATGAATGATTTTTATGCTCTTGCATTTTTGGTCTTTCCTCACCTTTTATGACATTCCCATGGTGCCACCTAGAATTAGTGTCACGCAATACAGAAACAGTTTGAAACAATAAAAGCTTATTTTTTTTAGAAAAATATAGAAACTTAGAGAGAGATAGACTATAAACATATGGTGTTTAGACAGGTACTCCATAAAATACAGCCTTCCTCAAGTGAAGTTGCTGTCAATGCCTTTAATCAAAAGACTACAAAAACAATATTGTTTTTCTTTCTTTCCTGTACCTCATGTTCTTTCATTATTTTGTGAAAAGTTAAAAGTCACATTCACCTTTAGTGTTTGCATATGTGTATTCTCCACAGAAGAAAGGATAAAAGAGGGCAGCAAAAGAAAAAAATAAATTACCCTAAAAAAAAACAGTCTATGCAGTGTATGAAAATTATGAGGTCAATGAAAGTACAACTCTGTATCTCTTCGGATCAAGGAAGTGAATACAAATGACTTGGTCCTTCACTCACTGACAGAACCCCAGTGATTCATCAGCTTCTCTGTGCCTTACTTTTCAGATAGCTTGCTCCTAATATAGACCCAACTCTAGAGACACAGTTCAGCTGCTGAAATGCAGCTATCTGGTACCTATTTGTGTAGTCTCACTGGATGCTAGGTGAAGGCCCTTGCATAGCACTGTGTAACAGTGCCTGTGCCCAGGTGCTGGGTCTCTCTGTGCACAGGCTGGGCTTCCAGGCTTGCAGCATGGATCCCCTGCAGCCCCGCAGAACCCACCTGGAGCAGATCCCCACCTGCAGCCTGTGGAGGGCCCATGGCACAGAAGGGGGGTATTGAAGGAGCTGTGGCCATGGGGAGCTCCACAGGAGCATGCTGTTCCTAAAAGTCTGCAGCCCAGGGCAGGGCTCAATGAAGCAGGGCAGAGCAGCTGAGAAGGGCTGGGGTGGACTGAATGGAACCCTCATTCCGTCTGACCCCGGGCCATCCCCTGCACTGCCTGGTGAGAAGAGTCTGTGGTGAAGGTGTTCCTTGGGCCAGGGAATGAAAGGGCGGAGGGCTTGGGGGGAGATGCTTTAATTTTCTTTCTGTTTCTCATTATACAAATCATGTCAGTAAATTAATCTGCTGTTCTGCAAATTGAGTCTTTATAAGTGATCTTCCTGTCTTAATCTCAACCCATGAGCTACCTTGTCTTAGTTTCACTCTCTGTTCTATGGAGAATGGAGAGTGAGAAAAAGCTCCTGTCAGATAGCCAGATCCAGAAGCAAGGTCCTTTTTTTTTTCTCCCAACTGCATGTGAATGTCTCAAATCACAGAATCAGAATGGTTTGGGTTTGGAAGTGATTTTAAAGATTATCAAGCTACAACCCCTTTCTGTGGGCAGGGTTGCCACCAGCTCAGTCTGGCCAGGGCCCCATGCAACCTGGCCTTGAACACGTGCAGGGATGGGATATCCGCAGCCTCTCTGGGCAGTCAGTGCCAGAGTCTCACCACCCTCTGAGCAAAGTATTTTTTCCTAACATCTAGACTTTTTTTCCCCTACATTGAGATGCTCTAAAGCATTTAAAGCTCATCTCATCTAATGCATTTCAAACTCAGGGAGGGTAGATATAGATTAGATATAAGGAAAAAATCTTTTGCAGTGAGGGTGGTGAGTCACTGGAACTTGTTTCCTTGTGTTGTGGTTGATGCCCCATCCCTGGACGCTTTCAAGGCAAGGTTGGATAAGGCCCTGGACAACCCAATCTAGCTGTGGATGTCTGGATGTCCCTGTTCAGGGTATTTGGACTAGATGGCCGTCAGAGGTCCCTTCCAACTCTAAGGATTCTATGATTCTAAAAAGGCAAAAAATGCCTATGAATCTAAGCTTCTAATTAGCAAATGGCAAAAATACTTCTATCCCTTCCCCTCCACCTTCCTCTCTCCTAACAATAAAAAGAACAACTTCAAGTTGAAAAGATAAAACGTTCACCTGAAGTACCTTAGTCTAAAACAGTGCTTTCCTTCAGATCTGGATCTGATTGATATCTGAAAGCATCCCCCTCTTAATATGTCCAATTTCAACACTCAAGCTTCTCAGAGTGTTGAAATCTCACTTCAGCCTACAGGTGTCTCAGTCCTTCCATTTTCCTTTTAAATAGTTGATGTGAAAGCCTCAGAAGAAATGTACTCATCTGCAATCTTCTATAATAATATGAATACTAATAACAGACATAAAATGCACCAAGAGCTGTCATTTTATTTGGAGAAAAGAAGGGGAGATACAATGTCCTGAAGCAAGATGACACCCTGATCCTTAAAGTATTCAGTCAATCTGTTCAGACTGCTGCCTCTTTGGGATAAGACTTCCTTTATTTGTGTTATATAATAGCTAACTTAATGGGGCTTCATATCCAGTTGGATCTTAAGCCTCTTGTGTTATGCAAGCGATAACAATTTTGTTTTCTCTCTGCCCTTATGGGGTTTTTTTCTTTCTTTTTCTTCTTTTTATCATTTGTTAATTTATTTTTACAGTAGCTGTTTTTGTGTGATCTGCCTGCAGTAACTGATGCATAGAAGTCCCACGTTACTAATAAGCTGTTACTAAATGTGCATCTTTGCCTATTTCTTTTTCTTAATTGAGCATTCTCCCTCTAACACAGCTTTCAGCTTTTACTCAGAATTTGATTTGTCTGTCAAAAGCAGGGAAAAGAAAATCTCATCCGATTTTCGGCTGTCTCTCAGTGCTTTGAGGAGGAAGTGGGAGCGTGGAAGAGCTTATGCCAGCGTGCACAGCAGTGCTGGGAGGTTACCAAGCAACAAGACAGAGATGTGTCATAGAGGCCAGGGAGATAGGAAAGACAAACAAAGGAGAGGACAAAGGATTCAAGAAGATGAAGTGAGGTGTCACAGTAGCCTAACCTCTTCCTTATTTCTTATCTTCACTTGCAACAGTGACCATAAATGCAGGTTGTGTAAAGCACTTCAATTTGTTTACACAGGCCTTTCAGAAGCAGAGGGGATGGAGAAAACCTGGCATGTGACCTGAACATCAAAGGATTATTCTGTCAGTAGTCTACTGAGTAAGCAAAAGGGGACAAAGTGTGCATGCAAAACTAAAAAGCACATGCCTTTCACAGGGAAAGAGCAGGTCACAGCATACTCAAATCCTCCTGCAAGATTTGTAGGTCAAAATTTCTTTCTCCAAAAGTGATGCCTTCTATTTATTTCCGTGGAAATTACAACAGATGCAGAGTGCACAATAACACTACCTGATAGAGAAAATTCTCAGCTACAAAATGCTGTTCTTCAACATAGTAACCACCATTAGCTATGGATTTTTGTCAGTGATAAACAAGAGTCTGCATGCCATGCTTGTAAATATCTGCACCAGAGGAAATACCTCACTGTCACTGTCACACACCGTCCACCATCACTGTGCTCACATCCACTGCTTGGTCAGATGCCACTTTGTCAGACTGCCCCTCTGCTGCCGTCTGTCACGGGTCAACAAAATGTGGCGGAATATTGCCAGAAAGGCTCAACCTCTACTGACATACCACCAACATTGTCCTCTGAAGTCGTGAGACAACATAATAACTGACATTACTTTTGGAGCAGCTGTCATATATAGGTCAAGACATATTGCTCAGATCCTGATTTCACTTCAAAAATGTTCACAGTCAATAACAAGGCCTACATTTGGCAGTTAGTTATTTGCCTCATAGGTTTCTTAAAATATGCTATTGCAGCAATATCAAAGCGTTTTGTCTTCATCCAAATCACTTAAATGAAATCAGCCTTCTTCAAATTGAGAGATACAAGGAAAAATTAAGATGCAGAATCCTTATTGTTCTACCTTAAATTTTTGTAAGATAATTTAGATCTATTGTCCCTCTCCATTATATTTATTAATATTCTAGTTCATTGTTAGGTTTCCAAGGTTAAATGAACTGGGATGAATGTAAATGCTTAAGGAACCAACTCACAATTTGGATAGTAACAGCAAGATGAAGTGTCAACATCTGCAATCAGCTCTTCCTGTACTATTTAAGCTGAATACAGAAATTCTACAATAAACATAGGAGGCTAATCTCATGTTCCCTTGAAAGAAAAAGATTCCTCACACGCATCCTAAATACAAAAGAAATGGAGAGAAAGCATATTTCATGATATTATTAAAACACTGTAAATTCTTGATGTTTGGACTTCTTTGGATATGAATTGCTAGGATTTACAGCATTATTTTTAAGAATCAACATATAAAATCTATGTATTTTCTAGCATTGTCCTAACATGTCTATTATGAATACTATGACATATATATAAAGGTAAATGTAAAATATTTTAAGAGATGCCGAGTCATATCTTAAATTTTTTCCACTCACTCTTTTTTCTTCAAATTTTGTCAGTGTCTCCCTACAGTACTGTTAGAAATTGAACATCAATTTTTGAGCATTTGATAACAATGATCCAGCAATACTTGTGAACAAGTCTTTTTTTTTTTCTAGGTCATTACAACAGGGTAATATTTTCAGAGGCTTGGGTTTAGGGAAAAAAAATTGCTTTCTCCTTGTAAAGAAAAAGCTGAAAAAGAACAATGACCATTTGAAGGTGCTGTTTCCCTGGTAGTCTCTTTTAGTGAAATGCAGAAATTTGAGTAAAGAAACAGCTCTAAATTTAGCTAAGTCAGAGTCAAACACCACTGACATACAAAGAAGTGGATTCCTTATTATACAGCTACCATTTCAAAGCATTTCCCCAAGGTTAGCTTGAGGGTGAGCTGCACCAGCAGGAGACTCCGTCATGTATTCTCAGCACTATCCTGCTATGTCTTAGTACAAATTCATGTCACACACTGCTCGTTATAAGGCTTGAGGGGGGACATTTGGAGTTGAGGAGTTTGTCTTCCCAAGTAACCATTATGTGTGATGAGCCCTGCTTTCCTTGAAATGGCCGAACATCTGCCTGCCAGTGGGAAGTAGTGAATTGGTTCCTGATTATGCTTTGCTTGCCCATGCAGCTTTTGCTTTACCTAGTGAAATACCTTTACCTCAACCCAACACATAAGTTACCATGCTATTACATTGCAAATTCTATCCCCTATCCCACTGAGGGGTTGTGAGTGAGTGGAATAACACCCTTGTAAACTCAGTGTATGTGCAACCTTCCATACACAACAAACAATCTGATCACTCTCTGTTAAGTTTTCACAAAATATCCTACTGGGGAGTGCATGAATGTATGTATATATACGTGTGTGTGTGTATATTTATATATATATATATTTAATAACTCCATTCAGAAGAAGATAGCAATTTTTCTATAGTTAAAAATGTGACATCAACCAAAGGAAAAGTATTCTTGATCAATAACCATACAGTCACAGAATCATTATGGATGGAAAAGACCACTAAGATAATATATCCCAACCATTCACCTTCACCATCAATATTGCCCACTTAACCATGTCCCTCAGTGCCACACTTACATGCTTCTTGAAAACATCCAAGAACAGTGACTCCACCACCTCTCTGGGCAGCCTGTTTCAGTATATCACCATTCTTTCTGTGAAGAAATTTTTCCTAATATCCAGTCTGATCCTCCCGTGGCACAACTTAAGGCCATTACCTATTGTTCTAATGTCAGAACAATAGGAGAAGAAGTTTGCCCTCACTACATCCTCTTTTCAGGGAATATTACAGAGCAATAAAGTCTCCCCAGAGTCTCATCCAGACTAAACAATCTCAGTTCCATCAACCACTTCTCATAAGGCTTGTGTTCCAGACCCTTCACAGCTTCATTGCCCTTGATTGGACATGCAATACGGACTCAATGTCTTTCTTGTAGTGAGGGACCCAAAACTAAACACACTACTTCAGGTGTGGCCTATTTTGCCTTGTTTGCTACCTGTACACAGTTCAGACTGGGAGATGCCCTATTCAGGTTGCAGTGCCCATGCATTTATCGCTATGGCTTTATATACTGTGCACACAGTGAAGCCATGCATATGGCCATCAAGATAATCAGTGTAGAAAGAAAACTTACAGATTGACTCTGCCAGAGAAACAACCTCCTACCACCCTAATTAAAAATATAAATAAATAAAATAAATCCACAACGCATTTACCTCTGAGTAAGTCTTAGGCTGTTATTTGTTCTCAAACAAGATGATCATTAAGGCAATTTATGGTACTTCAAGAAAACATATCTATTTCTGATTTGGAATAACAAATCAATAAAGTAAACCCTGTGGGAGTAGAAGAGAATATTGTAATCTGGAAGACCAGCCTGCACCTAGAAAGGCAATGATCTGAAGAAATTGTGAGTATGCCAGGTATTCTCCTCTGATCTACATTTGAAGAGTATTTCTAGGAGAGTGGAGGTCACTGAAGAACTCCTTATATTTTAAAAAATGTGGATACAAATTCAGATGTTGTAGGTAATTTGAATTTATTAAAGCCCTAACTGTAGGACTGTCAGTCAGGGACTTCCTTATTATACCCCAAACTCTAACTTTTAGAAAAAGGACATATCAGGGGACAGAAGAAACAAATCATCCCACATCTGCTTGATTTGATGATATTTTTCTAAAGGTTGCAAGATTACAGCTCTGATTATTGTCAGAAATACAGAGAGCTGTTTAAGTCTTTAATGAAATCGTCCTTAGAATATACAACTCAGTGATAACTGAACCACTTCATGACAAAATGTGTCAAATGAATTTTAGTCTTGTGTTCAAGGTTAAATTCCAAGTGAGAGAAAACCTACTTTATACTATCCAATATGTTGATGATTAGGCTCTCTGTGATCTTTGAGGAGATCTTGATTCTCTGTCCCAGTCTGACATTTTCCTGGTTCTCTGTGAATACTTTAACCAGAGACAACCTGTATCACAAGCCTGTTGCTCGATCTCAGGGCTGCATAAAGATTTCCAAAGGTGCTTTTCTAGTCTGAGACTAAAGAGCAGAATGTTGAACTTTTCCCCAGCTGTAAGTCAGCAAGACAGATGTCCTGACATTTCCCAATTCCTATCCTCCCATGTCAGTAGCAGCCAGTATCACACTGGACAGCTCATTCACTGCCTTTGCTTTATATTCACTTCTATAATAAAATGAGTGCAGGAGGGTAAAACAGGTCCACTTTTAAAAGTCTTACTGGAGGGTGTTTTGTCCTTGTCATCTGGGGGTGTGTTCCTCCTCAGGCGGAATAGATCCTGATTGCACAAACTCTGACCTCGTCAGGCTACAATGCATAATCCTCAGCAGACACAACTCATGCCTGTATTTTGTTGGAATAATTCAATCTCTACACACGTGGAGCAGCCATGCAACAGCACTGTTATGTATCTGGGCCACCTGAAATATAAATGGGCACTCTTCAAGAGTGGAGGTCTCTAGATATAAACAACCAAGGATCTCAATCAGATTTAGAACATCAGCTTTAAAAAAATAAACAAACAACAACAACAACAAACATTTGCTTACAAATGCTTATTTCCCATTTGCCATTGTTAAATTTGTAAGGCTTTTTTATTTCTTTTTAAAAAGTTACTTTAACCCCAATTTGAAGTGAAACTTGCTGGTGTCAGCTATTGCTGGCGGGAAGGAAGGGAATCTCATTTCAGGTAAACTGGGTCAGCTCCCTCCTTTGTCTTTACGAATAATTTCATTGCTGCTGTTTAGAAAAAGAAAAAAAAAACAATGGTTATGTAAGTTGTCTGGATCATGGAAATAGTCAAGTTACATAGCAACAAATGAATACAAATTCGTGGTGTTCCACACTCTACACAAGTGAAAAAGTCCTTTCCCTGACAATTTAGCTTTACAGTTTTTCTTTTTTTCATCCTTTAAATATACTGCTTAAAACATTAGTATGTATAATCAGTTCCATCAATATGGAATAAATTCACATCTGTATCTAAAATGTCCACATCTGTGTATGAAAAATATACCCTTTTTCACTGATACAACACTTATTTGCTTTACTCACTGCATTTTAATGAATTACTGTAGTGTCATAACTCTTTAGACAATTCAAGGTAAATCAGCATTAAAATATTATGTAATTTAATACAAACATAAAAAATTATATTACTCACCTCAATAAGCCCATTGTGTATCTCTTGTGAGTAAGCAAGTCACTGATATTTTGACTTTCACACACTTTAAGGGCTTCTTTCTTTCCTTACCAAATGTATGGGTTCTTTCTGTTGTTGTATTTTATTCTTAAAATACATTATATATGATCCTGAGGATGTGGAAAGAAAATGAACAATGAGATTTTAAAAAATGAGTTCCCTTTGGAATAGTTATACCTTAGGGTTTTTCAATACCAAAACAATTATGCATTACTTTGAATTCCAAAGTTATCTTAGTAAAATCTGTTTCATGTTGCATGTTTGCAAGCTGACGCTCTCCCAAAGGCTCTAAGAAATCCTGTTTTGAAATTCATTCACTCATCTGAGATTTCAGTCTTATCAAAAATATTTATATGCTTCAGATTAAAAAAAAAAAAAAAGATCTAAGAATTTCTTCACATTATATATTTTCTTCTCCCTTCCCTAGGAAAAAAAAAAAAAAAAAGAAAATCATGACTTTTGATCACCACAGTGTAACAGCAGGATCCACTTCAAACCACAAAGAGAAAGAATTCCTGAACTTAAGGAACTACATCCAGATTCAAGTGATTTAGATTTATTTTTTGGCTTTGATTTAGATTTCCAAAGCACCCCTAGCTAATTACTTTCAGCTAAACTGTTGCTCCATTACTCATATGAGTAGGACTGTACAGCATGAATTCCTCTCACTTATGTGAATAGAGTTATTTGTGAATTATTCATATTGAGTATACTGAAACAATTTATCATTTTCCTGGAAAAAAATACATTCTTTTTTTTTATTATTATTATTATTATTATTTTATTTTTTTAAGGGTGGGGAACAATACCTCATAGTCTGCTCCAGATCCTGTTGTTTCTGTAAGTGGCACTTAGAGTAGAAAAGGTTTTGTTTTTATTGCCTGGAAATTAAGACCTCACTGAACTGTATTTTCTTCTACAGTATTAGCACATCCATCTTTTTAATATATTATAGAGTGCTGTGTCTTGTGTGGTTTACAAAACATGGTCTCAAGAAACAATGTTTTCAGGAATTCTTCCAGGAGACCCTAGATACAGCCTAATTTATTCACCACAGTTTTTCATAGCAACACTTCCTAAATATTTACATGCTGACATCGGGTGTGTATAACATTATATCACACTTAAATTAAGACATAGTTGAACAGCTACCTTAAAATAAGATGTAGTGGAGTGGCTACCATACTAATTCTTGGTAGCATATGTATGTGCTAATTAATCATCATTTTGGTCACTGAAAAGGTTAAAAAAAAACAACGCAATGTTCGTCTTCTAATTCTCCAGGGTAAAATTTTGAACACCTCACTCCGCAGAAGAGAAAGTACCTAACCTCAATCAACAATCAGACTAATAGCTTCCAGCTTGGAACTGTGTTACAGCATCTACCAAACAGGCTTTTAGTCCAAAATAGACATCAGTTCTTTGACTATTCTTCTTATATATCCTCACAGGGTATCAAGTCACTAGGAGAGCTGTGGATTCCCAGTAAGCTTTACTTCTTGTCAATACAATCACTTTACTATGGCTGCATCCTGCCCTGCCGGGCATTGTTGCTAAGCCTAACTTTTCATTAAGCTCTGCAGACTCTAACATTGTTATATAAAATGAAAGCAGCATAAAAGACAAACTTGTAGATGACCAGATGATAGGGGAATGTTGGTATCTTAGAGAAAGGCAAGAACACTGTCTTGATCCCTAACTACAATATATATAGATTTAATAGGTGAAAAAACATGTAACAAGTAGGATTTGTGAAAGAGGGGTGGGGATCCCGTGCTTTATGCAGTTCATTATATTATTCTGCCTCACACATCCAAATAAGCTAATGTAAAGCTACCTTACTTGTCTCTCCCATACAGTACACTTTATTAGAGTAGATATACCTAGAACATTAAAAGCTGAGATAAATAGTTATTTTTGTGTCAAGTGGAGCTAGCACCTTGAACGAAGGAGTCAAGGGGAAACAAGGGTAAGAATAAACAGCACAGATGGTCAAAAAGAAGAAAACTTTGACATGAATGTTAGGACATTCTATTTGTCTTTGACATGACAGAAATCTGCATTACTATAAGAAGAACAAGAAAAAGGAAACAGTAGAGGCTACCTTGATGCCCTACCACTTCAAGACAGAAGGAGAAATGAGTCCTTGACTGCTAATGGGATAAGCACCTTCATACAGTATTTCTTAAATAATAATCTGTGTTTCTGAATATGCAGTCCCTTTCCACTCATGCAGTCCCTTTCCGCTCCAGTGAAGTTCTGTTCATTTTTAAGTCAAAGACTAGCTGCTTCTTAAAGGAGAAATCCTGCCCACGTCTTGGGATAATGATGAGATTGAAAATGTTTTCTCAATAAGTCTTTCAGAAGAAATTGAAAAGAGCCCATTTGATAACCAAATGACACTAATTTATGTGCTAACATTACTGCACAGTAAAAAAATTCCAAGGAGAGCATCAAGGGTTGGCATCCTACCTCTTGCTTTACCACATTTGAATTGAAGCATTACAAATAATACCACCAGGATACATTCCCACACCCCAAAATAAAGAAAGAAATATCTATTACTGGAAATTCTATATGGATCTTGCTGTTCATTATCTACAATTTCATTAACACATTTACTGACATGGAAGCCGTTAAAACAGGCTGCATCTGAAGATCATTCTCTGGATGAACCCCATAGCACTTAATAGTGCTCTGTCAAACTTTAACAGACAGTCAAGTCTGTCAAACAGTAGATGATTCAAGCTCCATTCCTTCCTTTAGTTATGATGGACCTAATCCAGTTTGGGCAAGAGAAGGAGTGAAGCAGACAATATGATGGTGCACAAATACCTTGAGCTCCTAGACTTATCCACAGCAATGAGAGAGAGTGGCAAACAAAAAACAGGAACACTGAAGTATTATTTCATAGACAATGTTGCAAGGCCATAACTAAAGTGAAATGAAGCTAAGGAATGCATTTTCCATTTTCTAAATTGTCATGTTCCCAAATGGGCTCTTAAAGATGCTTTGCAATCTGAAAAAAGAAAAAAATAAAAAAACAACCAAGAAAGAGATTCATATGGCTTCAAAGGTTAATCACATTAAAAATTGCTGAATCCTTTTACATTAATGCCTTAATTGCTTTTATTCTAAGAGTTTTCACTCAGATTTCAAACTTAATCACTCTTTCTCTTCTCCTGGTTCAAAGATGCTTAATATTCTTTACCGAGACATAATGAGCCTTTTTATTTATTTTTAATAAGTAACATTTTTAAAATTAGTGTCTTTAGATGATTAGTTCAATCTATTGTTCAGTGGTTGGATGTCAAATTTTTGTTTTTGATTCTTTATTTGTTTGATTTTTGAAGAGAAGGGAGAGGTTGTACATTTCTTATTAGTTCTCTCCCACTACCAGTTATTCTTAGGAAGAAATTAGATTGGGCAGTAGAACTGAGAGGTCAGGAAGCACCACCAACCCAAAATGCTGGGAAAATGAAATGTCAAAATCATCAATATATAGAATTTTTTTCTTCTCTTCTTTTGAGCAAATCTTTTCTTTTCCCTAATACAAAGTAAGATTCAAGGGTGCCTGGAGTTCATATACCTAAAAATATATTTCATCTAACAATTGTGAGCTGTAGACTACAGTATGTGCTGAGATTATATTGGAGTGAAAACTGAAGTACCTTGAGAAACAGTGATATTCCCAAGTGTTTCGAAAAAGGATCCACAACTCCTGCACTGGTATGGTTTTCTAGCATTACCAAGAGAAAAGGCAACTTTGATGAATATCACACTGAAAGCATCTAGACAGTTTCAGATATATAAAAAAAATTCCTGCTGTTTAGCATTAGCTATTCTCAATCCTCCTCCTTCTTTTGTCAATTTCACTCATAAAAAGATGAAAGCAGCAGAAGAGAGGACAAAGGAGAGAACCGCAAAGAGAAATTCTGAAAATAATTCAAGAGGCAATGAAATTAGGCTAGATGTATTCAGCAGTAATGATCACTATGGACACTTGTCCTCACTGCAATATTTACTGTCAATTTTCTCTTAATGTTGTTTGGTCAGGACATCTGTCAGACTCATCTTTGTTTAAACTTTCTCCACTTGGCATTTAATCTTTAGATTTGTGATCTTCTCAGAATTCACCTGGGAAGTAAGCATCTCACTATGCTATGTACATTTATTTTTAATCTGAAAACGTAGCAGGTTCCTATACCAAAAAACTGATCAGGTAAGTACTATTGATTAAGACAAAACATCCTGAAAAACATCAAGCTAGTGTGTCTTAGAATGCCACCTCAAGAGATTTTAAGAGCATCTATTACTAGCTGAGGGTTGTTTTGTGAGCTATATGCAATGAGATACTGGATGTGGGATGTGTGGGCTCTGTCTGGCTACTCCCAGCAGAGCCTTTCACGTCAGATTCAGTGACAGCTTGATTGCACTGCAAGGAGTAGGAGTTACCACAGTGCTTTGCCTTTTGTTAGCTCCTCACCCCCTGAAGTCAGGTGCAAACCTGTTCAACTGACTACAGAAATTTGGTCAACAGCTGAAGCACCTTGGAAACCTTGCCCAAACCAATGAAATTCTCTTGCTGGTTCTTATATTTGCTAGTAATCTCAGCACTAAAGCTAAAATTTGAGGTACCCAAAAGCCTCTAAATGTTGCTCTTCTCTTAAACCCAATTTGCCTGCTTGAGGAACAAGCTTGTCAGTGGAGCAAACTGAAATAATATCTCTGGTAAATAAAGAAGGAATAATAGTTTTCAGAGACAGCATCTTTTGTGAATAGGGAAGGGATTTAAATTGCAGGGAAGAAAAAAAAATGAAGAAAATGCTTCCAAGTCATTAAGTTAACACCTCTAGAAAAGATCTCACATTGTATTCAAGGCTTGCTGGGCTTAGTCAAGCATGTAGGTTGCTGCAAGTGAGTGAATACGTGCTGAGCTATCACAGGCAAAAATCAGTTCTGGAACAATTGGCCTAGGAGAAATTCCTCCTACTCACAACCTCATTCTCTGTTTCTGTCTCTTGGATTGGATGGGCTAAGCATAGCATTCTGAAAGTACAAAGGGGGCTTTCCATGAACTAGATGGAAATGAACAAAACTACTCTTCAGCAGATCCTTGCTGCACGTTCAGTGTCATATTTGTATAAAGAAATGTCCAGACTGGTGACTGTTTGTAGTTTGTTTACCAAAAAAAAAAAAAAAAAAAAAAAGCCTGCTTTTTCAAAAGTAAACAATTTATACAGGCTGAAGTGATATTAAGAGTGTGTCTCTTTTCTTTCCCTATTTAGAGAGTGTTCAAGAAAGCTAACTAAAAAATGTTGGAGGGCAAGAAAATTGGAAATCTTAATTTTGGCTATTTGTAAGATTAACAGAAACATGACATATGATTGAAGAGTGACAGTTACCCGAAGCAAAGTTTTGTGTATGCAAGCAGATCATGGTGCTCAGATCAGCTAATACACTTGACTGGCCATCACTCATAGCTGTCAATACAGTAAGCTGAGAAAACTGGAGACACTTTGCATACTGGGCAACGTCCCATTATGCATCTAATGTGAATTTTTAACAACTTATTTACTTAAGTTCCTTATTATCAGATCTTTGATTTCCCCACTCTTCGTCTTGTTAGATCTATTGTTAGATCTACTCAAAGATTAAGAAACATCAGTACTAACTCAGGAGCAGCTTGTTGTAAAAGATCTCTATCTGGCTCTGTCTGGGCATGAATGCAGGCACAAATGCAGCTATCTGGGATACTCCTGCCTGCCCAGTGGCAGGGATACTGTTCAGAATAATGGCAGAAAAAAACAGACCCTGCTAAAAAGATCAGTGCGCTGAGCTAGGTACTTTACTACTCCACTTTGAATAGTAAGATTCTGAGGACGGTGCTTTTTGATGAGAGTTTTCAAAAAATTGCAGTATTATAAAAGTTCTGCAGATCAGATCCAAAGCACTAAATAGTATGTAGACAGAAAATGTAAAGGTCTTTTTAATATCCTAGTCCATCACTTTTTCAATAGAGAATTGTTCCTTGGATTTTGTCCAGTCTAGTCTTAATTGTCCCAGCTCCTTCCTTCAGAGGCTGTTCTCCTGCCAAAGACATTCAGGCAGATGGTATAAGCAAGTCAGGGAAAAAAAGGCATTTCCTGTTCTGTGTTCTTGCAAAGATACATTGGGGCATTCTCTTGATATTTAGCTATGATAATTCATTTTTCTGCTGTTAAAATTTCATACATTTTAGTAACAACACCATTGTCTATTATTCCTCACCCCACACTCCCATCAACTCCTGTTCATATATCACTTGATGACAATAAAAAAAATAGCCTTCCATGTCACTGTGCAATGTTTTCTAATGTGCAGTTGCATCCCAGAAAGTCAGTTGTATCCTAGTTTGCATCAAAAGAGGGATGGCCAGCAGGCTGGTGGAGTTGATTCTCCCCTTTTACTTTCCTCTTGTGAGGACACATCTGGTGTGCTGCTTTCAGCTCTTGGGGTGCCCAGAATAAGAAGGAGTGGGTCCAGAGGAGAGCCACAATGATGATCAGAGAGCTGGAGCACCTCTTCTATGAAGACAGGCTGACAGAGTTGGGTTTGTTCAGTCTGGAGAAGAGAAGGCTGCAGGGAGATCTTATAGAGGCCCTCTAGTATTTAATAGGGGTCCTACAAGAAAACTGGAGGCCAGGATGGATGGGAATTTGGGCAACCTGATCTAGTGGAATTTGTCTCTGCCCATAGGTAGAAAATTGGAACTAGATTATTACATTATTATGAATGTCTGTGAATGTAATGTATGCATTATAATGTGTAATATTTATTGTATTATAAAATATATAATGTCATGACACAGTACTTGGATTTGCATATTACTTTGAATATAAGCTCTGGAAAAAAACTACAAATCTTGTATCTTTATTATTCAAGACCTTAATTCTGACTCATTTAAATCCATGGAAGTTTTGTCATTACCTTCAGCAAGACTAGAATTAGTCCCAGAGCATGGGAAACATTATTTCCTTGCTCAAGGAAATCCTACAACTTTTGCAAGCAGTACTGCTCCACCTTAACCTCACTGAAAGTCCTTTTCAATGTACAAATTCATTCTGCCTAGGGTACTTGTAGCCTGTAAACAAATTCAGGGCAAACCAGTTCAAAATTGTGTGTAAGCATTTAAAATAATAAATGTAACGTGGTTTGAAGGCTAAAAGTCTGGACCTGTGATGCCAACAGGAAAGCACCTAAGGGCATTTGTGCTCTGAGCACAAATATTAGCATGGCTGTTTACACCTTGTGATGGTCAGACATAAAGCATCTGCATATGTCTCAAAACTCCTATATCCATCTAATATTGCCCATCTATCTGCTAAGAAAAAGAAGTGGGGGAAAAAAAGGGAAAAATAAAAGGGGGCATTGACTGGACACATCATTCAGTTACTAGCTTTCTCATAAACATTTTCCAGATGAGACAGGGTCAGTCTACATCTAACCATGTATATATAACATGCTCTTCACCTGTCTTCAGGCAGTAACATCAATATTCTGACATTCAGGTTACCTGTACCACTTACTGAGAATTGTATGTGCTGCAAATGCATCTGCAGATCAAGCCATGCTTACTCAGGCAGGGTCTTATAATTTGCCTAATACAAGAAGATCAAACCTGAGTGTTTGTGGTCTCTGAGCTAAATTACAGAGTCACTTCTCAGTATTTGCATTATTCATTGTAATACTTTACATTTTAGTATGCCAGTTCTTTATGATAAAGATGGCAGTGCTTTTACCAGCACGTTCTTCACAATGCCACAGATAAAATTTTGGAATTATTTCCAGTTGCATTTTTTGGTACTTAAGAGTTGCAAATCAAAACAAGTCAAATAAATCAGGCCTAGAGAACTTTCACTTGCATTTTGTATTTTTTTCACTATACGCAATAAAAGTAGAACGCTATAAATATAATAGAATGTGGATTTTTATGTGCATTCTGAAATCCGTAAAATCCTGTATTCGAAATGAAGAGATGACATTATAATTACTCATATTTTTTCTCTAAGTGCATCATATATGTATTAGCCCACATAATTTTCCTTATTATAAAAGAGTTATTTCAGTTCCTTTCTAATATTCACTATTCTTTATTGTTTTGATTATTTTCTTTCATTTGGGGATAAACTAGTCTCTGAAAAAAAAAGACACATTAATCTTCAAATTTGTTGTATCCAATATATTAAACATTTCTAATTTGCTGATTTTTTCTGTGCCCAGTTCTAAAAACAAAGCTGTTACACCTAGCATCTTTTCAGGAAAAAAAATAAAAAAGAGAGGAAACCTTTTACATGAGCAGCAAGTTCAAATCTTAATTATCTGTGGACATCCAGACTGTGTTTCAGACATTCATGCAGGTGAAAAGGGGTTGTTCATGTCACCTTCCAGTAATAATATGAAGACAGGAGTGGAAACCATTGACACATGGCAAATGAAAACCAATCTTGAAGAGGTCACTGTGATAAAGAAGCAGTGAAGTATGCAACACTAGGCTTTGACCTTCATGCAGCAGGAGGCAATGAAACAAAATTCTGTGATTTAAGAGAGTTTTAAAAAGAGAATTAGATAGTTTATGAATTACAGAGAGCCTGGATTGCAGCTAGCACTGCATGGGCATGCAAGAAGATAAGAAAAGGTTGCAGGGAGCCTTCCCTATCCTTGCCTCCTACTTGGTCCTTGGACTTTGTGGATGTGAAATCTTAAGGAGAGACAAAGGACTGGAAACTCCAAGGGGTTTAGAGAAACGTAACAGTCCTTTTATTCTCTGGACTAGCTGACAAAGCAAAGATGATAGAGGGACAGAACACATAGGATGATGAGAAAGAGGAGCATATCACCTTTCCTTTAAATGCTCTAACTCTGTATTTTCAATCTCTGTGCACTCCCTAAAATCCCACCTGTTTGTAACCCTTAACCCTATGGCATATGTTTAATACTGTTCTTTCAAGCTATGGACTGCAGTCTTATGCAGTCTATGAACTACAGAATATAGCTAAAAGAATTAAACCTGCTTTCAGTCAGCTTAAATTTTCAGTATGGTGGTTGGATAATTTGAAGATCAATGAATCAGGAAAGACTGACAGCCAGCATCATGACCTAATAATTAGCAGTTCAAAAGCTCTGAATCATCTTTATCTTTTATTCCCTTATGCCTACTCAGTGCTGCCTGTAACTCCTGTGCACAATCTTAGGTGTTCTTCAAACTCTCTTGCATATCAGCCTACAGACTATCAGTTCTTCCTTCTAATGTTGACCCACCACTTGTAAGCTACAGCAAAAAAAGGATGGACTGGAAGTTTCTGGTTAAAAGTCAGGAACAGAGATTTTCAAGATTGCTGCTGGAGAATTCTTGATGGTTCAAACACATTTTTGAGGAGAGAAACAGACAGCCAAGGGGCACTAGGCGATAATGTGATCAGACAGTGAGGTACTGATCTACAACAAGGACAATTTCCAGAATTGTGTTGCGCAGACAACAGACAACAGAATTACTTCAAAGATCATCAGAAGATATGGTTTTTAATCTTCTTTTGATTATCAGTCTGGTCTTCAAGCTAAAATATAGGCTTGTTTATACAATCCTCTTCTTAAATCCTTTACTAAAACTGAATTTGTATGGGAAAAAAAAACTCTTTGCCAGTCCCAGTACAAGCAAAGAATGAATAACAATCAGCTTTTATCAACTCACCCCTAGGGGGATGAGTTAACCCACCAAAATGTCATTGCAAAAGTGGAAATGCCACACCAGCATTCACTCTGCTCACCATCATCAGTTAATGATCTTTATACAGTGTAAATTTACTGCTAGAAATTAACATGTCAGGGCGACACTGTAGGAGGATTAATGTGTTGCCAGGTCACATTTAGATTAATTAGCTAAATGATGAGCACTGTCCAGTAGTCTCTATTTGATGACTCCAAAAGCACTGTGCCAATCTGCACTTAAATCTGTCTCTTAGCCATTATAGATAGTTTTTGTTACACCCCCATACGATGACAAACCTTGTTATTTTAATTACTATTACATGTCATTTTAATCATCTGAGGTTTGCCTTGTCTTTTAGACATTAAGAACAGCACTGACTTTGTCACATCCTCTAGAAATGTTCCACCAGTTGACAAATTATGGATTTCTTTATTCATATGGGATAGGTCAGCCTCTTAACATCGTACGTATATAAGTTTACTTTGGTTACGCCTGTTATACTTCCACACTTTACAGGAATATCCTGCTACTGAATGCTCCAGCATTTCTTTCTCCCTTGCTTCTTAACCACAACAGTAAACAACCAAGGACTTTCAAAACGACAGAGTCAGAGGAGAACATATAAATATTTCATCATGCATTGGCCCTTAGAAAAATGTGAACAAATTAAGGCTCTCATGTCTTGCTTGCAAGATCAGTATTTTATCTTCTCTCTATTAAAAAAGTAATAATCAGAGAAATGCTGTAAACTAACATGAGGTCTCCTGAGCAACATGCAGCATGTCATTAGTCTGCTATTTATATCACACACAGAGCCCCAGAAGTCATGGTATAAGGAAGGGTATGCAATAATTAGTGCCGGAAGAATATCGAGTTCAACGTGCAAATGAAACAAGTAGTAATCATCCAGATGGTGTCATCTTGTCATCTCTCCAGAGCTTTACTCTGACTGAGGATTATTAATCTTTTTTTTTTGTTGTTCTTTTTAATGCAACCCACAGAAATCTTAATGTGGAGGGTTAAGAGGCAGAACAGTATCATTTATTACTGTTGCTAATTAGTTGTGTGATGATGATGCCTAGAGATCTAAGAGGACAGAGAGCAGATCCCTGTTGTGCTGAGCTCTGTACAACTATGGAGGGCTGGTACTAGCTAAACATGAAAGGGAGCACTGGCAAAGTGACTTAGGCTTGTAGGTAGGGATACCAAAACTCTCTGCCACATTATTAACATTTTGTGACATATTTTTCATTTCTATCATCATTGTTAACTGCTCCTCAACTAGTCCCCACTTCTTGCCCTTCTAACTTTTGTTTCTCATTTCCTTCCTTGAAGTTCTTCTCCCTGTCTGTGACCTTGGATTTCTGCAAGACTCCTGATTATGTTCCCTTCTTTCCTTTTTCAAAAGCTCTATTGAAAATAGCACTTTTCCAACCAATTCCTTCCTGCTTCACAGAATCCACAAGCCCATTAGCAATTTATAGCACTGTATAAGTATATGATCAGAGTCATCTGCGAGGCTAAAATCTGCTTTTAGAAACCAATATTCTGCTTTTGCTAAAGTCAGAGAAGTAACACAGTTTTTAATGAGGACAGATTCTGATGCTTGTTCCTTTATTTATTTTCAGTCACTTTAAAACCAGATTTAACACCTCCTACAGCGATACACCACCATCAACAAAATATAGTGTAGAACATCCCTTGCTTTAAACTCTGTGTCTAATTAAGTTTATTTGTCCCTTACTAAAACTGAAGGTAATATTAATATTTTCATTGTTAGTATTATCATTAATTTCACCATTAAATGTTTTCTCTTTGTATTCTACTTTTTGTTGGCAATAGTACTAATTTCTTCAATGGGTTTCCTCATCCCATGTAGGACTCAAAAGTGAATTCCTCAATCAGAACAGATACTTCATAATGGATGTTATTTTTTCTGCGTGATGACAACAAAAGTAACTGGTGTTTGGGGAGATTTTTTTGTTTGTTTGCTTGTTATTCTTGTCATTCTTCTTGTTCATCCATTCAGAAGAATATCTAAACTCTTACTCTTATCTTACTCTTTATTTTTGTCAACATTATCTCACCTCGTGCCTGGGAAAATCATGGAACAGATCCTCCTGGATGACATGGTTGATCACATGAGGAATGAATGTGCAATCTGAGACAGCCAGCATGGCTTCACCAGGGGAAGGTCATGCTTGACCAATCTGGTGGCCTTCTATGATGGAGTGACAGCATTGGTGGACAAGAGAAAGATGACTGATGTCATTTACCTGGACCTGAGCAAGGCCTTTGACATCGTCCCTACCACATCCTTATCTCCAAATTGGAGGGATGTGGATTTGATGGGTGGACCACCCGATGGGTAAGAACTTGGTTGAAAGGCCACAGACAGAGGGTGGTCATCAATGGCTCTACGTCCAGGTGGAGGCCGGTATCAAGTGGCGTCCCCCAGGGGTCTGTCTTGGGACCGGTGCTCTTTAATATCTTTATCAATGACATCGATGACAGAATTGAGTGCACCCTCAGCAAGTTTGCTGATGACACCAAGCTGAGTGGTGCAGTTGACACCATGGAAGAAAGGGATGCCATTCAGAGGGACCTCAACAGGCTAGAAAGGTGGGCCCAGGTGAACCTGATGCGGTTCAACATGGCAAAGTGCAGAGTTTTGCACTTGGGCCGGAGGAATTCCAGGCATCCATACAGACTGGGAGAAGCAGTCCTTGAGAGCAACCCTGTAGAGAAGGACCTGGGGGTCTTGATGGATGAAAAGCTTAACATGAGCCAGCAGTGTGCCCTTGCAGCTCAGAAGGCAAATGGTGTCCTGGGCTCCATCAGAAGAGGGGTGGCCAGCAGGGACAGGGAAGTGATTGTCCCCCTCTGCTCTTGTGAGGCCCTATCTGGAGTACTGCATCCAAGTGTGGAGCCCCCAGTACAAAAAAGACAGGCAGCTGTTGGAGAGGGTCCAGAAGAAGGCCACGAAGATGATCAGGGGACTGGAGCACCTTCCCTGTGAAGACAGGTTGAGGGAGCTGGGTTTGTTCAGCCTGGAGAAAAGAAGGCTGCGGGGTGACCTCATTGCAGCCTTTCAATACCTAAAGGGAGCCTACAAACAGGAGGGGAATCAATTCTTTGAAAGGGTTGATAACTGCAGGACAAGGGGAAATGGTTTTAGGTTGAGGGAGGGGAGATTTAGGTTGGATGTCAGGGGGAAGTTCCTTACAGAGGGAGTGGTGAGGTGCTGGAACAGGCTGCCCAGAGAGGCTGTGGATGCCCCGTCCCTGGAGGTGTTCAAGGCCATATTGGATGAGGCCCTGGGCAGCCTGGTCTAGTATTAAATGGGGAGGTTGGTGGCCTTGCATGTGGCAGGGCGGTTGGAGATTCATGATCCTTGAGGTCCCTTCCAACCCTGGCCGTTCTGTGATTCTGTGATTCTATCCACATATAGTTCTTTTGAGACCTGAATTCATATGAGTGAAAATAAATGGGCAATCATTCACACAGAAGTCATAGGTTAGCTGAAGAGACTAAAATTTAACCTTCTGCCATCCCAAATATTTATTCGTGTTTATTAGAATAGGTACAAGTTCCTTGCTATTAAGATGGAATGCCATAAGTAACAAAGAAAAGAGAGGAACAGTTGGTGGGACGTTTCCTTTTACTAAGTGTTTCTGGACCATCAGCCTCCTCAGTGTTTTGAGGCTCTGGTTCTTGTTTCTGTAACTTAAAATGAGAATATACTATGTCAGAAGGTGCTGCAGACGTAGATAACCAAAGATCAATAATCACTGTGGCCATAAGAAAGGAAGCGACTGTAAAAGACTTTCAAAGAAAGGCAGAATAGAATCATAGAATTGTTTGGGTTGGAAGGTACCTTTAAGATCATCTACAAATGGGAACATCTCCCTCTAGACCAGGTTGCTCAAAGTCCCACCCAGGCTGGTATTTAATTCCAGGGAAGGGGCATCCACAACCTTACTGGGCAACCTGTGTCAATGTCTCATCACCCTCACAGTAAAGAACTGCTTCCTAACATCTAGTCTAAATCCACACTCTTCCAGTTTAAAACCATTTCCCCTCATCCTGTTGCTACCTGGCCTTATAAAAAGTTCCTCTCCAGCTTTCCTATAGTCCCCCTTCATGTACTGGAAGGCCACTAAAAGGTCTCCTTGCAGCCTTCTCTTCTCCAGGCTGAAAAACCCCAGCTCTCTCAGCCTCTCCTTTGTAGGGGAGGTAATACAGCCCTCTGATCACCTTCACAGCCCTCCTCTGGACCTGCTCCAGCAACTCCATGTCCTTCTTTTATCCGGAGCTCCAGAACATAGTGCCCCAGAAATGGACTTAATACTACAGGTGGGGTCTCACGAGAGCAGAGTAGAGGGGCAGAATCACCTCACTTGACCTGCTGGTCACTGTTCTCTTGATGCAACCCAGGATATGGCTGGCCTTCTGGGCTGCAAGCGCACATTGCTGGTTCATGTTGGATCTCTTATCAATAGACACCCCAAAATCCTTCTCCTCAGGGCTGCTCTCAAGCCATTATCCACCCAACATGTATCTGTGCTCAGGATTACCCGAGCCAGGTGCAGGACCTTGCACTTGGCCTTGTTGAACTTCATGAGGTTGGCATGGGCCCACCTCTCAAGCCTGCCCAGGTCCCTCTGGATGGCATCCCTTCCCTGTAGCTCATCAACTGCATCTCTCAGCTTGGTGTCATCTGCAAACTTGCTGAGAGTGCACTCGATCCCACTGTCCACGTCCAGTAAGGGCAGCTTCCATCACTTAAACCTTAGTAGGCTGCCAGACAAATTGTCAATCTTCAATTAAACACCTGAGCTTCCTGTAGAATGCTTAGGGAGAGATTAAGAAACAGTTCAACAAAGCTATGCTCCCAGTTGAGACAGGAGTAGGAATTTCTGAGGTGAGATCTGTCAAATCTTACCTGGAAATGCAGGCCTTTAGGCTTCATCAGGTAATTACATCCTACTGGAGTCACAAAGAGATGTTTCTTGTGAGCCACAACCTGGAGCTTTCAGCAGGTGACATGCATACACCAGCTCTTTCTCCAGAAAGAGAAAAGGTGCTATTATTAAAACTAAAAGCTTCCAGAAGAATACAAGAGCTCAGTGTGAATACTTGCCTTAGTCTGGATGCTTTTCTAATGTGAGAAGGAATTATTACACAAGGACTTCAGCATATGTCTCTCTCCATAAACTACACAGTAACCAGACACTCTGCATAAAACTAAAACACTACTTTCCTCTAGGTATGATGTACATCATTAGCTACAGGATTGGGGAATTAAGAACTGTTTAAAATAGCTTATTGTCTCTGATGCTCCGGATTAGTAATGCAGTAAACTATTCATCTTGTCAGCAAACACAGCAAACACAGGAGTACAAAAGGCTAGTGAGTCTTCTGCCATTTGCCAGAAAAGATTGGTCTTCTGTGACAAGCCTCACTGCTTCCATTAAATACTTTGCCTTCAGTCATGTGAAGGGCTGAGCAATCACTATTCTCCAGTGTGGCTGTGAAACTTAAAGGTTATTTGAAAGTGGAAGAAGGAAAGGCTGATTTTTCATGGGAATGTGCAGTTTTTATCACCAATTGCGGGAAGGAAAGTCTCTCCTAGATCTCCAGAAATGCATTTGTTTGTTTTTCTTTTTCAGCAAAGAATGAGGAATTGAGTGATAACTTGCAATATGGGAGTTTGATGCCTGCCTCTCAGATGAGTTTTGCTAAGTTTAGCAGGATTCATACTTCCTATAAGCAGAGTTTTCTTCCACTGTAGCCCATTAGTCATGAATGACTGGTTCTTTTATGACCATGAATTTAATCTCTCCATTTTCTATCTGTTTCTGTGCTAGAATGTGCAGCTTGCATGTTCACAAGAAGTAGGAAATTGGTTTTCCTCACCCTGGCATCTGAGAACTACTAGTTGCAAAACTGGAGTTACTTTTGTTCACCAGTGTGAATTTCTGGGATTGGGAAATAAATGACCCTCACCTCCCATTCCTTCTGTTTTGCAATATAGCCAGAGCATAACATAACACCTAAAATTCACAGCATCATGACATTCAAAAGATTACCCTTCAGGTCCACCTATTCTGTCATCAGTGGAGAAGTTGGCAAGATATGAGAGCTGTGCTATGTTTGGCCATTACCTCATTTATTTTCCTTCTTTTCAACCATGTGCTGTCTTCTGTTTCTTGGAGCTTCATATGTCAGGAGCAGGAAGTAAGTGGGGCGTAGGATTTTCCTTTCAGCATTGTTTAGTCAATGACAGGATGCTGCACAGATGGAAGAAAGTCTTGTTTATACTGAATGAGTTGGAGCTATTGATAAAGGACAGTTCCACCCCTCTGTGAACAGCACCCTCTGTCCTGGCATCTTGAACAGGTGCCATGAGCTCCACTTCAAAATTAGCCTGCAAGCAAACAGCATCTGAAACAATCACTTTGAAATAAAAATCCTGACTTTTTTTCCATTTGTTCCTTCACTCTTGTTCTCCGTTTATTTATTTATTTATTTATTTATTTATTTATTTGTTTGTTTGTTTGTTTGTTTGTTTGTTTATTATTCTCTTTTTTTTCGCCTTTTTATTTCTTTCTCATTCCCTCCTTCTTTCTTTCCTTCCTTTCTTCCTTCTTTCCTTCCTTCCTTGTATTAGATTCAGTCACAGTTACGCTACTCATCTTTCAAAATGCTTTCCTTAGAGACATCCACATTTGAGGAATATATAGATCCCCATTCAATGTGAACCCCAGCCATCTTAAACAGAAACCTCTTCTCAAGGCCAAGAAGTCTTTCTAGACTGCTAACATACACTTAGATCTGTATTCTGTTACAGCCATAGAAGCTGCTACACAAAAATTTTATGAGATAGACACCTTTCTTCATATAGATTTAAAAAAAAAAATAATCAAAAAACACTTGTTTGATAGAACACAGTTGAAGTTTCATTCTACAACAGACTCACTTGAAAACATCTTCTTAGTGCAGATGCAAAGGCAAACAAAACAGGAGTGGTTATAGGAAAAGAAAGAACAAAACAGAAAACATTGTTATGCTACGCTGTAAAACCTCTTTACTCTTTCATCTTACTGCATGCAATTCTCATCCCTACATCACAAAAAAAACCAAAAACAAAAAACGGGATATACTGGAACTAGAAAAAACACAGAGAAGGGAAAAAGGAATAACCAAAGAGATCAACCGTGTTCTATTCGAAAAGATATAAAAAGCAGCTGATATGTCTGTCTGAAGAAGACATGACGAGAGGATATGATAGCAGAAAATAGAAGTTTCGAAAATCCTGGAGAAAAGAAATTGGCAGTGATCATGCAACACTTCTCACAGCTGAAGAATACGTTGGAGTAGGGACACTAGTGAAATTATGAAGTAGGTATTTGGCAACCATCAAGCAGATTTATATTTTCATATAGTGCCCAAGGACATAGTGGAATTCATTGAAACACAATTTCAGTGGTGCCAAAATGTGATTTGACACATTCTTGGAAATAAAGCCCATCAACAATTATTAAACATAAATACACGGATTCAGCGCCTAGATAGAGAAGTTAAAAAAAATGCTGATTTTCTGGAGGAAGGTATATCAGGGGAAATGTTACTCCTGTCCTTTCTTGTTTTCTCTCCTTCATCAACTTTCAGGATCAAGTTATTGTTCTAATGAGCTGTGGTCTGACCAAGGAAAGCCATTCTTTTGTGCTTAGAATGCATGTAATGACACTGGTGATTACATCAGTATCACTACATTCATAATGACACTGAAATATAATGCTTGGTGCTACTTGTTTTCATAAAAGACATGTTAAGGATGTAGCAATTCAAATGAGTATCTGTTCAACCCACATATTTCCATAGCAGCTTCTTAAGTGACTACATCTTGGTCAAGAAATAATTGCATAGCCTGGAGTTTAGGCAATAGAGAGAGACAGTTCTGAGATAAATCTTTTTTCCTAGAAATCCAACTCTGTGTGCTGTCACCTTTTGCAGGTCTTCTGTTGACTTGTATTGGTGTTCTGCAATATGCAGCAGTCTTTCCTTTAGCTATCTCTGTCTGCCACTCTGCTCAGTCTGTTTGAAGACCTTTAAAAGTTCCCTGCAACCCATCATCACCATGTGTGTGATAACAAGTCTAGGAAGGGCTATGGTTACACTGAGAGCAAGGTATGAACCTAGGAGTAGAGCTGAAGGTGGATTTCCCAGCATATCTCCAAAAAAATGTGAGCCAGGTAGATGTGCTGGCTCTGAGTGGCCAACTTCAACCTTACTGAGGCGTCCCATAATGACTGTTCTCTCCCTAGCACAAATTGAATAACTGATTGGCTCCCACAACAAAGCTGATCTTAGCTCTTTGTCCTCTTTTCTGCTGCCAACATGTAAAAAGGTCCAAAAGCAAATCTGGAATCATGACAGTAAGAGCAATCTGCTTTCCTCACTTAGAGATAAGTGGCAAAGGGGCATAGGAAAAGGAACAGAGGCTGAGAAAACCTGGTCAGACATGCTGCTGAAAACAGATAAAATTTTAAAGCAGACTCCTCTTCAGCATTCTCTGTCCTTTGGCCATGAAACTTCTCAGACCCTAAGTACTACAGAAAATTATTTAACCTTCATTGCCTTTCTTATACCGTGCTTGGTGCAGCGTCTGCCTGGTCAAGGGTGCAGAAGCAGAGACAACTGGCCCGCAGATCTTTGCACTTAACAAACCATTAGCAGACTTGGTGAAGGGGCATTCCTGCCATCATTTCTGCTTTCTTCCTTCTGTTGAGATCCTGAATGAGCTACAGTCAAGAAAATACTACAGTAGATGGATGTCTTTCCGCTTATTCCTCATGTTATGTGTCTGGCATTCCAGAGACTTCCATTTTTAGTAATTAACATAAGAGGAAGGAAACAGTTGTTGTGGTAATAAGGGAAATAAAAATACAGTGTTTCTTCTCCATTCTATTTTCTTGCTGAACAGGTTTTTACTGCTCCATGTCTCTCTCTGTTCTAAACATTGGCATCTCTTTAAAACTTCTGCTTTGAAACATTTTGGGACATAAGCACAAGGAGCTGACAGAAAATAAACATGGAATGAGAAAACAACAGCCACCCAGGAAATTAGCAAAAAAAATTGTGTTATCAAATTTTTATTCTCTCCAAAAGGCTCAGGAGAAGTAAAATTTTCAGTGCAAGCAAAAGGCATGTGTGGGACAACTAAGGATCAGATACAGCCTGAATTCATAAACAGTAGATCTTGCTTGGCCAAGCTCAACTCTTCTATGTCTAGGTGACCCACCTGGTGAACGATGGAAAGGCTGCTGACATAGCTGCTGACATGGCTATCTAGGTTTTAGCAAAACTTTCGACACTGTTTCCCACTGTATTCTCCTGGAGAAACTGGTAGCCTATGGTACAGCCTATGGTACAGCTACAGGTACACTCTTTGTTGGGTAAAAATAGCTGGAAGGCCAGGCTCAGAGAGTGGCGGTCAGCACAGTTAAATCCATCTGGCAACAAATCATGTGTGGTGTTCCCCAGAGGTTAATATTGGGACCCATCCTGTTCTATTGATGATTTGGATGAGGGAATTGAGTCTATTCTCAGTAAGTTTGCAGATGACACCAAGTTTGAGGGGAAGCGTCAATTTGCCTGGACGCAGAAAGGCTCTTGAGAGGGACCTGCATGTTGGGCTGAACCCAATGGAATGAAGTTCAACAAAACCAAATGTCAAGTTGCTACAACCACAAGCATTGCTACAGGCCTGGGACAACGTCTCAAAAGCTGCTCAGAGGAAAAGGATCTGGGGGTGTTGTTGATGCTCAGCTGAACATGATCCTGCAGTGTGCCCAGGGGGCCAAGATATGGCATCTTGTCTTGTAGAGTGCAGCCAGCAGGAACAGAGAGGTGATCATACCCCTGTACTCAGCTCTGGTGAGGCCACACCTCGAGTGTTGTGCTCAGTTTTGGATTCCTCACTACAATAAAGACACTGAGGCCCTGGAGCATGTCCAGAGAAGGGCAATAACACTGTGAAAGCTCTGGAACACAAGTTTTATGAGGAGCAGCTGAGGAAACTGGGATTGTTCAGTCTGTAGAAGAGGAGGCGCAGGGGAGACCTTCTCTAGAACTACTTGAAAGGAGATTGTAGTGAGGTGGGTATTAGCCTCTTCTCCGAAGTGACTTATGACAGGATGAGAGGTACTGGCCTCAAATTGTGTCAGGGGAGATTCAGGTTGGGTACTAGGGAAAATTTCTTCTCAGAAAGAGTGGTGAAGCATTGTGACAGGATACTTAGGGAAGTGGTGAAGTCACTTTTCCTGGAGGTGTATAAGGAAAGGGTAAATGTGGCACTGATGGACATGGTTTACTAGGTAATAATGGTGGTGATGGGTGAATGGTTGGACTAAATGATCTTAGTGGTCTTTTCCAACCTTAATGATTCTATAATTCCATGATCTCCACTGAATCCCTTACAGATGTTACCACGTGTGTCTCCTGGGGAGGCTGTGCACCTGCCAATACCTGTATACGTTGTGATGACTGGACTATACAACAATTTAGTTTGAAAGGAACGTATTGTGATCATGTAGTCCAACTCAAACAAAACTCAGTTGTTTGGTCAGAACTCATATATATATATATGTATATTCATATTTGGTCTGGAAAGGAAAGTCAACAGTTTACAAAATGCCTGCACATCCTTGGGATGTCTGTGAGTTTATTAAAAGTTAGCAAAGTTGTTTTTTTTTCCAATAGCAAATTTGAGAGAGTGATTCAAAGACCTGTTCCAGGTTTTGCCCCTGTGAATGTTTGTTGCATGAAAAAAGGCAAAGAATTTGGGCAGAAAATAAATCCCTGTGCAATCCACCTTGTCCTTGGATATCAGAGTGGTTGGAGGCAACTGACCTTAGATTCTGAGTGATGCCCAATTTGGCACTGTAAGTCCAGCTGTGTTCAATATTTGAACTAACATGATTACGGATTTGGAAATAGCACTCTGCCCAATTCATCTAGTCATCTTCAACTGGAGTGTCATGACCACTCCATGAGATCTTGACCAGGCCCAGTGAAAACTCTCATGGCTAAGTTAGTAAATAGTGAAGTTTATAAAAACAACACATCACAATTTTTTTGATTGCTCTTGATAAATATGCTGTCTGTAAAGCATAAGAGGTTAAACTAAGAACATAAATAACACAGCCAACTACAATTGCATGAAATTTTGGAATAACTCTACAGAGATTTCTAAATTTCCTGATGGAAGTACTTCATACAAGTAAGTGTGTGAATCTTACCCAGTTAGTGTCCCTATAGAGGGGAAAGACAGGCACAGCCCACCAACTGGTGCCAGAAAACAGAGGTGTCTTCCCAGCTTGTCTGTGATGGTATCTTTCCCTTGTCTATGATGATATCCTTCCTCCCCCAGATTCCATCTCTCTTAGCCATTTCATATTATTTTCTTACTTTCAGGTGGAGCTTGAGTGACTTTACTCAGACATTCTTTTGTTTTGCAAAATTTACTTGGAAACACATTTTGACAGGAAGGTGGAAAACTGGTAGCTCAGGACTGTCTCAGAAAAACAAAACATTTTATCATTTTCAACAGAATCATGAAATTCCCATCCCTGCAGGATGATCACAGTGTTTGACCATGGAGCCTCCTTCCTGCTCAGGGCTCTATAATGTTCATTTCTTACAGTCAACATACGAGGCTCCCCTGGTGTGTGTTAACAGCTAAGGTTACAGGTCACATCCCTTAGAGAACTGTCGTGGAATGGATTATCCACTACATTCCACTTTGAAGGTTTACCTTCTCTCAAGAGGTGGACATTTCAATACATCATTTCTAATAAATATTCCACAATGACAAAAAGGAAACAAGTGAAAACCACTCTTAAAATTCTTCATCTTGAAAAAAAAAAAAAAAAAAAAAAAGATAAAAACACATGGAATAAATCTGTTCTGCCTAAATGATTATGTTCACCTGTGTTGCTTCTATTTCCTTCATTTCCTTTCTCCATGACAGAGTGATAAAATAGACTCCTGAACTAAATGGACTGAATTTGACCCTGAGAAACATCTGAACCTGACAGGCTTGCTTCATAATTCACAATGATTCCTCTCATGCAAGCATAGGAACAAGAATCTACTGTTTTTCTGAAGACTGCACTTTGGAGTTGAAGGACTTCTTAAATCGGAAGGCTGAGGAAATTCCCAAGTCTCCTGCTTTAAATATACCAAACAAATTAAATATGCTTTCATAGAGGAAACATAAAGCAAAACACTTGAACAGCCCTAATTGTATGAAAGAATCCCCAGGGTATAAAACCTGCACCTTGAATGTACTGAGAAGGACCAGAATTATTTTTTCTGCTCCCAAATATTTCTTTGAGTTGGGGTGCCAGAGCTCAAGTAACTTGGCTAGCATGACATCTTACAGTATTTAGATACACTTATCTCACATATGGACACAATTTTATGTAAAATGGCTAAAAATAAATAAGAAGCTGCCTGTTTCTTTCTAGAAATACATGTCCTTCCCAGTATATATATACTTCAGAGTTTTCTAAGGCAAAAGAAATTCTCCTAGATTTGATGAGAGTTATGAGGCTCCAGGGTCCAGTTCAATGGGAGAGGGTTATAGTTAGTTTAAAAGAGTGCTACTCCAAATGGAAAACAGAGATCAATGACAACAATCTGAATGTTCTTTGAACAGCTACTGTTTGCTGCCACCAAATTACCTAGTGTATGTTGAATTTGTAGAATTCCCTTTTGGATGCATGTTTAGCCTCTGCTGCAGATAGGTAAGCAAGACAGAGCACTTAGTCTTATTCTTAGTTCAGCAAATGCAAGACAAGAAATGGCTGTGCTGGAGAAGCAAGACAAATCTCTATTATTCATTCAGGAAATAAAGGTACTTCTGTAATGTGAGATACAGGAGCATCAAGAAATTGAACGTATGCATACATGAACATTAGCATTTTAAGTTTGTTCTGTTTCCATCTGTCTTTAGAAATATTCTAATATTCTAGTCTGTATATATGACTATTTTCATTCCCAAATATTTCTCAAGCCTGTAAGTTCCACCTCTGAGTAGAAGTGGAGAAGCACTTTATTTTGTGCTGAGCAGTTTGTTAGCAGTTCAATATCTGATTAAAAAGCAAGCTTCACTGGGATTAGTACATCAGGAATTTCTCCCTTAATTTTTCTCCTTTGGGAGTTACTTGCAAGAAGCATTCTCAGAGCACAACCAACACATCAAATATGAGTGACACTTAAAAGAATTGCAGCTGGAGGAAATACCACACTGCTGAAAAATGGTCACACTGTTGTAAAATGAGCACATGGTTTCCTGGTCCTTGGGACGTTTGGTTTCAATTTGTTCTTCAGGTGAACGACCCACTGAGCTATAACCCAGCAAATGTTCTGTCTCCCAGGAATAGAGTATGCTGTGGGGGGTAGGCAATGAAAGTCTGCTACATTACAGGAAAAAAATATAGAATTTTGAATCTCTTTCTAGATTAGAAAACAAACCAACAAAAAAGCATTAGTGGGAAGAGGATTGTGCAACTCAACAGTTAGGGAAGGGGAAGAGAAGTTATGGAAGTAGGAGAAGTGGTATTTTCCTTCTCCTCTTCTGAAAAGGGAAGAAAGTTGGAACATCTTGTCCATTCTGCAGTATCAAAGAAAATTGGCCAAGACCAGCCATCTGCCTACAAAATTACAGTGTACATCCATGGAGAGAAAACTCTCCCTCCAGAGCATGATCGCATCATCAGTGCAATCTACTGAGAGAAGTCAATGCTTTATGCTATTCCACTTGACACATCTGAGCATCATCCAAAAGAGTTTTAGACACACCATTCAAAGATAATTCAGAGAAAGTGATATCAGTTAAATATAATGAAAAAAATGTATGTTTCTTTTTGAGAGCATTCCTCTGCCTTGTGCAATTCACCCTCCATTGCCAGAAATGGCTGGCGTTCAGAGCATCTTGTTCCCTAGGCAAAAAAAAAAAGCAAAATTTATATAGCCAAAAAAATTATATAGCCAAAGAATGTCCATCAGCATTTCAAGATCTCCATAAGGGGAAACTGAGCTTTCTGAAATGTTTCTGTGGTAGATCTTATTTTATTAGAGGGAAGGTTTATGTATAGAGGCACCAGCATTAATTCCTACCCACAATCCTAGCTGTGGATAGGAAACAGAACTGAGTCAGAAATAAGGTTCCACCTTAAAGATTATTCTTTTGTTTAGCTCTGTAGCTTTTTCAGCATTAACTCTCATTTGGCAGAGGAAAGTGCCTTCTCACAGATGTGCATTTTATAATAGGCATTTCAAAGATGCAAGGACTAAAGGAAAGCATTTCTGTCTTAAGTACACTCATCTCTCAAATGACCAGTCAGCATATGTAGACAGAATATTCAGTTACTGTAATTTAGTACAGCATGGAACACAGAGTACTGAGAAGCAGAAGTCAATAAGAATATTTAATAAACAGGAGCAGAACAGGAAAACTACACTGAATTATCGCCAGCTTGTTATCCTTATGGGTCCTATTCTATCCAATTTACTCTCCTTAAAAACTAATTTTCCTTTATTTCAGTTAGGCACTCAACCTTCTCCACCATTCACAACAATTGCCTCTTCAGAAAATGGACAGGAAACATACAAAAACTTAGTCAAGCCTAGGAAGAGTAATGTAAGTGAAGCAAAGACTGCAATTACAAAAGTGGATGTAGAGCCACTCAGCTTTATAAAAGGGCCTGCTGTTGAAATCTTTCCAGGGCTTGCAGCATTCTGTGTTTTGCAAAATTTACTGAGGGGTCTGTAGCAATGCAGAACTACTTCCTTCTGTCCCTTTTGCTTCCTTTCTTTTTCTGATTATAATTGACCTTTTCCCATGCAGTAGAGTATTGGCCTTTAAATATATTGTTTTAATTGCGAAGAGTTGAGGAGGACGAGGAAGGACAGTCTTAACAAAATGGAATAATATATTACTCCCCCCAAAAGCAAAGGATAATGATTTGTGTTAGCTCAGTATCACAGTGTCAGCATGACTCAGTTTCTTGGTTATGTTCTCCCAAGGGAGCCAACATTTATAACAGATGAGGACAGAGGAACTTGCTAGTAATTGCAGTGGGGATTTCCAGATTCAGTGACAGCACAGGAGGTCAAGAAACATACCTCAGGAACCATCTGTTAAGTCTGGGTTTAGGTTAGAAAAACAGACTAAAGTATTGTGAATTCAACAACTCCTTGTGTCTTGAATGCCTGACTTGCTTCCCCTGTGGAATTGCTTATCTCAACCTTTGGAGGACTGGTCAGACATTTGAACTGCAAAAAATATCCCTGTAAGGTTGAAGCAAGAGCCACAAACATTAGAGAAACATTCCCTCACTCACCAAAAGACCCAGTCAATAAGGTCATTTCTTCTGTTGCTCTGGAGAGTTCAGAAGATTTAACCACTGACGTGCTCATCTTCCATAACGTATTAAATATACACAGGAAAAAAATGTTCCATGCATAAAGTAAGTCACCCACACGATTATAACCAGCTGCTCAAAAATGTATAGATCTAACTCAGCCACACATTTGCACCCACACTGAGAAACTGCTTGGATAAATATGGATTTTTACTGACAAGTGTCACTGAATTAACTTGGATTTCTATAAAACTGGAGACTGAGAACATGTTTTCAGTTGTTTTCTTATAGATTCATGCAGGCTGGGCTCCTCTTAGAGCTGACTCACCTTAAAGAGAAAAAAGAATCTGGCTATGAAACAAGAAGATCACATTAGACTCCTGTGCAATGGGTAGAAACTGATAAACCCTAACCACGCTACCCCATGGTGTCTGCTAAGGATTGCTTTCCCACTCATAGCACAGAGAGGTTCCAAAAAACCTCCTGGCCAAAGAATTCAGAATCTTCAATTTATGCAAAGTGAGTTGGAGGACATTGTATACCCCAGGCAAAATTTGACCATAACGTTGTGCATCATGAAATTTCATATTGTATATTTCATATTGTATATAATAGAGAGAGAGAGAGAGAGAGTATATTGTATATTATTCAGCTGTAGCTTCTAAAAAATCTATCTCCTTCTACCTGCAGGAACTCAAGAAGCAGGCCCATGGGCTCAAGAATAGAAGGCATGAACACCCAGAAGAGACAGATCCTTGGACAGTCCTGAGTTTCTGGATGCGCAGGCATCCTGTGCTATATAGACAGAGCCTATTCCTTTGCTTTTGTGTATGAGGATTGAGATGAAGTATGCGTATGATAAGAAAATCCCTACCTTTCTCTTATTCACTTCAGGTCCTTGTGCTATACAACTCGTGTACAGTAAATGCATTTTCTTATTGGTTTTCTTCTCTTGTACCCTCCTTTCTCTGTCTCTCTCTTTTTACCCTTGCCTTTTTTTGTGGCACACTGCATTGCCCATTATGTTACACAAGAGTTTGCACAGAGGCTTTTTTGACCTGTTGCCCTGACTTATCTGAGCTGAAAAGTGAGCTTGATTATATTTCAGGACACTGATTGCTAATTGAGAAGCAAGAGAACCCAGCTCACACCAAACAGAACTTTCACCCCCAAAGTAAACTTGTTGCAGATTTTTTTTCTTTCTCCAATCTCTGCCTTTTTATTAACTCTGGTCAAAATCTCTTCTAAGTGCAAGCCTGAGCACACATTTAACACAGACGTTTACCATCTCATATCCAAGACAATTTTGCATGGCAGTACTCAATTAATTGAAACACTCACTTTTTGTAGTTCAAGACTTTGTTTGTTAACAGGGAAGTTTGCTTTAGAAGAAAAGTCAGCCTTGTGGATCTGAAATGCATCCCTGCAGTTTGATGTTCAGCTGCAACGAGCATTTTCTCCATGGCTTGTTGTTGAAAGCTGAATTCTCTTGCTCACATGGCATGGAGAGGCACAGCATTTAAATAAACCTAGATGTAATAGTACAAGACAGTTATTGGTTAAATAGCATCTGCTCTCAATATATTATCCTTATTACAGCTATTAGGAAATACACACGTGATTACGGGATAGATACATCATGCAAGAACCAACAGTTTTAATCTCCCACCATCAGTGCCAAAGATTTCCAAATTTAGACCTCTCCAAGAAGGAAAAAGCAACCCAAATCTTCATGTTTCAGCATTTTCACAGTGCCTCAGAATCACAGAACCTCTGAAGCTGGAAGGGACTTACGGGTCCATCTGGTTCAACTCCCACTCCAGCAGAGACACCCAGAGCAGGGTGCCCAGGACCATGCCCAGGCAGCTTCTGAAGATCTCCAAGGAGTAGTCTTCAAAGCCTCTATGGGCAACTTGTGCCACTGCTTTATCACCCACACAGTTCATAAGTACTTTCTAATGGTCCAATAGAACCTCTTGTGCTTCAGTTTGTGCCTATTGCCCTGGCAGAGCCTGGTTTCATCTTTATATCCTCCCTTTGGGTATTTATGGATGTGACCCCCCTCTAAACTTCCTCTTTTGCAGTATGACAATCACAGATGTCAACATCCCAGATGTTTAACATCTTTTCCTGTTAAAAGATGAGTGTAGGGATGCACATGCTATGCTTGTGGGCTCAGGATTGCTTATTGGACCGAATGAATCAAGAAATTGCACTGGCAACAACTACATCTGGAGAAAAAAACAGAAGATATGTTTATATTTATGATAAAGATATATCTGTGTCCTACAGAGATCTTCTCTTGCAATAGCTTATCATTGCTACTGCCTTCATGAAGGCAGCCTGCAAGCCCCCACCCCCCAAAAAAAAGAAAAAACACCAATCCAAAACAAAACAGAACATTAAAAAACAAATAAGAAAGAAAGAGCTTTTTTTTTTTTCAAAGGCTAATCTTTAAGTTGCACTAGGGCTCTATTCACTATCAGTCATCAAATGAAAAAACAATCAACAGACTTCAGCAGGATAGGATTTGGTGTGTATATAAAAAATGTAATAAGCAACACACAATTGTCCCACAGGTGTGAGAAATACAGTTTTAAAGATCTGCCATTTTTCCTTTTTCCGGATGAGGCTGGCTACCTACACAGGCACCTACACAGTCTGAGATGTCTGTTACCCCCTCATTGCCACATTTTTACAGAAGAGTCGCTAGGTTTGTGTTCCAAGATATATAACATGCATATGGGTACATAAGTATTACATTGAGAAGGAGGAAAAATCACAGTTTTTATAAACCTCTTCACTTGGCACATACTTTATAGGCAATGAAGCTGCATATCTCTGCTAGTTGAAGTTTGAATCTTTCCCTTTTTTTTTTTTTTTTTCCTGGTTAATTCTTTGGAATTGGTTTTTGTTCTACAGGATTTTTATTTATTTATTTACTTTATTAGAGAAGATTGTACTGCCACATTCCAGGCAACAGTGAAACACCTCGAACTGCCTACAAAAATGCATCAAATAGGGCTGTGCCTCTATGAAGAATGACTAACTTTGCTTTGAAAGGCTGACCTAAATTTAAGAGTGCAAAAAAGGGAAAGAAACATAGATCAGTGAATATTCAGAAACCTGAGCAGTTGTATATACTGTGGTAAAAGTGACAAAATAATGACTTTGATGACCTTTTTTTCTCTATCATATTTTTTCATGCTGTCTAGGAGTCAGGGAGAGGCTGTAATTCTGTGGCCTGATTTACTCAGCTCTCGAACTTTGTTATAAGCTACAGTAAAGGGAAACTCATTTCTGTTAGAAGTCCATCATCAGAGAATGAGGATTTCAGTACAGTTAATTGATTCTGATATAATCAGACTTGTTTTTTTTACCTCCTTTTCCTAATCCCACAAGGCTTTATTAAAATCCTTTTCACTAACAGCATAAGGTGTACAGCACTGAGGCTATAACAAACAAAAAAGCTATTTCCTAAGCTCTCACTGTGTATGTCTGAAAGATAACAGTGTTTAGTGATATCCAAAGGACTCTAATGCTGAGTTCACAAGTTTTTGGGGCAGTTCCCAACACCGTATTTGTTAATCCAAAGAACTAAAGAAATAGACAGACATACACTGTGAAACAACGAGATAGACTTAAAAAGCTGCTTGCAAACCGAGGTTTAACTATGCACAAGTGGAAAAATAAATGGTCTGCTTACATGACAGACAACCTGGCAGTTTTATGTTGGATGGAAGATGAGATTAGCTCTGCAGAAATACATCTAGATGCACACAAAATGCCAGCCGTCTGTGTCATGCTATATATTGATACAGACATATTTTCAAATCCATACACTTTATGAAGCCAGACACAGGATTATTATGACTTGCTTGCAACAGGAAATAGTAAATGTCAGTACATGTAGGTATATAAAGCATAAATAAATATGATCTTTGTATGGTTATACTCTGACTTCTTTATTGCAATCCTCTATTTTAACAACAATTAACTGTGGAAAAAACTCTAAGTCACATCTTTAAGTCACATCACAGTCTCTGGCTGTCTTCAGTTCTTATCCATGCAAGGCCATCTTGCAAAACTATGAGCGCCATCTGCAAAAATATTGAAAGAATCACAGAATGGCCAGGGTTGGAAGGGACCTCAAGGATCATGAATCTCCAACCGCCCTGCTACATGAAGGGCCACCAACCTCCACATTTAATACTAGACCAGGCTGCCCAGGGCCTCATCCAATATGGCCTTGAACACCTCCAGGGACGGGGCATCCACAGCCTCTCTGGGCAGCCTGTTCCAGCACCTCACCACTCCCTCTGTAAAGAACTTCCCCCTGACATCCTACCTAAATCTTCCCTCCCTCAACTTAAAACCATTTCCCCCTGTCCTGCAGTTATCAACCCTTTCAAAGAGTTGGTTCCCATCCTGTTTGTAGGCTCCCTTTAGGTATTGAAAGGCTGCAATGAGGTCACCCCTCAGCCTTCTCTTTTCCAGGCTGAACAAGCCCAGCTCCCTCAGCCTGTCTTCACAAGGGAGGTGCTCCAGTCCCCTGATCATCTTTGTGGCTCTCCTCTGGACCCTCTCCAACAGCTCTCTGTCTTTTTTGTACTGAGGGCTTTAGACCTGGACACAGTATTCCAGGTGAGTCCTCACAAGGGCAGAGTAGAGTTGACAATCACCTCCCTAGAATAATTGGCTTCAATCCCATTCTCATGAGTGTTTTTTTGCCTCACAGCCTTAATATCAGTCATTAAGCCAACACCCATCCTCCATGCTACCAATCACTGAGTTCTGCAACCTCAGGAGCTCTCTCTGATAGTTAGTCTCATCAGTAGAATGCCTCCAGCCTCCCTCACATACAGTGTTTGGGGCCCTCTGGGGACCAAGCCTGAATGATTTTACAAGAATTAGTCAAAAAACATGGCAACCTTTTTCCATTGGTCCTAAAAGAGTTTCATTAAAACCCACAGATCTCACTCTAAATGTACTGTTTCTAATTTTGCTCTTTTCCCACTGGGAAATTATTTAATAATCCAAATGAGAATGCTTTAATTTATAAGAGTTCTTTCCCTCCCTTAGGACAAAAACTTTCACTTTTAAGCATTTAGCACATGAAAGTGTTTCATTTCCATATATGATGCGCTGTCCCTTAATGAACATTGTGATTTTAAAAACATGATTTGTCCTGTCCCCTTTGTTGTGCATTTGCCTCCACTGTGATAACAGTGGGGTTTTACTTCCGCAACAGAAATCTTTTCTCAGAACTGGACAAATGGCAATTTCAGATATAAAAGTGACACATTCTGATTCAAGTAAGGCACACTGACTTGTTAGGTGTACTTCCTATTGTACAAATCATGGTAGGGGATTAGATTCAAATGTCATATTAAACTCACCTTTTCCTTACAGAGAAGCAGTATACCTGAATTGTCTCAAGTTCACCCAAAATAACTCAACATGAGACAAGCTTAGAAGTGAAAATATGTTTGGGTATTTTTTCTTTTTATTTTTTTCTCCAACAAATGCAAAGGAATGAAAGTTTATAAATATTACTGAGTTACTGTTTTCTCTTCAAAGAATCATAGAATCATTCAATTTGGAAAAGACCACTAAGATCATCAAGTCCAACCATTCACCCATCTCCACCATGCCCACCAAACCACATCCATCAGTGCCACCTCCCTGGGCAGTTTGTTCCAATGCTTCACTAGTAGTACAGACATGTAATTTTGTTTCATAGCTCACAGTTGTTCTTATCCATTTACTCTTTACTACCATTATACTAATGCAGAAAGCAGATTTGGTATCTACAGAGGTCTTTCCAAATTGCATTCTCAAACTCTCACTGTTTTTGCCCGTTAATAAAGGCACTGTTTCACTAAGACGCAAAAGTCAGCTCTCAGCAGTGTGCTGGGAAAAAAAAGTACATCAGGATTCTCGCAGCCCAGATCTCTGGCAACTTAAGCTTACTTAACTGCAAACAAATTTCACCAAAAATGTATCTGAGCCATGCAGTTGATTCTCATTGCCACACTGTAGTGACAAAGAGCTCTGACATATCATTTGTTTTTACTGCCTCATGTATCAAAAGCCCGTGTGTCCATCCATGCTTTCAGTTGGTTTTAAGTGTTCCACTGCACTAAATGAACTGAAAACTGAAAAGTCTCAGGACAATATGAAGTTTTTCACCATGCTGTCAGAGGGTGGATGTTAAAATAGTATGGAGTTTCCCATAGTGTACCCAACACAATACTGCAAAGGTAATGTAGAATCCAACTCATAGAATGGCTGAGGTTGGAAGGAGCCTCTGAATGCAGGTGGTCCAAATCCTGTTCAAGGAGAGACATTCAGAGCAGAGTGCACAGGGGCATGTCCATGTCCAAGGAGGAGACTCCACAGCCTCTCTGGGCAATATGTGCCAGTGCTCAGCCACTCATACAGCACAGAAGTGCTTCCTGATGGTTAGATGGAACCTCCTGCGTTTCACTTTGTGCCAATTGCCTCTTGCCATTGACACCACTGAAAAGAGCCTGCCTTCATTTTCTCTTCATCCTCCCTTCAGGTATTCAGACATTGGTGGGATCCCCCCGTGCCTCCTCTTCTCCAGGCTGAACAGTCCTACCTCTCAGATCATCCATATGTCTATGTCTCTCTTATAATAGAGAGTCCAGAACTGGAAACAGTTTTCCACCAGAACTAAGTACAAGGATCACCTCACTTGATATGTTGCCAAAAACACTGCTATTTCAGTCCTGATTCAATCATTCTGGAAACTCATGGGCAAAATCCAAGATAAGAAATGTCAGTTGGAGCATTATAATTAAATACCATAGAGAGTGGCTTTCCTGAGGATTCTGACAGGATTGCACTGGAAGAATTTTGATAAATCCCCACACAACAGTGTAGGGCAGTGGTAGGAAAGTGTACAACCAGCTGAGCTGCGATAATTCAATGGTGTCATTGCTTAGCTGCCATGAAAATCTGTAAGTTTTGTGATTAACGAATGTGCAGGTAACACTCTGTGAGTGTGAGAAAAGCTATATGAGCTCCTTCAAAAGAACGTGCTAGAGGCACTCTTTAATTACTACTCTGTTACTCCTCCTAGCTCATCGCTTTGTTAAAGTAGTTATTGCAAGCTCTGCTTCTCTCTCCACACATATTATAAATGAGAGTAAATCCAGCAAATCTAATCTGCCCAGTGCATGCAGCTGAGAGAAGAATTTGGTCCATTTTTATTGCTCATATATATATATATATATATATATATATATATATATATATATTCCTCTTAATTTTTAATTAAAGTGTAAAAAATAGAGTCTGTTTTTTATTAAATCCTTATTTATGAAAACTGCTGCAAACCATGCACAGAAAATCTCTGAGTGATTCTTCATTTTACCATGGTTATAAATACAGGATTAAATTAAATATGACACAGAGAATAGTCAGAAAATTTAAAAAGTGATTTGTAAAACAGGCAAGAAAGGCAATAGAAATGATAGAGGAAGTATGTGTGTAGGTATATGCTTGTATGCGTACAAAATCCAAGATGTAGAGCAGAAAATAAAAAATTGAACATTTGAAGAACAAAGCCCTGTGGTGGCCTCACCCTGATGAGCAGCTGAACTGCACCACACAACTCTCAGTCCCCTCATCAAAGGAAAAGCAGGAGAAACACAGTGAAAAAGGGCTCAAGGGGAGAGATAAGGACAGGGACATAGCTCACTGATCACTGTTACAGGCAAAAGAAACTGAGCATAGGGAGATTAAGGTAATTTATCGCCTATTTCTAACAGACCAGAGCAGTAAGAACCTAAAAGCAAACTAAAACCAACTTCCTCCTATCCACCCTCCTCTCCTTCTCCCTGAGCATCATGGTGTAACAGGGAATGGGAGCTGCAGTCTGTCCATACCATTTTGTCTGTGTGGTGACTTCATGGCCATGCTCTGCCCCTGCTCCATGTGTCCCCCGCAGAGGATGCCATATTTCCTGAACTGATCCTGGGCCTCTCCTGGGCCACAGAGAACTTCTGCTCTGTGCATGGAAGCACCTCCTGCCCTCCTCCTGCATTCACTTGCCTGCAGGACTGCTTCTCTCTCATTTCTCACTCCTCTCTCCCAGCTGTTGCTGTGAAGCAGTTTTCCCCTTTCTTAAATCTGCTCTCCCAGAGCACACCCAGCATCACTCCTGGCTCAGCTCTGCCTAGTATTGTGTTCCTTTGGAGCAGCTGGAGCTGGCTCTGATCTCATATGGTGCAGTGCTGTGTTCTGCTCACAGAGATCTCCTCTACAGCCCCCCACCACCAAAATCTTTCCACATAAACCCAATTCAAGCCTAAATGTAATATAACATTCAACATTTATTTTCCCATTCTCTTCCATCATAAAGCCTCAAACAACAACACAGCTAAAGAATCAATAAATACAACACAGAGCACATATTCCAAAAGAGAAATATATGAAGTGAAAAGTCTTGTGCAGCTCATCTTTAGGTTTAGAAAGACATTCACCTACATGGAAACTTTAAAAACCCTTCCTGAGAGCAATAAAGCAGGTGAAGGTGTAGGCAATGACTGTTCCATACACTTTTTTGGCAGCTGTTTACATACCAGCTGTCTTCTAAAGCTGTCAAATCTTTGGAGATTTCTTGCAGTCATCTTTTCATTTACGACTCTGCTAGTGGATAGTTTTTCCTACAGTGGAAATTAAATAATAATCACATGAAAAAAAAAAAATATATATATATATATATATAAATAATTAAAAATAAAAATAAAAAAGCTCCAAGATATGTGTATTAGAAGGGAACCATACTTGTACAGCCTCTGTTCATTCTCTCTTTTGTTTTTTCCATACTGAATGCATATGGAAGAGGCCTCCCTTTCTCTCAGCACTGTTGACAAAAGCTGAATTCAAGTCATCCAAGCAATTTACAACCATAAATGCTTAATAGGTCAGTTTCTTCCTGACCCAGGTATTAATTTATAATTTTGCAGCCTCTAATAGCAGAACAAAAAGGTCCTCTTTTTCTGGTAATTAAATGTTAACTGCATATTCTGCTGACAAAAAGTATTCAGCATGACAGGACAAAGGGTTAAGAAATAAGTGACAAATGACATATGAAGCCTTACAGAAAATTAAATTGAGTCCCTCTTTGGGAGAAAAATAAGAAGATGACATCATTTCTGGATGCCCCTCAAAAGCACAGGAACTGAGTTACAGCTAGTATTAATCAACATAGCTAGGACATAGAAAGATAGAAAACTCAATGCAAAACAGGCTCAAGATTGTTACCAGGTTACTGGTAGAAATTTTCTATTACATGGGTTTTATCCCACATAACAATTGTTGTAGTGTAAGGTGTTTGAGAACTATTACAATAAAATGGGAAAAAAAAAATCAGTTCTTTTCAGATTATACGGGTTCAACTCTGGATGTTTCTCAGCTGTGGGAAGCTGCACAGATAACATACTGTGTATGAATAACATGTAGGAAGCTAGCTAACATGGAAAAATAAAGACTTATTTGCAGAGAGTGAAGCATGAAGTATGTTCTTGTCTGGTATGCATGTATATATATTTTTTTTTTCATGAAACTTGATTAAAAATCCACTGAGCTTTTTTCTTTGCTGCCCTTACCAAACATCAGCTATTGCAGAATGTCACTCTGGTGAAAATATGAGCATACATATGAAATTGATTTAATGCCATCTAAAGGGACATTAATCTAGTTGCAAATTTTCATTGTGAGGACACGGTGCAGTAAATTTCTGTTAGTCTAACACTAGAGTTGATATTGCATGATATATGATACTTTCATTTGGAAAAGAAAAGAAAACTTTTCTTGAAAACCTTAATTGACTCCTGTGTATTTCTGGTTACAAATTGTACAGATCATAAAGGCAGTAAGTATATCAACTAAGCCCATGTTTTTCAAACACTTTCAAAGATGTACAATTCGGCTATTCATTTCAAAGTATTCTCTTCATTCTCCTTTTGATATCTGGGAATTAACAACCTTAATTCATATTGTTTTCCTATATGGGTTTGTTGGTTAATATAGATAGAGAAAAAAAAAAAAAAAAGTCAAAATGCCTATTATTCCTGATAAATCCTTAAAAGTGAAGTTGAGAATCAGACTGCTTCATTAGGAAGTTCTGTAGTGATTCCAGGTAAGGAAAAGACCTGAGATTGCGTTAACATTCCTTAGCAAGATCCTAATTGGGATTTTCTTTTACTTTGCTTACTCAAAGCTAAATAGTTTCAGGTAAGCACAGAGAGTGATGACAGTGATTCCAAATGCTCCAGGTACATATAGGGAAAATATATTTATATTTTATATAAAACAGTTCACAAAAAAATGTGTTGGTTCCATCAACACTGCACTCCACAGAGATCAGGGCTTTGGATCAATCAATGGCAGCACAGTGCTGCAGAGCACACCACCAGGCAGGTGTCACTGCCAGAAGGTGATAGCTCACAGCAGATATGGTTAAAAACAGCCCAGGGACTCTTTTATACACTACACTATGCTGGCTAGTATATAAATTAATTGAGTGCTCACTTTGAGGGTGAAACATCAAGGGTAAAAGTCTCCTTCTGCTTAATTCAGACCAGGGGTCATGGATCTGAATTTGAACATTGTCTTATGTCCATAGGCAGTCACTGCCCTATTTTCTTCACCAGGGAATTTTTCTTATGGCAAGAAAGAATTGTTCTGTACCACATCATATTCCTTTTAAACACAGATGGGAAAAAACAAGCATCTGCAGGAGAAGCCTCTCATGCTAAAAGATACTTAATGTTTTTAGAAAATGTACTGACTGTTTGGTCTGAGATTGCTTTAGATCTCTGAGACGATGTAGCTAATGACCCTTATACACAATAACTCTCCAATTTCTATCAGCATTTCAGCCATTCCAGCATGAGTTCTGCCTTCCTCTGCATTATGTGTACATGTACGTACACACACCAGATACCTAAACTTTCAGATGAGACATTTACAGCCATCCAGGCTTGCAACAAGGCATGTTTTATTCATCCAGACTAGTAACACAAACGAGTAAGAGAGCTCCTGCAGCCTCGCTCCCCATTTTGTGCAGTTCTTAGTCATATCATCAGCTAGCACAGCCTGAGTGAAAGGTCTTTCTTCCTTTTAATGACTCATTGAGTCTTATGTGGGAAGGCTGTTTTTCACTTTTTAATGAATTCCTGATGGCAAGTCACTCTTTGGATATGACATCTGTTAGGTTGAGCAATTGGGTTGGCTGCAAAGATACCTTGAAGATTACAGAGGTAGAAGACTTTTGTGAAGAACACCCAACACAATGACTGTCTCCCAAGCTTGACATGCCTTCTACAATCCTGACATTCTTCATAATTGGATATTTTTACCTTGTCTCTCCAGATGGAACAGCTATTATGAGGTTTTTCAGTGTTTCCAGTGGTAGCCATAAAGAGCCTGATGCTTTTCTGCGGAAAGGGGATGTGGCCATGCCAACCATACAAATAAAAAGTAAGAACTGTGGTGTTCTGTAACAGAGACTTTATTGCAAGCTGTAAAAGTGGTCCCCTCTGCATTTGATAATAAAAGCAGACCCATCTGCAGTCTCCATTCAGCCATTCCAAAGTAATCTGTCCCATGGATTACCTGAGGTCCTGCATATGTCACCTCACGAATAAGTGATGGATGTTACAAATAGTTGGCCCTTACATCTTTTTAGGACTCTGCTGGGAGCAGTCCATTCTGAAATCTAAACTACCCAAATTGTCTTGCAGGGATCAGAAGTACATTTCAGCAAGAACTGAAAATGAAAAGCTCAGGGGCAACATAAATAGAACTAATTGGCCTTATCTTAATGGAGAAAGGACAATAAAATATAAAATAAGAATGTCCAATTTCAATCTAAGAGTTGTACGATTGTCCACATAGATTAAATCAAACGTTTGGATAAAAGCAAACAGTGGAAAAAGGAAGTGAAAATGGTTAAAGGGAGTGTGGTGTTTTTACACAGCCTTCATTTTGTACACCTACAGAACTGAACTTTCATTAACAACCCACAAACTGTGACCTTCTGGCAAAGGATATACCCAAAAAATTTCACTCTAAGGATAGAGATTCAGAAGATAACAAGTGGCTGTAACCAACAGTGAACAAAGAAGCAACATCAGTTCTACTGGTTTGCCAAGTAGAATTCTAAAGGTTTGAGGTGCTTCTTGTTTCAGAGATCCCTGTGCACACCCTCTAGCCAAGTATCCTGTTACAACAAAAAATTTATTCTATCTCATATTTACAGATTATTTCTGACGTTATGGATTAGATGGAGATGACAAAATGGAACCAAAATAGTTTCTCTTTGAAGACCAAAAAACCTGAATTCTAAGTCACATTTCACATTTTGAAATGTAAAGTGTCAAATAATCTCACTTTGATGTTTTCTGAAGAAAAAGTTTTCAATGACCTTATTTCTTCATCAACGTGGGATATTTGGAGTTCCCTGAAAGCTTTCAGACTTTTTAGACTTTCAAAATAATTTAAAGTTTGCAGTTTTGCTTATGTTTACCACAGCTCTTTTCTTTTCTTTTCTTTTCTTTTCTTTTCTTTTCTTTTCTTTTCTTTTCTTTTCTTTTCTTTTCTTTTCTTTTCTTTTCTTTTCTTTTCTTTTCTTTTCTTTTCTTTTCTTTTCTTTTCTTTTCTTTTCTTTTCTTTTCTTTTCTTTTCTTTTCTTTTCTTTTCTTTTCTTTTCTTTTCTTTTCTTTTCTTTTCTTTTCTTTTCTTTTCTTTTCTTTTCTTTCTTTTCTCCTTCCCTTCCCTTCCCTTCCCTTCCCTTCCCTTCCCTTCCCTTCCCTTCCCTTCCCTTCCCTTCCCTTCCCTTCCCTTCCCTTCCCTTCCCTTCCCTTCCCTTCCCTTCCCTTCCCTTCCCTTCCCTTCCCTTCCCTTCCCTTTCCCATGTAATGTTTGTTAATGGATTCCACTAACTGATAACTAGTTTTTAGCCATTAACTTAACTTTTAGCTGAAGCATTTTTTTTTTTCTTTTTTACTTTCTACGAAGACATGAAGCATGTTTGTGGCAAGAGTTTCTACTAGATAACCTGTGGACTAAGAATTCCAGCTGGTTGGAAAGGATCTCTGCAGGCCAACTGGTCTGACCCCTTGCTTAAAGAATGGCCAGCTAAAATCAGATTGCTCAACACTTTGTCCTGATGATTTTTGACTATTTGAGCCCCTGCTCAAAAATTTGACCAACATCCTTGTAAAGTTTTTCCTAACAACCACTCCTAACATCTGTTAGCCTCCCATTAAGATGTTCTCTCAGCCTTCTGAGGCTGAACAACACAGCTGCCTCATTCTCAGCTCACCGGGCAAATGCTCTGACCCCAATCACCTTGGTTGTCTTCTGCTGAACTCCCTGCAGTTTTTTGGTGTCTTTCACATACTGAGGATCCTGCACTGGACACAGCATTGCAGATGTGTTCTTGTAAGAAAATCCAGTCCAAGCCTATCTGCAAACCAATCATTTTCAGTTTGATTTCTCATAACAGCAGACAAAGGTATTCAGTATCTTCCAGGCTCAGTTTTTACCCTGACAGATCAGGAACTGTGCACGCATTTGTTATGACAAGTGACCCTCAGATTTCTGACAGCATGAGTTGCCAGCTTTCCAAAAAGTGTTGTACTTTTCTAAGTTTCAAGACTATCAGGCTGTCAACACCACAGGCTGTTGACCTAACAGAATTGTCAGCAGATGTCCCCACTGAATGCCTCCCAATCGTTGTGACTTTCTATCACATTTTTCCTTGGCTTCAAGATGCCTAACTGAACTGCAGAAAACTTCTCCAAATAACACAGGTAACAATGACAGTAACCGCAGCAGCAGAAGGAAAAAAGACTCATGCAATCAGTCAGGGAGGAAATTGGGACACTGATGTTGGGAATAGGAGGTAGGGAGGGATGTTGCAACTGACAGGAAAGTAGATTAAGTTTGAAAAGATTTTTTTTTAATGTGTGTGTGTGTATAAAGAGGATAGCAAGGATATCCCACCTGAGACTATCTATGTGCTCACCTTCCAAGATGGCTTCACCGTCAGCACAAAACTGAGACCACACAAAACCCCTGGTTACTCAACCAGGCAGAATTCTGGCTAAAAGAAAAAGAAACAAATATTTCTTAGACTAGAACTACTTAGAATTACAAAGAGCTAAGAGAAGTTCCTGCAATTTAGATGTAAGCCAATGAAACCCAGGTATTAAGAACTGGATAGAACTGATGCAGAACTGCACATTACTGATGAAAATAAATGGATTGGGAATGCTTAAGCCAAATTTCTGTTTTTGCATGAGGTACATATGTAACACAGATGGATGTGTGAGAATTCCTGAATTGTGATGTGGGATTTGTTTTAGCATTATCTTTCCAAGCTTTAGTAGCTTGGAGCCTGCCTGAACAACGAATATTTTTTCTGATGCTGTTGTTTCACACTGAGATTTGACCTCCCTCTAACAGCATGTTATTACTATGCACAAAGCTAGCAAGCCATATGGCAATCTGGAAGCAGGACACCAGAATTATTTTTCTTATTCTACTAGTGACTTGGATTTGGACATAGTTATTGCATCTTTCTGAACATGTTCTTGATTTTTCTGTTTTGATGTGTGAATAGCGGGCATATGCTAACTCCAAGAATGTTCATCAGGTCTTGCTTTGATCTGAGACCTATAGGTACTACTTCAACATAGCTGAACTGTAGTCTACAGATGCTATAAGACTCTTTGGCTAACTTCAGAATGATGAAATAGGACCAGAAACAAAGTGCCAGCACTGCCTGTAACTGCACATTCCTTTAATTATCTGCAAATTCTCTAGCACTTTTACAGATCACATTCACAGTAGTCCAGGGAACAGCATAGAACAGAACCATTCTCATAGGCAGTTTGGAGAACAGAATTTAGCCATATAATCTCCAGTGTGCAACCTTTCCCAAGGGCCAGTTTGCTGGTAGAAGCAGAACCTTCCAGGTTTCACTTTGCATCCTAAAAGCATTAGTAGTATGTTCCGTTCTAAGGATGCTGCTGACTAGTTCTGACAGTCATGAAAGAGTTTACTGTGAAAGAAGCGAAGGGCTTCTAGAACAAAACCCTTTTAAAATAGAACTCGGAATTCCTAATAGCAGGAGAAGTAAGTGGCCACTGCACTTTCCAGAGAAATCTTGCTCTCAGATCTTCCAGGCATATCTAAAAAGCACCTTTCATCTCTCCATGAGATCTTTCCTGTGATTAACTGGGGACTGTCACAGAATTTAAAGGTCTTGAAAGTATGTACAGAAAAGCAAAATATAATTATTATTATATGGCATTCAGACATTCCTTTAAATTCTTGGCTCTTTTAGAAGAAAAGGTGGTGGGAGGGGGGACTGCTATATAACACAGTACAGAAAAGACCTGCACTGACTTTACATCAGTGCTTCTTCACTGAATTTGGCTGATCTATTTACAAAAATAAATAGAGGCTTAGAGATTCTGACAACAACAAAACCAATTTACAAGGGAGAAAATTGTCATTTTGTTTTTCACTGGCTCTCCCAATTTTTTTCTTAATAAAACTTCAGAAAATGAAATCACAATAAATACAGATAACACAGTAAAAAGCACTCCTCCGTTCAATTCCAGACAATTACATTCTTAAAGTCATTTTGGATTCCCACCTCTCTTTACGATGATACACTGCATGGCTAGTTTGTGTCAAATCTATAGTACAAACTATCAAAAAAGCCCATAAATCCATATTACATATTAAAATATGAATTCAGTTCAGGAACATAAACCAGACTATGGGAAAAAATCCTCCTTGTATCTTCTCTTAAAATATCTTAAAGTCTTTACTGACAAGCATATTTTTTCTCCTGACAACCAATTTTGATAGATTCTCTTTTTTACTAGTTTTCAATATTTTATGAGAGTTAGCAAGCCAATGTTGACATAGTGATAGGACTTGATATGACCACCAATATTTAAAAGTAAAATTTATTTTAGAAGCAATAGCTCCCTTTAGTTCAGGCAGAAATGCATTCCTACTACCTTGAATTTAAACAGAATGTGATGCTGGTTAGCCACTGAAATTTTTTTCATGTTTTCCCTTGGGTCCCAAAGCAGTTATGTTTTGCTTTCTTTGCCATATATTTATTTATAGATTTCCCCAGTGCTACCATAAGAAGACAGACATGAAATAATATGGCTGAAAACTATGTCCATGGGAAAGATGTCAGGTGTTGCACAGTATCAGGAGCTCAGGGAACACAAAGAAGGAGCCATCTGGAAACGTAGTGTCTTCCTGGTCTTCATGGCCAGACATTCTTGTGGGACACAAGAACTAGGAAGTCCTAACCACTAGAAGCCACATACTGTGTACAAATCACCCCTTGAAGGCCCAGTTTCTATTGCCATGCTTAAGGAAAGGAAAATACATTCTGGCACTCCAATGTGGAAACGTTGCTTACTCCCCACACAGCCTCATTTTATAGATTGGAAAATGCCATTTAACAGAGACGATGCCATCTGCCAAATGTCAAAAAGAAAGTCTGTGACTGCACTGAGAACAAGAACAAGGGTCTTCAAGACACGGAGTCCTTGAGTTTATATACTTCAGGGACCACTGCCAAGAAACAGGATCTCCATGGGCAGAGCACATACTGGGCTGCTCTACACAAGCCTTTGCTCTCCCAAGTCTTCCCTTTAAAATTGCTGTGGCAGAGAGGATTCCAATGAAGAAGGGATACTTCTGAAAAGGAGCAAAGGTATCCTTGGAAACAAATTTTATGAACCATGTTATACCATAGGAGAGGACAAAATTTTGAGCAATCTCCTATACTTACTGTGCTGCTTTGGATTCCAGAGTAGTTTTGTCTTTAGAAAAACACAATCCCATCCCTTGATGAAATTTTTGAGCAACACAAAATTTTATTCCAAGAATACAGAATCTCAGCAGAAAGAAAGACCAGAGAAACGCAGAAATCTACAACATAGTACAACTGTATTCAATATCTTGTCTAAACCAGGGCTGCAAATTTCTCACACTACATAAGCATTTTCATACAGTCAGACTATGGGATGATGTGTGTTCCTAGGGGTAGTACTTAAGATCATTTTATCATGTTTCTTTGCACTCTGACATTGTGGTTCTCTACTGTCCGTGTCAATGACAATAGAAAAGAGCAGGTAAGCAACAATATTGAATTTGATTTTAAATACATATATTTAAAGCAAAACCAAAGTTCAAATTGTTCCCCTATTTTCACTTCTAGTGATAGAAAGACCTATGTCTTCCATTCTACTCCACTAGATCAATTTAAAGAACCCAGAGTCCCAGAATTGTTGAGGTAAAAAGAGATTTCTGGGTCCATCTTTTTCAACTCCTGCTCAAGCAGGGACATCCACAGCAGAGTGCCCTGGACCATACTGAGGCAGCTTTTGAAGATCTCCAAGGAGGGAAACTCCATAATCTCCTTGGGAAACCTATATCAGTGTTCCATCACCCACACAGCATAGAAGTACTTTTGGATGTTCAGAGAGAGCCACCAGTATTCCACTTTGTGCCTATTGCCTCTTGTCCTGGCACTGGGCACCACTGGTTTTGTCCTCTGCATACTGCCAGCTGCCATGTATGCACATTGATTAGATTCCCTTTGAGACTTCTCTTCTCTAGGCTGGATGGCCCCAGTTCTCTCAGCCTCTCCTCGTAGGAAGAATGTTTCAGTCCTTACATCACCCTCGTAGCCCTTTGTTGGACTCTCTCCAGTATGTGCATGTTTCTTTTACACTGGGGAGCCCAAACCTGGACTTCTGATGTGGCCTCACCAGTGCTGCATAGAGGGAATGTGGTGGTTTTGCAATGGGACATTACAACTCTTGAGTGCTGGGTTCCTTTAAGGTTTGAAAATCCAGCCAGCCCCATGGCATTTAATTGTTGCAGAATCAAACAAGAAAACAATGCCTGTCTTTCACACTTGGCTAGTGCTATCTCTTTAAGGCCATGCTCACTGCCCACTCTTTGCATGGTCAGCAATTTCCTGTGCCAGCAATCTCTTTAATGTTCCTCCTTTCATTATCACACAAGTGCAATCCCCAGTGAGCTAAAATCTCTCATTTCTATGATTTTATGAGATACCCATTAAAAAGAGGTCATGGGAAGGGGTTCTGGTGTTTATTATTAGTAACTGGAGATATAATTTTACTGCTGCTTTACCTCCTTCTGCAGTTCTTACCTTAAGTTTAACACAGCTGCTTTGGGAGGTCGTCAGTCGTATGAATTATAACCTGACTTTGAGAAGGAGGTTTAAGTACATAATGTGAAGCAGTTGACTGATGGCCTGTTTGATCAACTCTGCAGGCAGGGTCCTTGCTCTGCTGAAAACCTTACTGTACAGCCAGTACTGCAACATCACAGGTTGGCATGAGGATTCAGGGTCAGTAGCTGTACTGTAGTAAAATCTGCAGTACTGTACAGCTGACATCCTCTGTCTTCCCCTCCGCTGTCTTTCATTGTTCTCGTAACAGATTCAGATCTGGGGCCTTTCATCTGTTCTCCATCCTTTGACTCAGGCCAGCCTGCCACCCCATAATTTGCAAGAATTCCTGTGGTCTCTTGTATCCACTCAGTTAACCAAGAAAAAGGTCTCTGTTGCATGGTTTCATTTTCATAGGAGCAGATCAGAGTTCAGGGGAAAATTTAGCTTGAATTTAACATACAGTGGATACACTACTAAAGAGTCAGTGAGAAGTCAACTTTTGCTTTACTTTGTTTTAACTTGCTTTATTGGAAGACTAAACTGCAGACATATTCCTGTTGTTGTTGTTGTTTTCCAAAAAGCAAAGCTTCCCATGTTCTAAGAAAGGTCATGTGTAATAGAGAAACTTCTCAAGCCCAGGGGAGGGCAGCCATCACATCACCTTCAGGGAAAGCCAGGAAGATGGGTTCATGGGGACCCCCAGGTTTTTCATCCTCACCACAGTCTCTGTGGAATAAATCACTATAGAAATCACTACGGAAGCTATATCCAGGCACATGAAAAATAAGAATGTGATCGGAAACAGCCAGCATGGATTCACCACAGGCAAATCATGCCTGACAAAGCTGTTTGTCTTATATGAAGAGAACAGCTGTGTGGATAAAGGAGATGGATATGTGAGTTGGCTGCCCGTGCTTGGGTGCTTTCCAGGGTCTTGCAGGGGCTCACTGGTCAGCAGCCAGGGCTGCCCCATGCTGGACACAGCTGACTTAAGCTAGTTCCAGCTGGCCTCAATGGCTTGACCACAGGGCACAGCTGAGCCCAGCACCAAGCTGGTGGTGCCTTCTGGAGAACAGATTTCAGCAAAGGCATGGCTGAGGAGAAATCATAGAATCAGAATGGCTTTGTTTGGAAATGGCCTTAAAGATCGTCTACCTCCAACACCCTGCAGTGGGCAGGGTTGCCACCCACCAGCTCAGGCTGCCCAGGGCCCCATCCAACCTGGCCTTGAACACCTCCTGGGATGGGGCATCCACAGCTTCTCTGGGCAACATGTGCCAGGGCCTTACTGCCCTCTGAGTAAAAAATTTAGGATTGCTCTGACCCGAGTACAACAGCTTGCACTTGGGTCAGGGTAATCCCTTGCTGAATCTCATTAGATTCACATATGCCCACTTCTCAAGCTTATCCAAGTCCCTTCAGATAACATTCCTTTCTTCTTTTTGATCAGTTGCACCACTGAGCTTAGTGTCATCAGCAAACTTGTTGAGGATGCACTCAAACCCACTATCCAGGCCATTGTCTTTGATAAATGACAGTGTTGAAGACATGGCAGAAGTTTAGGATGAGATCAGTTGCTCTTCCTTTATTTACTGTAGTCATTGCTCAGTCATAGAAGGTTAAGTCCTAGATTGGTCAGGTATAATCTGCCCTCAGTGAAGCCATGCTGGCTGTCAATGATCATGCATGTGCCTTAATATAACTTCCTGGTGGATCTGTTCCGTGAATTTCCCAGATACACATGTGAGATTAACAGGTTGGTAGTTTCCTAGGTCTTCATTTTTATCTTTCTCAAGAATGGGTGTGATGTTTTCCTTTTCCCATTTACAGGGAACTTCACCTATCAGATACAATCTCTAAAATATGATAGTGGCTGACCAGAATCATGGAGAAGCAGCAGAGGGGACTCAGGCCCAAGGAGAAGGGCAGGAGGGGCTCCAGGCCCATAGCAGGGATTCCACTACAGCCCTGCAGAGCCCACCTGGAGCAGATCCCCAGCTGCCATGAAGGGAGGGCCCACACCACATCAGGAGGATATTTTCTGAAGGAGCTGCAGCCACAGGGAGCCCCACAGGAGCATGGTGTTCCTAAAGGACTGCAGCCCAGCGCAGGGTCAGTGAAGCAGGAGAGTGTGTGAGGAGGAAGGAGCAACTGAGAGGGACTGGGGCTGGATGAACGCAGCCTCCATCCCACTTCCAGACATTCTTAGGGGAGAGGAGTTGGGAATGATGGGGGGAGAAATGGGCATAGGAAAGAGGCAGGAAGGTATGGTTTTTATGTTCTCCTTTGTTTCTCATCCTGTTGTTTTGTTTTGTTTTTAATTGTCATTAAATTAAATTAGTTTTCCCCAGGTTTAATTGCTTTCTTCCATGATAGTTGCTTGGTGAATAATTTCCCTGTCCTTATCTTGACCCATGAGTTATTTCATCGTATTTTTTTTTCTCTGTCCTTTTCAGCTGTGAGGACTGAGTGTCTGGGTGGGTGTCGAGCCACAGTACAAAGTCAATTAACCACAAAGTTGTATATCTTGGCTTTCACAAGGCCTTTAACATCATCTCTGTATGTTGTACTTTTAACCAAAGTAAGGTAAGATACAGGCCGGATAAGTGGATGGTGAAGTTGACAGTATATTGGCAATAGCTTCAGCCTCAAATAGCACCGATAAGTGGTACAAAGTCCAACTGGCAGCCTGTAACTAGTAGCTTTCCTCAAGGAACAATACTGTCAGATTATCTATTCAAAATCTAATCACCATAAATAATTTTCCTACAAGGACCGGAATTTCTGTTTAGCAGTTGTCAAAGTAAAATTCAGACTAAACATCACAGTATTCTAAAAATCAGCTACTCTAGAACAGTTTGAAACATTATATCCTCCCATTGTTTTTTGTTTTATACAAGCTTCAGGGCTTATTTCCACCTTTTTAGATATATTTGTCATATACATCCAATGTATTTTGGACTGTCTCTGCTTTTGTTTGGTTTTATGATTTGGGCTTTTTTGTTGTTGTTGGTTTTTTTGTTTGTTTGTTTTTGTTTGTTTTTGTTGTTGTTGTTTTCTTTCTTTCTTTTTCTTGTATCTTTATAGCACTGAGGATATTCTTTCCAGGTTTATTCTTGACATGTACTCAAACCAGTAGAGCCATCACTCTGTAGCACAATTATGTCTTACCCTAGTTTTAACTGTATTACTTCTTTTGTTCTCTGCAGTCTTGAAACATTCTATCTCCAGCCAACTCTTTTATAGTCAATATCTGTCATCATCAGGTTTTGCTGTTCTCCAGCATTTCTATCCATGTAACAATATAATACAATAGGTAGCCCATATATGCTGATTTCATTGTTATTCTTGCAGACACACAGAAGCAGTATTCAGAAAAGAGGAAAATATATCTCCCAAATGCATTAGATTGAGAGATGGAGGAGGCTCAAAAAAACAGCAATTTATGGCGAAGAACCTGCAGGACAAAATGCTTTCTGAATTTTTCATAGTTAAAAAACTGCTGAAAAATTACAAAATAGACCTTATTCATCTCCTTCCCTACTTCCCACACTTCTGAAGGCCGAGGTGCCTGCTGCTGGCACAGTCTCTCGCTGGTGAAATTACTGTTTATCTCTGTATAGTACGTAGCTCAGTTCCAATGGAGGACTGAAGTTTGTCACTTCTGTATCCCCTTCTCTACCTTTCCATTGCAGAAAGGACAGATCATACCTGAAGGCACAGACTGGACACTCAAATCTGCAAAATCTGCTTCATCGATGGATCTTCCAATTAGGGTTTTTTTAGTTTTTATGTTATGTAAAACACACATATATAAGTATTGAGATTTGTATACAATACACAGAATAGTGCTTATATAGTTTGTTGTGAATGATGCCTCACATGTATCATGTTCTATGCACTGATGTATGTTCCATGAAATTCACAGTAATTTATATGCAGATGTCACAGAAAATGTTTTTTTTGTAGATATCTATAAGTGTGATAATGAAGTTGGGTATTACATAAAACTGCCACCAATAGGTTCTTGAGGAACCCAGTTCTGTTACTGAGTGTTAGGTAAGATCTGAAACACTGTGTGGAGATCCTCAGGAGGCACCAGCCTCACTCTGTGTTGTTTCTGCTCCTGGATCACATTTAGACAGAAGATAGTGGCTCAAAGGAAAGGAGGCCTTGAATGGTGCCTGAAAAGGTGTCAGATTGTGGTTTTGGAGCTAGACATATGAGTCTCACTTAGACCTTATGCTAGTTGTTTGTATCCATGTCTGGATGGAGCCCCAAGGCCTGGAACAATTATTTTGTTGCTCTATCTTTCACTAAAGCAATGTTTCCAGGATTGGTCCCATAATTTCTTTGAAGATTGCAGTTTTCCAAATATTACTTAAGAGGCACATCTCAGTCAAGTCTCAGTAAGCAGCTTCCTGTGCAGTTTGGTGTTGTCACTGGATGAAGTATCAATTTCCAGAAATAACATGCTTGTACCAAATCTCATTGTAATCTCTAGAATCTGCCCCACTTGCTAATGCAGAACAGGGAAGCCTGAGTAACAGGAAAAAACCTCTTAATGCAACAGATTATTGCATGGGGCAATTTGTCAGTAGAAGTTGGAAAGGCTGTGATCCACGCTCACTCCTGCACACTCACAGCAAGGAAAGGGACAAGAGACAGCAATCTCTGGAATGAGGAGCAGGGAAGGGTGCAAAGAGCAGGATAAGCAATTGTCAGAAGCTCTTTGGAAAAACATAAACAATCTGTTAAGGAGGAGGATGTGTGGGAGCTGAGCAGAAGCAAATTAAAATGATAATTAGGAAAGAAAAAACACCGAGTAGCTGAGTACATTTCAGCTGGTAAAGCCACAGATTTCAGATGTATTCACAGCAGACAGATGGTAAAAGGGGAAGAAAAGAAAAGAAAAAAACAAAACAAAACAAAACAAAAAAACAACTACTAACAGCACACCCTATAATCAGTTCCTTAACATGAATACTTGGGATTTGGTTAGGGGTGGGAAATAGGGATCTGGCAGTCTTATATACCATTACTGTGTTTTGTACCTTTGCAACAGTGGAAAAGGGATCAGAGAAACCAGAGGCAACAGCCCCAGCCCTGGTTTATTGTGAGCATTAGCTGGAACAGTCAAATAATCCTCACTGTTCATCTGAACTGATCTTTTAACTGTAATTTTCACATTTCCTTGTGTAAAAGCTTTGGATTTCCTGTTTGCTCAGACACCAATGTCCCTGGGTATCTGAAAGTTTAATTAAAGAACATATGGATTAAATAGATAACTCATTTTGCCTTGTAAATTATCGATATATCCTAAAGAAGAATGAATGAAAAATAACTCTAACACCCCATTCCCCAATCTCTGATAACATCAAATAACAGCTGCTGCAGTAAGCAAAACAAGAAAGAAAAGAAATAATCTTCCCAGTTCGATAAAGCAGTGCATGTCTTCCCAATGCATCAGAGGTGAAGTGCAGAGATTCCCATAGTAACTGACTGCTCAGTGCACCCTTGAGGCAAAGAGCAGAGAGCGATGCAATGAATTGCTTCAGCTCACTACCAAAACTGTTATCTATCGTCTTGCGCAGGGTACACAAATTGCCCATACAAACCTGCCTAGATTTCTCTTTGCTGTGTGCTCCAGAGCCTGGGATCTACATCTCAGTCCTCCAGAGCAACTTGGGATGTCCCTGTGACAGATAGCAGAGTAGTTAAAACTAAATGATCATTGTGGTCTTTTTCAACCCAGGCCATTCTATGATTCTATGATATTTGGTTTGGTTCTGTTAAACAGAGATACTTTACACAGTACCAGCTTTCTTGGGGGATGTACTTGCTTCACCTGTTAGTCTAAAACTGAGCTCAACCTATTGCCATGGTGAAGTGATCCCACAGAATTGGCGATCCCCTAGATTTATGAAAAATTTCACTAAAAAAGTCCCATTCCATCTGAAACTGGCAGAGCTTCCATTGGTTCCATTGAGAGAAGAATCACAGTGTTCATAGCCCCCAGCCTACAAATCCATAAGGACATCTGACTCGTGAGGAGAGTAACCAGAGGCAAGCTACTCACACGCTTTATTAGTTATGGAATCATGACTTTGGATAGCATAACGGTGTCCAAATTGATTTTAAACAGACAAGCATTTTTATTGAAGACCAAAACTTTTGGATATTTTTGCTGATTTCAACAACCTTTTAAATTTGTACTGGTTTGCTAATTGGGGTGGTTTACAACAGAGGAATTAATTTAAGAAAAATGAGTAAATGTTTGGGCTTTTTGATGTTTGCTTTCACAATGAAATGGAAATTAAACGGGAATGAAAGAAAAGAAAAACCTTTGATTTCTCAATGCAATTTCTCCTATGAAGATGATGGTTAGATTCTGTAGTGTTGCATTGAGTGTATTTTCAGCTCTTGTCTGAGAATTACATTGTTCTTTTGTTTTGTTGCTGCTGAAATACTGTTTCACTCATACATGGAATAAAAAGGGTTTTTGCAAGTGTGTAAATCACAAATAGATGTGAGATCAAGAGGGAGAGTTACCCTTCCTATCCACAATCACCCATACTTTGCCTTAATCCATGCTCAAGCACTGAGTCTTTGGACACACCATGGCCACAAAGACCACTAAGAGAGGGCTATAGACCTCCTGGCTCTGGCTGAGGGACATGCAGAGACCTAGCTGTTCCTCCCTCTGTGGTCAGTGTAGGCAAAATAAGTCTTTTTTTTGTGCTGCCAAAAGTAAGGAGTAAAACAGGCTGGAAGATTCAAAACAGGAAGAAATGGCAGAATATGGTAGGCACCACTGCATTCACTGGAGGAACAAGCTAACTTCCAGAAGAGTTTTTGGAGAAAATAAAGGCTTCAATTTCCCCTTGGCATCAGGCCTGGTTTTGTAACAGCCATTTCCATATTTCACTTGTTTCAGCTTAGAGGCTACGATTCCTTGATAGATCAGAACTTGCATCACTTCATCTCCCACTTAACTAATTTGATGAGGAAAATGGAACTGCTACAGTGGCAATTTGAGTGTATTAAAGAAAAAAGCTAATGCAAAATTTTGATTCACCAAATTTAAAGTCCATTTCCATTACATTTAATAAGTTCAGCCTCTCTTAGTTCATCTGTACTTATCTTTAAGTCTGCATGGCTGGGTGGCATTAGAAATAAGAAGATTATTCATAGTAGGGTGCTCTTCCTATGAACTTTTTTTAGCTCTCAGTAGAGATAAAGAATTTTTACTCAACTGTATATCATTCCATAATCACATGTGCGGTCAGCTTTTCTGTTCTTATAAAATCACATCTCACACCATCAGCCACAGACCTTTCAAAAAATACTGAAAGGAGTACAGTTAATTCAAATGGAGTAATCATTAAAATAAGAGGATCGCCTGGCACGTGGCTTTTTATTTCCCTACAAGAATACAGTTGAATCCAAATGAAATCCAAACCACAGATCACGTTCATGTAAGTAAGAAGAGAATAGTGAAAGGAACTTGTTACCAGAATTCCCACCCTGTTGCTGCAAATCCATACACAAACCATTTGGAGCTGAAGGCCCAAATCATGATGTGCCACACCAGATCAAGGAAAGTCAGCAAAGAAGTGAGCCCAAAGGAGAAAAAATCTCTTAACGGGAGGCAGCATGCTAAAAGACTTCCTCTAGAAGTGGCAGCTGATGCTTAAATTTAAGGACTGATTGGGAAAGAAATGAAAAGAGAGAATTAAAAACAAAACAAAACAAAACTTCTAGGCAATCTTGCAAGAGCAGGAGCAGAAGCAGCTGGTGCTTCTCTGTCTGAGGAGTCAAGGAGAGGCAGCAGAGCCCTTAGAGCTGGTGCAGAGCAGGTGGGAAGGTGAAGGTGCTGCTGTTCTTTGCAATAGATCTTCCTTAGCCATAACCTTGAGCAGATGGGAGCTGAGTACCACCACGCTCAGGTGCTGGCAGCAGCCCCTGTCCCCTTCATGTCCTGCATTGCACAGAGGGAGGTAAGGAAGGACAGCAAAGTCTACAAGAAAGCTTTAATCCTGGTGAAATGAAAGGAATAAGGAGATCATCATCTGCTTATGCTTAGTTGAATTCCAAAGAGATTTGAAAAACTTTCATTAAATTAGTTTGATAGACACCAACAACAGTGTTGTAATTACATCTACACTAATTATAATTACAGGAGTATTAAACATACATCCGTCCATCCAATCTTTCATTTTCTGTGCCTGAGTTTAGTGTGTTACCTGAAAATGGACAGTTCTCAGATGCAGAGGATTTCAAAGAAAGCGTACCTTGACAGATGGATGTGTTATCAAATTAAAGAAAACTAGTACCTTCTAGAGAATAACTAATTAATCTAGCACAGAGGGCATATGAAGAATCACGAAAGTGGAACGTAGCTAGAAGTGGCAATAGAGCTGCCTATAGACAACGTCTGTAAGACTACAACAAACACCAGCAAGTTATACAGTCATTCCTTTTCCACAAAATCAGGTATGCAGAAACTAGTGCTCTGATATCCTGTAGTATGTTACTGTTTATGTAAGCACTGTCTTATTCTTATTAAAGGAAAATAAATTATATTGCCTGTGTTTGATCTGGCACCATGCCCTTGAGCCTTGGTTGTAATCTGCATGCAAAAGTGAGGGGGAATAAAAAAAACAGAAGGGCCATAAAACTTCATGGTTAATAAAGCACCATAACTGTCTCTTGGGGAAAGGAGAAAAGCCCTCAGTAAGAGTTTGTATGTAATAAGAAGTGGTTGGTTTTCTTGCACCTCCACAGGGCCAATATTTTGTTTGAAATATGTCTATGGCCAAATTGAGATTATGTAAATCAGACTTGTGTCCTCAACACCTCTTTTCTATCCATATCACTACTTATGAAAATCTGACTGTCTGGTTGTCTTAGCTGATGACCTTGATTAATCAGAATCTAGGTGAACACCTTAAAGACTCACAGATAGCTTTGTAGCCAGGAAAAACAGATCAACACATGATTATGCATTCTGGTGAGTCAAGCGTACCCATATGGGATTTCATCTCTTGTGTCTCTTTTTCACTTCTGCTAATTTAACCTCTTAGCAACATTTTAGCAATTCCTGTGGGTGAAACAAGTGGTGAATAGAAATTGGAGAATTACAGATGAATCTGAACTTAGTTCCATCAAAGCTGATGGATTCTTTATTCTGTTAACTTAAAGGACACCAGTTGGGGCAAAAATGGTATTTAACATGGTGGCTGCTCCAGAAGTAATGCCTCCTATTTTATTATGTTGGCCCACAACAGAGGTGGATATTGGTGGTATGGCAGTAGAGGTTGAACCTTCCCATCAATATCCCATTGCATTTTATTGCCATGTGACAGATGACAGCAGAGGTGCAATCTGACAAAATGGTGTCTGATGTAGAAGTGCATACGATTCAAAGGTGTGTAATTAACTGAATTCTTCCATACAGCAAAAATTGCACCTACTGATATTCATTAACACTTTCTGAAATTTTATGGAGACCGAACAGTGGGTGTGAGTATAATGAGGTGGTGGGTGGTGCATTTCAGCAGTGGCAACAGCGACAGTGGGGCACCTGAACTGATGCAGATGTATACAAGCATGGCATACAGGCCCTTATTTATTGCTGGTAAAAATGCATAGCTAATGGTGGTGTCTATATTGAAAAATAGTGCTCAGTAGCTGAGAAATTTCTCTGTCAAATGATGTTATTGTGCTCTTTGTATGTGTTGTAGTTTCCATGAAAATAAATAGGAGACATTACTTTTGGAGCTACCTACATACAAATCAAGGTTCAATTCAGTCTCTCTTATAGAAATGGACCTAATGAGACATTAGTTGCTACATGCTGAAGAAAATAATACCACTTAGCATATCTGCCAGACCTGGTTCAGCCAGTCCTGGACTCTGGACATGAACAGGGAACACCTTCACAGAAGATCTGACATTTAGACTTTTTTCCTGTTTTTCAGAGGAGAAGTACCAATCAAAATTTACTTTGAAAGAGGATTGATTTCTGACTTCGAAGGAGTTGAACAAGACTGGAAACTTCAGAGACCCTGACTACGTGGCATCCTGCTAGCTAGCAGATTGAGTTTTGGCTCCTGAGGATCTGAAAGACCGCTCCCTGTCCTTAGACTGTCCCACACAGAAGGAAAGGTGTCAAAAACAGTGAACAATTCAAAACTTTGGTAATGTAGTGGACCAGTGATTGGGCTGAAATGTTTGAGATAGGCAAAGTGTTATGGAGCACATGAGAAACATTAAATAAACCAACTCCTCAAAATTGCACAATTATTTCTGAACTGGTCAATTCTGATATCAAAGAAGGCTTCATCCTCCTGCTCATTAACCTTTTTGTGTTTTTCATCTATATGAAAGCAAGAAAAATGTTCTCATTTTGGCAAAGATATAATACTCTCTGAAAATAATGCTTCCTATTTACTCCCATGGAACTTAGATACAAAGAGCACGACAACACTATTTGATAGAGCAAATTCTTACCAACAAAACACTACTTTTCAACATAGTCACCACCATTAGCTGTGCATTTTCACCAGTGATGAATTAAAGCCTGCATGCCCTGCTTGTAAAGATCTGCATAGCTATCCAGAACGTGACTGGTCTTTTGCATTGCTGTTGCCACAGCTGAAATACATCACCTAGCACCTCACTGTTCTCACATACACTGGTGTCCATAAATTTTCAGTAATCATTGATAAATGTTAATAGCACCATACCACCAACATCCATGACGTCGTGGGCTAAGACAATAAAATAGGAGGCATTACTTCCAGAGTGGCCCTTGTATCTACATCGACTTCCTTACTGTAAACAGTACTAATTGCATTTCACTTAAGATTATTCCTAGCTGCCTCAATGGAAAATAATTCTGGTTTAAACTGATTTAGAAGCATCCAAGTAGGAATTTGCAATGCTTTTCTTCTGTTAATTAATATCACTTATTCACTTAAACAATAGCAACATTTCTCTAAATGCATTATGGGCAGGGGCTGGGATAGCAGGCAGTGCCCATATACAACATCTTTGTCTCACAGCAGCATGCCTGTTTTCCTTTTCTTCACTTGGGTAATTTAATATAGCTCTTCTCATTCTTCTTCACATCCACAAAACAAAAGCCACTATACTGACCTTTCCAAGGCAAAAACATGTAGTTTCTTTTCTTTATCATTTTATACTCTATCAGGGTCATCCTTTTAAGTAGTAGGAGAGCCAGCTTCACGTTTCATAGAATATGCCCTTTTTAATGCAAAGTGTTAGCTAGAATGACATTTCAGTGCTGATCCTGAGGACAGGACTTTGCAAGTGTCTTTATGGTAAGATAAATCCAGTGTAGCATAAATAAAAAAATTTCCAATGCATTTCCATTCTGATTGCATATCTACTTGGAAGACTAGATGTCTTGTTTAAATCATCAGTCTGCTTGGTTCAATGCCATGGAAATTGCAAAGAGGCTCTGTTTTGGAGGACCTTCCATACTGGATCCAGCGAACAAATGTGAATGTTCCAATATACAGAGTTGAGAAAGTTCATTGTGACACTCCTCTGCATGGATTGTGTCACTTTTCATACTAAGCTGGCTTTTTCAGTCTTCTGTTCAGCAGGTTATGTCACTTAAATACACGGTAATTATTTGGAAAAGATTTATTTTTCATTCATTACTTTTTCATTCATTTTGTTACTTCAATAGGAAATCTATTATGTTCTTGTTATTGTTTTCTCCTTTTTGTTTGTTTGCTTGAAGGATTTATAGAATCCTTTTTTAAAGGAATTTTATATTCCATTATATGCTTCAGCAGCCTTATTGTGCAAATAGTATTATTACTTCTATTTTCTACTAATAAAAGCAATAACATGGTAAACTTAACTACTTAGTTCATTTTGTGAAGATTCTTCTTTTCCTAGAAATTAAATTCCAGAGAATTCGTAAAGATAAAGAAGAAATTTTTCTGTCGATATTGCAGTCACCAAATGGAAAATGATATTTGTGGTGCAGTTATTGCTTATTGCAACCAAGCAAAAAGATGGTGATCTGTGGGACAGGGAAAATCTTGGTGCACATCTTTCTTTGACTGATCCTTTGGTTTACAGGTTACTTTCCTTTCAGTGTTCTTCAAATATTACACAGTGCCACAGTCATTGCAAGACACGCATTTAAAATGCTGAGGCTGAAATGAACAATCACAGTACAAACATGAAAAATTTTACATTTAATTCTGATTTAGAGGAAGGAAGGAATATGATTACAGAACTGGTGTTTAAGAATTCAGAGGAAAAGCGAGTCAAAAACAGAAGAGGTCATTACCGGACAGCTTAATTCTTTCATTCCTTTTTTTATGATTCTGACATTACGTATTTATTTCAGTCCCTTATGGTTTTGACAATGTACAATCTCATTATGTGAAGTTCCCAGTATTTCCCTTACCCCTTAGGATATGTAAAAATAGCAGATTTTTTTTCTTCTGTTTCTTTTGGTATAACTTTTCTCCAGTTTTACTTTTTAAAATGTTACTTTTAAATGTTGCCTAGTTCTAAATATTTCAGATGTTCTGACATGGTCTTATTTCAAGTTTCCTCACCCATCTGCAGAACCATCCCCTAGAGGATTGAAGTGCAGCTTTCATTCCAGACTGCCCTACAGTTTCCCAGAGAGAGCTGTCCCTCTCCCTGCTTATCTTTCTGACATGAGTATAATACCATTTTCATTGACATCCAAGTGAATTAACAGAAAACTCCTAAATCTTTGTGTGACAGAATTACAGAATCATAGAATCCCTAGAGTTGGAAGAGACCTATGAAGGCCATCTAGTCCAACTCCCCTGCGATGAACAAGGACACCACAGCTAAGTCAGGTTGCCCAGGGCCTAAACCATCCTTGCCTTGAAAGTCTCAAGGCACAGGGCATCATCTCTTGTGTAAGGTAGTGACAAGGACCACCATTCAGCTAAGACATGGAACATGGGGGATGATCCACCTTTATCTCTCCAGTCAGCCTGTGGTGTGGCCTGGCAGAAGAATTGCACAAAAACGTGGAATTCTCAGACATAGCTGTGGTCCCACCATAGCTGGAGGTCCACTCCAAGCTCTGTTCTGGACTATTTAAATGTGTGGAAAAGACAGCTCTCCATATTCTCCACCCTCATATTAGCACACGCTATCTATCTCTTGAGTTCTCATTCCTCAGCTCATGCGTATCTCTTCGAAGAAGCTAGCTGGAGTAGCTGCCTTCTTTTACATTTCCTGCTGTACTATCAGTGGTATATGCACCACGGGTGATAAACTCTTCCACACTCTTGATCTGCTCTTCACTAGCAGTAAGCTCACTCTTAAAGCAAAGAAATAAAACTTCTTATAAGTAGAAGGAAATGACCTTTATTTGTTGTGTGTCTGAGTAAACTGCATAAAAATAATGTGAAGATTGTGCCATGAGGTAAGTAAAGATGGTAAATTTAGGCTGACACCGTGTCCTCAATTTGAACTGTTCAACAAGAAAGTATGCAATAAAAGCAAAGAACTAGCCTTAACTCAGGTTCTTTTGGAATTCTCATTCTGCTATATGCTTAATATATCTTCAGCTACTTCCAGAGCTGCCTATTACATGAGACAGAATTACTGGAAAAGCAAGAATGCTGAAAGACTGTCACTGGGGATCAGAATCCCTTTGAATTAGATGCTAAAAAGTGAAATCACAGTACAGTCCTTGCCCAGACAACTCAGAAGTTAAATGCCAGAAGGGCTGCAATAGATAAGTCATTCAGACAGATGAAGGGAGGGAAAGGAAAAGAGGCTGAGTACATCTGAGAATAAAAAGAACAAAGGTTATGAATTCCAATATAGAGGTCTTTCCTACACGTGGGAGTTAAGGTAAGGAAAGCATTTGTAAGCTTGAAAAAGAGTGAAGCTAGCGAAAAGCAAGCATGTGGGTCTTCTGTTCTTAGTCTGGCACAGACATTTGGGTGACTGTGGGTTTATGTGTCCATCCAGTTTTAAGTTAAGCATTCTAATATTAAAACAATTAAACAAAACACCTTAAAATAGTGCTATCAAATAAGCCTGATAGATGGATGGTGCCCTCAGTGATACTGTAAGAGGGATGCAGCTACAGATTAGTATACCAAACTTATGTGTCTATGTTAGCAATAGGATCCAGTGTCATCAGTACAACGTAGAGAGATCTAGAAATTGATTCAGTTGCCTTAAAAGTAGGCATCCTCTTTTGTTTAAGAGACTCTAGATCATCTTACTTTTCCCCTAGATTCAGGAACACTATATTGGTCTCCCAGAGTAAGTTGTGTGCTAGATCTACTAATCTCATTCAGATATCTTGACACTAGACACCTGTGCTTAAGCAACTGAATGAAGAAACAGTCAATAAATTCAGAGGAGCCTAGGGAGAACTTACAATCTCTTTAACAGGGATTCAGCTTAGTTGCCCAATTGGATAACCATGCTTGACAGCTACGCAGCCTTCAGCTATTACTCTAGATGGATGTAGAGCTCTAGCCAATGCTGTCTCATGGATATTTAGATTAGATGTCAGGGGAAATTTTCACTAAGAGAGTAATGAGTTGCTGGAACAACTACAGCTGCCCAAAGAAGTTGTGGATGCCCTGTCCCTGGAGATATTCAAGGCCAAGTTGGATGGGATCCTGGGCAGCCTGACCTAGTGCCTAATTTACTATTGGCAACCCTACCAGCAGCAGGGGGGGGGGGGGGTGGAAATAAATGATCTTTGAGTTCCCTTCCAAACCAAGCCATTCTATAGTTCTGTATCATGTGGATGTGTGAGATACCATAGGGCATCAAAACATGGATTAGCTATCTTTAGAACATCAACTGAACAAATCCTCTGATGCTTGGTCAGTTCAATAATGCACTAGGTCTGTCTGTCATGGCTTTGGTGTGGATTTAGTTGCCTATAGAGAAACATCTACTATGGTCTGAGACCTCACAAGCTGTCCTTCCTGGCCTCTATGGCCTAGAATCTACCTGGCATAGATAAGCCTAGAACATCATAAATGGCCTATGCTTTCGAGATGCTTAAGAGACTGTTTGTGTCCAGTGATGATGATGAGAAATCTAGCGTAACTGGAAGTGAATATCTACATTTAAACTAATAAATGTTTTCATTATTTGTGGAAATATGTAAAGGCAGGCCTAAATGAAAGGAAAGGTGAACCCTGATCTTAGCTAAAATTTAAAGATGAAAGTCTCTGCATGTGAGGGGAATATTACAAGTTTTCCACCCATAGAAATAATGAATAATGGACATCAATTATCTTGACATGAAATTCCACAGCAGCAGACATCCCACTATGCAACTTGTTTTGCTGCTCACATCTTTTTTATAAAATAATAGAATTATATCCATCAGTATCTTTCTGATGTGTATTTGTATTGTTGTTAAAGCAAATGAGAGAGATAACAGAAGCAAACAAACAAAACTCTCATGAAGTCAATATTTTTAATTACAATTCTCTGTGAGCAATGACTAGTGATCGAGAGTTGTTGTGGGCTTTTTTTATGCTTCATGGCTGCATGTCAGTTTCTCTGCTATGCTACTAACCTAATTGTGCTTTCTTCCTCAGCAGAATGAGTCCCGGCTGAAAAGCTAAACATCTCTGATGAGAATTCACAAAACACCTCATGACTTCCTCCCAGCAATCAGTAAGAAGAAAAAAAAATAAGTCAGAATTATCTTTTAAGTTGACTGAATTTCTTTTTTATCTCATTTGGAGTATGGAAAAAGGATTTTTATACTGAGTAAATGCTTTATTAAAGTCATTTTGTTAAGTGTGTTTTGACTGCGTAAAAACTACTGACAGCTTAAACTTCTGTATTAAAAAATGACACAAACTAAGCTTCAGATAAATTCCCTTAAGTGTACTAATACATGAAGTTATTTTAACTTTTTATTTATTATTCCATTTTAACAAGTTTTAGCAACTAGTTTTCTATCCATTTTGGCCCAGCTCCAATTTCAAGGTAAGATGTTGGGAAATACAATGCCATTGTGTAAAAAATATAAAAACTAAGTGGTAGTTCAGCATGACAAGACAACATATCACTGCCCAGCTGGGATGCCAAGAGAAAAATCAAAGCAAGAACTGGTGTTTGTAGTCTCCCACACAACATGACAAATGTATGCTGTGATCTCAAGAGAAAGGAGGATGAGCTCAGGAAGTGTGTAATGAATGGTGCTTGTCTTTGAGAGTCAGCAGCACTGGGAGCAACTGCTGTTCCAGTAAATCTCTGTTTCCTACAATGTTTTTATACTGAGCTGTTGATAATCAATAGCGAAAAAAAATCCTGTTCTTATCAATTCTATTGGAAAGACTCAACACAGATCTCGTACAACTTGCTAGTGGCTGATGGAGCCTTGGAGCCCCTTCTGGGAGCCAGCAAGGAACAGCAGAACTTACATGTGTGAATCCATCTTTCCTCACCTGCTAAGAAGATGCTGTGTATTCCGCAGTTTCATTTCTCCATTTCCAGTGGAGGGAGACACAAGATATTTGGCAGCTGGCCAGTCCCAACTAAGGCAACTCCTAAAGGAACCGCTGGGACTGGATACGCCAGAAGAATGCAACTGTGGGTGACAAGGGGAAAAGTTCAGAAAGGGTTGTAGAGAAGTTCAGAAGGTAGTTCAGAAGGGTGTAGAGAAAAGACAGATAGGAATATGGTAGCAGGGTGTGTATGTATCACCTTGCTGAAATTTACATAGATGACATCACTGGGTCTTTCCTTGTCCACTGACACAGTTATACCACCATAGAAGGCCACTAGATTGGTCAGACAGGACTTACCCTTGGTAAAGCCATGCTGGTTACTCAGATGATGAACAGGAAGGGGACCTGCAGAGAGTTACCCCAGAAAGAGGCAGAGGAGGTGGAGAAGTAAGTTGTACCCATCAAACAGCTGAGTTGGTCAACCCCACTGTATGCAGCAGCATGGCAACACTCCTGTGATTAAAAGGAGGCCTACACACAGGTGTAAATAAATAAATATATAAACACCTTTTCCACAAACATGAAAACTGAGAGTGTTTAGTTCAGGCTTGGCTGTTACTTTCTTCCCCGCATAAGGACTGCGCAGAGTGAGGACCACTGTGAGATATAAAGAAGCATTGACTCTATTAGCTTTTAGCTATTCACTGTATTAATCATAATCCACCTCACCTTTCAAAAAGTAAATAACATCTTTAAGATTATCAGACTCGGTTTCAAGCAACATTTTTCTTATTAAGCAAGCACAGAGGACTGGGAAAAATCAATAGGAGAGTTAGACTAGCCTCTGCGTAGAGTGTTTGTGATCACTCGTAAGTCACTGTAAAAGATGACAAAGCTGCCACATCATGGAGAAAAGTAATTTTACAGAGCTCAGGTGAGTTGAAGTTTCTGTCTTTTCCACTCCTGTTAATTCAGTGCACCATGTGTCTCTACCAGCTAAACGAATCTGCAAGCTTGCCAGAGACAGATGGTCACAACAGTGACAGAGCTCAGTGTGCTAATTTCCACTTTATGGGCCATGACTCCTTACAGTTTCTTTTCAGCAACAAAGAAAGGAATCCTAACTCTTCCTGGACTTTGCAGGTCAGTGTGTATGGGTTGCAACAGCTCAGTGTTGCAGGTGGTTGGCTGACTACATCCATCTGGGGAAAGGAGAAGATCCTCATTTCAGCTGGTAGGAGGAGACTTGAGTGATCTCCACCACATTCATCACCCGACTGACACAGTTCACATCCCTTGCTTTTCCAGTCACCTCAAATAACTGCAAACAACAATAGAAATTCAGTGAATTTGAGATAGCTTAGACTAAAGTTATCAAGTACATTTTTTAGTTTCCATACTATTTTTCTATGTAATGTCATAAATATGAGACTTTAAAAATTAATTAATTATGCTAAGTTTTGAGGTAATTTTGAGGGGGTTTTTACTTTGTTGTTGAGAGAGGAAGTTGATTTTTTATCAAAAGAGTAGGGAATCTTGATTTTCTTAGTAGGTGTGTTATTCAGTTGTATTACAACAGAGCTTTAGAGGTTGCAGACGTAATGGGAAGACCAGTGGTTCTGAATAAGAAAAGGTAAGTAGCTATTCCAGCAAACTATTTGCAGTGCAAAGGAAAAGTGGTAAAAGGAACAACAGAAGAAGAAAAATATCAAACAAGTTGCCTCTGGATTTACAGCCTATCTGTATTAGTGAATCCCTCCATTTACCTTCTATTTAGTGGATTGCTTGTAGTAGAAGTTACAATACATAAATGAAAACAAATATGTATGTGCTAGACATTATGGAGACTGAAAAAAAATGCTTCTAGACAAGAAAAAATGTGGGTTTGTAGTAGTACCAACCTCAAATGTGTAGGAAAGCTACTATATTTCCTTCTTCCTTCTGTATCTGTTATGTGAATAGAATAAAACTATTCTACCAGTGATTTTCATATAATGCCAAACTTCATCTAGATTAATGGGCTATTATTTTCTGCGTTTGTCCTTCTACCATTGTTAATTCTGACTTGAAGAGTAGCTACTAATGATCAATAGGGCCTCTAATATGCAAATCCTTACATTATTAAAAGTAGTGACATGCACAGAACATAGCATAGCTGAGATTTTACTTTGTCCACCAGACAATTCCATAACCTTCATTTGTCCTCTGCGTGTATTTTGGTAACTAGCAGTGAGTGACTATCTAAACTGAATACTGTAACCTGTATTGTGAAATCAATCAATATTACTTGCTGCCATTGATATTACGTTCTGAGGATACTTAATTGTAAATCCCTGGAGCACAGGGGTATTTATAGAATGTGTCAATACATTTAGCTGGCTAAAATGGAAAAATAAAATTTTATTCCATTTTTAGTGGTATAAAACTTGGTCATGCAGTGTAGTAGAACTTGTTTATCCAGATCTATGCATTCCATGAAAACAGAATTATTTTCAGAATCTTCCCAAATTTGAACTGAAATTCTACGTATTGCTGCAAATTTCCTGCCAGTGAAGCAAAGCAAGGATAGTGTGCAAGTAGAATAAGATTATTTTAAGCCAACTTCTGCATTTGCTGTAATGTATATAATTGGTTCAAGATCAATTTTTCTAGGCAGTGAAGCACTTTCAGTACACAGTCCTGATTCATCTGTGAAATGTGCCCAATATATATAATGACATCCTGGCTTGTATCAGAAATACTGTTGCCAGCAGGAAAAGGGAGGTGATTGGCCCTCTGTGCTCAGCTCTGGTGAGACTGCACCTCAAGTACTGTGTACAGTTTTTGGCCTCTGAATACAAAAAAGACGTTGAGGTCCTGAAGCATGTCTGGAGAAGGGCTGAGAAACTGGTGAGAGGTCTGGAGAACAAGTCTCATGAGGAGCAGCTGAGGGAGCTGGGCTTGTTTAGCCTGGAGAAGAGGAGGCTCAGGGGTGATGTTATTGCTCTCCACAACTCCCTGGAAGTTGCGGAGGGCCTCTTCTCCCAGGTAACAAGAATAGGATGAGAAGTAATGGTCTGAAGTTGCACCAAGGAGGTTCAGATTATTTCAGATATTAGGAAAAAAATTCTTATCAAAAAGAGTGATCAGGTGCTGAAACAGGCTGCCCAGGGAGGTGGTAGTCACCATCCCTGGAGGTGTTCAAGAAATGCTTAGATGTTGTACTGAGGGACATCATTTAGTGGGAAATATCAGTGGTAGGCAGACAGTTGGACTAGATGATGTTGAAGGTCTTTTCCAACCTTCAATGATCCTTTGATTCTATATAATGTATAATATGTAACATATCGTGCATAACATATTAACACATTAATGTTATATATAATTAATACATGCATATATTTGCATAACCAACATATGGAAGATAATATTTAGGAACAATACCAATTCAGGTAGCACAGAAACTTTTTCCTATGCTATGTGTTACATATATTTAAAAAAACATTTAAAGTTTTTAAGAAGTAACAGCAAGCAGAATTGTTTTTAGTGAAAGACTTTGCTTTTGGGTTGCAATATGGTCAGACAGTTATGCTAGAAGTGTACGTATGCCTAGGATCATTCTTGGGCTCAGAGTGGTCTGTATTTGTACTATTCAACTCTTCTAGCCTGCAAACTGGGTGAGCACATCCAAACTGCTAACTGGGAATGGTTACTGGTCTGTGCTGATTCCCAAAATGTGTCCAGGATGTGTTTGGGAGAGCACCAGTTGGCTGCAGTGAAAACCATAACAGGAGCCATTTAACATAACTGGCGATCGAGTTCTCATCCCTGGGAATGTTCTCTGGCACTGTTGAATTAGCTAGGATAAATGTAGTCCAAAAGTCTAAACTAATTACTGTGAAAAGAGACAGTAATTCAGTGGTGGTGTTTCAGTGCCATATGCTGACACCTTTGGGGTCTGGAAAGGAAATAAAACCATCCTAAAGTATGCTTCATTAAAGGAATGCTCTAAAAGACAATTGCAGTGGGGAAGCAATTTCAGGCATCACTTATGACACAGCAAGCAGCATGAACATGAGCAAAGGAGGGAAAGATGAGCCCACAGGAATATGTCATGATAAAACTATGCTTCCCTTACTTCCTTTCCTACTATTTCATTAGGAGACAATTGTGTTAAAAAAATTTTTATGTTAAAAAAAATAATAATTTCTTACAAAGATAAGTTGTTTCCATGAATTAAACCATTTGAATGACATGTTGGCATTACTGGAGTATAGAGTTAACCACATCCTATTCCATAGGAAGAGCTCAAATCAGCTCCCAGTTAAAGCAGGCTACTGGATATGGTATCCTGAGACTCTGTTCAGGACACAGTCGTTGTGAGGAACAGAAAAAGAAACAGGAACATGTTATTTGGCGGAGCCTTACCAGGTATGACAAGTGAGCCACATACATGTTGAAGCCTTGTAAAAGCCAAGATTTCCCAGTAAAAAGGCAAAATGTAAATGATAAGTCCCTCAAATTGGGACTTTCCTTACACATACACTCTTAAATATACGTGGTTTATAACAGACCGCCAACTAGTCCTATCCTCAGCATGGATTTGCCAATGTAGTAAGTGAGCTGACTTAATCTGTCTTCTTGTTACTGTTGTTTTAGAGTAACCTGTGCACTAGATCATAGAAGGAAGAAACTGTACTGGTACACTTCATTTTGCTACTGTTATTGCATCCTTATCTGCCAGGCCTCTAAGGCCAGCAACTGTCTGGATCAGGAGAAGATATTGCATCAGCAAGGATTTAAACAACTTTTGAAAAGACTATAAAACTTGCACTATACCTCTCTAAGTTATGAAGTACTGAATATCTTTTGAAAATAGACAGATCTACAAAGGTGGAGGCAGAGGGTAAAATCTTTTCATGTTTACTGGGACACAAGCCAAGATATGACAATCGTATAATCCTTCACCTATTAAATGGAGCAACCAAGTTTATTGACTACCTCCAATACAGCTCAGCAGTGAAGAGAAGACTAGTTTTATAACTTACTCACTGGACGCCATGCATACATGTAGGGCATGATGGACATAAAAGTAACTTGATTGTGTCTCAACAAGTTTTCCTTTACTAGGAAAAACTCAAAATGTGCTTAAAATGACTGCATCTCTGATGTGCCTCACTGCCCACTTGTGTATTGTTATAAGGAGAAGTTGTCAGAACGTGATCTATGCACCCTGTTAGCTTTAACCAACTTCCATTCACTAAATTGCGGGAGATGGATAAAGGTCAATTTGTGGCTGAGAAAATTGAGCTTAATCACAGGCCACCTAAATGAGGAAAGACATTACCATTTGGTATTATATAGTAAATTAAATGGGCTTTTCTCTGGCCTGCAAAGGTCATTATACATTGTAAGGCAGAGGTTGTACTGTGGAAATGCTAATTGATTTTTAATATTGGCTGCTGACTTTCCTGTAGAGGGTGTCAAGTGCCTCTTGGGAGTACTTACTGACACTCATTCCCAATTCAGCCATAATTCCCACTCCATACCAGTAAAATCAAATAGATTTTTGAGGACTAGTCCAGCAAAGCTGGAAAAGGATTAAGGACCCAGGTAATAAGCATGACTCTGGCACTGACAAACTATTCAACCTCTGTCCATGCTGAGAGATACCATTGCATCTCATCTAGAAAGCAAGATAATTCCTTTCTCTTGTCTATGCACTCAGAGATGGAAAGGGCAAGTTATTATCCATCACAGAACTGGTCTGAGCATTTAGTGTCAAGTCCACAGTGTTTTCAGTTTTTAACACATGTTACATTTCAAATCACTTAAATATAAGTGAAATGTCTCATTAAAGAAAAGTCAACAAACTAATACAAGTTCAGTGGAGACTGCTGAGATGGTCAGGGCTATAACACTAACTCAGGAGGGATTGGCTGAGAGATAGAAGTTGTTCAGTTTGGACAAAGGAGGAAAATGATCCGCAGGTGTTCGTTGGTGTTCAGATGAACATGAACTAGCAGTATGCCAAGGCATCCAAGAAGGCCAATGGCATCCTGGCTTGTATCAGAAATAGTATTGCCAGTAGGAGCAGGGAGGTGATCGCCCCTCTGTACTCAGCTCTGGTGAGGCTGCACCTCAAATACTGTGTTCAGATTTGGGCACCTCACTGCAAGAAAGACATCGATGTCCAGAGAAGAGCAACAAAGCTGTGAAGGATCTGAAGCACAGGTTTTATGGGGAGTGGTTGAGGGAACATGGTTTAGTGGGCAATGTTGGCAGTAGGTGCATGATTCGACCAGATGATCTTAGAGTTCTTTTCCAAACAGTAACAATTCTATGACTGTGTGACAAGAGGTTTCTTTGGGGGAACCTTACAGCAGGGCTTGGCTGTCAAGCAGATGGAGCAAGGGTCTTCACAGTGATATGTAGTAAGAGAAAACAGTAGGTTTGGACCAGATATAAGAAGCATGTTGTTGTTTCTCCAGTGGAGCATGGAAAGTGTTGAAGGACATTGTCTACCTCCATCTTCCGAGATTTTCAAGATCTGAATGTATAAGGCCCTGAAGGATGTTGTTGGATCCCATTGCTGGCCCTATTTTGATAAGAAGTTTGCAATAGAGACCTCCTGAGGTCAAAGGAAGCTTTGTCTAAACAGTGATACTTTCCCTTCTGTAAAGAAGACAGTTGATAAACTTATTGTTTGCATACATCCAATAGCCTGCTTCTGACTGTCACCTATAGCATGAAATGCTTTCAGGGCATATATGGTTGCTGAATGAATGCAAAGACCGAATCTTCCCAAAGCAATTTAATTAGAGTCAGCTCCCTTTCAAGGAAAACCTGAAAGATAAAGTACATTATTTGAAAGGATGTGTTTTCCAGGGCTCTGGTATGGCAGACTTCCTGGCTCATGGACATAGCTCATGGACAATGACAGAGGAAACCTCTGGCAAAGCATTGGCAAATTCAGACCTAAAATGAACTCTGGAAGTCTAATCATCATTTGTGTTAGATCATTAGCACGTAGAAATAGACACAGTCTATGAGAGGAGGATAGAAGTTACGATGAAGTCATTTTGACAAAGAATGACAAGAAAAAAAAAACCTTTGCTGTTTCAAAAGTATATATTTCTAGGGAAAAAAAAAATAGGAGCGTTTCAGCTTTCAAAATGGGACTTCTTAAAATGACACTTCCTGTAGTTTAGACAACATTACCACATTACCGTTTATGTTCAACTTGTCACGGCTTTGCACAAATGCTCAATATGAGGGGAAAAAAAAAAAAAAAAAAAAGAAATGAAAAAGCACTACCAGGGCTTGAAAGGAAGAGAGGAGAAAAAAAAAGACAGCTTATTCCCAGTGCAATCCAGGCTCCTTTTTGTCAGATTTAAAGAATTTTATCCAGTTTTCCCCATTAATCAGCCAATAAAGGGGACCCACATTCTGACAAGAAGCATAAGATAATGTCAACATTATTTGCAAACTGCTACACTACAGTGACAGCCTAATGTTTATTACTGTCACATTACTGTCATTTTATTAAAAGGACGAAAAGAGCTGGCTTTGCTGAGCACAGCTCTCAGTCCCACTAGACTAGTGAAGCTGCTCCCTCTTCCCCCTTGCTGTTCACTGTGATGGAGCACGGTACAAACATTCCTCTGTACAGACAGCACCATGAACATGCAAGTTAATGAACAATGTAGGGACTTTCAAATACTGTGAAACCTTTTTATCTGAATCATCCTTTGTATTTTGATTTTTTTTTTCTCTCTCTTGAAATATTAATATTATTATCACTAGAGTTTATTCTCATAATAGCTATTCTCCATGTAGCGTTTGTACTGTTAAAGCTACATTCTGCTAGCCTTACACCATTTGAAGAAACATTTTCCTGCTGTGTCAGTTCTGTCTCTTGTGAAGAGGCATGCTTCACAATTTTAGGAAGTATCTCCATGAGGTACTGGCATAAGTTGCCCAGAGAAGCTGTGGATGCTCCATCCCTGGAGGTGTTCAAGGCCAGGTTGGATGAAGCCCTGGACAGCCTGATCCACTGACTGATTTAGAGGTTGGCAATCCTGCCCACAGCAGGGGGGTTAGAATTAGATGAGCTTTGAGGTCCTTTCCTATGCAAGCCATTACATGATTCTATGATAGCCTTCTAGATTTGCATCTATTACTGAAAGAATGTCATATTCTCTTTACCAACAATTTTCCAGTACAAAATGATAACACTTGGTAACAGATCTGGGCTAATTCATCCTGTAGGGTCATATGAAAACACGTTAACATTGTTTTGACAGTGTTAACAAGAGTGTAGTGGAACTGGAAGCTGGAGATGGTAAAATCCAACCTCAGAATCAGTGGTAATTTCCTGGAAGTCTTATTACTAAGAACTGATACAGCACTTACACAAGGGAAGGAAGGGCAGGTGCTGTCTCCTGATGCCTTCTTAAAAAGGTTTGAGATCCCTTTATAGGGCTTTTAAAAGAATCATTGGATTTGCACTTTTTGAGAGAAAGGACAGATGAGCCTCCTCTGCTGAGTAGCCATGGGCACTAGCGGGAATGGGATCTCTTATGCTGCCCTCAATGCATTTATAACAATATTTTAGCTAATGTATTTATTGCAGTTGAACTTCATGTCAGATTACCACCTATATAGGTCAGAAGAACTTTTTTTCTCCTTCAACTGCATACTTCAAAAAAATAGGAAAAAAGCATCAGAAATACATCTTGTTCTGTTCTTCACTGGTTTGTGTCCACAGAACCAGTCTGCTTGGTGTGACCCTTGCCTCCAATGTTTGCTTTCATATCTAATAATAAGCAGAGTGCAATTAGAGCTGGTTCAAATGAGAGTTAGAATGATTACTTAAAAATTTCAGGACAAAGAAAATAAACTCAGCACATGCCTCACTACACATACAGTACAGAAAAACATAGAATCATGGAATCATAGAATTGCTCAGATTGGAAAAGACCTTAAAGATCATCAAGTCCAACTGCAACCTAACCAGAATACCCCAACTCTAACAACCTTCCACTAAATCATGTCCCTGACCACCACATCAAAATGGTTTTTAAACACATCCAGAGGTGGTGACTCAACTACCTCCCTGGAGAGCCTATTCCAATGCTTAACAACCCTTTATCTGATATTCAACCTCAACCTCCCCTGGCACAACTTGAGGCCATTTCCCCTCATCCTGTTACCAGTGAGAACAGACCAGCCCCGCTCTTGCTGTAAGCACCTTTCAGATATTGGAAGAGAGCAATAAGGTCTTCCTTCAGCCTCCTTTTCCCCAGCCTAAACAGCCCCAGTTCCTTCAGTCTCTCCTCATAGGCCATATTCTCCAAACCCTTCACAAGCCTTGTTGCCCTTCTCTGGACCTGCTCAGCACTTCCATGTCCATTCTGTACTGAGGTGCCCAAAACTGAACACAGTACTCGAGGTGAGGCCTTACCAGTACCGAGTACAGGGCAGGATGACTTCCCTAGTCCTGCTCACCACAGCATTCTTGATACAAGCCAGGATGCCATTGGCCTTCTTGCCCACCTGGGCACATTGCTGGCTCATATTCAGCTGGCTGTCCATCAGTACACCAAGGTCCCTTTCTATCAGCCAGCTTTCCAGCCACTCCTTCCCAAGCCTGTAGCGCTGCCAGGGCTTGTTGTGACCAAAATGCAGGACCTGACACTTGGCCTGTTGAAACTCATACAGCTAGCCTTGGACCATCAATCCAGTCTATCCAGGTCCCTCTGTAGTGCCTTTCTCCCCTCTGGCAGATCAACACTCCCTCCCAACTTGGTGTCGTTTGCAAACTTACTGAGGGTGCAGTCAATCCCCTCATCAAGATCATTAATAAAGATGTTAAATAGAAGCAGCCCCAGTACCAAGCACTGGGGACACCGCTCGTGACCAGCCACTCCATTGACCACAACTCTTTGGGTCTGGCCATCCAGCCAGTGTTTCACCCTGCAGATTGTATGCACATCCAAACCATGGGCAGCCAGCTTCTCCATGAGAATGCTGTGGGGGACAGTGCCAGAGGCTTTACTGAAGTCCAGGTAGACGACATCAACAGCCTTACCTTCATCCACTAAGCAGGTCACCTTGTCATAGAATGAAATTAGGTTTGTCAGAAGGGATCTACCATACATGTTAAATAGCAAGTCCCACAGACACAGACTTTAATATGACAGGTGGAAAAGAGAAAGCATAGAAGTGAGCTGAGGGTTAAGAGAAATTGGCTTTGGCTGTCACTGGAAGATCTGTTCAGAAAGAAGATGAGAAACTCTTTTGCAGGGACAAGAGGAAATGCTTTCAAACTAAAACAGAAGTGATTTAAATTGGACAGAAGGAAAAAAAAAAAATTACAGTAACAGTGGTGAAGCAGAGGAACAGGTTTCCCAGAGAGATGGTGGATGCTTCATCCGTGGAGATGCTCAAGGTCAGGCTGGATGGATCTGTGAGCAATCTGATCTAACTATAGGTGTCCCTGTTCATTGCAGGGGATTTGGCCTGAGTGACCTTCAAAGGTCCCTTCCAACTCTTCCAACGATTTTATGGTTCTATGATCCTCCAAAATATTCCTAAGTTAAAATACTCTCAACTTCCATTCCAACTGACTGTCCAAACCACACACAAGTCATCCCGTAGAGTTTCAGTAGCTAATTTACGGATGAAGCTCATATATGTGGAATCAACCACTGCAAAACCAAAGCAGCAGAGACCTTTTAGATACCTGCAAAACCAAAGCAGGTGTCTTGCCTCTTTCCATCACATCCTCAGGCCTATTGCATTCTGACTCAGAGGATCTACACTGTGGAGATGCTAAAAAAGTAAGGCTGGTGAGATAACAGGGCCCATGGAGAAAACAGGATTAAAGAGAATATTTGCAATGGGCTATCTGCATCAAGAGAACTTCTCTGTTGTCTTCATTCCATGCTATGGGAAACTGTTAAGATGGTGTTTCTGCCATCTTGAGGAAAAAGATTATTTTTTTATAAGATCTCACTTGCATTGCAGATTGCTTACTTATTGCCTACTTTTACCAAGACATTTAGGTTAAGTTTTGTTTTGGTGTAAAGTGGGAGTCAGCTTAAAAGATACAGCAGGAATAAGCACAAACTCAAATTTAACTAATTCCAAGAAAAGCCAAGGAGGCACATCTGACAAAACCTGAAGAGTTCTTTTTTTTAAATCAGTATCAAAAACAAATGATCTCCAGAACACTGAAATTTAACGGCAAATATTTAGTCAGCCTAAAAGCCTGCCTCTTCAAGAGGAGATTGGTGAATTTTTCAGGGGACTGGGGGAGGTGTAAAGAACCAGTCCTCTTCTCAGGGCTATAATAATTTAAGAACCGCTATCTCTATCAATATCTGAATTGTTAGTCCTAAATTTGCTGGTGTCTGGAAAAAGATTTTGAAGTGAAATAAGGCAGAAGAGTAGGAGCTCTTTCTTCCCAGGGAATTTCACATGCTTGAAGAAAAGCAGTTGGCTTTGCCTTCTGCTGAAATGCAGCTCTCTCTGGGGTACAGAGAAGCAGCTGTGTAACAACACATAGTGATGGCACACAGGAGTGGAAAAATTGCACATGAAAGTACAGTGGGACCAGGAAGTTTGCTAGACAAATTGTGCTGTCATTACCCATTCAGATTATCAGATTATTGGGACAGAGAAGGGGATTAAGTTTCCTATACCACGCGGTCTTTAAACACTCCTGTGTGGCAAAGCTTGAAGTTTGATATCTTATTTGAAGGTTGGCAACTACCACCTCATAGGGCGCTTTGCTTTGATACTGCTGCTCTGCTCCTGCTTACGCTGTACAAGTGCCATAACTGCTGATATATTTTCACTGAGGAGCAACATTTGGTTACAGACTGAGAATGCTGGTGCTAATAACTTGGGCTGTTTCCAAAAAGGTTAAAAAAAAAAATAAATTAAAAAAGAAAGGAAAGGAAAGGCAACAATCCAAATATGTATCAAAAGCTGCATAACCCACTGAGTCAACAGGGACCTGAACTGAGATAATAAATGCCAAGTTCTGGGTGGATATTAGAGGACTTAGCAATAAGCTAATAGGAACAATACATTCATGGACACATTAAATAAGGCAGTGCTGCTCAAAAGAAAGTAAATAATAAATTGAAGTTGGCTAGGGTTTTCTTTGTTGTTTGTTTTTAATATATACTAGGAAACTCTTTGAAAAACAAATTCCTGAGAATGTTGCCTGCTCTTGAGATGTATCCATAGCAGAACAAAAGATCTGCAGGGATGATTAATAAGTAGCTCTGTTTCTCAAGCTCTGATTAACAGCATTCGCACTTACACAATACTCCACTTGAATTAGCAGAATAGGATTGTCAGTGAATGGCACTAATGGGACTGGTAGCAGAGCAGCATAAGGAAGTCAGTTCTTCCCTGCGAGCATATTCTGATTATCAGGAACTTATTTGTAATCATCTCACTTACTGTCTGCATTTGTACAAGCGAGAAGGCAGAAGAGGAAACACAGGCTTCATGTTAAGAGTGATTATTCATTATTAAATTAACTACTATATTAACGACTGCAATTATTTCAACAGCAGTATGTATGGGTTGATAAGGATGTGTCAGCTAACCTCAGACAACCAAAGGAGGGCTCTAGCATAGGAGGAGTGCTCCCACATTCCTTTGGGCAGATCATATCTGGCTGGCCTGTTTTTCCCTTTCATGCACTGCTCTCTCTCACAGCTGTCCATAGAGGAAGCCATAGCAACCGCAGAACCAGACTTAAGAGCACTTCATGTGGGTCCAAAACCACCTGAAGCACATAAGCCTTTTTATGAAGTGGAGGAATTTACTTCCCCTGACACTGTAAATACCTTTGAAAACCTCACAGATTCTGATAGCATCCTACAAGAATCAATCAGAGGTGCAATGAACAAAACTGTTCTGATGGTCTTATGCCCGTTGGCTGAGGGAGAAAAAAGATGTGACTGTTACTGACTTGATGAGAAAAAGCAACAAGAAAACATGCTGTATGTTTTTAACCTTCTTCTTATGTATCTTTATAAAAGGGAAAGAAGTAACGACCTCTTTTGTTTTAGATTGCTCTCAACTACCTTGGCTTGGGAAAAGTTGGACAATTAGCCCAGTGTACTAGGTAATGAAGAACAGAGGAATATTTGAGTGAAGATGCATTTCTCTATCCCTTCCACTTTTTATTTCAAAATATGTATCTTTGGAAAAAGACTTTGGAATAAGTTTATTTTGAAATGAAATAGTAACTCTGCTCCAAACTCTGAAACAAGTTTTTCTGGGAAAAGTTGAGTTTCTAAAGAACATCAAAATTAAAAAGTTCAATAAAAATAAAAAGACTTACTGGCACATACAGGATTATCCACTGAAAAACTGCACTGATGAAAAATTAAGCTTCTTTTGGCTCTTTTTCTGTATAGTGCATAATGATCTATGTACATTACCCCTTCCTTAACACAATAGAATTTGAAAGTCTGCAAATTCCTCAAATGTTAAGAACCATAGGAATATACAGCCTTAGATTTCCATTAGTGGAAGTGCTGCATGTTTTCTGTTTTTAGTTAAAAGATTTCCTATCCATATTCCAAAAGAGAACTAATCTTATTTATACAGCTCTGGATAACTGGAAAAGTACAATGAAGGCTTTTATTTTCTTTCTATGAGGCATCTAATGGTTATTACTGGAGGCTCGATACTAATATTTTAGCTACTATGTTGAAATGGGAAATATTTTACTTTCTTCGTGCCAAGTTTTTATGCATAGAAATTCAACTACATTTCCTAGTCTCCAGACTTTGCTGTAGCCAATCCCATTTAATGTTTCCTTTAAGCAGCAGCTAACATTTATACATAACCACAAATTTCCTTTTGTGCGAGTCAGTTCAGCCAATGTTGAAGCTAATCCTTCGATTTAAAGTGCTTATGAGCAAAGAAAAGTATGTAGCATTGTTTAACAGAAGGCTCTGGGAATGAACACTAGGTATGGAAACACACAAGCCAAGAAGGCCACGTCAAAAGAACGTTTGAAATGGCAGTTATCAAAGGAGAAATCTTTTTCTGCTAAACCTTGGATAGAAGGAGAAGAGGAAGGTTGGCAATAAATATGGTTATGTACATCTCTCTCACCTACTCCTACTCTGTAAAATCCCCTCTATACTGTGTAGCATACCATATCTTCCACAAATTGCTATGATAGCTGCTTTCTGTGAAATTTTTCCAGGTTTCTATTTATTTCCAAACCATATCAATTGCCATTATTTTCAGTGTATCAACAAACCTAGATTTGGAACTGAAATATAAGTGGAAATCACCATGCCTCACTTCAGACATCTAAAGATTAAACATCCAAATGAGTCTAATCACCCACAAAATCATGGGGAAAGAGCCTGTTGCTTTCAGAGGATGAGACACCTGATCCCAATGTACTTCAGTCTCAGGTAAGATGAGTTATCATTTGAGCTAGTTTCTCTTGGCTGCCTGTGACAGGAAATGGGCAACCAGTCTGGAGTTTGCCGTCTGAGTTTGAGATGCATAAATTGTCACAGAAAAACCCTCCAAATTTCTTTTCTTTGACCAAACATACAGAGACTTCTGTTAAAATAACTAGATGCTTTAAAAAAAAAAATATTAAAAGCATAATTCATAGTTAACAGTATTTCTAAATGTTTCTTGTATGGGGAACAGCAGCTGTATTCACGCATTAGTACCAGTAAATACTGGCTTAATGTGGCTTTTGCTATTTGAAAAAACAGTAAGAGATATGTAGAATTACTGTTTTCTTAACATACCAAAATAGAGAATTCTTGCTAATAAAATGTATTTTTACCATCTCAAACTTCAGATTATACCCTCAGCTTGCAAATCAGAAAAAGAAAAGCTTTCTTGTGATGGTTTGAATTTTTATACAGTCATCACAGATCCACAACTTCAGTTCAGATGCAGTTATTAAATCGTTTAACCTATTCTCCTATGTAGAAAAACATTCAGAAGCTTGTTCTCCTTTATGTAGCTTGCTGCTATGGCTAACCACTCTCTTGTGAGCCTAACTTCTCATTTAAGATTACAGAGCTTTTACAGCAGCATTAGTTCTTAGTTTTTTTCCACTACTAGATTAGAGTCATTTAGTACTTTTTATTCTATCCCTGTGCAAGCAATTATAAGCCACAATCAAGCTTTTCAAGTTACTCACAGTAAGATTTCTTTTGTCCTTTGAATTATTTTTCTGAAGAGCATTTACCAAGTACTTTAAATTATGTACACATGCATGTAAATACTATTCAGGAGTACATGGTGACCTTTCAATGAGGTACCGATAGTAGCATTACAAACATTATCTGCTTATAACGTTGAAGGCTACCGCCAAATGTTAATGAGGTTACTACTGCTGTATGAGGGATGCCAATGCCAGACTAGTTAGTACAGATAGCACAGTTATCAGAGATCCTGCATAGGACCAACGTTTTCCTCTTACAGGAGACCCCTCTGATCTAGGACAGATCACTTCAACTTCTTAACATCAGATATATCTAATTCAAGAGTAAGCCCCATGGAATCATGTAGGGAATACTGTGTGCAAAAAATACGCTGTTTTGAAGATTAGCAGCCATTATGTGGCCTCCCAGTCTGGCTCAGAAAAGCTGTGCACTGGAGCATAGAGGCTTTCTACTTCCATTCCAGAGCTGGAAATACAAATGGCATTTAGTATTTAGATTGCTTTTTTCACTACCTGCTTTTCCACATCCAGAGTTTCCCATTAATTAATATGCTTATTCTAACTTCCATTTTCTCCTGTCTGTAACAAATATAATAAAAAAGTAAATGCAATTGATGATCACCACCACAAAATGTATCAAGAAACTCTTCTGCAATTCCTTACACATTACAGTTCTTTCAAGAGGAAGAACTACCAGAGGATTCTCTCTGCTTTCTCAGCTTCTACTGAAGTATAACAATCTTAGGGGGTCTTAACTGCTGATAGAACAATGATAGAATAAGTGAATCATGAAGAAGTACTGTATAATCAAGATGCGATAATCGCAATATAGTTGTTTAATCAACAGATATCATGATGTTGTAATCACGATATAATCAAGAGAATCAAGCAAGGCAGACAATGATCACAAAGAGAATAAGCGGAAGAGCTTACCCTTCGGCTGAGCTCACCAGAAGACACCAAGAGAGGGGATCTCCAGAAGAGATCCTTCCCCTCTGGTAGCCAGCTCTTAAATAGGTCCAGGAAGGAAGGAATTGCCTTCACCTGTGCTCCTCTGGCTGGCTCATGGCTCACCTCAGGTGATTAATCAGAGGTTCAGGCCGTGACTCAGCAGTTCCCATACAAGTACATACTTGTTAATATGCTGCATAACTGAGAGTGTCAGCCCTGGTATATTTTAAATGTCTAATGAAAGCTTCTGTTCAAACCATCATAAGTTAAGAAGCTTAAGTTCAGTAAAGAAGGAAATTATAAACTGAACATGGTTAATTTTTGCATTTGGAAAATGCCAGTCAATAAATCCAGACCACCTCCACAATACACATAGAATTCACCATAGTCAACGTATACTTGGTCCTCTCATCGGCTTTCAAGCCTATGATCAACTATGCTGAAGTGTCTAATGAGTTTTTTAAACACTAAATATTCGTATTGCAATATAAACATTGCAAAATCATCTAGTAGAAGCCCAAAGTCCATGAAAAATACATTTAGCAGAGCAATTCTGTAGCAGTCTCTTGACACTGGAGGCGAAAGACTGCATGTATGGATTTATGAGCCGGTAACTGAATTACCAGGAGAATTAATTTCAAAACACATGCTTCTTTCAGATACTTCCTCAATGACAGCAGTGACTTCTGTGCACATGGAGTCTGCATCATTTTTCTCATTGAGAGGTACACAGGAAATAGCCACTTCCAAATTATGAAGAAGTAAAAAGGAAACTACTCAGAAACGAGACAGTATCAAATGAAGATGCTTGGTGGAGGAAAAGGGGTCAGATCTTTCACAGGCAGATCAACAGCATTAGCACAAGTTACCACTTTAATCCTTTGCCATAGGAAGCCATGAACAACTGAGTTTGTTTGCCTGAATCAACATTTGGAGCAGTTCAGAATGTTTTCTGTTGGAAGGGAAAACCACTCTAAGGTCAGTTAAAACAACCTTCTCTTTGACTCCACAAAGGGAGGGGACAGCATTTCACTTCAGATGAAATCCTTCTCTCTCGATTTTATGTTATATAAAGATAAGGTCACTTAAGCTATGTTACACCAAATTCTTCCAGGCATGATGAACTGTGGATAACTTCAGTTTTGAAAAAGCAGAACCTGACTCCATGGACTGATTCACATGGGATTTCTCTCAAGGCGGTAGAAGCAGAACCACTTTTAGTCAGGAACAGCACAGTAGCTTTCTATCTTGAAATAGCATGAGTTATTTTGATATCTGGATATAAACATTTCTGAGAAATTTTATCCCATACCCTAATTAAATCTGAATTATTTTTATTTCATAAATCACAAGTATGATGAAAGCTGGAAATTTCCAGAAAGTCTCTTCCCTCATTTGCTATTCTTAGCAATGTCACCATTTCATACTCTCTTAATACTTTCCAATAAGGAGACTAAAAAAGAACTATACAGCAAAGCAGCTTTATTTCTGCCCTTGGCTAAAGTTTCTGAACATTTTAAAGATGCAAGCCAACAGAGACGCACTCTCAGCTTGCAGTCGTAGAGACAGCCTGCCTGAAGACAAGCACCAATGCACTGCAAACTCATTCAAGGCTGCACAAACATTTATCATCTTAGCAATACGAGCTTTAACACTAACTACCTTCAATAATTTCCTTTACCATAGGGGCTTTTTTTCCCCACTAAGTAAAGTACAGCTGTCTTGGAAAAAAAATTGCTGAGCTAGTGAAAAGTAATTCTCAGTGCCTTCAACCAATTAATCTTCTTCATAAACCTGAAGTCAAAGATGCTCTTTATTTTTATTGTGCATTTGCTCAGCTCTGACAGCAGTAAGGTTGTTGGACATCAGTTACTTGGCAATTTTACCACCCAAGGTACCATTTATCGGTATATTAAATACACTTTTAACTTTTATAACTATTTATTTTCATCTGTAAAGTTTCCATTCTCTTACTCAGAAGGATGAGGAGTTCCAACTTGAAAAGCACACTCAGCAATGTTTTTTAGGAAGATGGGTAACCAAGGTTTGATCCAACTCATCCAGTTACAGGTTGTTTCCAAAATGTATGTACCTAAATGTGGTAAGACCAGTATCATTAGACACTGAAATACACCACTGGAAAGACCAGGATGCAGACTGAAGCTGTCCTTGCTCCAAACCTTTAGGTAATGCAATGTTATGACCTCATAAAAAAGAACCGTAGGGGCTGCTGTATCACAGTAAAGGTGGGATTCATCAATGACTGCATAGGTAGGATAGACCCTTCCTTCCAACACCCATATAGGGTCTTGAGGTGAATGACAAAACACTCCTCTCTTGCAACATGTCCAAGATTTCACTAAAAAGAGATCACAAAAACCTCCTGATTGCACTTACTAAGAATAAAACCCAACAGTAATGAAGATCAAGACTCACAGCACAAGTTTTTAGTGGAATCAAGCAAATTGCTTTTAATTCAGGATAGCCTGCAGTCAGCCAACTTTCATTTGACCCTATCAGTTTCCATGTTAGGTTACTCAGTAATTACACATATTTGTACGCATTGTACATTTGTACATTTTGTATACATATCAAAATTACTGGCAATGCTAGATAGGTTTGATAGTGCCGTATTTTAAAATAAGTCATACTGGCAAAACATTTCAGTATCAGTGTTAGGAAACTCACTCTGGAATGAATACCTTACTCATTAAATAGTTCATATTATTCCTCAAATGAGATCGTACCTGTAATCCTACTGTCCAGTCCAAACTGTAGCAAGTGAAATTACATTCTGCTTATCAAAGCTCCAGCTCCCCACCCTCCTCCAAGATCTACAGATAATTTTTATCCTTGGCAGCACTTAAAATGTTAGGTGCTGCTCCACACTGGAGGCTCCTGTCTGTCAGTGTGAAGAGAAGCCATTACAATCCATCTCTGGAGCTTACTCAAATGTTTTTGGAGTTTGCTTTTAAAGTATGTTATTTATTTACCATTTACTTATTGCTTGCTGTGGAAAACACTGCAAAAATGCAGTTGTAATATAGTGAGAGATGATGGCAGGGAAATTCTTTCCCAACATTGAGAGTAACTGGTAAAATCAACTTAAATATTCAAATGTTGGAAATAGACTTTTTTTCACTATAATCAGAGTAATCAGAGGTGTTCCCTCCCCTCTCCCCCCCCCCATTTATTACTCAAGACATTTGCATCAGTGTAAACGTTAACATGAAATCTTAATATTCCCTGGATCCCCAACAAATTTCCAATGCATTCATCAATAGTCAGTATCAGAAAATAATACATGCTGCAGACGAGCCACTTGGTGTAAAGATTTTACCTAACATTGCTTATTCAAAGTAAATTAGGCCTAAGATGTAGTTTTTGGTGTAATGAGACTCAGTGAATGCAAGAAAAATACATCTGATGGACGTATAACAAGAATGGGACACTCATGTTTTATTGCCTCTAAATATTACTTGCAAAGCACGAGGACTTGAATTATCAGGATTTTATTTGTTACAAATTATCACAACCACAACTGAAATAGAGCAGAAAGCATTGAGTAAACAGAACTGTAAGATACAAGATTAATCAAAGTGTAAAAGCCTCATTCAGGACTACTACTAGAAAACCAGTGATTGCATACCAGAGAAAACAATTCTATGCAAACACCAAGTGAAAGAGAATAAGCAGCATAATACAACTGACAGGAATTAAAATACCATGTTATACAAGTTTCTGAAGGAAACTGGATTATCACTACTACTCATGAGTTTTGTTTGGTGTTTTGTGTTTAGCTAATACATAAAGTTCCAGAAGAAACACTGATCCTCCATTTAATTTATCCATGTTGTTCATATATCAGGCAATCTATTTCCAAAAGCATATTTAAAGTCTAGTCATGAGAATTCACACACGCTTCAAGTTGCTGCGTAAGGCCAAGAGTCACTAAAGGAATGTGAAGTTGCATTATTGCTTTGTAACAGGAACTTAAATGAAAATTCTTTATTGAGCTCCAAGTAGAACATTTTAAGTCACTAAACAAATAAGGGTTCATATATACAATTATTTTAAAAAGTATATAACATTATACACTTTAAGGCTTTAATACAAGAAATACAGAAACAGTTTTCATACTCCAAAGCCTGTCTCATTGTTGCCTAGGCACATGGACAAGTACAATGTTCTAAGCAGTCAGTAGTTAACATGGCAGAAGTTCCTGAAAAAGAGAAAAGCAGAATTTATTTGTACACAGCCTGAGAGTAGTAACTACTAGTTTTCTGAAGACTGTCAGATTACAAGCAGAAGGATCAGGCAATAATGTGTACAATAAATACACACAGACTTAGGGAAACCACTGCAAAGACTGCTGTCATTGAATTCAGTGCAAGTGTGATAATAGGTTCAATAAAGGCAAATAATTGTGTCACTATAATCGTATTATTTGACCAATAACAAAGCAACTGACCTGTGCAAGAACATAAAATCCTACTAGAATGAATCAAGCAACATTTATTCGTTCATTTAGTTTTGCCTTAAGAAAAGAAAGGCTGCCTTTTCTCCCCCTCACTTTGACTTAGGCCCCTTTTTAGATTACATTTCTCTTTGTTCAAAACTTAACAGATTTCATTTCATGGATTAGTCCAAAATTAGTCCAAAAAAAGAAAAAAAAATGCAACAGCTCAATATAATACTAGTGCATGTTATCTCAGAAAGTGTCAAGAAAAATTTCATACCACAAGTTTGCAGTTTTTACAAATATGCAGAATTTTAGTTTTAAGTGATGTAAACAAATTTTCATAGGAGAAATAAAATATATCAAAGTGAAGCATGAAAGAAGGAAGACTTACTGTATTTACCATTCTAACTACCATTCTGCCCTACATATGTATACTTTTTTTCTTTAAAGAATTTTTGAAATTCTCTTCTCATTAGTAGAGCAAATAAAAAAGGACTGAAATGGTCAGCTTTCCTGTCAAGGTGGGACATGTATACCAAATGGGAGCACCACATGGCTGAGAATTATTACATCTCCTGTCAGATGCAGATATGGCACAAGACCAAGGCTGATATTTCTGACTACAGAATGAGTGTGTGCCTTTCCTCATGAGATTAGTTTACAGATGCGACCGGCAATATCCAATCATGTGCCATCACATTACACAATGGTGGCTGCAAATCTCCTCTGAGTGTTTTCACAGGGACACCTGATTATTATTTTTCCCTCCAAACAGAACGAAGAAAATTAAGGTTTATAGAACTTGAGGACTGTATAGCAGAGAAACTGAACACGTTCATCCTTCATACTAACAAAGGATAACATCAAAAAATACAACTTGCATAAGCATTCCAGAAGGTTGAATTCACTTCTGATTCACTGGTTCACTTACTCACCAAGCCCAACCACTAGCCATTTTAGCTTTAAGCCATACAGTTTCATTGTATATGCAAATGAATACTTAATGATTTACATGAAACATCATTATCTTTCAGCAGATAAAGAGGGGCTAAGAATGAAGGGGACAGATCTTCAGCAGGATCTGCTGTAATACAATAAAGATAAATGGTTTCAAACTAAAAGAGGGGAGATTTAGATTGGATGTAAGGAAGAAGGTCTTTTACAATAAGGGTAGTGAAGCACTGTAACAGATTGCCCAGAAATGTGGTGGATGCTCCATCCATGGAGAAACTCAAAGTCAAGCTGGACAGGGCTACAAGCAACCTTATCTACCTGTAGGTATCCCTGTTCACTACAGGGGAATTGGACTAGATAACCTTCAAGGGTCCCTTCGAACTCAAACGACTTCATGATTATATGATGTTGAAACGTGTCAATAGAGATTTAAACATTTTTACTGTGTGTTTTTTAAAAAGATGCTCCGCTTTGCTGCTTCTAGCAGCTACTTTTTCTCTCAGTTATAGAATCTTTGCTCTTCGAACCCATTCAGCAGAAATCTTCTCCAAGCTTTCCTAACCTTTATAAGGTCCTCTACTTTAAATCTTCACAGTAATCTCAAAATTGTTCTAAAAGCATATTTGTATGTACGAAAAAATCCTTTAGCTTGTGACAGTTGCCTCCTAAATATACTATGCAATACAATGTATAAAATATTTTAAGTATGGAGCTCTAAGTCATGTCCTCTACAGGCAATGAGTGCATGGGGTTAGCAGTAAGAATAAATGGTCCAACTAGGAAGCAAAGAGAGTATCTGTGCAGAATAGTTCAATTATTTGTTACTTTATGTCCTGGATTTATCAGAAACAGCACAGCTAGCTATTCTATAGCTAATGTTTCTCAGTGACTTGCTCTCCATTTGTGCCAAAATTCACTTTGCTTCTTGTGCAGAAATGCTCACCTTTAAATCTTTTTACAAAATGCTTTATTCAGCTTTATAAAACCACTTTAGACAAGCCTGCTGACCAGATCAGGATTTTAAGTTCCCATTTGAACGTCAGTAGCATAAAATTACATTCACTTTCACTCACTTTCTCCTTTGATGAAGTTCTTAATTAGCTGAAATGCTATCAAAGGTAAATATACCTTTCATTTCCCAGTCTCAGATACATTTACACAATAAGCAAACAGACAGAGGACAGTGTCTGTCTGCACACCAGTACAGTTTAAGATCCTGTTTAATGACAATTTAAAATCATGCCTTTTCCCAGAGGAATTGAAAATGGCCAGTGATTTTGATTGTATTCTATTTCAGTACCTTTAACCATTATGTAATTAATTATGTATAAAAAATTAAGGACCTGATCAGAAGCTCCATTATTTATCTAATAACTTCAGAGATGAGTGAAGGTACCTACCAAAGCATCAGAAGATTAAGGTTTTTGTTTTTGTCTTGGCTGTCCAAGGAGCTGAGTTTCCTGACAAGAGAAAAAAAACATTTTACTAAATCTGAAATAATTTCAAGTAAAAAATAAAGAAAACAATATAAATTGAACTATAATAGAAACTTAATGATTAACAAAGCTTCAGATAACATTTGCAATGTTTAAGTTACTAGAATTTATGGAAAAATAATATATTACAAACTACTGGTTATGAGGTTTTACAGTTGTTTAATAGGGAATAGTTTGTCCACATTTAACTATCTAAGCTAAGGATTTTAGATTACTAACACAAATTAAACGTTTTAAAATGAGAATTTAGGTGTTCTTGAAACCTTTCCTACATTCTAAAATGAAACTTTCTAAGTTGTAGTCTCCCTGTTTTTATTGGTTAAACTAAAATAAATTAGTGAGATTAAAATCTTATTGGATTTATTTACCTTTGCAAATGAAGACCGTTTTAAGGGTTACACATCCTCTGCCTCTGACGAAAGCGACCTCAATTAGTCAAGTCAGAAAGTCTTTAAAAGCTTTGTGTTTATTGCTTCCAGCACGGAGCGAGGTGGTCATTAACGTACCAAAATTCTCATAAAAATTCCAAAGTTGCACTAGTGAAAAAACGCTCAACAAGGTGAAAACTAGTCACATCGTTTTCAGAAAATTCATTAGCTATTTTAACCCATTTTTTACAAAAATATTTTGATCTAATGTGGCACTCAAGCAGATCCATACCATTTGGATACTTTAAACAGCATTTATATCTACTGTGAGTATATGAAGGTACATTTAGGTTTATACCTTGTTTTAAAAAAAAAGTTGTGCCATGTTTAATATAAGCCTTTTATGCTGATTGCTGTTAAATGGATTTCTCCCTGTTTACTACTATTTATGAAGTTTTATTATAAGATAGAGCATAAAATTAATCTCACACACACTGATTTTCTTTCAAAAGTTTATTTAGTATCAAGCAAGGGTAAAACTTTGCTTAACACTACAGAACATTTCAAGACTTGAGTTACAAAATACCACATTATTTGCATTTGTAATTTGCTTCCCTTTTTACGCATGTTTGCAAAGAGAAAAAAACTAGCAAATGGCCGAAAATAAAAACTAAAAACTAAGTTGTTGAAAACCTTTAAAATAAAAGGTTACGCTTATGTTAAAAGAACAGACTAACATATTTAGTAAACCTAGTTTAACACTAGTTAATCAAAGGTTATTTTTTTGATCACCTATTTTTCAAATACAGTTTGGAAATAACAAAGTTCCTTGTTTTACATATCTTTCTGTCCAGGTTGTTCTTTCAACAAAATATTTTAAGCTCAGTCCATCCATTCAGATTTTTAAGCGCTTTGATTTAATAAAAAGGGATTGTTCATAGAAAAAATTACTTTGAACAGTATACAGGACTGGTGGAGATTGGATATTTCACAACATCAGACAGTACAATCAGTATCTGGCATATGGCTGGTCTCTGTAGACTCCTTTTGTCGTCCTTGCCGAAGGTGCCTTGTGTCTTGAGTTGGTCCATTCTTCTTGTCCTACAAGAGGAGAAAACACAGTTAGACCTCTTTCAGTATTTTCCAATGCTGTACTTTTTTCTTAATTGTGAATTCAACGGAAATGCTATTTACTGAAACCAAGGTATACAAATGGAAGTTTAACACCTGGTCAAAAAAAAAAGTGGATGGAACAGATCTGAATGAGCTAGCTTAGTCTTTCAGCCAACAACAGCACACAGTGTGACAAAACTTAAGGTGAAAAGATCCAAGATTCTGGCATTCAGCTAAGCCTCCATAGTGCAAAGGTAAAAAATGCCAGGTACATTAACAGACTAATAATTACACTAGAATGAAATAACTGAAGAATATGAGTTATATGTAAGTAACTCAGAAATAAATTTATTTTGATCAATACGAATTTAGGCTTAATTCATATATGCAATCTAATAGTGAAAAGCCACAACTTCACTGCAAACACTTGTGGCTTTTAAAAATCTTGAGACAACTGACTTCATTGAACACTCACTTCCTCTAACTGGCAAGGAATATGATGGTAGGTTATAAATTTAAGGAGCAAGATACATCACATGTTGGAATTCTGACAGCAAAATAACTTTGTCAAAAATGTGTGCTATAGTTAATGCTTCATATTTTCATATGCCATTTTCATGGTCATAGATATTAAGAAAAAATAGCAACACATCTTATTAAATGAAAATCAGAAGGCAATGTCAGGCATTCATAACAAGAGGAAGATTCAGGACCAAGTGCAGAGTTTAACAAAACATGACTTAGGTATGCTCTAAAATGTAAGCACAAGTCAGAGTACCACATAATCCCCGAAAAAAAGAAATCCCAAAAGCAACCATACACCTTCTAGACCTGTATTCTGAGAACTGCTCTGCACTAAGCATAAAGGTGTACACTTGAATCCAGTGCTATCCAGAAACTAAATGTGAAATCTAAATGGCTAGATACAGTAATCTGAAATGTTCAAGTCAATAGAACAAAAATATTACAGTCAACAAACAAAGAACCCACTGTACTTCTTTGAATGATAAAACAACTTCCTCTGATGGCAGATATCTGCCTCAGCTGACACAATTAGGAAATCAATAATTTCAAGAGTACAATTTCATCATCTCTTCATAATAGTCTAATTCCAGCTGTTTTATTGAAAAACAAAAAAAGGGGAGGTTACCTGCAGTGCCTAGGCTACATATCACACTGAGGTGGGAACATTTGGACTAATAAGTAAAAGATGCAAGTTCAAATTTCACTGTAAGGCTAGAAGAATTAAAATTTACTTTACCATCTGGTAACAGAGTAATATGCATGAAAAGCAACCTCTGGGGCTTATTCATTACAGTGAAAACAAGGATCGTATTAAGCAAAAGAACACTGGCCACACAGCAAAGGCAGCTGCCAAAGGTATAAGAAATTAAAAACTATTCTAGCTTTTAAGCACTGCTGTAAAGAACAGTTTACATGTAAAAGGCAGTGTTATTTAGTAGTAAGCACAGGTTGAGAGGACTTAACTGTATTTTTGCATTCTTGAAATACTCTTAGAAATATCATACTTACTTTGGCAAAGAATTTACTTTAATGAAAAAATAAAGATTTTACTTACATATATCTATCTATCAATACCAAATGAAAGTGATGTGGGATAAAGAAATTTCAAATTGGTACCTCTTTTGATGAACTGATTTTTCTCTTAAGCAAAAAGAACTAGATTAATCAGGTGACATTGTAGAAACTATCATTAGGTATATTTATAGAATCGTAGAATGGTTTGGATTGCAAGGGATCTTTACGATTAGCTAGTTCCAACCCCCCTGCTATAGGCAGGGACATCTCTCTTTAGACCAGCTTTATCAAGACAAGGATCTTGGTTGAGGTAATTTTTGTTTCCACAGGAAATGTTTTAAAATATAATTAAAGAAATACTCACGAAATTCTTTTAAGTTCTAAAATCCTGTGACATGCAAGACTCAGAATCACAACTCTCATACTGTGCACTAGCAATCCTCAAATGTATGATATTTGAATGATCTAGATTTTAATTTCTCTGATCTCTAGCCAGAGATTTAATATTTATCCCTTAAGCAAAGGTGCCTTTTAACATGCTTTATGCCTCTAATCCATAACAGATTCCTTTAATTAAACCTGTCACTACCACACTTCTACCTCAAAAAATGTGATCTTTACTACTGGCATATGGTTTTTGCTTCATTACACATTGTTTTGTCTCTGGATGAGTAACTCCCTGCCCTCATGTCTATTAGCCACCTAAAGTACTTCCACAACCTTTACCTAATGACTCTGCTTGATTTCACAGGACTGATGCACGACAATGAAATAATGCAAAAAGAGCATAAAAGTTTTAAATGCATTTGGTTCCGCTCTGTGTCAGAGAAGTTCAGCATATTCTTTGCTGGTACTGAGTTCACCACCAGATATGCCGTACTAGAAACATTTACTTTCAGCAGCAAACATCTGCTGAACGAAGGACAAACAAGGCCTTTTTTTTAGTTTAAATCTCACTGAATGAGACATGAAAATGATTATATATTTGCATTTGCAAATATATTTGCAGCACAATTTAGACTGTTCTCTTTTAGTTTGTTTCTTTGATTTCAGATTCACATGAGTACACTAGCTAATAGACCACAGAAGCTTCCTGCAGTGTTCACATGTCCACATGTGGACAGTACAGGAATTACTAGCAGCTGTTAGCCACTGCAGAACTGAAGTCTGCCTTACGGAAATTCTGCATCAGACATCTTTACTACTGTAGTCACTCAGCTCAAAGCTACTCACCATATGATTCATATGTTTCATCACTCAGCCCATGGCCGTAGTCATAGTAATCAGCTCCACTGTACAGCAGGGAAGCAGGAAGGAAAATAAGAAATAAAGCAGTTAGATTTTTTTAAGAAACAGTGCTTACCATTACACTTTCTGACTTCAAAAAGGAGAATCTAGAATGTAGATGTGTCCCAAGCTAAAGAAACTAAGTATTCAAGTGACAATGCAGCTAAAAGGTTCTCACTGTTCACTAATGAGAAGGAAAACCAAAACACATTTACATTTGTTTAGGTTGATTTTGTCCATCACTGAGACCCTAGCCCACAGTGCAAAATGTTACATGAGAATTTTACATTTATCATTACACCTACAGATGGGAAAGTTGAAAAACTTAACAGTGCCAAAGATTATCAGGTAATGTTCTGGAACTAATTCCTTTGCTATCATTGTCTACTACTACCTAGTGGTTTGAATCTTTGAATTCAAAGAAAGAAAAACAAAGGCCAATAAAGGATAAGTGAGGGTTATACATCTCCTACATGTTTGCAGAGTTCAGCATCTTCAAAACGAGACAGATGTGCACAAATGCAAAGGCTATCACTTGAACAAATAGAAAAGAAATAATAATCAGAATTTCAAAGCTTAAAGAAGGACTCTGCAGTCATTAGTATTCAAAAATTTGTATGAATACTATAACGATGGACTAAAACAGTCTTCCATTTCATGATGACATTTTCTATTCACAGTAAGATCACTGAATGGAACCTAGAGAACAAGCACGACTAAAAGTGATATTTCCATCATCCTTTCATATTTTGTATAATTGTAGCTATGTATAGGTTGTTATATACAGGACATTAAAAATAAATGTCTCATTTTCTTTTCTTTTCTTTCTAACCACAGGCAGAGCACAAAGATGATAATTGGAAAATATATACTCCACAAGCTGATGTCACCAGATCTTTACCTGCTTGGTAAAGAAATCCTTGTGAAATATGATCACTAACAAGAAATTGCAAATACTGACAAAGCATTTCCAAAATTAGATGGATTGCTAACAAAATAAAAACCAGAATGAAAAGGCAATTTATAGAGCCCTATCATGAACTTGCAGATAGAACATTATAATACAAATAATTCCTAAGTCACAATCACTTCTAAGCTGAACAAGATCACTTTGGTTTTTGACTAGGAAGTTCTGGATTCCAGAAAATAATCTAAACCAAATACAATAAAGCCCTGATGTGTGCAAATACGTATCTGAAAACTGTAGCTGAGTGCTTTTAAATTGTGAATGTAAAACTTCCTGAACAAAAGCGTTAACGGTGTTAACAGTGCACTATGAAAACCCACACAATATATCTGTACCCAACCGAAATATTGTATGTGTTTGTCAGCCCGTGTGATATACAACACAGAAATAAGGTCAAAGTTTGAAGCCTAACATATAACATAATCTTTTCCTGCAGCAGCCAGTGATAGAACAGTCTTTATTCTGACAACCAACCTGAAATTGACATGCACTATCCCTCCACACAGTACGTGATTATTTATTTTAAAACTGTCAAGCTTAGAGGCCTGTAGCAGCTGAGCCCTATTCCCGTATCTGTCAATCCTGTCAGAATGACTTCTGCAGGGTTTCATTTCATAGACTTAAATATCTATTAAACAAAAAGTGACTCATTTTATATTATGTAAACTGCAAAACAAACAAACATCTGAAAATCTTCTGCTTGCACTAAAAGGATATCATGACTTATCCATATTAATAGTCCGATCCTTCAAAATTAATAATCTACATAAAAATAGAAATAATAATAGGAAGGAGAAATTGCCCAGTGAAATGCAATACTTCTTCCTTCAATTTTTCCCTCTTAGTGAGGAAAACCAGCTTTTTTTTTTTTTTCCTTAAAAAAAGAAAAATCTCTGTTTTACACATGGATATCAAAATTAATTTTGGAACTGATGGAAGGCAGAGCGTTTTCAGAAAACAACTGAGGAAAACTTCCAAGCAGAAAAGGTGTTTTGTTTTAAGAGTAGCTTCATAAATGTCACCTTTGTCCTACAGAATCACACACAACAACAATGTAAAAAGAACAAGAAAGGATCTTTTTAGCTAGAGGTCCTACATGACAAACCCTGACTGGTAGAATCGTATCTGAGCAGAACTTTTCCATAAGGACAAGCCTCTTTCTATCCCCCCCTCAGATCTTCATGCACAGCTGCCACTGATATCAAAATCCATCTGTCAACAGCAAACAGGAATATGCATGTCCTAAGTATTACTGCCAAGACAACGATCATCTTAGCGAAGCTTCTCATCTCCACAACTGTCTTGAACATTAAGTTGAGTATATGTTCTTAATGCTTTTGTGGATCATTAAAATAGATTCTGTAACCTAGTTTACAGAAGGGTAGCATGAAACCAGGACATCAAGAGAAGATTGAAGTCCTTTCTCAGATCTTATAGATATATTTTTTATTTACTGCACAGTTATAACATTTCTTGGTGGATGTTTCTTTGGCTCGTGTTCTCAGCCTGCATCTCAACTTGTATCTAATACAGAAAGCAGTTGAGACCTATTCGTGCATTTTTATAAAATACAAGAAAATGATGCAATCACTCTTAAACTACATCCCATTTTAATCTCATAATACAAATAGCAAATCTATTTCCTATAATCCAAAAAGATGACCACAGTGCCCTCTCAAGGATTCTCTTAGCTATCACTGTTTAGAAATTATTTTTTACGGCAAGAATTGTAATATTTTTTCTTGTGTTGAAGAACAGTGAAATGCCTTCATAAACATCTGCATTTTGAAGCTACCCACCAGGCACAAAAATGGCTCTATGTATTTCTAGCAGAACTGTTTTTCCTTAAAGCAAACAGTTTTACCACATGGAATGTATGGTTACTGGTATCCATAAACTCATTCAAGTTGTTTACCCCTGGACTCCACTCTCATCATATTATCTCAAAAAGGAAAACACAAAGGACAAGCAGCAGCAGTGACTACAGTGCACAATGCAAGTGAGATGACTTCTCAGGAATGGCAGTAGTAGGAACCTATAGTGCTACAGTGAAACCAGACTACAGTAACAATCCATTCCATGGATTCTATGGGAAAGACAAAATAAAATGTCAACATCAAACCAAAAAGCACCAGCAGAGAAACCAACAAGTAGAGCTACTGGCATTTTGGTTTACCATGAGAATTAGAACCAAATCCCAGCCAATCCCCACATCACATTTCTCTGGCTTGCAAAGCAGTCTAAGGATGGGAGAACAAGACTGCTATCAAAGGACACAAAACTGGAAGCCCTGAACAATCCAGATGTGTACCAATGTGTTTCAACAGCTAAACAAGGATAGAAATTTGAACCAACATGAACATTAACGCTGAAGAATGTGTTTTCTTCCCCACATTTCCAAACAGACAAGAACTCTCAGCACAGTGGGAACAATGGGGATAACGAAGATCTGAATGGCATCAGACTTTGTAGAGCTAAGTAAGGCAGTCCTCTTCACCTTGCATTAAAAAGATGAATCCACTTAACAGCAAATGTTTGTTTGTTGGCCTTCTGTGGGTCTGTGTTGTGTGTTCCAACTGCATTACACATTGTTCTCATTTGATGTGATTATATCACAATAAAATTTAAATTCTGATGGGTGCTAACTGATCGTTTTTCATGGCATCTCGCACCATAATTGTACAACTTCCATCTGCCAGTTATTTTTTCTAAAGCAAAACTCAAGAAGGAAGAGAAAAAAAGTACAAATTTAACATTTTTCTGCAACTGTCTTCCTTTTCTAAGATTTGCCCAATTAAATAGATATTCTCCCACCAATGGAAACAAGTAAAATTTTTCTTCCCTTCCAATAAAAGCAAATACGTCAGGGTAACCTCCAATAGATAAAGCTATAGTTTTCAATTAATGCTCATATGCTTATGTTCTGTAACATAAAAATGTGTCCTGAACTGATAAAGACCTTTCTCATGTCTCTGTCATATGCCTACTATTCACTGGCTTCCAACAAAGTGTGAGCTTTCAGTGAAGTTCCTTCTCCACCTAACATCAGGGAAATCAATCTTATTTATGTATATTTTTGAGTCTTCTGCAAGTCTGAAATTATGATGCCATCTATTTTCTTGCTGTAAACGATGTAGTCTTCGTTCCTTCCCTGTCTTTCAATGGAACTGGTTACTACATATGACAACTTTAAAGTTATTTCCAAGTGAATAATTTGTAAACCCTTCAAGTCCAATCATCCAGCTTTTGTCTCCAAAGATCATATCTCTGGGATCCCTGCTGCTGCATACTGAGGCTTAGCAACTAGGTATTTCTAAATTCATTTAATCTCCCTAAACTTAGTCTTCATTATTGAAGCTTAAGTCATCTTCTTAAGTAAAAGCTTAAGTCACAACTGTGTATTCCAAAATTCATTTTACGCTACTCAATATAAGGTCTTATAGTCTTCATTACTGAAGCTTAAGCTACCTTCTTTTTAGAAACATACTCTAATTAAATTTAAGCACTAAAATTAATGTATTTTTAATTTGTGACTAATTCCAGAAGTAACCATTAACATCTTCATAGCCTTTATGTTCAAAAATATTCACTGTTAATTATTTTTTCTCCTTATCAAGTGTTTCTTACGCAGATCCAATTTTACCTACCCTTTTCTCACACCGTTCCACCTGTATAATCAGTCAAGGAAAGATTTCTAAGTCCCACCAAATACCCTCTTTAATTATACTGTGCCAATTCAACCATACTGTTTTTAAGATTCTGTACAGACACCTAAGTTCAATTAAATCGGTCACATAAAATGAAAAAATTGTCTGGCATCAAGTTCTGTTTTTAGATTTCTCAATTACTCACAATTTTACACTACTTTGCTGTACGTTACTTTACTTCTTTGTACAGCTTTAACACCATTCAAAGATTTTTCCAAGGTCTCTGGATCATTTATTATTATGTGCACTTTGTATGTTTTCAAAAGACTGAGAAACAGTCACAGTAAACTTAAACATAAAAACCAGGACAAACTAAAATTAGGTATCTAAAAATGTTTTCTATTAAGTATTGTTATTACAATTTCAAATTAATTATATTTCTTAAGTAGTGAACTAGTGACATTCACTAATGCCTACATAAGGATTCTGAAAAATTTTCCCCGTTTTTTGGAACATACAATGTGAAATACTTGTGCTATGATTTTTTTTCCCGTATGAAGTTTTCTTCCATCATTACACTGAATTGGCTTAGTTATATTCCTGTGTACTGAGGCTTCAGACCAGTGATTTTTGTAACTTTTTTTTTTAATTGAAACACATGTGCTAGAATCACAGTTAAAAGTGACTGTGCCATTGAGACACTAACATTTTATCTTCTCACACCTTCACAGATGACAGAAAATTATGTATCTAAAGAAGTACCTGAGGAACCAGATATGACAAAGTGTAGAAAGAAATTTCTACCAAAAACTGAGCCTAAAAATTAAACAGGAAACCACATGGCAGAGATTTTCAGTTAAAAGATATATTACCTTGTGTATGATAATGCTTTTGAAGCTTTATTTGTGCAGAACTATAGCCTACAACAAGCTTCTATGTAGCAGGTGCTCATAAGCAACAATAAACAAATTGCAAAGTAGTGGCCATTCTCACTATCCCAACAGTGCTGTGAATTGATTTGATTTATAAGCCAGAGCATGAAATACTAACTGCAACTAGCATTAAAATCCAGAGAATCACATCCTGAAAAGCTACACTAACAGACACTGTTTTGCATATAATGCATATTTATGGATCCTGGAAATGCTTGAATTCTGACAAACTAACTTAATGTAAATTTAAAACACTGAGCATCACAAACAAAATGATAGCAATTAACATGGAAATGCCAACAGCAACACCTAAATAAGCTAGCTTCAAATCCATCTACTCAACTCTTTGCAAAATCCCTCCATTCATAAACAGTAACATTGCCTGCTTTTGTATAACTACTAAGCACAGTTTAAGAATGTAACTGAAAATTTGAGTTCTTCGCTGAAAATGCACAGGACCACATTTCTGCGCCTGGGCTAGAAGTACAACCTCAGAATCAGGTTGCTGAAACTAAGGTGCCACTTCAGTGGCGCTAGAAGAGGGAGTGAGAAATCTGGAGAACTTCGGCCAATCAATTTACCTATATTAATTCAGCATCAGTTGAGCAACACCACTATCTGATCTTATACCTTTATTTCTTTATCTTGATGTAACATCCAGTAATATTTTCTTCATTAACTACCTCAAGCTACTAACAACAAACTTCCTCAAACCTTTCCAACCAGAGTCCTTGCACGGGCTTTGGCAAAAAAAATTGTCTTGAATCAGTCACTCGATTAATGGTGAAGAATAAGGCTTCACTGCATGGCATCTATAACACTGATTTTTTAACACTCTTAGCAATTGCCACATGTACATTTCTTTTCTCAGGCTTTTAGACAAATGATCTGAAGTTGCATCATGCACTGTTCCTTCAACACATTAAGGAATAAGCACACTGAACTGCATTGAAGATGCATTGAAAGGTGGACTGAAGAGAACATGTAAATCCACTCAAAAAGTTCAGATTAGCTTGACAAGATGGCACTGAAGTTTGCAGACAAATTGCTGTTATTTGAATGCACTGCATTTTGGCGTAATTTAAAGTGGAAGTAATTGTTCAATATGCAAGAAAAGTGACTGAGAAACACTGCTTGAGGCAACAGCACAATGGTTGTTGCTGAGAGAAATTTGGAGGATTAAGAAGGAAACACGGAAAGCAGAGAACAGCATAGGAAACCAGAGAAAGCCAGCAATTATTTTAAGTGCTAACCTTTCCCTGTTTTTAATCAGCGTTTAGATTAAATTCTTCTGCAACGGAGTCAAGATCACTCAGACTGAAGATCTAAAGCAACTTTAAAATAATAACAGCTGCAAATTAAACACCAAATGACTACACAACTACAGGAATGACTTACTGTTTTTGGCCTTGAACAGGCACAGGTATACAGTTATATGAACCATTTCTTTTATAGTAGACTGCTCAACTCCACTGTAGTTAAAAATAATGAAAATAGTCATTATCATTATTTTTTTTTTCCTGACGAAAAGTTTTCAATGCTAGCAGAAAAGCCTGAAGAGTTACCAGAAACTTCTGAGTGGCACAAGCAGACAGATGGGGTTCTCTAAATTTTTTTGTGCTACAGTAGCAGCATTATCCATTCTCTTGATAGCAAACTTAAAAGCAAACAGTAAACCTTTAATGCTGCTGGAGAGGTAACAAACCCACCCCCTTTCTCAGCAACCTTATCACATAATCTGAATTTTAGTAACAAACCTCATTCTCTGGCATGTTAACTCTCTGCAGCATCTGTCACTGCTATGAATGGTTGATCATAAGTACCTCTGTAGTCATCTCAATGCTATTAAGCAGATGGCAACGCTAAATCCGAATGATGTAGTACATCTCCCTAGTGGACTTTGTTTCCATACACTACCATTATTCTACAATTCCTCAGCGATAAATCTTATGTATTCTAGAGAACATTTAACAGTGAACTGACAATGCCAATTGATTTATTAGCACCAGTTTCTCTTTGCCCTATTATCGTCTTCGCAAACGCTTGTGCAGCTCATGTATGGAGCCACTAAGGGACAAAAGCACATTTGCTCAATTTGCAACACATTTCAGAGATTTAAAATCAACAGATTTTTTTCTTCACATAAAAAAATCTCAAGATTGATCTACCAGCTAAAAAGTAAGACCCCATTAAATTCTCTGGTTTCTTCCACAACATTCTTCTCTACATTTTTGTACTAAAATTGTTCTAGCACTAATACCAGACCACAAAAATGCCCACTTTCTGCAATAAATCTGAGTTAAAGATAGGAGCTCTTGATGGAGTTGGGAAGTCTCTCAGAGTTGGTTACTTCTCACTGGTGACAGGACGAGAGGAAATGGCCTCAAGTTGCACCAGGGTAAGTTTAGGTTTGATATCAGGAATAATTTTTTTTACAGAAAGGGTTGTTAAGCACTGGAATAGGCTCTTCAGCGAGGCAGTTGAGTCACCATCCCTGGATGTGTTTAAAAACCATTTGGATATGGTGCTCAGGGACATGATTTAGCAGAGGGTTGTTCGAGTTAGGGTAGTACAGTCAGGTTGTGGTTGGATTTGATCTTTAAGGTCTTTTCCAATCAGAGTTATTCTGTGATTCTAAGTCTGTGTTGTGTGAGCACGCACACACACAGTAAGGGGTGCTACCAAATCTACATGCATCGGACATACCCTCAAGTATCTGAACCAAGAGCCCCACAAGGAGATGCCACAGCAGTATCCTGCACTTACAACTCACACTCTACTGTAAGATCCTCAAGTTTTTGACGTAGCTCTTCAATATTTAATTACTATATGTTTTTATATGACAGATTTCCTGAAGGGATTACTGACTGCATAATAGGATATCTGTGCTGCATGACCAACTATCTTCAGCTCTATTTTTGCTGCTTTCTTTAGCATTTCCCTTAAATGATCAGAGCTCCCGGCCAGTTTTCATTGCTCTATAAGTAAAAAGGCTGCTTCAATTGTTTGATTTTTAGAAGTTGAGAAATTTGTGTTAAATTCATTTTAGGTTGTTTAGCTTTTTATGAAAACACTGAACAGTGTTTAACCACCTTACTAGTTTGCCCTAATATAAATTTTGTCTAAGGATCCTCTGCAAAAAATTAGATGTAATTTAGTCACATCTCTTCTGAAAATCAGTTAAGATAACCAGTCAAGCTTAGTACAGCTCCAAGGGATATCTTTTTAAAGTTTCTTTAACCATAACAAATAATTCTGATAAGAAAAAAACACACCCCCGAGCACTACAATTTGGGGCTTTGTCGCATGAACAAACAACTGTGGATAAGGAAATGTTTTAAATGAAAGCAACCTCTACAGGATTACAGGGCATTAAGATGGATCAGAACTTAGAAAGAACTCTGATGTTTCTCTCCTTATTAATGCTGTGACAGGCTTTAACTAAAGCTTCACATTGTGTACAACTTAAATACTTTCTTGTACTTGACAATGTTAAGTAAAACACCACTGAAATTTAAACAAACATGACGTGGTAGCCTCAAATGAGTAATAGGAATGAACTGCGTAAACAAATACAAATTCTGAGCTACACTGCACTTAGAAATACACAATATGCTATTCTTCATATACTACACCATCCTAGTCCATCTCAAATTTGGCCGTTTTTGGAAATTACACTAAACACATTAATCAAAATTAAAAAGAATACTGGGGAGTACTGCTGTCCTGTACTGAATGGCTGAATTTGAAGAACTTATGCTCCTGATGCATACATCTTAAAGATGCAAAGAACAATTTGGAACTATTTCAATCCCAGTGCAAATTTCCATTTTTAACAAAGGAATCACTGAAATAAGGAAAATCTTTAAAAACAAAGTAAGTATTCAAACCATCTCAACTTTATCACACAAGAAAATACATCTGTAAACATTAACCAGTTCTAATGAGGTGCAGGAACAGAATTCCTGCACTGAATAACCACTGCAAATGATTTAATAAACAAAACTCATATTTTCAGTTTATTAGTCATCTCCCAAATTTCCTTGCTAATTTAGAATATCGTTCTTGAGAAATCAGTACCAGAAGATACACTAAAATACTACTACTTTTTCAAAAGATCATTGCTTTGAACATACAAATGGAAATAAGAATACGTTTGTTATTAAATGTGTTTTAAACATGTGAACGCTCTCTATGCATAAACATCTTTTCTATCCATGCATCACAAGTGAGGTAAAATATAAAGAAAAGTTTATGCAATGACAACAATTCTATTTTTCATAATTTCCTTCACAGAAAGAACACTGTAATGTAACTAAATATGATAAAACATCTCTTTGTGGTTAAAAAACATTTTGCAATATGGACTACTATTGATATTCAAATTAAATGCCATTAGTCTAGGTAGCTCAGATGGCTGCCGATAGTTACTATTTCTTGACTGCCAAGACAAACCTAACATTCTTTTCTGCCAAACTAGAAAACATGCAGAGAATGAGCATCCGTACCCCAAGAGAAATTACAAATGAACCATTTTTTGTTTTCTTTTAGCATACTTAACAAAATTATGGGAAAAATAGTATTTTGAAATTAAGTGGAGATCACAGAGCAATCAATTTGTGAAGCATCTCCTTCCATAACAAGTTTAAGCACATCAGAAGAATATATAATATCCACACATACACATATCATTGTTAGGGCTTTATTCATCAATTTCATCTCTTAGGAAAAAAATTGCTAATTTTAGTTCAAAGGAAAAGAAATCCTAGTGAAATCCTTAGCATGAAAAAGAAGCAAATTATAGCAATGTTTTCAGTTTTGGCTCAGTCAAATGACTTGGTAATGAAATCTGATTGCTATGTGCAATAAACCCTGTTACCCAACACTAGAAGCAGTAAAATAGTACAGAATTACCAACATAAAAGTTGAGGACTATTCTGGTAATTTTCTTTTTGGGGAAAAAAAAAAAAAATCTATTACCAGCAGCTGGTCTCTAAATGCCTACAGAGAATTGTATTTTGGAGGTCCTACGCTGTCTTTTTTTAAAAAAATCCATTTTTAGTAGCTTATAACACTATAGGAATCAAGTACCGTATATACAAAGGTAATATTTCCCTTGTGTTAGTTCTCAACAATAATGACATTGGAACATTCCACTAAGATTTTCCACATGAAGTTGATGGGCACAGGGAAGAATTTATAAATACAACAAAATTTAAGTTGGGTGTGTCAACACTAAAGTAAAGCAGATGTCAGTTATAAACAGCTTTGATCTCAATTTTGCTTTAAATTGTTTTGCAGTCTTTCAGACTACACTGAAAAAAGTAGAGTAAACATTATTGAAGCTAAATGCTATTTCTCTGATTCTTTCATTAACACACATCCAGCAGCATCTCCCTTCCCTTCCGTCTCGCTTCCAGTGGGCATGGCTTAAAGCTCTCATTATTCCAAGCAACCAAATTACACTCAGTAAAACATGCACAAGAATCCCCTCTGCTTTTTCAAATGTATCCACTAGAAACAGCTCATACTGGGGATCATCAGTGAAAGTTTGTGTGACATGCTGTTTGCTATTAATTCAAACTGATACCTAATACAAGTAGCTAGTACTTCACAGTTGTTTTTTTTGTCGCACTACTGGAAATCTGAACACCTTATTTTTCTATGTAAGTCATGTAATTTTCAAGTAACTTCTTTAAGCAAAAATCAAAGAAAATAAATCATTTTTAAGATATCACTTCTGTTTCCTTTCAACCGCTCAGTAATTGATTTTCATACTGGTGGTACTAGAGACAAAACACAGCAGGTTATTTCCAATAAGCCTTTTATAATATTTTTGTTGTCTAAAATGAACCTGAAAAAGTCTAAGTAAAATTAACTTTCTAACTGCACAGTATTTCACCTACAGAACTTGAAACTTACCTTTGTGCTTGAGTACTGTAGCTGTTGTCATACGAATCATAGCTTTGCTCGTCATAAGCAGTTCCATAGCCATCATCGTATTCCTGAATGGATATAAAAGAAACGTAAAATATTAACCCCTCAAAATACTTCACAAACAAGACAGTAACTCAGTTCTAAATATGATTGTACTCTCAAAAAACAGACATGACATATGTACACCCTAAAATGGCAAAATCTCGATGTTCTTGATGTTCACACCATACAGAAGTTAAATATGAAAACGGCTGACAACGATTCTGGGCTTTCCTTAAAGGATAAAAAGTGGAAAAATAAAGAATTGCCACAAATTTACTACTAGATAACACAATAAGCTGAACTAAGCTCAGCTACTGATCAGTAAAAATGACATTTCCTTGGTAGTGAACCCTCATAAGGAGAATTAGGAAATCCTATCCAAATATCCCAAAGGCGTCAATGAATATTTAGAAGTATCTTGTCCAGTTTCACCAAGTAAGAAAGCCCCCTGAAAACAAAGGGAGTTAGAGAAATGAAGATCATGTAACGTCATATAAATTATGCTTTCTAAGAAAGTGGGTTATCAACCCTGGCAATGTAAGAATAAAGTATCACAAAAGAATCTCTTTCATAGAGAAAGAAACCTTATAAAGAATCTTTCAGTAATAACTGAAAATAATAAAACCAACTACTTGTGACAATTAGATAAAGATTGTCCAATGCCAGCAGAAAACACCTCCAGTGATCTCAATCTGACAGCCTGCTGGAAGGAAAGTTTTCTATAGCAGAGTCAATGAGATCCTCAAACCAAATAAGAGCTGTGAAATTGCTATCTATGAGGCTTTTTAGAACTTCCCCTGTCATTTGATATTGCTTATATGGAAAACCAAGCAATCAGCCCATTAATACTGCTTCACCACCGACCACTGAAAATTACTGCTTCCCAACAGTGATCAGTAGAAGGATGTCTATCAATATTTGCAGGTAGAGTTGAATAACAGCTGATTCCTATGTCTGGAAGAGGAAACAAAGATTCCTCCAATTGTGAAAAGAAATGCATGCCTAAAATGAAAAGGAAATTCATTGTTTTCTCTTTCATCATCTCACTGCCCTGAAACTAAATATTAAAATAGAATCTTAGCATTTTCTTTGCTCATCTGATACGGATATCAATTTTCCTTGATGCACCGCACACTAAGCCCACAAAACCATTGCCTCTTGGCACTTAATTATGAACAAGTACTTTATTACTTATTGATGCAATGCACAGACATCTGTTAACAATACAGTCATTGATAAACAGCAGAAGCTGTCTGAGCCAATGTACTTGCTCTGTTCCAGAGCATTTACATGACATTTGGGCTCCTCTCATAGAATCTACCAACTGTGAAAGCTTCAACCCTAAGAGGGAGTCTCAGATTTCAAACTATGTGCAAATAACGGTGACAACAAATGAAAGCAGAAGACTGAAATTAACCTTTTAACATTTAATGAGAATTGGTCCTGTTCTTCACATTTATATAAACTTTTTCATTAAAAACAGGCTGGAAAAAAAGGGGAAAACAAGACTACTCCAAAGCTATGGTGTGTCTATGACTTCTCACAGAAGAACATAAGAACAAACTAAAAAGGAATGGACTTCTCAGGTTAACAAAGCATACAAAAAAATGAAAGCAGAATTTTGAGAAAGCCCATTTTTTTTGTATTATACTTGAGGGTCTGGTGCTACCTTTCCATTCCACAGAAAGTTTGCTTGGAATTCATTACTGCTGACTTTTGCCATGCTAATTTCTGCAGTAGTGAATTTAATATCTTTTTCATTATTAGTATTTTGCTGTAGGTTTTGATTGAAAAATAGCTAGATTCTATTTTTTATATGTAGGACTCCTATCACTTAAGCATGATGCTGCTTATTATCATAATCTGCTTAAATAGACTGATTTTAGTGCTGTATTTATACTTATAAAAATCACAAATTTACATAAAAAAAATACACATCCAGTGCTACATGCTGCAAAAATTGAATATTTTTATAAAGCTGCTGACATCTCGTGAACAGAAAAGATTCAAATTTCAAAATGTTTTTATACAGTGCACTTGAAATATCAAGGGCTGAGGGGCAACTGAAGTCTCTACCAGAACATTCCATGAACTAGGTCTGAAGTTGTATTTTCTGTCAATCATACTGGATTTAAAAACTTTCTCTTTCAGGAAGTTATTAACAAGGCTGGGCAAAGTAGAGTATTTTAATGCAATCAAAACCACACAATATTTTTGTTTTTATTTCTGAAAAAGACCTCTTGTGACTTCAATAAATGTCTCATTTAACATTAGTTAATACCTATGTGAAGGATTCTCAGTCATCTGACATGCTTCAGGTAACATAAAACATGTAAACATGAATGCAAATATTTGTATTTATATTTATATAAATAATATAAAACATGTAAATTTAACTTTATATATTCAAATGTAATAAAAAGTATAGAATATAGGTGTATATTTAAGAACATCAGATTCACTGGCCAACACTGCTGCAAGTGAGTAGAAGAAAAATTACACCTTCATATAAATATTTCCATTACATGTGCCTTATTTGGGCTTCTTTCAGTTATTTCTAAAATACTATTTTTCTATTTAAAGCCACTTCATGTAGCAGACAGCATTTGCACACCTACCGATCAAAAGCAATACAATGGACTTCCCCTATACTCCAATTACACAGGGCTAAAAAAATACCTCTAGCTGAAGATAACCAATAACCACAGAATTACAGAATCATAGAGGTTGGAAAAGGCTGCTAAGATCTTTAGTCCAACCATCGATTCGTCCCCACCAAACCATGTTCCTTGGTGCCACATCACCACTTTTTTTGAACACCTCCAGAGACAGGGATTCCATCACCTCCTTGGGGAGCCTGTTCCAATGCACTGCTACTCTCTGTGAAATTTTTCCTAATATTCAACTTGACCCTCCCTTGGTGCAACTTAAAGCCATCACCTCTTGTGCTGCCACTAGTTCCAGACTCCCATCTCACCACAACCACTTTTCAGGCAGTGGTAGAGAGCAGTAAGGTCTCCCAAGCCTTCTCCTCTTCTCAGATGAAACAATCCCAGTTCCCTCAGCTGCTCCTCACATGGCTTATGCTCCAGACCCTTCACAGCCTCATTATCAGTAAATATCAGCAAATACCAGTATTTGTCTCCCAAAAACAAAAGCACAAGCAAGAACATTTTATCTATGAATGGAAGCATTCTGCTTCTATGATTCACCATCCTGCTTCTCAGTACAGCCAGAAAACCAACTCTGAAACTTAGTCTGATGAAAAGGCAGCAAATGTGCTGCACAGTTTAGGCTTACAATACAAAAATGTAAAAAATACTGAGCTGAAAATGCTACAACTGACTTAAAAGTGCAGATATTTTTCACAGGACAACTGAAACATAAACAAGAATGGTATCATGAGAAACTGTCCTGATTTAAATCCTGATTTTAGGAACTTATTTTCAAATTAAGAGATTAGGTAGAATTATATGGCAGATGCTCTGAAACAATATGAAACAGTTCTGTATAATCTCAAACCTTCTTAATTACTACTCCATTAAGCTAGCATCACATTACATTTCCTCTTAAAGAGAACTCATGCCTGCAGTTGTCTTAATGACAGTGCCTGCAACTGATGTAAATCCAGAGTGGAGAACAGCACAGAAATTCTTCGTAGACAGAACCAATGGCATCATGTAAGCATTCATCATTCAAGTATGTTAAACAGTAAGTCACAGTCATGGGTCAAATGGTAACAAAGCTAATGAAAGTGATCTCTGTCTAAACTTCTGCACGACCCCCAAAAACATCTTGAATTGTGCTGTCTTGAACATCTGCATTTCCTTCTAATAACCAAGCACTTTAAATATTACCTTGTTCATAGGGAATAGGAAATGGGGGCTTTGAATTATAACCTGTAAGCAATGACAATAACAAGTAAGTGCTTGGGACATCTTTAGGTGAAATTCACAATGTTTCAAACAGAGCTTGGCAGAAGCAGGCAAAAAAAAAAAAAAAAAAAAAAAAAAACAAAACAGTAAAAATTTCATTTTAGCAAAGTCATTTGCAGTGCTAAAAAAATAATTAAATCATTAAGAAGTCAAATTCCCAGCTCTCTCTCAGTAAGAAAATTCACCCAGGGGAAAAAAAATTAAGGCTGTTATCACTACAACGTAAGGGTTTCTGTTTCCTTTCCTCATCATTCTCAGAAATTAATACTCACACCAGTATTTTATCATCCAATGCCAATGGAGTGCCTACCTTTCAGAAAAGAACTATTACATTCAGAAAAGTACTGAGTGCAGAAATGGACTTGACGGAGAAAGCACATAAGGTAATATCAGCATGAAGAAATGAAGGATATTTTTAGGCAAATTATAATGGTAAACGGAAGCAACAGCTGTTTTACTGTGTAAAAATGACATCACCCCATCACTTAAATAACAGGGAATAGCGAGCTATCAGGACAAGCACGGGCAGCTAGTACCATCTGAAGTCTGAGTGATAACACTAAGTACATTTGCAGCAAACAGGCACAGTCTCTAAGCTCTTAGTTTGAACATTTTCATTTGTTTTCATTTAGAATTGCACATTCAACCAGAACAAGCAAGGTGTTTATGAAATGAGAAAGGTGCACTGGTAGGTTGTTTCATACACTTTAAAATAATAATTAGAGAAGTTGCTAAAGAATATGGCAGCTGCACTGAAATCAAGGCAAGACTATTTCAGTTCTCCTGTATACAATGGCAGGAGCCAGAGTCAGAATCACAAAGACTCACACCTACAGAACTGCATCAAGTCACAGAGGTTCAAATTATGATTAGCAGCTTGAACTCTGAAATAATTGAGGAAAATATTTTATGCTCAATGCAGGCTGTATTTCAACTTCAAGATAGGCAGGCAAGAGAAACTTTCCAGCTTTGTCACCAAAACATTTGACTGTTTCCACAATCAAAAAACACGTCTGAGTTCCTGACAAAAAAAAAGCTTTTCCACTGTTTTTCTGGCCCATGTTCAAAATCCCAACAGTTTATTAACAATAAATAAATAAAAAATAACAGGAAAGAAAACAAGCAACGACTTGTGGGACTTAGTATCTTTAAACCTTTTTTTTTTTTTAACATTCATTTTTGCTTGACCTACTTAGCAAGTAAAAGAACTTTGAAACATACAAAAAAAAACAAGAAACCATGTTTTTGTGTTCTGAACTTCCTTTCCAAAAGCCTAACCAGAATTTAGCCTGACTTTAAGTACTTTTGAAAAGCCCAACCCAGTAAACACACTGCTTTTAAAATCAAGTAAGATTTCCGTGTAAACCACAGCATTATCCACAAAAGGGAACAGAAACAGAAAAGACAGAGAGTATTTCTGTAATCCCTGGAGAATAAAGTTATGACAAATCCTTTTCCAGGAACTGAAAGCTTCACTGAAAAAAAAAACTAAGTAAACAAGAACATCCGAATTTAATTTGATTAAAATGATCACAAGTACTAAGGAAAATATCAGAATTCAGAATCACAGAATGGCCTGGATTGGAAGGGACCTCAAAGATCTAGTTTCAATCCCACTGCAGGCAGGGTTGAATGCCTTGGCAAATCAGAACATGGTGCATTGCAATTCCTGCAAAGCGAAACAAAAATTATATTGCAACTCAATTCAGTTAGGACTTTTATCCTTTACGACTTTTGAGTTAGCTCTTAGCCTTATATCTTGCCTTGCATCCTGGGAAACGTTCACTTGGAAATAAAGACTTCACAATTTTCATATGGTATACAAACATTTTGCTGCCACTTCCAAGAGATCTTTCCTTTTCTACAGGCAACAGTAAGTGAGCAAATTAATGTTAATGAGAAGGAAGTCGGGTTTAAAAGCAGCCTGCCCTGCAAAATCAACACAGCTCCAAGAAATTGCTCCCACAGTATGCTCTGTATGATCCTCACTTTCAGTTTTTTGACATCTTCCAAATTTGGTGTGATCTCAGTGAAGAGATGCAGAAAGGATATTTACAAATGAGAATGTTGTGCTAAATGGTTGAACTTCAGAAGTTCCTATCAGCTAGACTCCATATTGTCCCTGAACACCTTTCAGAGTGGATATTAAGACACCCAGTAGGTACTGAAGCCATCTAACACAAAATTAGTGGTAAAAACGAAGGCATGAAAAACATTTCTTGCAGCCTCAATCCTTGTTTGTATTTAATAAGCATTTAGACAACAATCTTACATACATGGTTTAACTCTCAGACACACTGTGTCTCACTCTCTATGTGGAGCCAGTAGTTGGACTTTACGATCTTCATAGGACGCTTCCAACTTGGGATATTCTATGGTTCTGTGAGTGTAGTATAAACAATTCTTTAGGAACTCATGCATACACTCCTATACTCATTGCTCTAAACTCATCACCATTACATCTGGCGTTTTCCACAGAGGAAAAAGGACTTGATATTACAGCCAATACTCAGCATCTGCAGAATTGAAGTTGAATGCTGGAGATTAAGCCTGAGAGAATTTGAATAAACTTTCTAAGAAGATGCACTAAAAAAATAGGTTGATCAGCTGAATGTGCCCTCACCTGGAAACATTAAGGCTTTGCATTCATTCCTTTCACTAATGGATACATACATATTTTATAATCTTCACTGGGTTGTGAAATGGAGTTTTTGTTCTTAGCCATCCAGCCAAACATCACTTGTAAACAAACCACCCCCACCTCCTCCTTCCACTTAATCTTCCCACAGAATTCTTAGAGTTCCTTCGAAAATGGAAACGATGGAAACTGCAGCTCATGACACTGAGAATGCCAGGACAGCCAGCAGCACGGTGATGAGCACATGCTCCCCAGAGAGAACTGAGGAAATGTGAATATCTGCAACAGGAATCTCAACTGAAGGCCTTCCACTGCTTTCAGTGGAACCAAGCTTTCAATTAAGTGAGACTTATAGCATTACATCTCATCTTTTTTGTGTAGATCTTGTTACCCAGAATGTTATTATGTCCATTGAGTTTTCCCCATTTCTTGCAGGGAACAGTATGAGCTTGGCCTCACACTATTGTCATGAATGTAACTTGTAGTATCAGTATAGCCTTGCAGAATGGACTTAGCGTGACAATTAAAAGCTCAAGTCTGAATTCAATCTGAAGCATCTCTTTGTGCACCAGTAAAAGCAATATATTTCTGGAAATACCCATAAGTGTATGCTTCAGAAACTGTAAACTTTAGCAATTTCTAAGCTTTAGGATCTTCCAGAATCAGATGATAGCTGAACACAGATCATAAAATTTAAATTTTGTTATCAGCATCTATTACACATCGAAGTGTTCTGTAAATTCTTTGAAGTGGGCTGCGTCTTCAAATTAAAAAAAAAATCAATTTACAATCACTGTAAATTGTTCACAACATTCTTATTCAAGTTACAATTTATTCAACATTAGAAAGACTCACCAGGTCTCTTACTATTAGATGTTTCATCTTAATTCAGTTTTTTATTACAGAATATTTCAATGAGAGTGCATTCTTGAAACTCTAACTGCTAAACATTGTGCATGCAGCATTAGGAAAATGTGCCATTAAGGTAACCCTTGTTGGAACATAAGGAAGCATCAGTAAACTACCAGAAACAGGACTAAAGCTCTGCCATCACTCCCACATACAAAGCGGGACAGTCAGAACTGTTTTCCAAAATAGTGCTTAAAGAAGTCTTGTCCATGACTTCCTAGATTACCAAGTTATTTTTTTGGTTCAACAAACTATGTGCTTTAAATCCGTGTTTAGAGTTCAATATTTAATGCCTAAGAACTGATTATCAGTTTAGGTAAATATCAAGTTTCATTTAACACATTTTAAAAAAGAACTTGATGTGGCATGACAACAAATATATTCAAGCAGTAGAGAACTGAAAGAGAATATCTGCAAAACATTTTTGTGAAATGAGAATAGCAGCAAATAAAAATCTAATCTTGAACAGCTTCAGTTACATTGCTGCGTTACTAATTCGGAAAAAAGCCTCAAAGTTTTAAAGCTGGTGGGAAAACAACAGCAAAAAACACAGACAAGTTGTTACTAGACAGTAGTTGAGATTGAACAGTTACATTCTTATCCTGTGTTTGAATATTAAGAAATCAACAGTAGAAAAAAAAAGTAATAATATTATTTATTTCCTGCTTATTAAAAATTATGGAAAAGACTAAAATCTCCAAGTAGTAAAAAATTTCTATTCCTTATCTTCATGGAATAAATTGGCAGCTTAAAAATACATAAAAAATATTTTGATTTACCTATTGCATGTTTGGTAAATGTAGCAACTCTTGATTAAGAGAACAGCATCCCTGAGACTATCTGGCTTAAGTAAAGCCAGCAACCATCTAGGATGTTTTCTCTTATCCAAGTATTATAAAAATAATCCTGGACATCATTCTACCTCATACTAGGCTTTCTCCTGACCCAAGCATATGAGGATTTAGAAACGGGAGGTGTATTAGCCTTCCGAGAATGTTTATCACACCAGAGCAGAGAGATTAGAACAGCCATTATAAAGCTGGCTGGCTGCAGAGCCCTGAATTTTTCCTATCGCACAAACTGATGCTACGGCTATTAAAAAGACAATGTTAACACAAGATGATAAGGAGCTGTGGTTTAGTAGCTTCAAAAACTCCATCATGGTGCTAGCAATATGGTGAAGTCCAAGAGAAATGGGTCTTGGGGTTGAATGCGACACAGTAGTGAGACTGGCAAAAAATGGAAAACTTATACTGAATCGGAAAAAAAAAGTGGAGATATTGCTGCTATTCCAGTACTTATGTGACTTCAGCAGAGAAGGCCACATCCAGCATCCAAGAGTGTTATAGGCCTCTCAGAAAGCTAACTGAGCGATGAAGGCGGTCTATCTCTATGTAGAGCCTTCTGTAAGAGTTAAGTCCTGTGCTCCTACTTCCAAACGTGGGACAGATTATCTATTCCTGTTGACTTCGAGCCTGCGTTAATTACCATCTATGTCAAAATCAAAGAGTCTTTGCTCCTGGCATCATCTCTCCAGTGTGAAATACTGCCTCCAAAATTAACCCTTCAGATTTGTCAGACTACTGTAGGTATTTTCTATTTTGATTTTATTTTTACATATAGTTTAAGTAATAGAAGATAGGAGAGAAATTAGGATAGACAGGAGGAAGAACTGAGTAAATTACTGTTAGATGATATATTTATTGGTCTGATGTGTTAAGGACTGTGAAATAAGTCATTAAAGGGAGTGATAAAGAAGAAACTAACTGTTCATGTGACTCAGTGATGGCCCCACTTTCTGTCACACCGTGTACATAATAGTATGTTAGAGAAAAGGGCAAAGATTTTATGTACTGACAGCTCTGCATCATCTTAGATTACAGAATTACAGAATCAAGTTTTGAAGGCTTCATCCATTATACAGCTTGCTTCCTTCCAAACTTGCACAATTTCACACTGTTTTAAAGAGTACAAAGTAGAGATCTGTTGGAACTGAAAACCTTCACAGATCTTTGTAGACATTTCAGACCACAACAGAAATGCTCTGTAACTTCTGCAGATATCTCTGGGGTTGAGATATCTCTCTGGGGTTCAGAAACTATGCCATAGATGCTGCTTAAATAGCTTCCTAACGATACTCACATCTACTGTCTGTTGTCCTCTCAGCAAGCTGTGACACCTTACCCAGCTTGGATATTCAGGATTGCAATACAGCACTTAATACTTACCAGCAATTAGTAAGCAAAGACTGAAATAGGACTCTAATCATGTCTCCTTACTCACTAAAATATACAGTTATGGCCCTTTGATTATAAGCTAAAATTGGACAGGTGGATGAAGTATCATGCATTGACACAACATGCAGTACTCCAATGGTTCATGTTTTCATCAGACTTTTCTAGCAAAGCTCAATTTTAACAAAGGAGGTGCAAAATTTGATAATTTTAAAATGAATCTGCTTGCACTGCTTTTACCCTTGCTCAGATATTTGGAAGATAAGTGATCTGGTTTTAGACAATGTGTTGTTTTTTTTTTGTTTGTTTGTTTTTGTTTTTGTTTTTTGTTTTTTTAGTAGTTGTATAACACAGCACTGTTTCTATATGTATTTCCTAATATTCTCTCAAAAGAAACATACATCAGGATAGCAATTGAAAAGGCCGTTACTTCCATGTCTTGCTACACAGATATTAAAAAGTAAGAAATTAATCAGGTTTACTTTCTACTAAACGGACATTTAATCTACTACATATGGTCTAGAAATAGGCACAATTGATATGAAAGGACTATCAGGACTAATTGATTTCCAAGTCTTATGAAATAATCGCCTACTTACATCATCCACCTTGAACAGTTAAGTCAGGTATAGCCAAGAGACATTTGGATAAGTTGCTTAAGAACAAGGTCTCACAATATTAATAAACTACACTAGTTTATCCTTTATTGTTCAGGTACGTGAAAAAATGTTCATACTAGCAATATTAAACTTGTACCTCCACAAAGCAATGGTACATAGAACCTTACGTTTCTGACTGATGGACAACAGTTGAGATTTGATTTGAAACCTTTGTGGTAAGATAGAAGGTAGGTAGAAGAAAGGTGTTCATAAAATAGGAGAAGACATCTGAATAGAAGTAAATATTTTCTGGAACTCCCAAGCTCTGTTTTTGCAAGCTTGAATGAAGAGATACAAAGTCTGGATAACAGAGTATGCTGTAAAAAGGGCGCATGAAGTTTAAAGATATATATAAGATCAAAAGTATTGTCCTTGAAAATGTTTTCTATTAAGACAACCCATTTTTATTACTACAGTTGTGATTTAACAATCTTTTTTTCTTTATCCCACTATTCTGTAAGTTCAGTACAAATTAAATTTATCCTTACAATTCATAACTGTAATTTTCAATCATGTACAAAGTATTGTGCTATGTTTAATTTTTACTGCAGTGAAATCAAGACAAATATGTAAAGGCTGACTGAGATGACTGTGCATTGGATGACTGTGGTAAAGTTCTTTGGATCAATTCTGAAGCATTCATAAAGCCATTTTAATTACCTAATCACTGAGCAAGTACTACGGCTATAAACACGGCTTTGGGCTCAAGAATAGAAATTACTCGAAGTGCCAACTTAAACATCTACCAACAACGTGGGTTTTCAGATTTTTTTAAAGAAGAAACCTAATAGATTTAAGAACTACATAAATATTTTGCTGAAAGCACTGTAAATGTCTTTATGATGGTACATAAAACCTGAAGTCTGAGCAGTATGAAACAATTCAAGCCTAAGAGGGTAATAAGATTATCACACTTTCCACAGATTCTGGGTGTAAGACTTCATTAGGTACTAACTGAAGAAGTTCTGTTGGGTTCTAAAGCAGTAGTCAGGCCCACCCCTTCAAAAATGCAAACACCTCATGTTAATAGCTCTGAGAACAGCTCAACTTACATATTCACCATATGTCTCCTGTGCCGGAGGTGGTGGAAGAGGCCGGTAGCCTGCAGGTGGAGGCACTCCTCTCGCTCTGGGTGCCAGAAGTCCACGGCTACGACTGACTGGCCCTCTACTGGGAGGCACTCCTCTGGGCGCTGGTGCCCCTCTCGGTACTCCTGCAGGTGGTGGAGGCACTCCTCCACGGCCCCTGTGAATACATGGATTACTTACATAAATATCCCCTTGGTATCTCTCTCAGTAGCTCCCTCCCACAACAGCGTGACAACCAGGCTTTGCTACAGACAAAAATTATGAAAGAGCCATTTTAGTTTGATATATTTCTGTATGCTTTAATTCAATTAAATGCATTACGCAGTAAACGCTGGAAGATTAAAAACTAGTCATATGATTCAGTGATGAACCTCTCAGTAGTTTGAGCCATTCTTTTTGCTGATCACATACAAAGAAACACTCAATTTGCTGGAATCAATCATCTTCACTAAAATTTGGTTTATAGCATGTGAAATCACAAACACAGAATATCAAGTTAATTTGAACCTTTCAAGCTATTTCATACTCAGATCCTGCACAGAGGAATCAGTCCCACTGCCCTTCTCATCCTGAGCAAGCTCCGAAATGCAATCCAAAGATCACAGCGCATGCAAGAACTTGAATGGGTCAGAATAAATTATTTTTCTTCTGGTTCTATGAAGTGATTTAAAGCTGTTGCACAGAACTTTCAGACATGTAATAAACATGTAAAGTGTTCAACTGGACATAACCTATACATGTATTCAAGGACAACAAATAATAGTGGTATATACATAATTTTTTTTTTTTTAAATTCTGAAGGAGTAATAGAGGTCAACTTGCAGCCCATTAATTTCAACAATTCTATATTTGAATTTCTTCTGCATTTCCATATTGAAGTAAAAAATCAGAGACAAACAGGGACAGTTTGCAGAAGTATTTGACCCATTTACAGGTAGAGTTCCCTCCTGCCTTCCTATAGTAAAGGCAGATCCCTAGAAGCACAACTTGCCAAGTTTGCATCAATTATCCTCTTTTCAATAGAATATCTAAAATATTGCTAATAGACATCTCCTTTCTAAAGGAGTCCATTTTCCCCCCATTTACTATAATTGAGTTTAAATGACTGCTCTGTAGGCATATTAGACTTAAGACACCATTACTGTCTAATATAACAATTACACAGAAGAAAATGAACAAAAATTCTTCACTACCATCTCTACACACCATTATCTAATTTCTAGAGCAGTAATTGGATAAAAATATTCCGTCCTGATTTCAGTAGTTATTTCCAGCTTCACCAATACTGTAGAATAAGATCCAGATCTAGTTTCGAGATTTCAATTAAATTACATAAAGATCTTCTACTTCCAATGATTTCTAGCTAAGGTCCCTTCCAGCCCAAGTCATACTGTAACTTTTTTTTTTTTTTAAAGAAACTTATCAAAAAAGTACTATTTTAGCAATTTATTTAATTCTTATTTTAAAAACTACATGAATAGTAAAAGAATGCAGAAATGTAAACACTTGCTAAAATCAGCATCTAATTGCTTCTAATTATTGATCAAAAAACAGAGAGTAAATGATTTAAAACTGTGCTTATTACTTGTTTTTGGCTAATCTGTAGAATGCCTCCTCAGGACAGGGTACCAGCTGCTTATTTGACTTCACTGAAGTGGGGGCAGGGGTGAGCAGTGATGTTCCCAGACACAGCCTGCTGAAGTAATATAAAGAAATAGCAAATGTGACACTTTCAAAGCGAAGCCAAAGAAAGGGAAACGATTCTACTGGCATAGACAATAGTCAATACCAAGTTTAAAAAAAAAAACCAGTCAAAAAACTCGAGAATCGCAAGACAATATTCTTCACTGCATCCTTCATGTTGGGTGTAAGTGAAAGAAGGAAGAAATTGGATATGCTGAAAAACATGGAAAAACATTTGGAGGAAGAAAAGAGTTTAATTTTTAGAGCCTTCATCAGTTTATTCTTGGAGAGGTATTATAACACCAGATACACAATTAAAAGATATCTTCTGCATTTCAAAAAAGTTAATAGGATTGATGTAGAGATGGTGGGAAATCATACTTATATTAGAAGAACATTTATACATAAGTTTTCTGAGTTCTTGAGACAGTTATGAACAATCTGTGAAGTACAGTACTGGGCTACACCACTCGGATGTTAACTGCACCAGCATGGGAAAGACTATAAAAAGGTGCAGAGACGAGAAACCCAATAACTGAAGAGTTCTATTACATCCATGCAGAGTGAGCCTATCAGGGCATGATATAAAAAGCTAACTTTAGGAAACTAGAGAAGATATCAGGAACTGAAGTTTGACTGACAGGAGCAATAACAGAAACTGATATCTAACACAGAGGAAACTCTTCAACAGCAATCTTTGCATGTCTTTACAGAAAAGAACACAAGTTCTATTATTGCTTAATTTGAAAAAGGGGAAGTATATAAATTATGTTTGAAAAGATTAAAAATATATAAGAGCAAAATGTGTACACGCAGCATGGGAAGAAATTCCAGTACATCCCATGTTAAGTCACACCAAATACACAGCAGTTATTTAAAAAAAAATAAATAAATAAAAAGATTTAGAGAAGGCAAAAGGAGTTCAGTAAGGCCAGCAGAGCCGAAAGAGCGGTATTTAAACAGGTGTCAATTGTAAAAATGTACAATTGTAAAAATACAAAAATGTAAAACCGAAACTACCTTTGAAATTGAGGGACAGAGACCATTAAAATAAGTCTAAAATGTTCAAAAGCATGTCAGGTTAAGGCATTTTTGAAAAGCCTAAAACCGCTACAAGTCATTCAAACACTCTGGAATCAGGGAAGCTGCCAAGAGTCTGAAATCATCAGCAAAGAATGCAAAGATATTTATCTATAACATCCATTAAGTTTTTTGCAACACAATCAAGAAAGAATGGACAAAGTTCTAAAGCCAGAGACTTCTCTTATTGGGAATGCATTGGATGCTGCAGCCAACTGTCTTAGAAACAAGTTACAGAACATATAAAGCAAGTATAGTATTGTACTATCTTTGTACAAACCGTAATATGAGTTCAGATCCTTAGCTCCTTATTCTGGAGCTGAATGCTAAACTGAATGTCAAGGAAAGAAAAAATAGCAACCAAAATTCAAAGCAGAAAACTAAGAGGGTGCTGCTAGCGTGTGTAAATTAAAAGTGAATAAATAGAACTGTAACAGTACTATGTTTATTTACCCGTCTGTTTTCTCATTTGCAAACGACAGTACAGAACAACCTAAATATAGGAAAAATTAGGTAGATTAAGGCACTCGAGACTATAATTGGCAACTTAGGACAACATAGTGTGACAGAATCCAGTAGAAACCAACAGAACAGAAGTTACGTAAAGAAATATTTATCAATCAATCTCAAGGTAAGAACGAGAGGACAGGAATTAAGAGGGACTACATGTTAAACCAGACTGCTCCTATAAAGTATGTTCACTGAATCACAGAATGGCTGAGTTTGGCCACCTCTGTGTCCATCTGGTTCTTTTCCTGCTCAAGCACAGATACACAGAGCACGGTGCCCAGGATCAACTCCAAGCAGCTTCCCAAGATCTCCGAGGAGGAAACTCCACAGCCTCTGGGCAACCTGCACTGGTGTTCAGTCACACACAGTGAAAAAATTTCCCTGATTTTCAGGGAAAGACTCTGAAGAAGGCTGTAATTGTCTGTAATTACTTAGATTTATGATACTGCAAACGCGCAGTACATAAGCACCACGAGAGACAAGTTTGCCTATTTTGCCACCTACTCCTGAATATTAGTATGCTAACCAGAATCCCCTGCATTTCTCTGGATGAAGAAAATTCTACACCTTAAGCACATTTATATACACATACATAAACTGTATTATCTACTGGATTGTCTGCAACAGTTAATAGTATTTAAGCACACACCAAAACTTAGCTTGTAGCCAGGTGCTGTGAACATGACCTCCAATCATATTCTGAAGAAAAAGTGATAGTCTATGCACTTGAGACCACTGAGTCCTGTTATCAAAGAAATACTCTGCCCTAAAACATCACTACAGCCAAGCACATTAATGTTCCCCTTTTGTTATCAGCTTGGTTTGTATTTTCTAGATTGTATCAGTCTGGCAGTGGTGAAACCACCAGGAAAAAAACTGCGTATTTAATGAGGATGTAAATTTAGGTGTTTAAAGTAAGAACTCATTTTATTCCTAGTACTCGTTAAATTAACTTGTAGATTTTACAGTGAAAAAAGTCTTTCAGTCCTATTCTCAGGGCCTAAACTAAACAAAGTATCACATTTCAATAAACATATGATTTTTTTTGGTACACTGATCTGTACTCCAAATAATGCGTGATAGTAACATAATTCCTTTACTATGTCATGAAAAATATTTGCTTGGAATCTGAATAATACCCCATGATACCTTTCTAAAAATTATTTATAATTGCAATTTAGCATGAGAAAAAAATTACAAGTAAAAAAACAAATTATATGAAGCAATTTTCTTAATCTGTTATTACGAATGCATTGAAGGATGAAAGAACAAGCCTTTCAGAAAGATGTTTCACTGTGCTACAGCATTATTCGTACAGATTGTAAGGTAATTATATAACTTTACTACCTGAAAATCTCAAAGTGCACCTCACTGTGTTCAGATAAAAATAACTACACCACTGAATCTTGTAATTTATTATCTTTTGCTTTTTGACTCAAGAGTTTGACACAAGGAAAATCACCCCACTCGTACTATTCAAAACCAGGTTATACTATTATTAGACTTGGAGAAGTAACTCAGAGGTATAATTTTTGACTGCCAATGAAGTAGCATTTTATCAGCTCATACAACTTAAATAAACAACTATTTAAACACTTTTCTTCTGTCTTCACAAGTAATAAGGTAATAATTTTTATAATCACTACTACTTTATAGTAGTCTGATATAATTTCTATGATTTATTTACAAAAAGTAGTTATTGCCCTTGTCTATTACCGTCAGCTTCTATCTAGCACGTCCTACCAGTTTCCCTTGGCAACAGCCCTGCTGTAGCCCTGCTACATTTTTTCCCCTAATTACATATTGGATGCTATTACAAGCTTCTCCTTTCACTCAATGAGTTATTAACTTTGATTACAAAATCACAGCTCCAGTTTGTAACTTTTTGTATTTTTAATAAAAACAAATTAAATCAGTACCTGCTAGAGCTATGAAGCTCTTTTTCTGTATCTCTGAACAACTGTAGAAAGTATATACAAGAATGGATCCAACATGAAAATGCTTGTGAAATTTAGGACCAGCCTCCTAAAATGTTATTATTAGGAGACTAAATGATTGGAATTTCTTAATTTTAACATTCAGAATTCCATGCATCAGCAATATTTTAAATTTAAGTCAATCAGTGTAGCATTATTTTGAAAGAAGGCGCTTAAGTATTTCTTTATTTGAGCATAGGCAGCTATAGTCAATGCTCCTCAAAAAGGAAATTTTGTCTAGGTTTTACAGTAGACATCTGAAAAGTAAGAGTTCCATTACATTATTTTTAAGTGTGAGCACCAAATCACTGAGCTTCAATACCCAGTTCTCCCCACAGAAAGCAAGGCTTCCTCTGCCTTTTCATTTTTACACCATTAATATGGCTGAGGGTAGAAAAGCTTTGCAGAGGTATCTGGATAAATTAGGTTGTTGGGCTGAGTCCAATTGCAAGACAGTCAAGAAAGCTAAGAGTCAGGTGCTGACCTGGATCACAACAATCCCATGCAGCAGTATAGGTTCTGTAGTCACCAAAAAAAAAAAAAAAAATCAAGGCAAGAAAACCTGGAACTATTCAGAAACAGTGAAATAAAAATAATTAAGAAATGACTTACCATATACAGGAATACCTGTGCACAAGCTAGAATTTTATATGAAAGGACAAGACATTAATTTCTACAAAGAGAAATTTTTGTATGGAGCTAAACATACATGTAACAAGTTGTCATAAAAGAAGGCACCTGATAAGATACGTTATCTCCAGTTTCAAGATGTCTGATAAGGAGTAAAAAGGCAAAAATTAGTATTCAAGTGAAACTATTCATGAATTATGTATTATAAAAAGAGTTAATAAATTGGGAACTTTAACACAGTTATCACATCCTCATTAGGATGCTGTAAGTATTAAGATCGATGTAAAAATATTCTGCAGATTATTAAGAGAGGTTAGAACTGATTTTTCAGACATAATTTTAGAAGTTTTCTCAGGCTGCCTACTACTTTGAAGATATGCAAGTAAATTTTCTTATTCTGAAAGCTTTGCTTCAGCCTCTCTTATAGGTCTCACACACACTTGTAACTCAAGCTGTCTCAACGTGGGAAGGAAAAGCCTTTAACAAAGTCTTACTTAAATGAAAATATTACTCACTGAAGTCAACTTGTACTAAAAGGAATGGCAGCATTACAAATGAGTTTGAGATCTTGAACTCAGTATCTGTAGTACCATTGCTACTGAGATATAATAAGTCTCATTCAAGTAATCTTTTTCGCAAAAGCAAAGCTTCAATTTCCTAGGGGAAAAAGGAGAACTAAAGTTTAAGAAAGTCTTAAAGAAAAGGACCAAAAAAACCCACAACAGTCTTTCAGTTTTGTTTAGATCATACGAAAAATGAAGTAGACAGAGTTTTTAGCTGCCATCTACAAGTCACATGCTAACAAAATTTACATTTACCCTGAAGATAGTTCAAGAGCATGCCAATTCAATGAATTGCAAAGAACTGAGAGCTAGATAGCAGTATGCATGTCTTGCATAAAAAAGAAGACTTGAATAAATAATTTACTGAAGATGGAAGCAGTGATAACTTGCTATTATACTGAAATTCTCAGATAATTATGTATGTATGTACTAGATACTTCACAGAGGAAATTAGTTATGAGGAACTTCAGTAAGAAAGATGGAAGATCAGAACAAACTACTCATATTCGGTATCACAGAAACTCTAGCTTAAGGATACATTTGCAATAAGGAAACATGCAGAAAACCATAAATGTCCGTACTGAATCCTTAATACCTGTAAAAGAGTTCTGATACAGATCTGTAGAAAAGCTGAAAACAAGGTACTGAAGTAAATCAGCAAACAAAAATCATCAAAATCAAATAAGATCTAATTTGCAGTACTTTTTTATGGCTGATTACAGTGGCAAAGACAGGAACCTCAAGATATAATTACCACTACTTTTAGAAGAATTAAAATAAAAAGAAGGAGAATAGACATATCTACTTAACACTACTTGACTAAGAATAAAGCAACAAATTTGTGTTGTTGTACAGAAGGCAGTTATATTCTTACATGATGCTCCCAACTGTAAATTCCCTAAATTAAGGTCCATTCTATATTGTGTTAACAATTGTTGTCAGGACACACAGAACTATAAACAGATTTTTATTATTTTTTTTTTTTTAAAAGTGCAATAATTTCTCAGTACTTCTTCTAACATGCTCAAACTAAAGTAGAACACTTCAGAACACTATTTGAAAACTATTTTAGAAGCTACAATATAAGTTTCAAGCCTGCTGTAGCGAAGATCCATAGTGGCATGATAAAGACAGCAGATCACCACAAAAAACAGTTGCACTCAGCTGCAGCAGTCACAATCTCCTGTGAAAGAAACTGTTATGGAGTTCATCTAGTTTTGCTTTCACACTTTGGGACTCAGAGGACTTAGAGCTGTCATTCCCAGAACTTCAACAAAGACAGGGTGCTTCCAGAGTGAAAACAAAACATCTCCTCCCCCAAAAAAGCAGTAAACTTTCCTATTCTTGGATCAAGCAGAAGTTACGTTTATGTAAAATGTTCCAATGAGAGAAGCCAAAATCCAAGTTCTATCTCCACAACGTTTCTGTAGGACTACTTAATCACGATCTTGAAAATTGACTGTGATACAGTAAAGGAATGTCTATATTCCACAGATTAGAAAAATCACTCTGAAATCTGTAAGTCGAGGCAGAACACCTTTTAAAAAGCTGTGAGCTCCACAGGGCCAAGACATCATCCCTGCATGCACCTGAGGAGCAGCTGGAAGTTAACAGTTAAGCGAACAACCACAGGAAGACCGAACATCTTGTATGATGTACAGTGCTTCTTGAAGTGTATCATTCAGCTTTCATAGGATAAATTTCAGCACCACTGTTAATTCAGTTAATTCAGCCTAAACTGTTTAGATGATCTTTGAAGAATCGAAATTATTTCTTTCTTCTCATTTTTGAGGGCTAATGTACATTAAATAGATTGTTTTGGTTTTAAAATGTTTGAAGGGATACGCTTAAAATGCACACATTCAAATGAAATTCCATTGCAGCTGAGACACCTACCTGGTCAAAGCAGGAACTGGTACTCCCCTTGCTCGAATAGATGGCTTTCCACGAACTACTGGAACCTCTGCATTCTCTGAACCACCATTCAAATATGTTAACTCTTGAAGCTGCGCCTGTCTGATCTCATCGTTGTAGTCCTGAAACAAGGGAGGGTAAAGGGTGAGAAAGCAAACTGTTCAACCACCATACCAAGTTACAAGCAGTGAAACAAAGATCTGGAAAGGACTTCCTCTTAAACGAACTTCCCACTGAAAAGTTTAATACACAGAAGTGTGCTATAAGCATATTTCTAGAAGAATTCTATGCATTAACTGCAATTTGTGCTCAGGTCATGTTTTTCTTCCCTACTGCATATTACCTCCAGGTAAGTTTATCACTTAAAATGTGAATGTTAAAATGCTGCAGATGACAGGTGAAAATAAAATAGAAAAATCAAGGTCTTATACTCTGAGCTGAGATCTGGCCTGTAGTTATTTAAGATGGATAGCTCATTAAAAGCAGGAAACATCTACTGCGTAGTGTTGCAATGTGGTACAGAAGAAATGCACAGTTCAGAACAGCCCCCCATGAAGAAGGGATAGATTAGCCACCTATGCTATTAAAATCAGGATTTAAGGAGAGAATAAAAAATGAAATTCAATCAAACGTTCACCATTCTCTCAAAAAGAGCTCCAAAACCTTCATTTCTAAAATAAGCAAGGATGAATAAACTGAAGACAAACGATTTGTTTCTTATTCAGTACAAATCTTCACTCAAAGTCTACAGAAAAGAAAGCTGAAGTCATTTACATGGAATTAATACAGTATTTCTCAAACCCACAAGAGTCTTTTCAAGGTACCTTGTTACAAACTCCAAAACTGGCACATCACAGGAATTTAAGAGATAGCATAATGAACTCTTTAGAACTGAACATATTTTACTGTCATTTTCCTCCACATAAGATGAGCCAAAGAATGAAAATGGCCAAGTGAATCAAGAGAATATCTTATTCAGCATCTATACATATACACTAAGTATCAAAATATTTATAGGTACTTTAAGAAGAATGAAGTGATGCTTCTAGTAAAAATTATTCTCATCCTCTGCAAATCTTTCCATTTCAAAGAAGGAAGGTTTATCCAAATACTACTGATTTTACAATTCAGTTATGAAATCAAAGGATCTTAATCTCTTACCAGAAATCTGATTTTTGTTACATTCATGTACTATGCAGATACCAAAAGACCATAAGGCAGCCTTTCTTTGAAAAACTCCTTCTAAAACAATGCTGCACAGGAAGATTAATACTTCTGTGAATACAAAGTTCTCAATTATCCTTGAAACATTCTCCTTCCCTTAAGCTTTCACAAAGAAAATTTGGAAGCTTTCCTTTACACACCATTTATGAAGATAATTACTAAATTGAGAAATCTGTGGCACTATACAAACATTTTGTCTATCTACTGTTTTACAACAGGATCTGAAATTTAAATCACAACTGCCCGTTTGAGATCGTTCTCTAAATAGCATGAGAAACCAGCTGGCAGAGGATGAGGAATAACTGGAAGACTGAATCAACTGAACAGTTTCAAGAACTGCACATATTAAGCGTTTGAAATATGGATTCCACTGTAAAACAAAGCTTGAGATCCAATAAAATCACATTGCCCCAAGGAAGAGGCAAAAAACATTGCTCTGATAACTACTGAACATAAATCCAGACTGAATTCTGGGTAGATTAAAATCAAGTACAACACCCTAAGTCTAGCATCAAAAATGCTACTGACCATAAAGTCTGACAAGAAGAAAGCGACTCAGTAATTTAAAGGAAAGGAAGAGAATACACCAAAAGACAGATAAGAGTCAAAGCAACTTGACGAGCACAGCAAAAAAAAAAACACCCACCCACCCCCACCACCTTCAGCAGGTGCTGAAGGCTCACTTCAATGTAAAGGTGCTTGGCTATGGATCTGAAAAGAGTTAAGTAAGCCAGTAGTATTTTACCATACTTGGCTGCAAGGATATTCTGTATTTTACACGCTAGCACCAACTGGTGATTGCATAGTCAGACCTGATCTGGAAACTGAAAAACTTCCATAGATCTTCCATAAAGGATCAGCATCTAATATTGCAATGCATAATTAGCTAGCACTGTTCAGAACAAAAACTGAGGCCATATGTTGAAATCAGGTCTTCTTTCTGGAAGAAAACTGATAGTTTGCCTAGAAGCCACAGCAGACCTTACAAGAAATAAAATCAAATAGCATTTGGCAGCAGTTAATCCAATATTTATTACTTATAGAAGGGACAAAGCCAGTCCTTATTGCTTCATGGGGTTACTGCTGCAAGGAGTTGGGAAACAAGAGATTGCACGTTTTAGAACAACTGTGATAAGATTACATTTGAAAAGCCAAAGGGAAATTAAGACATGCTCTCACATTTCATAAGAGATCGTGCAGTTCTGCTCAGTACAAACAAGGCAATGATCAAAACATGAGTAGAAATGTCTAACCAATAAATGGAATTGCTCATTATCAGTCTAATTTTGATTGTTTAATGGCAGTAAGGACTGTAATTTGCTAAGTATATTTATTATGACATAAGGTAAATTAAGCTCAATGAAGGAATAAAATTCCTGCACAGGAATCAGACATGCACTCTGACTTCCAGTGAACGTAAAAGGCTTTTCTTATCAAATCATGTGCATCTTCACCTAGAAACAGCTGTTTGCCCCCTAAAGCAGACAATCTCCTTACATCTTACTAAGAAGACATTTAAGCCTTCACACAAATTTGAATCATGTAAATACAGTAACCTGCTATGTTAAAAAGGCTCAGCATTCCTACTGAGGAAATACTCTGCTGGGTTTCCCTTTCCTCGCCATTTGTTTATCTGAACAGAAGAACATGAAAAGAGGTAAATGTATGTCAAAAAAGCTACTTGGAACTCTTAGATTTTTGATCTGGTGCTTGGTTATTTAGAAACAGAACATAAATCGTAAACACAGAACAGTTTAGATTAGATGGACCTCTGGGTCCGTCTGCCCAATCCCTGCTAAAGCATGAACACCCAAAGTAGGGCGCCCAGACCCACATACAGCAGCTTTTGAAGATCTCCAAGAAGGAATCGCCGCAGCCCCTCTGGGCAACCTGTACCAGGAGTGGCTCTGCCACTCTCAAAGCACAGAAGTGCTTCCTCATGTTCACATGAAACTTGCGTTGGTTTGTGTCACGGAGTAGTACGGGAGCATGTGAACTACTTTTCATTAAGAAAGGTGCAAGTCAGAAGAGCCTAGGAGCACACGGTCAACTCAAGTCATTCATGGAATTCCAGCTTCAAGGATCTAGATAGATGCAAAGTGAATTAATTCCCCAAAATACATATGGTAGCATTCTCAGGTCATCAGCACCAATTGCTTCACCCAAGAGCAGAACTTGCAGCTCCGCTCAGGCTGTAGTGGACATACAGAACAGGCATTCAATTGGTTCTTACACTATTATACTAACTATACATAAATACCCATACTACTGTCACTCCAAGATATGAACCTTTGGAAAGTTTTCTACTTAAATCTCCCACATTTCCAAGACCTTATACTAATCAAGAACAAAATTTAGCAACATTATCAGCACCGTACAAAACAAAAGTGAAAACAATACACCTTGAAGAAATATACAAACCAAAGCATGCTTATTCAATAAAACTTTTTCTGAATTCTGATTTCTCTGAATTCTGTGTAGCACTTTCTAAACAAAAGAATTGCCTCATACATTAAAAACTATTTTTCCTGGGACTATCAAGATAAATAATAACTTTAACAAACATCAAGATAAAATACCTTATTAATGGATTATTCTGCACAATTTTATTACTTTGATCAAGGTCTAAGAAGGAAATATAGAAATAAATACTAACAGGGATGAGAAACTTCTTGATTTCTTCTAATGCATGCCCCATTCTGGCATATGCTTCTGCTGGTGGAGCAAACACTTCAATTAAAACATGAAGGTCATCATTTAGGTGGAAGTATTTTGCCTCTCCACTTTTTCTTAATTCTTCCTCCTAAGAAAACAGACAAAGATGTTTGTTTTTTTTTTTTCACTTTATCATTTTAAACATTTTAATGTAGGCTTTAGAATTGCTTTGGATGCATTTATGCTTACTGTCTGTTCACATTTAGATATCAACAACTAAAAAGCCTTTTAAAATTTTATACTTTTCTAATACACTTCAAACAATATTGTTGCTAAATATCAGAATATTATCAATTTGCTTACAAACACTAGAAGCCTAATAACCCAAAATAGGACTCAGCAGCTCCTTCTCACATACAGGAATAGTACTACAAGGCAGAAAGCTTTCAGTTTTCCCCAAGTGCACCAATTTTATATAGAAAACACAAAGAGAAATAAATAAGATAAAATGGAAAGCTTCTTTTCTCAAAAGTAACATCTTTAGAAGTAGGTTTATTCTGATATTCCACAATGGCAGGATTTTTGCCAGTATTATTTCCATCTCTTAGTTCTAATGCACTCCTCAAATACTTCTCATTTATTTTTTGCTCTTACTGAGACGGTGTGATGAATGAGTTCTCAAAGAATAAATGAGAAGTGTGGCCAACTAGTTGAGGGAAGTGATTCTGCTCCTTTTTTTCCTGTTCTCATGAGACCCTACCTGCAATATTCTATCCAGCTCTGGGGTCCCAAGCACAAGAAAATGAACTCTGATCGATCTGGTCTAGTGCAAGGTGTTCCAGTCCATGGCAGCAGGGCTGGAACTAGATCTCTAAAGGTCCCTTTCAACCCAAATCACTACTGCTTTGAGCACTGCTCAGGCAGCGATGATTAAATTGCTTGTTTTAGTACCTGCATTAGTGTCAGACAGAAAAAGATGTGTAGTCTATTTATCTACAGGAACAAACAAAGCTTCTCTCCACATTTTAAGGATTATATCATAATGATGTAACTTGATTTTCTGTTAAATATCACATTGAAATTTCAATTAGAATTCTATGATTCCATGATTTTCTAAGAAATGCATGCATTAGTCACATCTCAGAACTTGCCAGCCTGACCAGTAACTTGTTAATTAGTAATTACATTCTAAGCTCCACTTCACTGTAGATTGCTATTCCTTTTCATACAGAAGGAACAGCAAGGAGTGATTTCATATTTTAGATAACATTAGTGGCCAGAAACATTACTGGCCAGAAAAGGAGGCCAGTAAATCATGACATACTACAGGCAAAGTAGTATTTTAATTTGTATCAGTTAAAAAGTGCAATTCACTAGGCAGGTGATGATGATGTCTTGTTACTGATTTGCGCTGCCTTTGTTTTTTACAGCTTGAGTCATATCGTAGGATCATAGAATCACATGATCATAGAATTGTTTGTGTTGGAAGGGACCCTTAAGATCATCTGGTTCCAACCCCCTGCTATAGGCAGGGACAACTCCCTCTAGGCCAGGTTGCTCAAAGCCCCATCCAGCCTGGTCTTGAGTGCTTCCAGAGAGGGGGCATCCACAAACTCACTGGGCAACCCGTTCCAGTGTCTCACCATTCTCACAGATATGTCACCACAGTAAGAATGAAGCTGATTTGCACACACGTACGTGAAGCTGTAGATTTCTTCTGTCTGCTAGGGCTTCTTGCAATGCATACTGTCACCATAACCAAATATCTTCCATTAAAACAATTGCAATCAGATGTTGACTTAAGTTGTATACAGCATCCTAAATCGGGGCTGTGATTATTTTTTCCTACTTGTACTTAATTTGCTTTAATTGCCTGTTATTCTTTGTCTGTTCTTTGTTATTAAATGTTAAGTGCTCTTTTCTATGAAATATCTTTGTTTGATTCATCTAAAAGTCCTTCTAAGGTGGAAACACTGTGACGTGAACACTATAGGTTATAAGCAGAGTAGGACTATCTATAATGAGCTACTGCTAATGCCACAGTTACTTTCCCAGGAACTCTAGTTTGGGGACTATACATACAACCTGTAGTAGCCTCAATGTGGACTGCGACAACAGGCTCCTTACAGAAAACAGACCCCATGTAAATCTAGTTAATACAAGCATATTTTATGTTTTTATTTGCTCCCTGACTTTTTGTCACAGGACTTGTTGACCTCTCCAAAAAATTTAGGAGGAAATTCAGGTATCGTAAGCACTCTCTACTGAAATATTCAAGTCTTACCTTCGTCTTATCCCTCATTGAACCTTTTCCCAAAATAGACATTTTTGTCAGTGTTTCTTCCTGCAAGCGTTTTAAAGAATTGCCACGTGGACCCAAAAGCTTTCCCACAAAGTTAAACTGTAAGAAAACAAAAAGACATTATGACCATTGGATTTCTAAGCACAGAAAAAAGCAAAATTTGCTGAAAGAATTTTTTGTTCTAGCAAGAACAAAAAGCAAGAAAAGCAAGAAGTGTTAAATCATAACTGACAGTCATTAAGAAGAAACGTATAGGATAGTTAACAGCATGTTACGGACTACCAGATGCCAACTGAAATCTAGAAGTATCTGAACTCAAAGAACTTTCAAATAGCACAGATAAATGACACATTCAAGGCTGAGGCCAGATGTGTTCAAACGGCAATTCAGTTTTTCAACAGTTGTTATCAGGTATATAACCATAAAAACAAAGCTGGCAGCAATCCCTCACAGATGCAGTAGCACCCAACAAAAGTTTTGAAAATGAAAAAGTCTGAATTGCCTTATGCTGCCTGTAAGATTTATGAAGTAATATAGCAACTCATATACCCTACACTAAAACACAGAAACAAACAAGGAATTAAATCCAGAATTTATATGCTTATATTTCCTGTCTCAAACCAAAATGAACATTCTTTAAGGCATTTTCAGTGATAATAGAGGTTGAGTGACAGTTGAAGTTTACCAAAACCAGCTGCACTTCCTAACCAGGGCAAAACACTATTAAGTTAACTAAGGGGAAGGTAATGGAGCACCACAAATATAAAGGAACAATATTACTTGGGGAAAACCCAAACATCTCCCTTTGCACAAAACATCAAAACAGGCTACTGTGAACACCTGATGCTCCTTAAGCCCAGAAGGTAATTCAAGGGGAAGATGAGTCAAAAATACAAATTCAAAACCCCACCCAGAGCAGAGAAATAAGAAAAAAGAATCTGTCTGCTACCATTTAAAGATAAAAAATTGGGTTCAATGGAGCCAAGAGGCACGAGAGATCTGCACAACACATTTATTCCCAGATGCATAGAGAGAGAAGGTACGTAAATTCAATAGGTAGCTTTTGTCCATCTGTGATGCACTTTGGAAGATACATGAAATCTGAAGGATGGTTAGAGAAGATTAATTTGAAGTAAACAGTCACTATTTTGATTTTTTTTCACATACTAAAAAGTGCCAATAAACATGAGAAACATTTTGAAATTTGTATGGAACGGCACTTACTTCAAGCACTAATTTATTCTCTTATAAATAATACCCAAATTTGGAGATTACTATTCAGGTATATTTACTATGCTCTGCAAAGCTTTATAAAACCACGATATTCACAAACAGTTGCAATCTAAAGCGACCCACTTACGGTAAGAGAGCTTTAGGCATAAGTAATATACAGCGACACTATAAAACAAACACCTTTAGACTACTTGTTTTTCTGGACTCATTTATGCAACTGTTTTCCAGTTGTCTCTTCCTTTAGTACTGTATCATTAAAGAACCACAATGGAAGACTCATTAGGGCCCTCCATAATTAGATGGCTCATTTGATCTCCCTGTTTCTCTAGACAAATCCAATAGCAGTTGACAGTGGGGCAGTAGCAGTTCTTACAAACTCCATTGTTGCTACAATGGAAATGCTGATGGAAAAAGTAGTCCAGCTCTAGTTCTCCTACAATGAAGAAAGTCTACAGTTCCAGTTCACCTACTTCAATTTGAGACAAAAAGAAATGCGAGCAATAAAAAAAGCCTATTAAAAATGAAAACGTAATTCTTCTCTCTTTAGTACTTGCAAGCTCAATTCCCGACTTAGAAACAGGATACAAGTGAATGAATGGCTATGGATGACTGGTCCACACAAGCTATTGAATAAGGCCTTTTATGAACTAGCCTTTTCTGAGACTAAGAGATCAAATCTCAAAAAATACTAAGGTGACACCTTTAACTGCTGTGGTACCTCATTTTATTCCTTACAGTTTCTTTAGATACTGTCAAGGAAAACAGATTGGAAACAGGTTGCCCAAAAGTATAGAAATCTGTCAAGCTGAGAGCATTCATGAGGTCATCAGGAGGTTGGGCCAGAGATGTCTTGGAAGTCCCTTCCTATACAGACTTTTGACTTTATGATTACAAGCATGTAACTGCAATCAAAACACTCAAACTAGGGGAAGGGAAGGGAAGGGAAGGGAAGGGAAGGGAAGGGAAGGGAAGGGAAGGGAAGGGAAGGGAAGGGAAGGGAAGGGAAGGGAAGGGAAGGGAAGGGAAGGGAACCCAAACATTGAACTTCCAAGTCAGTAATGCCTTGTCATTTTTTTAAATAAATAATCACTACTAATGAACAGGGACTTTATAGTTAAACGTAAATCACAGAATCACAGAATTGTAGGGGTTGGAAGGGACCTCCAGAGATCATCGAGTCCAACCCCCCAAATGGAAACCTTCGTGTAATGGAATACTACATCAACTTTTCAAGCATTTCAGGTTACTCATGTTTTCAGTAAAATAGCCTTGTAAATTAGGAAAACAAGTACTACATACATTTTTAAAAGAGATTTTCCATTTACAGTAGACTATGCTAAAAATATTTCTGAATGTTGAGTAGCTGCATATAGATAAGCTGCTCTGATATAGAGCTTTTAATCTATTTTACTATGTTTTCAAATTGAATTTTACTAAAAAATTATCATAATTTAGACAGATAATTATGTATTCAACTATTCAGAGCATAGTGCTGAACATTTAATTGAAACAAACTAGTTGACCATTGAAGACTAAAAATCCTAACATACAAATACAAATGTGTGCTTCCAACAATACGAGTTCTACTTTCAGATGTCATTTTCAGAAAGAAAATAACTAACTTTCCATAAATAAAGCCCATTTGAAATCAAATGAAATCTTTCAGTAGAGAAGAGTTACTTTGAACATTTACTGGATTTCTTGAACTGATGAACATTAAATAGGAAGTATCTGTTAAAAAGCTTTGCATAAAATGTCTCACTGAGATACTGAAATGCTCAAAGAGATCACCACCACCTTCACCAGCACCTTCAGTTTACAGAGTATATTATGATCCCCAGTAATCAATAACTGGGACTTGAACCTAAGGTAAAAAAACACAACATGGTAAGACATATTTTCATTACAAAAAAAAAGCAAATCCAGCCCAGTTGCTGGTGGAACACAAGGTAGTAAGCCTGGTAGATCCAAGCTAGCTCTTACAGAAGTTTCTCACATACACAGGTTCACAGCTGCTTCCCATGCCACACACTCCTGAAGTTCTTTTGTCCTTCTGACCAAGACCAAAAAAAAAATAAATAATAATAATTCTGATCTAGTACTGAACTCAAGTCTATAAACTCACTGCATTAGGCAATGAAATGAATATTAAAAACAAGATATTTGTGCAGGTATAGACAAGCAAGATCAAACCAGTCACTTTGTTATCTCTGCAAAATTCAAGCTGTCAGATTCTTCTCTCCATTGTCTTCTCAGTATAGCATGATCATAACTGAATTGCACATTATTAGTCAAAACTGTACTCAAATTTGCTAGTTTCAGCTTAACACTGTGCTAAAACAGTCTCATTACTTTCCACTACTAACAAGTGTCAGCCATGAATGTCATTCTGTGGTATGCATAAATCCATGTTAAAACAAGAGATATCTATACACTAAAACAGCTTCCAGGATCTTAGGTAAGAATTAGGATCTTAATATGGATTACAGTAAATAAACCTGAAGTCATCTCTTAACTGCTGTCAGAAAGATTCAGAAGACTATGCCAGATACACAGCCTTAAGAAACAAGATAATAACAAAAAAGTTGAGGCATTTTAGCAAAAAGTATCAAGACTGAGAGTAACAGTTTGAGTAGACCAAATTGGAAAAGACATTAGATACTGCTAAGTTGATGCCAAAAAACACACTCCAGTAGTGAGTGGATAAATGTTACCCCTTAAGTCTCACATCAGTACTACTAAGTTCAACATAATCTCCACTCATTCCTAAGGTATGAGATTCTGCATATTGGCCATGATGTCCACCAGCACAAAAATGTAGGTTAACTATACTGAAAGCATTAGTTTCCCTTGCACAGATTATCTTTCAAGGCTGCTAAAGAATCTCTTATATATATATATATATATATATATATACATATATATATATATATATACAGGAAATTGTTTTGTTTTTTTAACATAGTTAGATAATTTTACACTGATAAGTAGTAGTAAGATTTTTGGTGTGTGTTTTTTTTTGTTTGTTTTTGGTTGTATTTTTTTTTGTTTTGTTTTGTTTTGCTTAAAGATTGCATTCTTTCTAGATATTCTGAAGTGATTTTAAGTATTTAAGTATTTTTGCACATGAAGTACATTGGAGATTATGGACATCATCGCTTAGCTCTTCCTCCCTCCAGAATCCTCAGATCAAAATGTCTTTAACAATTACCTAGATACGTATTTCCTTATTAAGGCCATACTTGAAGCTATTTCCTGAAAACAGTTGAAGAAAAAAAAAAAAAAAGAAAAAAAAACCACAAACTTCTACAAAAATTACAAATACAAATGAGGTACTGTACTTTCTTTGTGAACATTTAATCTTCTCTATGAATTTCAGGAAAAAAGGAATTAATGCCAATGCTGCAGCATGTTTAATTGTATATATTACAGGAAGTAGGATATAATAGAAAAAGTAATCCTCGTTTATCCCCATCAAGACAAGTCTGCTGAGACTGGTTCATCCAGCTTAAAATACTTAGTGAAAGTACAAATATCAGACCAAATGCTTTGCTGTAAAGCTCTGGCAATCCAGTGCCAAAGCTGTAGAAAGTTTTCTTGGCATATTAGTTTTCTGCAATGGTTCACACGTGATAGATTCACTAGAAGAAGAAGTATTTAAGTTATGATTCAGTGCACCTTCCCTTCCAATGGCCTGAAATCAGGAAGAGTTCAAGATTTTCCTTATTCATTCCAAGAGAATATGGTTTCTATAGGAAGGTAAGTGCTTCCATCATTTATGTTGTACCAAACTGCTCTCTCCTCCACACAGCTCTCAGAGCAGTAATAGATCTTTAAACATCTATCCAACTTGAAACTTGGTTGATTGAAGTTATTCAACAGTTCTCTAGTACTAAATCTAAGGCTTGAGGGGCCTGGAGCATCTCTCCTATGAAGAAAGGCTGAGTGAACTGGGTCTGTTCAGCCTTGAGAAAAGAAGACTGAGAGGGGACCTGATCCAGGTCTATAAATATCTAAGGTGTGGGGGGCAGAATGGCGAGGCCGGACTCTTTTCAGTGGTGAATGGAGACAGGACAAGGGGAAACGGCCGGAAACTGCAGCACAGGAAGTTCCGCACAAATGTGCGCAAGAACTTCTTTACAGTGAGGTGACGGAGCACTGGAACAGGCTGCCCAGGGAGGTGGTGGAGTCTCCTTCTCTGGCGATGTTCAAGACCTGCCTGGATGCCTACCTGTGCGACCTGCTGTAGGGAACCTGCTTTGGCAGGGGGGTTGGACTCGATGATCTCTGGAGGTCCCTTCCAACCCCTACAATTCTGTGATTCTGTGATTCTTTCATATGACTTCAGGTTATATACATTTATTCTTCCTATTTCTCATTCCTACTGAGAGAGTTTTGTTCTTTTTTTTCTTTTCTTTTTTTTTTTTTTAGTAAGAATGTGTATTCTAAATAGTCACATAATTAAAAGGGCTGCTCTGAAAGTAATGCCTCCTACTCCTTTACAATAGACCAGAATTTCAAACGTGGAGGTTTGTGAAATAACAGTAGAGGTTGATATATTTTAATATGTCATCGTTCTGGTTTTTTTGTTTTGGGGTTTCAGTATTCCACATCAAAACATCATGTAGTGTACAGGGCACTGAAGTGTTAATGCCCCAATCCCAGGTACCCATCCCTGTACATTACAGCAGTCACGGGATCTGGCCCTTCCGGGTGGGGGGGGGCGCTCTCTTGCTGCCTTGCAGTGGGTGCTGGAGGGTGCTTTCCTAGCCGTTCCAAGCTTTTCAGGTTTGAATCGGTCCCGGGAACTTTCTCTCTCATCTTGTCTGATTTATTAATCTCAATTTCAATTAAATTGTATATATTGTGTTATCTTGTATTCCAATATTGTAGTAAAATAAGTTTTCCTCCATAGATTGTTGCCGCTGCTCTTTTTCTCCCTTCCTTCCTTCCCATTTTTGTGGGACTGGGGTGGGGGGGGAGGGCAGAGGCCTGTTGCCTCTGTCACGGACGTAGATTGATCTAGTCAATTCCGTGACATAATATTACATTTGGTTGCTGTACAACAGATGGCAGAGGAACAGTCTGATTAAATGGCACTTGACACAGAAGTGAGTAGCAAGCAGGAAGCGAAAGTGTAGAACTGAATTCCTCCATGTGAAAAAAATGGCACCCATTGACACTCATCAACACTCGCCAAACATTTATGGAGACCTAACAGTGGATTTGGGCACAGTGAGGTGGTGGCTGGTACATGCATTTCAGCAGTGATAACAGCAACGTGAAAGATTAGCCATGTATTGGATGGCCATACACAGCATGAAATGAACACCATCTCCCTTTAAGTGCAAATCAGCAGATTACAACCAGGAAACCGGGTATGGATATGAGTATCGGCATCAATACATTGGAAACAATGGTGGCAATGCTGGAAATCGAAGTTTGCACCAAGTGGGTGCACACAGGAAAAGAAAGGAGACCGCATTAAGTATGTCACAATCTTCTGAACCATTAAGAAGCTGAAAGTGACAGTTTCGTGACTGCATCACTACCGGTGACGAGATGTCACTTCACTACTATGAGCCAGACTCAAAATGACAGTCCATGAAGTGGACACATGAATTCCCCATCAAAGAAAAAGTTGTGATCCTTCTGGATTTCCTGGAGCCCAGACAAACCATCAATTCTGACCACATCATGACAAAGGTTCCAACTTCCAGTAAGGACAAAGACAACAACTTTGCACTTGCAACACAATAATGCCAGGCCCCATATCAGTTGAAGACCATGAAGACACTGTCAGACTTGGCTGGGCTGCCCTACCACGCCCACCATATAGTCTGGATTTGGTGTTATCTGACTTCCATCTGTCCAGGCCAATGAAAGATAGACTGCATGAGCAACGTTTTCCTAGCAGTGATTCCATCACAACAGTGATGAAACAGTGGATCGCATCCAGTGGTGCAGCTGAGAATTTGCTCTATCAAATAGTCTTATTGTGCTCTTTGTATCTGTTGTAGTTTCCATAGGGGGAAAAAAAAAAATAGGAGGCATTAATTTTGGAGCAACTTATGTAAGATATGAACCTCTCCAAAACTATGTAGATACTTCAAATACCTTATACGTGATAGTCAGTTTTAAATATGTATTCTAATTTTAAATGTTGAGTTAAAACACTTCAAGAAAGTAACTTTTGAGAATATAGAGTACCACTTCAGGGAAATAGTGCAAATCATTTCTCATGAACTTTCAAAATCTACTCAGTATTAAAATATAGTTCTGTAAGCAGTTTTCAAAATGGTAGCTTGTCAAAAGGTGGAAGTGATTATTCCTGCAGTTTTGATTGATTCCACGAAAAATCATCATCATTCTATTTATCATCCATTAAAGCTATTTCTCTGAAGTCTGAACACTTCAGTTTACTAAGCTGGCAGAACAAAATCAGATGTCTGAGATTACAGACTATTTCACAATGCATATTTATCAGATGCATGTGGTGGGAAGGATAATACCCTCCTGCCGCATCTGTACATACGTAAGCTATGAAAATTTTCAGAAGTTCAGGCATTTCATAGAAGCAGTAGGAAAGATTTAGAACCCCTTCACTCTCATACTGCCACATCCTGATCTTTCATTGCCAGCACACTTCATTGCAATCACTATGTCTGTGCAAGTTTAAAGATTCATTTTTCAAGCATGATATCCAGCAGAAGTTATAGGGTTACACTTTCACGCTTGACCTGTAATCAATAAAGATATTCAGCTGATGAAATAGCAAAGTATATTAAATCACCCTAAACTCCAATTCCTAACTGGCAAAACGTCATTAAGCTAATAGCAAGTTAGGCATCCAGCATTCATGTGGACTCCATAATACAGGTAACAGTCTGGGATGGAATCCTACCTCAAAAAATTTTCCACTGAGGCAACATAAAATCCTAAGTTTCCCACTTACCCTTGTGCATCATGTATGTCTCAGAATAGGCCTGCAGACAGCATTATGAGAACACACGAAAGCGTCACCTGAATATTTTACAGTAATTCCTGCATTTCAGCAATACAAAACTTTCAGAGGAATCAATCAAGCTAGGCCAACCTGAATTACTCCCAACAAGACTCTGTACAATCAGAATTTGAAAAGACTTGCTGGGACCTGCAGCCTACAGTGGAGTTCCCACAGTTCTGTCTCACCAAATAATGCTGTCATCATACTAAAATATAATCGCTGCATTTTTTAACAGCACAAGTGTTTCCAAGGAACTCAAATAAAGATAATTCAAATGCACAACCAACCTTGAGATGAAACCGGAATGTAATTCCTTCAAGTATCACAAATTATTTCATAGAAATGACAAAATTCAGGCTGTTCTGGTTATTCTGTCACTTTCTGTGAAGATTCAGACAGAAGTCATTGAACTACAGAGTCATCAAGGCTGGAAAAGACCACCAACATCATCTAGTCCAACTGTGCACCTACCACCAAAATGGCCCAGTAAAACCATACATGACATGAATTTTGCCCCTCAGTTCTTCTTGAATTCAACTGCAGGAAGAGGAGTAAAATGAATAGTATATGACATTGTTACCATATATTGTCTACTTGATCACAGGCATCTTCCTCCGTACAGGAAAATAATTTAGCAATAACTGAAACATTCTCTTTGTCAAGTGTACAGGTATTTCTAGAGTGAGACTAAATGCTATTGTAGTAGTGGCAATTATGGAAGACAGGAAAAAAAAAACAATTAGGAACAGGCTGCTCAGTGGAGGGGGGAGGGCTCCTTGGGCTTCTTCTCTAGAGATATTCAAGATCCATCTGAGCACCTTCCTGTGCACCCTGCTGTAGGGAATCTGCTTTAGGGAGAGGTTGGACTCAATGATCTCCAGAGGTCCCTTCCAACCCCTACAATTCTGTGATTCTGTGAACTCTCGTTCATATGAGAGATTACAGTTACGCAAACTTAACACATCCACATCAATACTCAACTGTTGAACTACTAAGCAGAAGATCAAGAAAACAAGGAGATTTTTTTTCGGGAGATCAACAATAACCAAACAAAGGAAAACTACTTTTCAACCTGAGATATAACAGATTTCCTTCAGAGATATAATCAGCAGCTCTGAACTTCAGTTGAATAGCTTTCTTCTGCATTAAACCTGTCACCTTAAGGTTTGACAGAGGTAATGAGGCTGAGTATGCACAGGACCCAGCCACGATCCTGCAAGAATACATCTGACAGGACAGGTAATGTGAGCAGTCATTACAATGATGCGTTGATCAGATCAGAGCTAGAACTGTCTGACCTACGTTGAGGCTATTATGATTTATTCAAGGAGTCAGAGTTGGAGAGGTTTTAAAGAGGGAAAGCACAATGAGATACTTAAAGTTAACTCTGTGTCAGCTTTAGTAAGGTGTCTGAATGGTGAGTAGCACATGGGTGGGCTGATTTGGTGCAGAGATCTCAAAAACTAACTGGTATTTCATTGATCCCATCTATTTATCTAAATAGAAGAGACATCACGACTTACCAGAGAGTCACTGGCAAACATTAGCAGAATGGTTTTTCATTTTTAGTAAAATCATTTGTAGTTTGTAACATTTTTAGATACTATACCATCTTAAGGGTTTAATAACTCCAATAATCAACTTTTCTGTTCTCATTTAAGTTGAAAAAGCTGCACCATTTCAGAAATAAGCTTCTTTTTTGTCACTGTTTGGATACCTTAGTTTGTCAGAGTCAAATTGGTACTCCTGATGCTTGATGGATTTATCAATTATCATAGTGCCTTTGTCAGCTCTAAACACTAGATTCTCACTTAATTAACAAAGAGACTACATCCGAAATACTAGAAGCATCCTTGTCCAGGATTTGTATGCTAACTGACAGCTTTAGCATGGACTGTTGGCTGAGAGAGAGAAGAAAAATTGTGATGAGAACAGCTCTAGATTTAATATTTACATACAGAAGAGCTTTTTCCACAGCTGTCATCCATATTTATCTGCCTTACATTCCATGTTTCTGAAGCATTTGTAACTAATACTGATCAGCAAAAAGGATAAAATTACTCACAAAAATCAGAATCAACCTTCAACCATTTTTGTGAGGTACTATCAATTTGGCACCCTCTTCAAATGACATATTTGCATTAACTCTAACACCTCTTGCAGGCAAAATGGTCTGGCAAACCACATACAAGCACAGAAAAGCATGGCCTAGAGGCATAAAGCATCATTTCAGGCTTTTTAAGAACCACATTATGTCTTCTGCTTAAATTCTGCACCATCTGAATATATAATAAATGTGTTCAAAGAACAGCTCGTTAAAGTGTCTGGAATCCCTTCATATCTCCCCTGACAGACCTGATAAAGCATTACTAATTCAACCCTACTCTGAACATATCTAACAGGAATAGAATTAGTACTTAGACCTTCTGCGTTGCAATGTTTGCTCCTTCTCCCCTCATGTTCAAGGCATTCTAAGCTCTGCAGACTACAGTACATCAGAATAAGGCTCTCAGTTTGTCATGTTGAAACTATGCTACCTTGTACGAAAGTATTTAAATTTATTACAGTTCTGAAATAAAGCAGCAAGCCCAATTCTAGTAAACATGGTGGCACACAATTACAGTGACTGCTTGTATTTTGGGTCTCTTTCAGAGAAGACCAAGAGTGCTTACGACAAACCTGAATTCATGCCCACCTCCCAGGCTACTCCCACACAATGAGAGATTTAATTCCTTTCAACAATATTTAATCTGTAACGAGCAAGCTTTTACACAATTATCCACTTATATTTAACCAAACTGAACTTTCTGAAAGAAATATTGAGCATCTTCCTTTCCATTAGGGAGCAAAAACACTCTTCAGCCAGAAAATACTCATAGCTTTATTCCCTTTGGTAGAAGAGATTTGTTTGAGAGGAGTTACCAGTATTCTCCAGAATATTCTACAGAAAAAGTAAAAGTGGAGACATATGAACTCACATGGGAAGTTTGTTCTGCACAGCAGCTGTTACTGTCCCTTGATCCTGCTCCTCTAAACATACAAGATTATAAAACCCTATCTTTTGGATATAAATGCAGGCTCCTTTCCATAGCGTGGACAAGGCTTGACTCCCAGCTCAGACAGTCAAAAAGAAGTCCATGGGCCACAACTACTACCAGCATACAGCAGAGCATCCCTGTCATTTCAAAAGACAGCATGGGCTTTCCCAATAGCTATTGTAAAGAAGAACTTCAGTATTTAGATCTTTATGGATCTTTATACTAAAGAAAGAGAATCTTTCAAAAGGCACTTTTTCTCCACTTCCTGTCACTATGCTTTCTCTCCTTTCAATCTTGACTGCCTACACATCTCACCATTTAAATAAAGAAAAACATCTTGATTAGAAATACCATCCGTGTAGTTTCCCCTATTTGTTACCTTCCATTTTTTTGCAATTCCTAATGTGGTATTTATAGGATAGTCCTTCCTGATCATTAGATAAACATGGAATTCCATGTCAGAATTCCAAAAAGGTGCCCAAGCATAAAAGGTATGCAAGCATACAAATTCATTGAAACAGTATTTCACTGAAGTTTGTTCAAAGTTCAAACTTGTGCAAATTACTTGGCATAGTCTAAGAGAAAACACTGATAGTCCAAAGAAAACTATTTAGAAAGTCTTCCAGGCAAAATGGAGAAAAGGAATGAAGATATAAGCAGAAACAGAAGCAGCCTTGAAATTTCCAATGAAGGCTATCTCAAGGAAGTAAGAAATGGCAGAATCATATGATAGAATGGCTTGGGTTGGAAAGGAGCTAAAGATCATCTAGTTCCAATCATCCTGGTATGGACAGGATTGGTAACCACTAAATCAGCATTAATTTAAATGTAATTATTTCTTCTATCCAAAAAAGATTCTACTATTCTGACGATATAGAATCATAGAATCATAGAAAATGATATGATTTATAATTTTTTTCAACATGTTTTTTGCGTGCTGAGCAACATTCTTCTGCGCATTTATTTCAAGAAACATTTCTACCTTAGAATTCCCATACAACAGACTAGAGGACAGCATTACTACAGATGGGTAATACTATCATAAATGTAAAAGTCATCTCCTTAAGATATACCATTACTATCTTTTTATGAGCATTTAGTTACATAGTATGAAAACTACACTTACCTTAGGAAATTGCTTTACTGGAATCAAAACTTTTTGCCCCAACTTCATATTTTTATTGATGACCACATCAATATATTTTTCTTCCTCCTTTCCTTCTCCTTTCTGGTATTTTTCAATTTCTGTTAAAAGAAAAATGTTTGTTATTTTCTTAGCTTAATACTGCTATTTGAAAGCTAAGAATCTTCAAAGGCAATATAAATTAAAAATAATAACTTCAGAAATAATACTGTAAAGCATGACACTATTATATATAATTCCCGTTGTGTAAAAAAAATGGAGTAAACCATGTTTTCATTTACAGCATTTTTAATACTTACATTCAGATCATAATCTTAAATTATCAGTGCAAGTATTTTAAATATATATTTCTTTACTTAAAAGTTAGGATACGCTTATGTATCACATGGCTCAAGCAAGGAAAAAACTATTTTGTCTTAGACACTTTTTTATTTCAAAAATTTATCACATAGTTTAAGTATTATATGTTATTACATATACATTTGTATATAAAGCTCTATAAAGAATGCAGTTGTAATGGTGGTTGTCTACTGCAAAAGTATGAATTCAAGTTCTCAAACTTTCAGAATTGCAATTAAAGCACATTGGAATAACACTCATCTGAGATCTCTAGACACAACCCAAGATGACAATTAGGAACGAGATTTAGAAGTAATGAGATGAGAAGAAACTCAGGCCTCCTCTTCTGCAGACTGAACAACTCCATTTCCCTCACAGCTGCTCCTCCTTAGTTTGTTCTCTAGTTCCTTCATCTACCCTGAATGTTTCTGAAAGAACAGGCCTCCCTAACTGTACTTTCAAATCTACTTGGCAAAACCCTAGAAAATTTAATCATACGAATTCTAACAGTGTAAACATTTGGGAGGATCAATATTCTGTAAAGCAACCTTCTTCCAGTGCCCTTTATACTGCAGCACACTAATGAAAAACTCTGAATTTCAGTGCACTGCCCTGCAAAATGGTGACAACAGAGAAATATTTCAACCACTGAATCTTAGCAACAATGGAATTTACATGGGTTTTGCAGATGCCACTTTATGGACTGGAGAATTATGAGCAATAAGATAGATGTAAAGTTAAATTGAAATTCACTCCCAGATGAAATCAAGGCTGACATTTTGCAGAGCATGATGTTCCAGCTCACAGAAAGCCAGGTGAATGATGTGTTAAGAATTCTGAATTTCTGAATCCGTGCATACCTGAAGTGCAGTACTACTGCAGTACTCTGAAATATAAATGAACTTCTTCCAACACCTCTGCTTCCTCGTATAACAACAAGAAGGCTCTCATTTTTTTAGATAACAAGATCAGATATCCAAAGTTTTATGTTTTGAGAGTGCAAAGCAAACTACGACATTGATTTTTAGCACTACAGTTTGTATACACTAAGTATGAATCCTCAAAACTCAGAACTATGCAACCAGAAGGATGAAGACCTTTAGCAAGATTTTATACCAATATTTATCACATAGTAAAATCGTAATAAAAAGAGTTATATTCCTATGACTGAAGCAAATACAATCATACTGAAGTTTAATGGGAGGACTAGAAGTTGTTTAGAAAAGCAGAATAACATAATCGGACTGCATTCAAGATCCAAACACTACAAGACAGTGCATTAATTTCATTTTGAAACAGATCAGTGCACATAAGACTCCCAGTAGTTAGGTAGATACAGAATCTTCAGACGTTTTCAGTAGCGGTAATTAATGATAAATTCAAGTTATCTTTCTACAGTAATTTAAGCTCACAGAGAAGTGCCTTTAAGATTCAAATTCAGATGTTCATTGTGTTTTTATCAATGGGTAGATACAGCTAAAAATTTGTTTTCTCCTGCTGAGAACGCAACATTACAGTATGGTACATGTGCAATCCTACCCTGCCCCCAGAAAAATTTTCATAGAAGCTGCATTTATAGATCTAAAAAATTCCAAATTAGAACTGTGAATTCGCAAATTAATCCTCGTTAAAGGATATTCATGGAAAATGCTAATAAGTGTGACACAACTGAATGTTTCAGGAAGGTCTCTCAGACTTACAAAAGTTTAAGTGGTACAAGTCAGGTCCTAAAAATGTCTCAGTAACATTCCTCTGGTGACCAACTGCATAAATTCCTTCGAAGCTCAGTGCAACGTTACTTGCATTTCCTAAATCTTAGCTCATGTTACCGTTGGAGTTTGGTATTAGAAGAACTTCTTGATGGCAACCTCAACGCAATATTTATTCATTATTTTGATCTACTTAAGACAGTGAGATTCAAAAGGTCATAGGAACAGCGTCATCTTCTCGCACTGATAATTACTCAATATGAAGCAGCCAGTAAGTTTTGAAAAAAAAATTCATTCATTTGACTGAAGAGCTGCCTTTGCACCTTTAATAAGCTTTGTACTTTTACTGACCATGTTAAGAACAGCCATTTCCATATTTACTTTAATTCCCATGGCTTAAAAAACTTCCATTTCATTGAAGAAGCTACTGAAACTCATGAGATTGACAAACAATAGTTAGGAAAATGGACTGCATTTTCCCCTATTTTACTTAAATTCAACTGAATTCTTTTTCTTCTGAGCAGCCATAAAGTGCACTGACATAGCATTATAAAACAAGAATTGACTCATATTATTTAAAAATTAACCAAAAACAGCCTAAGACTTCTTGAATGTTTACACTGATCTACCAACAAAATTATCTAAGAGCAAAAAATTTTTATCACAGATTTGTTTTTCCTCTGATTTCATTACACTCAAAACAAAGATGAACATGAAATAAAACTAAGTATTAGAATTAAGCATCGAATCAGATTTGCACAAGTCACTTGTTATTTATCATCCACATACATGAAGCTCTAGATAATTAGGGAAAAATCATGCCCAATCACATAGCAAATGCAATCAGATTTCCAAGGTCAAATGGACAGGAAGATTTACTTTTTCTTAATCCTTAGATTACATTCACTGCTGCTTAGCTATATGAAGTAATGACATCTCTGAGATCACAAATAGTAAATAAACATGTGATTAAAGCTTTTCCTAATACTAGATATTAAAATCCCATGTTCTCAGATCAAGGATATGACTAATACAGTAGTAGAGGAATTTAGCTGGATGAAGAAAAAACTGCATGTTTTGTTGTTGTTGTTTTCTTTATATTTAATCATAGCAGAGATCTAAGCGATGATTACTTCTCACTTAATTCACCAAACAACACTGCTAGATACATTAGATAATGACAAAGTAGGACTGCTTCCTGTTTATCTCATGGTAGAAGTAATCTTCCGATAAAAGAACTACAAGCTAGTATTCCAGATCCCTCTGCTAAGCCAATCTAAGTACCTGCATTTAATGCAGAATGATGTGATAGTGCGTTCTTGTCTCTTGTAAATCAACTTAAAAATCAATGCAAGACAAAATATCAAATTCAAAGTAAAATAAGTGTGCACTGCATTTATACTTAATACAGTGTTAAAACAACAAAAACAACAAAGAGGATGGAGCCAGGCACTCCTCAGCAGTGTCTAGCATGAGGACATAAGGCAATGAGCACAATTGGAACACAAGAACTTTCCCTTGATCTTCAGATCTGTGTGGATGGCAGTACTGGCACAGATTGCCCAGAGGGGCTGCAAAGTCTCCTCTGAAATCTCTAAAAACTGCTGGGGTGTGGTCCTTGGTAACCTGCTCTGAGTGTCTCTGCTTGAGCAGAGATTGGACCAGATGGACCCAAAGGTCCCTTCCAACCTCAATTATTCAGACACTATCATCTTGTGAAAGAAAAAGACAGACAGACAGAAGGACAGACAGAAGGACAGACAGAAGGACAGACAGAAGGACAGACAGAAGGACAGACAGAAGGACAGACAGAAGGACAGACAGAAGGACAGACAGAAGGACAGACAGAAGGACAGACAGAAAACAACCTCTGCTACTGGCCAGATAAAATACTGATCTAGATGGATATGTGGCCTGACAGTACAGTCATTCCTTAAGCTATCTTTTTGGGAAAAAAAATAATTTGGGGAAAAAAACCTTATTGGGGAAAAAAATAAATAAAATTAAAAAAAAAAAAACAAAAAACAGTAAAAACAATAGTACTACACTGTGGCTCAGTAGGTTGCATTTTTATACAGATCTACATTACAGAATACATATTAGTTTTCAGAAAAGCAAGCTTCCAAAGGAGAAAGAGTATTCTCAGTGGCAGCAGAATTTCAGAATAGTTTAATGGAGAAAGAATGAGGACAATATTATCTGCCCCGTTTCAAACTTTCTACAACTCTTCCAGCACAGAGCATCATTAACTACTTCTGAAGCAGCCTTTGGGATTGAAGGACTACATTTATTCCATATGTGAAGTTCTCCTGCATTCCGTACTATGTTTCTTTTTTGAAAATTTTCACTGTAACAAATCACACTTGGATCTCAGGAGATTCACATTTTAAGCTTACCAATTCTGAAAATACTGGAAAATTAGAGAACTAGAGTAATCAAGAAAATGAAAATAGCCTCACAGACTTGAAAATAATGGACAAATATTTGTGCTACGATTACATGTAGATTCATTCTGAATGGTTATAAAAGACTTGAATGAAAAATACTGTAAAATTGTAAATGTTCAATGCAGCTGCTCTACTACTGTACCATCCACCTTCATTATTTCACAAATTCCACCCATGTTCTTTAGTCACCATTTTAGTACTTTGAAAAAAAGCGATTTTTCACATAAATTTAGCTTCATCAGTAGTTCATAATTTGTAATTGGTATAAAATGAAATATTTCAATCATGAGCTACACATAAGAAACTGGAATTTATTTTAACAAATGCGCATTGTTACCATAGTTGAATTCAGAACAACTGTCTTTTTTATATGCCATTGCCTTTGTAAAAGCAATTGACAATGAATCTGATTTAAATGTACAATAAAATAAGTGGTTCATGCTAGAATGATGTCTGCAGCATTCAACATACTCAAATTAATAACATCCATGTTGAAGGACTTAAACCAATCTTGATAATAAATTGTGATCACAAGCATTTTAAGTTCTCTTACCCAGCCTGAATACTACTTTCTGCAGTAATCTGAAAATACATTTCAGTCACCAATATGACAAATTTGAGTAGGCTTTTTATTTAAGCAATTTAAAGCTAATGAACACCTATTACTTCACACCAAAAACGTATTCAGACTTACTAACATTGAAACTATTGCAGGAGAAGTAGCAGCTAAGATATTAGCAGATGTTCATTCAGTCTCAGCTCAGGAAAATAAGACATAAACAGGTTCCAGCCCCAGATTCACACACCACTTCACTAAAAATTATTTGTCTTATTGTGAGTAGAGCTTTGGAGCTTATCTATAAAAAAAAAAAAAAAAAGTGCTAAGAATTCCCAAACGATTCACCTAATGTTGACAATTTTCTTCAGAGAAAAATGCTCATGCATAGCTAGTTCAAGAATCCACTAACTACAAAAACATCATCTCCTTTGTTCCATGATTTCATAAAAAATTCCAAAGGCAACAAATATATGTAGATATATACACCCTATGTGGATCACTTTGAAAGTAATGCCTCCTATTCCTTGGAAATGACAACAAAGAGCACTGTAACACCATTTAAACAGCCAATTCTCAGCTGCAAAACTTTACACTGAAATGCTGAAATGTAGTCACCACCATTAGCTAAGTATTTTCACCTGCATACCACACTCACAAAAATCTGCACCAGTAGAAGTGATTCACTGTTTCACAGCTGCTATGGCAGAATCATCACTAAGAAAATCTGCGCAAGCAGTCCACCTTTCACTGTGATAACATCCACTGCTTGGACTCCATAAATGTTTAGCAAGCATCAATGAATAGCAATGGGTGCAATTTTTTTTTCCCCATGGAGGAATTCAAAGGCACAACTTTGCTTCACACGCATTTCTGTGCTAGACAGCATTTTGTCAGACTGTCCCTCTGCTGCCATCTGTCATACAGTAACAACACGTAACCAAATATTGGTGGGAAGGTTCAATCTTTACTGTTATACCATCAACATTTGTCTCTGAGGTTGTGGACCAACATGATAAAACAGGAGGCATTACTTTCAGAGCAGCCTTCATACATTTCACAAGCAGTGTCCCCAGGGCTGGGTACTGCAGCTGCTTCTATTTAACATCTTTATTAATGATCTTGATGAGGGGATTGAGTGCACCCTCAGTAATTTCACAGATGACACCAAGTTAGGAGGGAGTGTTCATCTGCCAGAAGAGAGAAAGGCACTACAGAGGAACCTGGATAGACTGGATCAGTGGCTAACTGTATGAGTTCCAACAGGGCCAAGTGTCAGGTCCTGCATTTTGGTCACAATAACCTCAGGCAACCCTACAGGGTTGGAGAAGAGCGGCTGGAAAGCTGCCTGATGGAAAGGGACCTTGGTGTGCTGATGGACAGCCAGCTGAATGTGAGTAACAGTGTACCCAGGTGGGCAAAAAGGCCAATGGCATCCTGGCTTGTATCAAGAATGCTGTGGTGAGCAGGACTAGGGAAGTCATCCTGCCCTGTACTCAGCACTGGTGAGGCCTCACCTCGAGTAATGTTTTCAGTTTTGGGCACCTCAGTACAGAATGGACATGGAAGCACTGAGCAGGTCCAGAGAAGGGCAACAAGGCTTGTGAAGGTCTTGGAGAATGTGGCCTGTGAGGAGAGACTGAAGGAACTAGGGCTGTTTTGTCTGGGGAAAAGTAGGCTGAGGGGAAACCTTACTGTTCTCTTCCAATATCTGAAAGGTGCTTACAGTGACAATGGGGTTGGTCACTTCTCACTGGAGACAGGATGAGGGCAAATAGCCCCAAGTTGTGCCAGGGGAGGTTTACGTTTGATATCAGGAAACGCTTCTTTACAGAAAGGGTTGTTAAGCACTGGAATAAGCTCCTCAGGGAAATGGTTGAGTCATCATCCCTGGATGTGTTTAGAAATTGTTTGGATGTGGTGCTCAGGAATATGATTTAGCAGAAGGTTGTTAGGGTAGTATGGTTAGGTCATGGTTGGACATGATCTTTAAGGTCTTTTCCAATCTGAGCAATTGTATGATTCTATAAACAATACCTAATACCCTACAGAAGTTAAATGTACTATCCCATCACAAAAAAAAAAAAAAAAAAAAAAAAAAATTCATTTCCACATCTCGCCCTCCTTCAAATATGCCTCACATTGCTTCCTAAATATTCAAACTAACATTGGGAAAGGGATTGGACACTTCTGAAGTTTCTTAATGGCTCAAGTACTTTGTGATCCTGTCCTTCACAACATCATAGAATCATTGCAGTTGGAAAAGACCTCTAAGATTGTCTAGTCCAAACATTAACCCATGCCTATGACTGCTCTGGACCACATCACTCAGTACAACATCTACCCTTCTCCTGAACACGTTTAGGGATGGTGACTCTACCACCTCCTCAGGCAGCCTGTTCCAATGACTCCCCACTCTTTCTGAGAAGAAATTCACTTAATCATAGAATGGCCTGGGTTGAAAAGAACCACAATGATCATCTAGTTCCAAACTCCCTGCCACAGACAGGATTGCCAGCCACTAGACCAGGCTTCCCAGAGCCACATCCAGCCTTCCCTTGAAGCCTCCAGGGATGGGGCATCCATAACCACCTTGGGCATCCTGTTCCAGTACGTCACCACCCTCTGAGTGAAAGGGTGGTGTTAATATCTAACCTAAACCTCCTCTGTCTCAGTTTGAGACCATGCACTTGGTCTTATTGAACCTCATTAAGTTTTCATGTGCCCACTTCTCCAGCCTGTCCAAGTCTTTCTGGATGGCTTCCTTTCCTTCCAATGTATTGACCGCTCAGTTTGGTGTCATCTGCTAACTTGCTGAGGGTGCACTCAATTCCATCGTCTGTCACTGATAACGATGCTGAAGAGTACCAGTCCCAACACCAACCCTTGGGAGACACCACTTCTGACCAGCCTCCATATAGACACAGACTAACAATAACGTTGATCGTTACCCTTTGGCTGTGACCAGCAATCGAGTTGTATTCTCACCAGATCTGAATACAGGGAAACTATAACCTTCTTGCTCCTCCTGGCTACACTGTTTCTGATACAAGCCTGTGTGCCCTGTGCCTTGGCTACCTGAGCACTCTGCTAGCTTGTGTTCAGCTGAACTTTAACCAATACCCCTAGTAGTTCTTGTTCACATGGCTTTTTAGCCACTCTGCGCCAAGTCTGTCATTATACATCTTGTTACAATCAAAATGCTGGTCTTGTTTGGTTTTGTTGAAGCTCATACAGTTGGCTTCAGTCCATCTTTCCAGCTTGTCCACATCCCTTTGTAGGGCCTATCTGCCCTCATGAAGATCAACACTTTTCTCCCCAGCTTGGTGTCATATGCAGACTTACTGAAGGTGCCCCTCAATTCACTCATCCAAATTGTCAATAAAGACATTAAACAGGATGGCCTCCACTACTGACCCCTGGGGATCATGCTAAAGATCATTTGTAACTTCATGAGGTCTCTCTGCAAGCCCAACTCTCAAGCCTTTCCAGGCCCCTCTTCCCTCCAGTGGCATCTCTTCCCTCCAGTTCATCAGCCATGCCACACTGGTATTGCTGGCAAACTTGCTGAGGGAGCACTCAATCCCACTGCTAAGCTTCTGAAAAATACATTAAGGAATGCCACTTCCAGTACAGACCTCACAAGAATGCCACTTCTCGCTGATCTCCATTCGGACAGTGCTCACAACTATTGGATTGTAACCATCCAATTAATCTTAGGGGATAGAATGGACCTCCAGGGATTGTCTGGTCCAACTGCCCTGCCAAAGCAGGTTCTCAGCAGAATGTCTCTCCAGTAGGTATCCAGACTGGTCTTGCAAACTTCCAGGGAAGGAGACTCCATGAACTCAGGGTAGCTTGTTCCAGTGCTTTGTAACCCTCAGGGTAAATAAGTTCTTCCCTGTGTTTGTACGGAACTGGCTGTGTTGTGAACCCCTTGTTCTATCACTGCACACCACTGAAAAGAGCCTGGCCCAATCCTTTTGATTCCCACAGTATCCGCAACTACTGCAGGTTTCTCAGCATGAAGTCCAGTTGGGTTTTAAATATATCTGAAAAAGAAGCTGTATCAGATAATTTTGATGTACTAATTGTGTAATACCAAACAGAACTGATGTGGTCTCTGTCACTTCAGTAATCAGTAGCCCAGTATAGAACACTACCTTAAACGTGGTACAGACTTTGCAAATACACATTCAGCTCATTCAATACATTCTAATGTCAGTAGTTCTGCAAACCTACTTCCTGTATGATTGATTACCATTTTGTCACAGTGCATGGAGTTCTTTTTCCATGAGTACGGGGCTTGTATTTCCATTTGAATTTAATTAAGTTCTTGTCTGCCTGGAAGGGTACATCTTGATGGCATCAGTGCTCTGGTACTTGAATCACATTCCCCAGTTTCTTATTGTCACCATATTATTTCTTTTTGCTAACTTGCTGAAGTTCTGCTTTGCTCCACCATCCAAAGTATTAACAAATGTTAAACTACTGACTTCTACAACCCATCATTAGCAATTAGAATTTATCAGGAGGGTATCTGACATATCACTGAGTTAAGAATTACCAGCTTGAGGTTGTACCATAGCCTTCTGTTATTTGAGATGGAGGTTGCTGGCAAAGCTCTAGCATTTCTCAAAGTGTTTTTTAAAGAAGGGAAGATGACACTTCATGTTCATTGTTGCATAAATCTTGCCTAATGCTGGACTAATGGCTGTACAGGTATCTTCCAGGTATTAAATGTAGTTTGTTTAAAACTGTCAGAAGGCTTCAGAGGTCTTTGCCAGTGCCCTAAAAAGCTGACAATGCGAAACCTCTAATAGTGCCTTCTGTCTGCTTCAGTCTTCAGTAAACAAGTGTTCTGTGGCTAAATGAGAACTATTTCAACTTACCAATATTTTGATTTGTGATTTATGCATGTTAGGAGCTGCACACTGTATCCATTTTTTCAGATGAGGTTTATTTTAGGGTTTCCCTATTTGTGAATGGTGTCAAAGGAGTCAGTAAAAAAAAAAAAAAAAAAAATTCATTCAATTGAAGTGCAATACACATTATGAGGAAGAAAGAATATGGGTCCTTGATGACTCACCAAGATGGCAAGTAAAATCTTGTCCAAGGGTTACCTGATCATGTTTTTGCAAAGAAATGGCAGAGTAGGAAAAGCTTTTTGTAAGGTCTCTTAATATAAAATAACTTCATTATGTCAAAACACAATGCCCTAAGTTTGTATGTCTGATCCCTTTATGAATTAAAATAAATATGAATTTACATTTGAAGTCCACATGTGAAGTAGCTTTACACCTACTGCCAATTGTAATGTTCGCACACTCTGCTTTTGGAAGGAATTAGACTGAGATGATTGTTTACATCATGCAAATCTTCTAAACATAAAAATCACTTAATACCTCCCATTTTGTTTTTACTATGCTGTCCAGACAGTTCGAAGGGCTTCCAGAGGTTTTCCTTTTGCCAGTAGTTACTCATGGACAACTTGTGCTATCATATGAAAGCATAAACGCATATATGTATGTATTTGCTGAGGGAATTGTAGTTTGTTATACAGTTAAATGTAGTAGATAAACACAAGGCAGCAAGGTTGACTTTACAGACAACTTCAGGACACTTTCACATGAAGACGCAGAGCTCCTGGAATGGATCCAGAGGAGGGCCACTAAGATGATCAGAGGACTGGCACACCTCTCCTGTGAATAAAGGTTGAGGGAACAAGGCTTGTTCAGCTTGGAGAAGAGAAGGCTCTGGGGAGATCAGTGGCCTTCCAGTACCTAAAGGGAACATACAAACAGGAGGAGGAACAGCTGTGTACATGGGTGTATAGTGATAGAACAAGGGGGAACAGTTTTAAACTGAGACAGCGGAGGTTTAAGTTTGATATTAGGAGGAAGTTTTTCCACTCAGAGGGTGGTGACACACTGGAACAGGTTGCCCAAGGAGGCTGTGGATGCCCCATCCCTGGAGGCATTCAAGGCCAGGCTGGATGTGGCTCTGGGCAGCCTGGTCTGGTGGTTGGCAACCCTGCACATAGCAGGAGATTGAAACTAGAACACAACTACATTGTGGTTCTTTTCAACCCAGGCCATTCTATGATTCTATGGTAAGCAACACATTAACATTTAGTGGAATAATTCATGTATCAAGTACACCTACATTCAAGGTGAAATAAAACCCAAGCTGAAATGGTTATATTGGCTTAAGATATCAAGTGAGTAATGCCAGAAAATGCCAAAGTTACCACTGACCACAGACACTTGCTCTGCCTACACAAGCCCACCGATTCAAGCTTCTGCTCCATCAATTCTGTCTGCCAAGGAAAAATATGAAAAGCACAAACACCAAGAACCTGACACATCATTACTTGGTGATTCAATTACATTTACATTTCTCCAGAATTAGAACAGAAAACACTGATGCTCTTATTTCAAAAGTTATTTCTAGATGTGAGAAGAGAAAAGCTATAAAAAACAAGTGCTTCTATTCAGAAAATGGAGGGTCTGGCCTCTCAGAGGATGAACATTAGCTGGAGAAGAAAGTCAGTATGCTATGTTTCACTGCTAAGAAGGGAAACAAAAGAGTTTAAGGGTGCATGTGAAAAGAAAATATCAAAGCAATCATAATGTGCACTTGTCCTACAAATGCATTTGTAAATCATGGATCTTGTATTGAGATACACACATTAACGTATCGATCATGCTAAGTTTCACACCTCACTTACCTTAATTCACTGAGTATTTTAGAGCAAGTGCAGGAACAGCTGGTAAAAATAGCTAAATGCTTGAATGTGCTGCTTAATATAAAGTTAGGAAATAAAGGTTTTTAAATGAACTGAATAAGATCTGACTGCCCATTAACAAAAAAAAAAAAACCTAGAAAGAACACTTAACCAAGGAAAGACTAAATTCTCATCAAGCCATGAGCAGAAGTAATCACAAACATTTCCACCAGATCCCTGACATGAGGCTTTAAAGACTTAACAGTCAGCATTTCAGAGAAAAATAAATGTTTTGTTTATATCTATATCCAGAGTCTAAGTACATTCCCAGAATTATTTTTATTATAGCATCCATTTCTGAAGCTGAAATTCTAAACGGGTTATTATTCCTATTTACTATAACTCAAAAATATGAACACTAAATTCTTAGTAAGAGCAGAGACAGAAAAAGTTAGGTTTTTTTTCCCCCATTAATTTCATATAGCTTCTATTTTAGCCCTGGTATAATAACTCTATTGGCAGTAGCCCTTGACAAGAAGCAAGGGATTAACTATGTAGCTGGCCAGAAGCATCTATTCTCTTTAATCTATTTTTCTGAAGGGGCCATCTGCTCTTATTTCTTCATTTCATGTTCTAGCTTGAAATTGCATTCACTATTCTGTTAGTATTTCAATTAGTTGCATGTAAAAGTTTCTACCATGTCAGGATGGCTGTCTTGAGGATGAAATGCTCTAAGGTAAAAAAGGGGAAAAGAGGTTATTAGCAAAAGCTGATTGACTGTAATTTATACAGTTCAAATAGCTAATTAGTTATCATTGGAGTGAAGGGAAAATAACCCTCTCTAGCATTTGTTTTATTACAACACAGCCTGACATCCAATACCGACAAGTGCATATAGCCAAGTTATAAGGTGCTGAACTTGAACAGAGAAGGATCACAGTTTCTCTGACAGCTTCTTATCAGATGATTGCTCAAAGATTTCAAACCCGCTTTGGTAACAGCACCAAAAACTTCCAAATGATGTGCCAAAACCACTTCATGAAAATGCTGACAAGCTACTGCCACATGATTAGCAATATTTGCATGGATTTATGAAGAATGAACAAGCTTCCAAAGTATTTACTCACTGTAAACTACAGGTTTGCACTCTATCTAGATATCATTAATAGCCTTCTAGTCAAGACAGCCAGTGGAAGTTCTGGTCATTGCCTTGAGCACACAAGCAAAAGGAAACAACATCTTCAGGACCTACTAGTTACTTATGTACAGCAAATAAATTGTCAACAATGCTGAGCATATCCACTGAAGTTTAGAGAAACTATGATTTACTTGTTGAGAGCAGATCTTACCAATTTCTATCAGACATTATTTCAGTAATAACGAAAGTAACTCATCTCAACCAGCTACTTGCCACTTACGCGATAATGAAATGCACATCAGCATTTTTAATTAACCTTATGCAGAACTATGAACTATTACTTGGTGTTCCAAACAAGGCCTGTTATTTCAGATGCGTAAATTTTCAAGCACATCTGTGAACATATGATTTATAAATAACAATGATAGTTGCTCTGCACTCTCCATTTAATCAGTGATAATTATGTGATATTCTAAGAGCTTACAGTTAAAAGGTTTGGTGAAGTGTTGCTCTTAAATCTCAATTTAACACTTACCAAATTGGCCTGAGCCTTGCTAGTTAAAACATACATCAAGAGAACAGCACAGGTCAAAGCTATTTCAGTTCCTATCCATAACTTAATTGCATTTAGAAAGTCCCAAGTAAAGTACCTCTATTATAACTACAACAAGCAGCCTGTGTGTAAGCCTATGCTTGTGATCAAACAGTGATCAACAAAGCAACAAAAACAACAACAAAAAAAATGTATGGGACAGAGGAGCAGTGAGACGCAAGGACCACTTTCTGCAGGCAGGCCAGTTAGAGCCTTTGTACCCTGAGCAACAAGTTTTCACACTTACATACTTAAATTGAGTCATTTTAACAAAATGATTATTTAACTATTGAAGCCTGTTAACCGTACACTGCCTTTCTTCAGGAGGGACCCACATTTCCAGGAGCAGACAGTATATTCAGCAACAAAATCACTGTGACAGATGAACACTGATGGCATACAGCACTCAGGTTCACTTCCCTGCATTCTTTCAATGGGACCAACACCACTTTCCCAGTTACGTTCCCTCACAGCAGCAGACACTCGTTAGGCTAAATGCCGGCTCCCCCTGCTGACACTGTCAGTACGAGTCACAGCACAGCTGTCACGCTGAAGATACAGGCTGCATTTCAAGAGACCAGAAAATCCTAGAATAGCTCAGGTTGGAAAAGATCACCAAGTCCAACCACAACCTGACTGTACTACCGTAACTCTAACAACCCTCTGCTAAATCATGGCCCCAAGCACCACATCTGAACCTCAAAACATTCAGGAAAAAAACTGAAATTAACAACTGCATGACAGCTCTAATACTTGGAGATCAACTGCTAACAACACTGTTTCTTGATAGAGGTAAAGCAACCAAAAAAAGTTACCTATTTTCAAAACTATTAAGATACTTTTCAGTTATCCTACAGCAGATTCTTACAGGGAACACTTCTTTCCTTACGTCAGACTAACATCTCAGTTACCTGAGAATCCCATATTCAAAAGAAAAAAGACTGGAAGAAATTTCAGACATACATTCATTCCCTCAAGCATTTTGCCATACTCCTGGAATTCCTGATACATGCTTCACATGGACTAAACAGGTTTCTGTGAAGTCTTCCAGACAGGCTGCAGTAAAAACACATTTCAAAAACACAAACATTAAGTTTTAAGATATAAATACTCTTGCACACTTTTATATAATAGGCTCATAGAAGCTTTAGCCTTTTTTTCCCCCAACCACAGTGTAATAAGTGTACGCTAAGCAAAAAGAATCTTTAAAAGAACTTTGTGTTGGACAAGTGGACAGATCACAGTAATTCTCTTTAGACTTTAAATCCAAGTGTTAAGAACCACATTTCACCTTCTAATCTCTGTCTAGGATGTCATTAGGATAACCCTAAAAAAAAATACTGACTAGAGCAAGAGGTATCACTGCAATTGCAGTCTATCTGCTGTAGATCCTCCACTGAAAGTGAAACAAATTAGATTCTCCAACAATAGGATCTAAACAGAGGAACTGAGTCAAATGATTCATAATAAACTACTTCTTTGTGAAACCTCTCCAGCCCCCACAGAAAGTTTGTGAAATCCTTGTAAGACACACAGACAATTCAGTTCTGATAATTTTCTCCTGAAGCCAAGGCAGGCTGGAAGTGGGCATGAAACTATCAATTAATACAGCAAAAAACTATTCTAGCTTTCTGAACTTTTTAAACTGTAATAGAGTGAGATTGGAAGTGACCTTAAAGATCATCTAGTTCCAACCCCCCATCACATGGACAGGGTTGACAATAATAATAAATTTTGTTATGTTTCATATGAAGTGATTTCAAAACGATCATGACAGTTCACTTCAGCAAAAAGGGTCAAACTTCCCCCCACTTCTGTGCATACGTATCTATCCCAGTAGAGACTTCTGGTGTAAAGAAAGCTTGACTTACATTATGTGTAGAAACTGGTCTCATCTATAATGACAAAATCAGGGGAAAAGACCAAAACGTGCTTGCAGAAGCTTTAGGTCAGAAGCCCTGAGAGTGCAGAGGGCTGACAAGTCCTCCTGTCACTCTAGCAGGAAAGTAATAAAAAAGCCATTAATAAAAATTCATTTGGTTTCTGTTTTTGTTTTTTTTTTTTTTGTTTGTTTGTTTCGTTTGTTTGTTTTTTGTTTTGTCTTTTTTTAAAATACTACTACTATCCCAAAACAGGAGAAAAATACAGCTGAAAGCATTAAGCACCTGCTTTCAAAAGAACTTGCTTTCAAGAATACAGTTACTGTTCCTGGACCACATCTGATCAGGAGCACTTCACTACAAATGCATTTACACCAAGCAGTCAATGAATGCAGCTTGAATGTTCAGTGTCAGAGCAACAACAGCAATTCTGATTTCATTCTAGATCTGTCTAGTACATGGAAAGGAATCTTCTCCTACTGATTATTCCTATTGTACAACCCAAAATGGATTGACAAAAGTGAAGAAAATTACTAAAACCTCAAAGGATTTGAATTTCTAGTTTCCACCATCACTACACTATACCAGGATCAGCACAGCAGAACTTCCAATACAAAAGAAAATTTGTTAAGTGCAAGAGCAATAAGCTTACTGAAATGATTTCTAGTTCTTTCATGTGCATCTTGATATTGACAATTACCAATACTAACACTAAAAAAATCTAGTCAAGATTGAATGTCCAGAAATGCAAGTATTTTGACAAAGATTTTAAGGAACCATTTATTTTAGTATCTTGTTTAACATCTAGGCAATCAAAATATTGTGCTTCAGTTTTCACTTTATTTTTTGCTTCACGTTTCACAACTCTGAAGGGCCTCTTTGCAGCTTTACCTCTGTGGAGGCAGCTATGCACACAAACCACAAGTTAATGATTATTTTCACAAACATATCAGATTAACAAGAAGCTTATAGACCTTTTACCAAGGTTGTAATATTTTTCCATGATCTTCTTGAAGATGAAGACAATTTTGTACCTAGAATTCATGTCAGAAGACAATTAAATTCTAGTTCGTATGACCTCATTTTAAAGACATGATTATGTACTTGTAACTTCTGCTCAGCTAAAGTATCTAACCTAGGTCATTCTCAGAACTACAATCACTGTTATTCAACACCCAAGTTGCAGAATACTCTGAATCAGAATCCTTAAAGTTGGAAGGGACCTTTAAAGGTCCTCTAATCCAACTCCCCTACAATGAACAGGGGCATCCACAGCTAGATCAGCCACCACTGTAGACCACCACTGTAAAGACTCTTTCCTTTATGTCCAACCTAAATCTCCTTTCTTTAAGTTTAATGCAGTTTTCCCTTGTTCTAACACTGAAACTAGAGAGTCCGTCTCCTTTCCTGTAGCTCCCCTTCATATATTTAAAGCTATAAAGAATGATGAGGTTTCTCCTCCAGAGGAAACAATCCTATTTCCCTCAGCCACTCCTCAAATCTTGCTTTCCAGCCCCTTTCATCAGCTTTGTTCCTCTTATCTGCAAACACTCATTAAGTTCACATTCTCTTTGTGAGTGAGGGGCTCAAAACTGAAAACAGTATTTCAAGTTTCTCCTTATTAGTGCCACATACAATGAGACAATCCCTTCCCTAGTGCTGACCATGCTATTTCTGATAGAGGCCAGGACACATTTTGCCTTCTTGACCACCTGGGCACACTACTGGCTCATGCCTCTAGATTTTTTTTTTATTGGGCAAGCTTCCAGCCACTCTTCCCCAAGCCTGTATTACTGCATGGGGTGGCTCTGACATGAGAGAAGAACCCAACCTCTAACCTTATTGAACATCACACAGTTGAACCCTGTCCAGTGATCCAACAAATTCCAGATTCCTCCACAAATCCTTCCCACCATCAAGCAAATACAGCCCTGCTCAAGCAGATCAGTTGCCTACTTTATCAAAGTACACCATTTGGCTAACGCATCTATCCTTAATTTCATATCACTATTAATAACAAATATTAAGCTCAGCTAAGAACAGTCAGCCCATTTACTGTAAGCTATTAGTTACATCAGTTACCAGCTAATCCATTTAAGCATGCTTTTTACTGAAATTGCTTAGTGTTAATTAGAAGTCACACACAGTACCACACTTTACAAAGACTGTTCAACTCTGAACTTTGATATCTCACTCTCCCAAAGAAGGAAGGAGATCACATTGTTTCTTAATTATACCTCAATTTGAAATCAGAGAGAACTCGATAGCCACAAATATCACATACATAGATTATAAGTACATGCGAGTAGAGCAAGCTACGGGCCAGAGGAGCAGCCATTCAGTGTTGTGACTCCTCTGATTTCTTCAGTAAATAAGTGCTCAGAAGGTTACAGTTTTAATTTGCATGGATGGTGTCGAAAAGGATTGAAAGTGACAAACCATGTCAGCTTAAATTTGAAACCTTTAAATTTGATCTCTCTCATTGACTGCCAAAGTAAGTGTGCAAGTGAATTAGAAGTCAGCTTTGGTCTCAATGTGATCATGGGTGAGCAGCTGCAGGGTAGAGTCACGCTTCATAGCAGATGAGCCCAGGGTGAAGTATGTATGCTTATCTTTAGCTGCATTTCCCAGCTTCACTGTTAACATGACTGGAATACCTGATAAATCAATTCCCCTGCCTTTTAGGAGACTAAGACTCAAACCTAATTGTTAACAAGCTACAACTTTCCCAGGGCAGTTTCACTGCAGGAAAAGCAATGAGCCAACCACAACAAATGTCTGCTTCTGAAGTGTTATAGAGTGGAGAAGGTATAGACCAGATGAAACAAGAGACAATCTGATGGCTTCTTCAAGTTCTTACTACTTTTTAAGCTATCTTAAAAGAACCAGAACCTAAGCCAGCTTTGCTTGGTTTTATGGGGTTGCCTTCAAGCCATACCCATCCATATTTCTGAAGGAAATTTTTCCTGCATTACACCTGCCAGTTAACCCTTGTAAGCTTTCACATATTATTGTTTTGAAGTTTGATTCTTAGAAGATAATAACAGTTTCTGCTTTCTAGTTAACCTCCAGGAATGACAACTTCAAAAATCTTTCAGTCTGAAGTGTGCACTACAAAATTTACTCATACTCAGGATTACTCAGAACATACAGAATCCAATCAGTTTTTTTTTTTCATTTGCTTTACAAAATGCCTATAGCCTCTACAGAGCATTTTGCCAGCCTTCAAGAGCTGAATACTGAAAAGGGGAATTACTACTTCGCTTGCAGAAGCTGCAATGAGAAACAAATGGAGGATGTGCCACACCACTGAGGGACTGGGAACTGAAGTTACCATGCATGTCTGCCCCATGCCACGTTTGTCCTCAAAGCAGGAGGATGATTCAGCAGCAAACAGATGATTTATATCACAAAGTTAGTGCATCAGTTCACTAAAAAGTGTGCTTGATGACAAAATTTTAATTCTTCACACATCTATTCGTAAAAAAAAAAAAAAAAAAAAAAAAAAGGAAATCCTTAGTAAGCACCCAGAAACCCACATCCCTGAATAGATTTATTCAAAATCATTAACATCTATGTTAGTGTAATAAATTGAGTTCCTGCTTTAACAATTTTTACTTCGCAGGCACAGAATAGCTACAAACATAAGGCAGGTTAATATTCTCTACAATGCAGGAAGCCAGTACGCTTCTCACACCATCTATCCTCCTTGGCTTTTAGGAAAGCACTAGTTTGAAGAGATGGCAATTTGATCACTAACTCATGAAGCTTTGGACAGAAGTCAGCAAACCTGTGCTGATCACAGACAGTCACGTGGCTCAGCACAGTGATCCAGCATCCAGCTAGCACACACAGCCATCTACTGATCAGAAGGCTTGTTATTCCTGTATATCTTACTCTTGACAGGAGTTTAAAGGTAGTCTTGCCAACTGAAGCAATAGCTTAAGTCTCAATATAGCTAAAATAAGATCTTAAGGCAAAATTCCTTAAGACCAGCCTACGTAGAAGTAAAAGCTGTATTTCAGATAAGACACGGACTCATTACCTCTTAATGTAAGGATTACAGCTGCCCTGACTTTAATCACTGTTTCCCTCCACCTACATATTTAACATTATATAAAACAAGCACCAAACATCAGTTTTAATGTCATCTTATTAAAAAACACACCCTGTATCAACATGTTTTCAGTGAGCTTCTGGTAGCATGCAGTCTCAGATCCCTTACCCAACATTCACAGAATACTTGCCAGATCAGCACAGATCTATAGGATGACAAATAAGGCAACTCTTTTCTTCTCTTCTACATTCTTACAGTACCATTAGGGAATTTTTTTCCAGTGTAGTGTTGGTTGTAATATGTACAAACACTTGCAGTGTTAATAGCTTTCAAAAACACTGCGATCTACACAATGATAAAGAACTGATTTCACTTCAGAAGTATCACTTTTACATTCAAAACATATTTCCCAGTTTTTGCATATAAAATAGAGCAGCTGACAGTAACTTGGAAAAATACAAAGACACAATACCTGTACCAGATTTTTGCTCTTTCACAGAACTGTATCCTTCCCTTTTGTCCTTACTTGTAAGATAGTAACCAAGCAATATTCCAGTTCCCATTGACTGGTATCAGCTACAAATTAATCTTATTAGGATGGACACAATTATGAGCAACATGCCTGCTTCCAACATACAGCGTGTTTAAAGGTTAACAAAAATCATTTTTAAAGAGACTTACTGTTCAAACATACAAGTAAATATTATTCAAAGCAGAAAAAATAGAAAAGATTCCTACTACACTAAAATTTAAGCAGCAGTTAAAGATACCAATAAGAAAAAAATCACTAATAGATTTTGCATCCCAAAAAAGACAGTCACCAAATTCCTGAGCAGTGTTCAGTGCCAATGAAAGAAATCAGTATTGCAACAGCACTGCAATATATTACGAAGGATAAATGAAAAATACTACCTCCAAGTTGAATACTTTCAAAATGCTGAAAATTTTTATTAGGGCAAGAGGAGACAGACACCTTAATTCTGAGAGACCAACAACACTGCCTATCGAAGTATTCTGGCAGCATCCTAGTTATCTCTGCATTGTTTTTCAAGTGACTCCTCTGAAACAAAGCATGTCAAGCTCTTTCTGTATCATTTGCAATTACGTAATTTGTATGTATCCAAATTATAGTTCGTAATTACAAGCGTAACATGCAAATGTGTTCACTTCTGTGCAAAAGCTGTAATTAAATGATTTTTGGAAGTCTATACACAGACCACTTTTCCCTAGCCTAGAAGCAGAGTTTCAGCATGGGCAGTTATTTCAGCTATTTTGCTCTTTTGTCAGTGCTGAAGCAACTGAAATGAGGGAGCAACATCTCAGGAAGATTCACAAGTTCTACCATAGAATTCTTACACATCAATCCTAAGTTTATGTATTTCAGTTAAAGTAAACGCAAATGTTAAATGTAATGCTCTTAAGACATCAAAACACCATTACGTAATTAAGCTAGTTATTTTAAGCACTTAAAGATGTTCTCACACACCTCGGCTAAGCTAAACTCTGAAACACGCTTCATTCTAAACTGAGGAACTAAGCAACTTCAGCTTCAAAAAAAATAGACAAGCCACTTCATTTGCCTTAGTGTTCTATCACAGAAAGAACTCACTGGACCTGGCATATGACAAACAAGCAAAAATAACACTTCGCCACTAATAATTGCATTTACTTCAATGTGAATATCAACTGAATTAAGTGAACCAGCCACTGATAAAGTTTTGTTAAACGTCTTTTCTCAAAACAGTGAGTTTCTCAATTCTATTAGACATCCAACTCACCTCACCTGGGTCCTCAACTGTACAACTGTTTTAAAGGGTTTTAGATAGCAGCTACAGAAATACATATTTTAAGCTACAGTTAACTGGTTGATAGTTGTCTTGTTTCATTTTTTGCCTGACACGTGAACACTTCAATCAGATTTAATGCAAGACTTACAGTGTAAGCAAAAATTCCAATGAGACTAGAATAAAGAGGTTCAAACCACAACCATCACTTTTTTCCTATGGAATACATTACTTGGTTTTGGAGCTACAAGTATGCAAGTAGGTACCAAGTATTATACAATGAAAGCAGGTAGATGTTTCTGCCTCTTAACTGCCCATTTGAATGAGAACTACAAAACCTACTGGTCTACAAAAGTGATGATTCTACAGTAATAACTGGAGAACTGTATGTATTTCCATAAATAGTATTTGAAATAATTTACACACTTCCACAACGTGCATCTGATTGTATGATTTGTATAAAGGTTCTGCCAACACTAATTTAAAGTAACTTCACTAATTTGCAGCCTTAAGTTCTGAGCCACTGAGCTTAGCGTTTAGCATTTCTTTAATAGAAAGCATGAAAATAGAGAGTTGCGTTAACAAAGAGCTCTCTCTCACTATCAGTGGCGCTCCTACAAATTCAAAATTGGAATAAATAAGCAGAATGTCAACAGCCCAAGGGCAGGCAGCTGCAAGTCACACAGTACACGCATTCCACAGCTGAAACTAACAGTAACTCCAGAACATTTTGGACAGTAGTTAAGTCTCCATCCAATTTAGAGATTGGCATTTGCAGTCCATTACACATCAAGCAGCAAGTCAATACACTGAAGACGACACACTGATTTAGCCCTATCCGTGTAGCATGCCGTACAGCTTGGAGTCACTTCAACTGAAGCAAAAAACACTTAGCTGCTATTGAGTTACACTGGAAGACAGGTTCCTAACTTGCTTCACCCCACCATTCCAAATACTCGGAGGGCTTATTTACTGAGCGGGACTTGTAAATGTGGAGATGTGTAACAGGCAGGTGATTCACACGAAGCCACGCAGCCTAAGTCACATGGCTTTTCTACTCAGCACCATCGAAACAAAGAGCCAGCACGATCGGACATGTCAAAGGCAGAGGGATCATCCTGACTGCCTGGAGCTGCATATTTGAAAAGGAGCATGCCCGCTGTTTTGGGAAAAAGCAACCAAAGGCGTTGTTTGCTCCCTAATACTGGAGTTTGAAGAGGCACCAGATCCGAGACAAAGATGCAGGCTCCGGCCAATAGTCACGCATCTACAACCAGCAAGCTATTACACCGGAACACCTCGGGGTAAAAGAGGGAACACTTAAGGATTTAACCGCCCCAAAACTTCAACCAAGCTACACAACAACTCAACTTGAAGTACTCTATAAATTAAACAACGGAAGATTATCTTAAGCCACCCCAAACCAGAGCAGGGCTGGGGGACACCACCCTCAGCCTCCTTCGAGCAGGACGGGGCTCAGGAGCCGGGCAGCACCTCAGCAACAGCCACAGGATAGAGAACAAATCCACGCCGTGCGGCCTCCGCGCCCCTCCGCGCCCCGCGTCTCCGCGGAAACTTCCAGCAGCGCGGAAGGATGGAAGGAAAGGGCCGCCGCCGCACCCCTCACCTTGGTTGACCAGCCGCAGGGTGTGCGTGAAGGACGGGTCCAGGGAGTCCTTCTCCGCCATCAGCTCGGGCAGATATCTCTCGTCCATAACGGTGGTAGCGCTCCGGGGCGGCAACGGAGCGCCCGCGGGGAAGGAGAAAGTGCGGAGCTGGGTGCCGGGCGGCGGTAAATCCTCGGAGGCAGCGCTTCCCCCCGGCCGCCTCCCGCCTGGGGCTGCGGGGACGCATCCAGAGGGAAGCGCCGCGAGCCCCCGGCCGAGAGCGAGAGGGAAGGGGACGGCCCCCTGGGCGCGGGACGCGAAGAAATCCCTCAGCGGACACGCACGGGGCGGAGGAGAGAGATAAAAACGGGCTCCGAGAGCCGCCGAGCCCAGCCGGGACGCGCTCCTTCCGCGTACACACCCGCGCCGAAGAAAAGCGTGTTAAAAAAGAAAAAGAGACACCGAACGCAAACAACAAACGCACGACCTCCACGACGCCGCACCGACTGAGCGACAAATCCCACTGCTCCAGGTTTAAATACTCCCGGGCAGGCCACGCCCCCACACCGCCCTAAGCCACTCCCCCACATCGCCCTAAGCCACGCCCCGAACGCGCAGAGCCACTCCCCGAGGTGATGCTCCGCCCCCGCCTCCTCCCTATGGGCGGTGCTGCGCCAGCCCCCTTCCGTGTCGCCCCGCCTATTTCTATGACGACTCCCATTGGATACATCGGTTTGTCAGTCAGGGGGCGGCCACAGATTGCGATTGGTGGATACTCCGAAGCCCCGCCTCTACCTTTCTCTCCCTCAGCGCGCCAGGGGGGCTGTGGAGGCGGTTTCTCTCGGGGCGGGGTGGGGTCATTCCGAAAAAATAGCGAGAATTTTGCTTTTCAAATGAGAACCAAAACCACGATTTTAACTTTTTTCTCCCCCCAGATAGTGGCCATTCGGTTCATGCAGTGACAAAGCCCATGGGAAGCGAGGACATGCATCCTCCGTAACATAGCATAAAAGTACCAAATCACTGAAGGCAAAATCACGATGCTGAATCTTGAAATCGGTTTCACCCGATTAGCTGCAGTGAATAGACCACTGAAAGCGTTTTGTCTCTGTGATGACAATCGTCTCACGCTGGCTTTTGTATTTCATGCAAAATAGATTTGCGGTGCACTTTAGTCATATTCTGCAAGATGGAGAGAGAAAGCACTGAAAAAACGTGAGAGAAATCACTCTGAGTTAGAAGCAGAGGTTAAGGCTGCTTCCTGAGAGCTACGTGTGCTCTTTCACCCTTAAAACAGAAAATACCTTGCTTGTTATACTTTATGTACTGGAGTACCTCATAAAACAATGTTTGCTGTGCTACAGTATAACATCTGCTTGATTTACATTCTCTTTCCGATCCTTCCAAAATAAATCTGACCCAGCAGTAACAAGAACCAGAAATAGATTTACAGAAATATATTCTTGAAAATTCTCCTGCATGACATCAAACTTGACAGACATACAAGCATACAACAAGCATGCAACCAACTGCAGAAAGTTGGGTTGCAATGAGTGTTTTATTTCAATCTTACATCTACATCTTCTATTAAAAAAAAACCTCCTGAAAGGCAGCCATCTGTTGTGAAACAGGCAGAAGGTGACACAGGACAGTATGTAGGAGTGTGATCTTTATTGAATGACCTGGAGCAAAATAATCCCTACCTCTGCTAGTAAAACTAAAAGCGTATTTACAGCCCTCTATAGCAAACAGAACCTCAGAAAGAAAAGTAGATATATTATAGAAATGGCATAAAACAGAATGTGCTTTTCTTGGAAAAAGTCATATTCCTCCTGGTAACTGATTAAATAAACATTTGATGTTTCAGAAAACCACAGTATTTCTTCCCAAAGTATAACAATTCTCCCTGACTTAAAATACAAAAAGACTTACTGGATGTCTGTAGACTTGTTTTTCATCAGGTCTATAGCAATGTACAAAGTGTAAAATTACCACATTTAATCCTACTGTTGAAAATCAAATCTTGCACGTAAGAAGTATTGTATGTTGTTTTCTCAAGTGAAATTCACTAGGATGTAATAAAAATTGAAGATGACAGAAAAGATGGGAAATGCAAGCTATAGAAGGCAGTTTAGGATAAGGTTAGCTGGAAAGCCTCCTCAGCAAAGCTCTTGCTGTCCAAAACAAAACAAAACAAAACAAAACCAGGAAGCACCAAATCCTTGATTCCTGCTACTGACATGAAAACCAACTGGATTAAGGAACTTCCCAGTAAATGTTAGCCTTACTTTTCAGAGAATCATAGAATGGCTTGGGTTGGAAGGGACCTGGAAGATCATCTGGCTACAACCAAGTTCCAGTTGCACAAATCTGCTTAAGACATGAGTCTGAATTTTCAAAATTAACACTTCAACTGTTTTTGCAACTACTCTCCAACAGTAAAATAAATGACATTTTTATGCTTGTTCACTTTGCTGTGTATATATGTACATGGTAGTGTCAGGAAGTTAGTTCAGTAGGTGTATATTGGTCAGGAACAGGCATCAGAGTAACATTTCTTAAAGCACCAGTTATCTGACTTGGCAGTATGTCTATCTTCGCATGCAAAAATGGTAGAAGCCAGAATTAATATCCACATGTAGTAGAAGCATTTGGGCATTTTAGTACCCTTGCTATCTGCGATGCAATTCACTTCCTTACTTCTTGTACTTTTTGACATGCACAAAAGGACAGGTAAGAACTGTGATGTGTGTGAAAAGGCTCTAACTGTGTTGCATCCTACCTCTGGTGCCTAAGAGTTTCAGTATAACTTGTTGCAAGTCCTTTTTCTGTATTTGTTGGGTCAGCAAAACAAGCAGTATTCTGAGGATTACATCTTTGTTTCTAAGTACACCTAAATATTCATGATCCTGCCCAAATTGCTGTCCATTCATTTTTATTTCATGGCTGATGTTGTTTCGTTAATTCAATCTGCTGCTGTAGATTTTACATGACTTTAATATAGCTCTTATGTCTGATTTACTGATTTAAAGCTCAAACCTTAGAAGACTGCTAAGAAATTATTATTTGAGCCTTCGGCTTGCTGAAATGCATGTAGCTAAAGACCTATAGAAGCAGGGTTTATTTTAGGAATAGTTTGTCACAAATATCTAGTGAATATGTCCTTGATATGACTCACCATCGTTCTGATTAGCATGTTGTTAAGTAGGTGCTGGCTTCCTTAGTAATCCAATGTATCAGTTGTCAATTTCTATTAGGCATATTGAAATTATCAGTAAACTTTTTTTTTCCCTAGTATTGCTATGGCTGATTTCTTTTCTTTTCTTTTTTCTTTTACTTGCACTTGGGCTAAAGTATGAAGGAACAGACAAGAGTATACCATTAATCACAGAACCATAGAATTATTAGGGTTGGAAAAGGCCGCTAAGATCACTTAGTCCAACCATCAGCCCATCACCGCCACACCTACAAACCCATGTCTGTCAGTGCCACGTCTATCCTTTTCTTGAAAACCTCCAGGGATTCCACCATCTCCCTGGGCAGCCTATTCCAATCTCTCACTACTCTTTCTGGGAATAATTTTTTCCTAATATTCTACCTCTATTTCCCCTGGTGCAACTTAAGGCCATTTCCTCTTGTCCTGTTGCTGGTTACCTGTAAGAAAAAAACCGACCTCCACCTTGCTACAACCTCCTTTCAGGAAGCTGTACTCATACTGTGAAATGTTTTCAAAAGCCTTGGAATCTTTCTTCTAAAAAATTGTAGGTTTCTCTTTTACCTCATTTGTTCCACATTTAAAAGTGAAGACTACTTTCATCCCCAATGAAACTTACTGCTAGAGCTGTTTCTTTTAAAAGATTTGTTATGTGTGTTATTCACTTTATTACATTTACTTTTAAGAGAAACAAGATTTGCAGGAAAAAAAAACATTGCATTAGAAATAGAAATTTTCAATCGCACAAGCTGTTTGGTACCATGTTGACAGCTACTGCAGCATGTGTGGGCACTTATTCATACAAATTTTCTTTTTTTCTTTTGTACCTTGTTTTATGGTATTAAATGTCAGAAACAGACTGACAGGAACCTTATGGAGTTCCACAAGGAGTAGATGTCCCTGCTCCCGGCAGATGATCTTTAAAGGTCCTTTCCAATCCAAACTATTATATGATTCTGTGAAAAGAAAAGTCATGTGGGGTCTACGACAGGCTGCCTGATCTAGCGGAGCCAGTTGATAAAGCCTTCTTCCTCCAGCTACAGGAGACATTGTGATAACAGGCTCTTGTCCAGGGACAAGAGACTTTACCTACCCTGACATCTGTTAGAAAAATAGAACAGCAAACTGTAGGCAATCCAGGAGGCTCCTGGAATGTACTGAGGATAACTTCCTGAGCCAGGTAATAAACAGCCCCACAGGGGGGATGTAATGCTGGACCTGTTACTCACCAATGAGAGGGAGCTGATTGGTGACATCAGGATTGAAGTCTGCCTGTGTTGTAGTGAGCATTTTATCACTGTGTTGAGTGGTAAAATGATGGATTTCACACTCCTGAAGGATATCAAATAGGCAAAGAATAAAATCAGGAAGCTTAATTTTTAGGAAAGCCAACTTACAGCTCTTCAGGAAGTTAGTCAACAAAGCCGGGAATCTATCCTCAAGAACAAAGGAGCATAGCAGAGCTGGCAGATCATAGGATTATAAAATCATAGAATGACCTAGGTTGAAAAGGATCATAACGGTCATCTAGTTTCAAACTCCCTGCCACAGGCAGAATCACCAACCACCAGACCAGGCTGCCTAGAGCCACATCCACTCCTTGAATTCCTCCAGGAATGGAGCATCCACAACCTCCTTGGGCAACCTGTTTCAGTGCATCACCACCCTCTGTGTTAAAAAACCTCCTCCTAATATCTAACCTAAACCTCCCATCTCATTTTAAGACCGTTCCCCCTTGTCCTATCACTACCCACCCTCATAAACAGTCCTTCCCCTTTCTGTTTATACGCTTCCTTCAAGTATTGGAAGGCCACAATGAGGTCTCACCAGAAACTTCTCCAAGCTAAACAAGCCCAGTTCCCTCAACCTTTCTTCACAGGAGAGGTGCTCCAGTCCTCTGATCATCTTAGTGTCCTCCTCTGGACCCGCTCCAAGAGTTTCACGTCCTTCCTCTACTGGGTGCCCCAGGACTGGTTGCAGTACTCCAGATGGGGCCTCACAAGAATAGAGGGGGACAGTCACCTCCCTCTCCCTGCTGGCCACCCCTTTTTTAATATAGCCCAGAACACAGTTGGCCTTCTGGGGTGCAAGTGCACACTGCTGGCTCATGTCCAGCTTCTCGTCCACCAGGACCCCCTTTTTTTGCAGGGCTGCTCTCAAGGGGTTCAGCCAACAGTTCTGTATAAACACCTGGGATTACCCCCAGCCCAAGTGCAACACCTTGCACTGGGCTTTGTTGAACTTCATTAGGTTCACAGATCTTTAAAGAAGCTTTCCTTAGTACGCAAGAGGTCTCCATTCTCAGGAAGTCAGCAAAAGGAAGGCAAGAGACTGGCCTGGCTGAACCAGGAACTGATGGTCAAACAACTTCTTTTGCTTCAGTCTTCTCTAGCGACTTCTCTGTAGAAAGCCCTTGAGTGGAAGTTGGGAACGGGGGGAGTGAAGCAAAGATCAAGTTTGCATCCGCCTGAGGAACCTGAACATCCATAAGCCTATGGGTCCCGATGAGATGCACTGCAGAGTCCTGAGGCAATTGTCTGGCGTAGTCACCAAACCATTCCTGATTATACTTGAAAACTCATGGCAGTCAGATGAAGTCCATGGTGATTGGAAAAAAGGCAATATAGAATCCTTTTTTAAGAATGTGTGTAATTCTATTACACACATTTTAACAGAGAATTATATGCCTTTTTTACATTGTACGTCTTTTTTTGTTGTTGTAGAGTCAGCATGAGAACATAGGGATTTTTCAGTATTTTTCTTGAATTAGAATCGATTTTGTTTAATTTCTCTTTTTGGGTGTACGCATATCTGTTACAGTTAAAATAAAATAATAGTAATAATAATAATAATAATAATAAAGTAAATGTTTTTCTTTATATGGTGGAGAATATCTGTGCAACATCTTTGAATTCATCCTGACTGCGATCCCAGTACTATTTTCTTCTCTTCTTAGTACTCTACATTTCTGCTGGTCTAAATTATCATCCTCATTATGTTCCACAAGTTTCAACTCCTCAGAGAGTCAGGGAAATCTAAAGTTATATAATAGAGACCATTTGGTGATATTAGTTTATTGAATTTGCCTTTAAACAGAGTTAACTTAGATACAGTAATCATGAACGATTTATAAATAGCTATTCTCAAACTTCTGTAAAGGGGGGGATGGACAACAGTAAAATGTCCATTTTTCTTTTGGAAAAAAAATCCAAATTTGCACCAAATACTGTTTTTTGTAGGTTTGTTTGTTTGGGTTTTTTTTTTTTTTGTTCAGGTACTCAGTTGCACCAGCTAATGCTAGAATGAACCAGAGAATGCTTTGTGAAGACTTTGCAGGTTATGGTGAGACCAAAATGCACTAATGAAAGTCAACATATCTAAAGTAAAATCTTGAAGAAAAGTAGCAGTGTTAGGAGAGCCCCAGTTGAGTCACTGAAAAAGAAATCAAATTTATATGCAACACACTTTAAACACTTCATTTTCTGTTTGTGGATGGGAAACATGGCTCTTTCTAGACTCTGTACAGGCAACAAGATGAAAGGAAATGAACTCACCGTGAAAGACAGCAATATTTTAGCTCCTGCTCAAAGTATTGAGGCAAATCAGTATGTGAAACATTGATTTTATAAGGCCTCTCAGTCTGTCAGGCATGTGTGCTACAATGAAAGTATGAAGCAGTGGAAAATGTTCTCACAGTCATATGTTCCTGGTATCTTTTGTGATTCAGAGGGGAAAAGGAGGAAAACAGCCATCAAAGCATTTGTAGTCAAAGATTTGCTCAATTTACTAGCAATTGCTGAACAGGCTAGCATGACTTCCAAGTCTTTTGTTCTCTTAAGACAACGTAGCTGTGTTTTCTAAGGCCCAACATTTTCAAGTGAACTATTGATACCAGCTCCTTCAGGAAACATGGATGTAAGTATCTCAGTGGCTCATTTTGTAATATCATGGAATAGGCAATCAATATATACAGAAAAGCTGTTTTGAAAAAGTTTTAAGTTTCTATCGATAGTGTTTATGTAGGTTGCTCTTGAAAGTAATACCTCCTATTTATTTCCATGGAAACGACAACAGATACAAAGAACACAGTAGCACTATTTGATATAGCAAATTCTCAGCTACAGAATGCTATTTTTCAACATAATCGCCACCATTAGCCGTGTGTTTTCACCAGCAATGAATAACAGCCTGCATGCCAAGCTTGTAAACACCTGTGCCAGTGCAGATGCCCAGCTGTCACTGTCACCACTTCTGAAATGTACCACCCACTGTCTCTCTGCCCTTGCATCTATTCTTTGGTCTACATTAATGTTCAGCAGGTGTTGATGAGGGTCAGTGTGTGCCATTTTTTCCACGAGGAGAAATTCAATTCCACATCTTTGTTTCATATGCACTTTTATAACAGAAGACATTTTATCAGTCTGCCCCTCTGCTGCCATCTGTCACACAGCAAAAAAATGTAATGGAATACTGGTGGGAAGGTTCAACCTCTGCTGCCATACCACCAACATCTGCCTCTGATGTCGTGGACCAACGTAATAAAATATGAGGCATTACTTTCAGAGCATGATTGTGTATTGACAGAAACAGTGTAGGTGGAAAGGCAGAGTTATGCAAATAATGTATTTGTGATTATTTTTTTTTCTCAGGGTAAAATCACTTTTTAAATCTAATACATGACAAGCTTAATTTCTGGACTAATGCATCTTCTGCTCATTGTGTTTTGGTCTTACACTTTGAAATAACAAGTATCCGTACTTCTTTTCCCAAAGTTTTTGAATTAAGCAAATTGAATGTTATCTCTGTATAATAATTTCTTGCTTTATAGTCTAAAGTTTAGAAAGTAAATAGATTAGCAAAGTTCCATTTCAGTAACAGTCTGATTTCACGTGTAGATTTTCTTTTGTATCAGACATGTACTGACATTTAATGCTCTGCAGCATAGTAGTACATTAGAACAGAAATCTTGAGTTACATTTTGTAATAATTACATCAAATATATAGAATTATATTTCTATACTTAAGGTAAATTAATCTGGGAGGAAAAATCAACATAAATTGTTTATCAGAGTTTATGTTTCCATTAGTTGTCTCACTGCTGGAGAAAAACAGTGTTTTTATCATGCATTGTTTAAAGTCTGAATTGTGACAAAGTTAGGTAGCATTACATGGAGATGGGATGAAAGGGAGAGGGAGCTGTTCAGACTGTTGTTGCGACCATTATATTAGCTTTACAAGTATGAGGTGTTATCTTGATAGTTATCTTACTGTCTCCTACTATTTCATTGCAGTTCAATGTGTAAAGTGAAATATTAAGAAAAAAATATGCCTGTGCTTCCCTGCTTGAAGGCTTTAATTAGGTGTAGCGTATCTTACTCACCCAATCATTTTCCTTAATTATTTGGAATACTGACTTAATGAAATTCTGTGACTTAAATTGAGAAATATATTTTTGTCAGAAGAAAAACAAGTTACTAGAAATCAATAGTTTGTCTTATTATTTTAGCAATGAATTTAGCTTTGGTTTTTTTTTAAAAAAAAAAAAAAAGAAAGAAAGAAAAAGAAATTGCTAAGTAAGGCTTAAAATTTATCCAAGCACAAATTTCTTTAAAAGTTACATATATCTGGGCTCATGCTGAATTTTGGTTTTAGTCACAGGTTTCTAGGTATTGTTTTTTTTTTTAATTGGTAGAGAATTAGAACATAATACTTCCCAAGGAAATAACCTCTGTTTGCTTAATGAAACTGCGTAATTTTATTGACTTTTGGAGAGTTCCTCTTAAACAGTTCAAGTAAAAGTGCAGTGTGTGAAAAATGGGGTATAAATGGGTCTTTTAAATTACCTTGAGAAGCTAAGGATATCTTTATAGCATCAGTATTTAGTAATTGATGCATTTATCCTAAATCTCAACTTTGCTGCTGCAGCAAGTCACAAAAATTAGCATAGCAATTCTAAAGAACAAATTAGTCCCTTGCTGTAAGTTTCTTGGCTACTGATATTTTCATTTATTACTGTGATGTTTTTCTGGTGTTTTGCCACAGATCTTTTGTTCACATGACATAACATGCAGTTAAAATTACCTCATTTTCTGTCTGTTTTTCAATAAACAGAATAAGTTACACAAATATGCCATGTTCTTAGCTGTAATGCAGTGTTCTAAATGACAAAGATGATTTGACTTTTAATATTCCTAATTTTTTTAAACTTTATAGTGTCCTATATTATAGCTATAAGGATAATAAAATGATTTCTTCAGCTCTACATTGCATTAGATTTCCACAGCAGATTAGAAACAATCCTAAAAATATCCAATCTAAATATATCCAGATAAATTTCTATCTCATTTTTTATAGCACATAAATAGAACAGCTGAAATTTTATTCTAGGAACAGATCTAATTTGAGTAAAAACACTTCAGGTAGGCTGGAACAAATTAAAGCATAAAAGTGGGAATGTGTGAAAGAAACATATGCTTCCATTCCAAGATTCGTCGTATTTAGCTACGGCAGTGCTAATGTCCTGCTGTTTTGTTGGTGTTTTTTTTTCATACAGAGGAATATATGAGCAGTCAAATTTCTTTAAGATGGGCCAGTAGTCAATTATAGCTTTACAAAAGAATGTCTTGGCAGATGCAGTTGTATTCCACATGCAGAAAAAGAATCCACATGTATTTTCTTTTTGACAGCATTCTAACAGCGAGTTGTGTGATGCAGAATGGTAGAAAAACAGGGTGGAACAGATATGAAATCCATCTGTTCAGTGAAGGAAAGAATCCAGGAGACACGAGTATCAGCCCAATACCTTGATAAAAATTAGATGCAAGATTCCAAGTACAGGCCTTTCCTTAAACTTACAATCTCCTTTGAAGTAGAGCAAGCCAGGACAGAGCTCACTGTAGGACTTGAGCTCTTACTCTAAAATTATGAAGCAATGTATGTAACATTTGTCACACTTGCTTTATGTATAGAGGTTGTTCTTGTGCACCCTGACACGTTCATTAATATTCACCTAATCCAAGGAATGTGAAAGATTACGTTTTGCTTTTAGAACATAAGATTGTACCCAACTACCTACTACCCTTCCTTATATGAAACGTACAAGATAAAAGCATATCTTTACCCCTTATTATATCAACTTCCATGTGTTTCAGTCTTCAACAAGTCTAACTGTGAAAAAAAAATTTGCAGTGCTGTTTGCCAGTTAACCCCTTTCTAGGAAAAAGTGTTTCTCTATTTCTTAGAATAGTTTAACTTTAAAACCTACTGCAATAAAATAGCTGCAGACTAATGGTCTTCAATGTCCCATTAAATGTAAAGGCCAGACTTTTGAAAGGTTAACAAAAAAGTTATAGGCTTTTGAAGAATAAATTCTGAAAAAAAAAATTTTGTAATTAAAATTTTAATGCTTCAGCCATGTTAAATTGCTATGCACCAGAATATGGGATGGGTGAAGTTCAGAGACAATATTTAATCTTAAATCTGCTCCAAAACAAAAGGACTCAGAAAATCAATTTTAAAATGAGTCAAGACAATTATTGCTACAGATGGGGTAAGACAAACTATATTGGTTCAGTGAAAGAAATGAAGTCAAAGTTTGTCTACCTTTTTTTTTTCTATTGTAAAGGAAACTAGATGTCAGATGGGAAAAAAAAAAAAAATCTGAACTTGAAATTTTAGGAACAAGAAGCTATTTTCTTCTTCATGGGAAAAGCAGCCTGACCACTGAACTTACAGGATGGTTCATCCTCATCCAGCAGTTTGCACAATCTAGACTTATAGCATTTCCTGATTGTGACTGTCCTGTGATTAACAGTATGAATATTTGCATCCCTCTGTAGAAAAAAAAAAAATAAAAATCAACTATTGAAAACATTGTTAAATAAGAAAGACTAGCCCATATCTACATTTCAGAGACATAAAATTACACTGAATGTGTAATATCACAGAATCACAATCACAGAATGGCCAGGGTTGGAAGGGACCTCAAGGATCGTGAATCTCCAACCCCCCTGCCACAGGCAGGGCCACCAACCTCACCATTTAGTACTAGACCAGGCTGCCCAGGGCCCCATGCAGCCTGGCCTTGAACACCCTGCCCTTGAACACCAGCCTTGAGCTGGGAATGTTCAGCCTGGAGAAGAGGAGGCTCAGGGGAGACCTTATTGCTCTCTATAACTTCCTGAAGGGAGGTTGTAGTGAGCTGGGGGTCGGCCTCTTCTCTCGTGTCATTAGTGATAGGACCAAGGGGAATGGTTTCAAGCTACGCCAGGGGAAATTCAGGCTGGACATGAGGAAGTATTACTTTTCAGAAAGGGTGGTCAGGCACTGGAATGGACTGCCCAGGGAGGTGGTGGAATCACCGACCCTGGGGGTGTTCAAGGAAAGACTGGATGTTGCGTTGAGGGACATAGTTTAGTAGGAGCTATTGGGAATAGGTGAATGGTTGGACTGGGTGATCTTCTAGGTCTTTTCCAACCTTAGTGATTCTATGATTCTATGATTCTATGATTCTACCTCCAGGAACGGGGCATCCACAACCTCTCTGGGCAGCCTGTTCCAGCACCTCACCACTCTCTTGATAAAGAATTTCCCCCTGACATTCAACCTAAATCTCCCCTCTCTCAGCTTAAAATATCAAGTTAGCATACAAGACACTGGAAGAAAAAAAATAACTACAAGCTAAGAAGTGTTCATATAATCTTTATCACAGGTACCTCTTTCTTACTTACATTGAGCTCTCAATTTTTACTTGTCTTGTTTTTGTTACAGCAAAGAAAATCCATACATCATTTTACACAGTTCACTTTTGTTCAGATATACTGATACAGCAGGAGTCCTTACTAGAGTGATTTCTGGCCTGATTTTATAAAAACCATCAAACTCTTAAAAATCAGAAAACTCATAAGTTTTTGTACCACTGCTGATATTTGTAAAATGTTTCTTTATCCAAATGGAGAAAGGAAAAGCTCTGGAAATCTGAGTCCATTTCTGACAGTCCAGGGTCTTAGAAGCAAACCACCAACCAGAGGGGATGGGCTCTGATGTTGTTAAGTGTGAAAGAAATAGAAAACAGCATGGACTAATAATATAAAAGATCAAATTATCTCTCATTAACAAACACTATGATGTTTTTAAGACTGCTTAAGGCCCCCAAATGGAAGTTCTCAATATAGCCATAGGTTTTGCCTGTACTACATCACTGTATTGCTGAGAGTCTTTAAAAATTTTGTTACTACTCCAAACTTTGTTATAAATAAATTAGTTTTAATAAGCAACAGTGTATGGATGCTACAGTATAGTAAGTTGAGGCAAGATAAGATCTGCATAAAAAATTATTCTTTTCTTTTTATTAAAAAATAACTGCATACCCCAAATTGAGAAAAACCGTAGTGCCAATTGTTGTAGTGGTTGACTTGTCTGGCTTTTAAAATCCAGTTCCTAACAGAGGTTCATCAATGAGGTTTCCTTTTATGTGGGTCTTGAGAGCTATTAGAAAAAACTGCTTTGCAAAATAGGCTGGGAAATGTAGTTCTACTGAAAGTGATTATTTTGGCAATTAACCTCTAAGCACACTGCTAAACAGGGATGAAGAGCTGGAGTGCTTGATTGAACTGTGTTACAGTTAAAGACAACTTGGCAGTAAGTAACACAGTGTCAGAGGGTAATAAGAGTCTATAAACTTATTTGTGCTGTGTTTTGTACAGATTATCTGAGATTCTAGATTCAGTGTTGTGATGGTTTTCTTTAAAGTAGTAAGATTCTTTCTGTGAGCGTAATGTAGGGCACTTGGTTTTATCTCACTTGTTTAACAAAAGACTATGTGAGCAACATGCAATAAATCATCTGCTGTAAGCTGTTAAGAATTTTTTTTTGTGGTAAAATCTGAAATCTTGAATTTTATGACACTTCTTCAATATTCAGACAAAGAGGTGATAGCTTTTGCTTACAGCTATCCGCTTCCTGTATGATAAAATCAATGGTTTTACACACCCTAGAATTCAGTTTCCTACAACGCTGATGCTGTTGTGTTCCTGCAGACAGGTGATGCTGTACTGCCTGAGAATACTTTTAGTCCCTCATATCTGAAAGTCACAGAATTTATTGGAAAATTAGATTATCCAGTTTACGGTACACAACCTCTTGCACTTTTAAAGGAGGTTTACCAGAATGAATAATATTTTTCAGAAATTCTTAGCAAATGTTTCTTGTTTTCAATCTCAATCATCCAATAGATATTTAAAACAAAATACTTACTTCTAAATTTAATCTTGCATGAAATCCAAGCAATAAAAGTGTAGAGCTTGTTCTGTATATGAAAAACAATTAACTCTCAATGAGATTTTAGCATGAATTTTAGAGTGGAAGGAGAGAGAACTGAGGGTGAGTTAGAAGCGCTGACAACCATAACTATAGTTTCTGACTTCTTTATTTTCATTACAAACATGGCAGTGATGCTGCCACCAGTGATACGACATAGAAAGCTCACTGAGGATTATGCTCCTTTTCAGCATGAAGGTGACACAGAATTCATTTGGGTGGAAAGCTGGTACCAAAAGCTTCTCTAATGCAACTTGACATGTCTAGTTTAGCAGATTTGACCTCCAGCTACTGTTGCAGATGTATGTGGATCACCTATAGATCTTATGTCATTGCCTCTCTCTGTATAAATGAATCTCTCTATTCTCCTATCTCAAGGAGTCTAAGGTAACACCAGATGTTCATGCTTAGGCGCTTGAATTGAATGCTTCCCATTCTTGGAAAATTTATTTCTAGCTCATGAAAAACCAATGAAAAGACACTATCTTCTTTGACAGATAATTATGGTTAGAATGACTGGGATTTTTCATCCTATTTAAGAAAACAGTTATATTGGCTTCAGACTGTGTTTACTTTTCTGTAAATGGCTGAGATGTGTCCAATGACAACATTCTGTTTCTTTGATGTTAACCCCAATGAAATCTGTCATTTGCTGATTTGTTTTCACCAACCGAGTCTGCTCGGTATGGTTAGTGACTATTAAAAAGACATGTTTAAATAAGAATGTAAATGCTTGTTCCTCTGTACTTTCACTGGGGTTAGTAGGGAAATTAAAATTCTTCACCAAGTTTTTCATATTCTGACAATATTTAATGATGTTATGATGCTTTGGTAACTTCTTTAAAGAATTCAGAACAGGCTAGCATGAGAAGAGATGAAAATATCTACCAATATAACTGCTAATTGCTATGATCACATTGTGCCAAAGGTTATGCAAGTGTTTAACTTCAAACATACACACAGATCTGCTATGATGGCCTCTAATGAGCATGTTTATAATGGAGACAGAGAGCTTTGGAAATTTTAGACAAAATGAGCCTTCTGCATCTTCTAACTTTTCCATGATTCTGCTTCTATAATCAAAAATTTTCTGAGAACTGCTTCACTGCTTAGCCTTTTTCCTATACCAGTTTTTCGTAGAAGTAGGACTCTTTCCATTCTAGCAACTTAGAGTGAAATTATCTCACATCACCACTAAAGACAGATGGGTAAAGAACTTCAGTGATTTTTTGAAACAGTGATTTTTTAGGTGTCTGATCACAAAAATGGAAGCCAAACCTCTCGGTGTGCTTTCTATGCAATGCAGTGAGGACTGCTAGTTCCCTCAGATATGCAATTCAAAGATACTCAGATTCAATAGGAAACTGCTAGCACTTTCAGCATTTACCAGTAGAAATATAATTTTTATGTCCTGTTTATGTACATACCACTGCCAGGAGATATTATACAACCTCCTCAAAATCCAGAGCCAAAACCTACTCTTGAGGGAAGATGCCTAATCCGAAAGAACGGAAAAAATGTTGTGCTACAAGTATTGTAATGTCCTCCTTTTTCAAAATAATTGCCTAATTTTAACACTTAATCAGAAATGCTTTTACAGTAGTGCCTAGTGCACTGACTTCAGAGTGTGGAGTTCTGAAGTCTCCCCTTTCCCTCAAGATTCTTCATTCTTTTTTGATGCATGGACTGTTGAACAAAAAAGTTAGTAGCCTGTAGGCATATTCAGTGTGTTCTCCTGTGCGGAAAATGAAAGATTCATGAAGGCATCAGGAGAAACTGTGGAAGTGCAAGTTTCTAACTGGCTAGAGTAGCTTTCTGAGAGGAGCAAATCTTCCCAAAGCATGCAAGGTAGTTCTTAGTAGTACCTGTGTAAATATTGTGGCTACTGGGCCATTATTATAAGTAAGACCTGAGGAAACGGCCAGAAGTTATACCAGAGGAGGTTTAGGTTGGATATTAGGAGAAACTTTTTCTCTCAAAGGGTGGTCAGGCACTGGCATGGCTGCCCAGGGAGGTGGTGGAGTCGCCGTCCCTGGCAGTGTTCAAGAGGCGCCTGGATGAGGAGCTACGAGAGATGATTTAGTAGCTTGTGGTACTAATAAGAATGGGAGGGTGGTTGGACTAGATGATCTTGCAGGTCGTTTCCAACCTTGTGATTCTGTGATTCTGTGATTATCATGACAGATATTGCTACAGGTGGTTGGGTTTTTCTGTTCAGTTGGGTTTTTCTGTGTGGGTTTCTTTTGTTTTTGTTCTTTTTTGGGGGGAGGGGTGTTGTTTTGGTTTTGTTTGTATAGAAAGAAACTACAAGTGCACTTTGGCAGTGTTTGTCTTATTGAGGATGTGTCCCCACTAGCTGCTGCAGACACCTTCCAGACTGGGTGTTTTGGGAGTTAGGCATTGCAATGCCTGTTTTCTGGATCCTGCTTTAGGCTGTTGAGGAAACACGGAAATTGCACCTGCTTGGAAAAAAAATGCCATATTTGTGTGGGGAAATGAGTTACCAAACAAATATCCTCAAGTTGTTTTTTTTAAGTACTTAGCATTTAATTGCACATGATTATTGCTAAATTCTACTGTGAATTTAGCTGTAAAAGTAACTTAAGTGGTTAAATAGTGGATCTGTGTCTTAAGAGCAGCAAATCTCACAATCAACCCTGCAGGAAAGGAAACATTCTTATTCCATTTGCTCTATAGATGGGAAGAGGCAGAAACAGCAACACACCGAATATCTCAGTATTTCCAAATTAATAATAATTATAATAATGTTACAGTTTTGCTTTTGGGTGCAGTTTTTTTTGTTGTTGTTTTTGTTTGTTTGTTTGTTTGTTTGTTTGTTTTGAAAGGGGATAAAGTGTTGGGATTTAGATAAATTTTTAAGGAAAAAAAAAATCAACAGGAAAAGCATTTGTAGAGTAGTCCTCAGAGCCCTGGTTATTACAACAGAAATTCCACAGCATGCAAACAGACCATTTGTATTATTCACTTTGTTTAAGAGAAAATGTGAGGAAAAACAAATACATTAAATAATATTTGAGATATCTGTTTGAGCTGAGCCTCACTACAACAGAATAGAAAGCTCATGACAGTCAGTAGATGATTTGTCTTTTAAATTCTTTGATAATTAGAGAATCTTTTGCAGGTGAGGATCCAAAGCACAGAAAATTTCCTGAGACAAGCTGTAACAGAGCACAGAGTGAATTAGGTTTCAGCTAGAAACCCCGTAGAACAAACTGTCCTCTACTGCCCTGATGTGCCGTCACATACTGCTCACTTTGGAGGATGGCAGAGTGCAAGACACGTATAAAAGCAGAACCGTTTAATGTCACTGGCTCAGGTAACTGCTCGTATCCATCATCTCAGGTAATGCACTGTCACATGAGCCCAGACACCAGACCTGGAGCTGATTTGCAATTAGCTGGCTTTGAGTGGAAGCAGAATTAAAGCCAGATGTTTCTGTATGCCTGAGCACATACTCGTGGCACAGACATTCCTATGGATTAACCTAGTAGTCTCCCCTTCACATTAAAACCTCTATATGAAGACAAATTTCAGTTGAGATGTTGTATTATGTTTTTCTCTCAATTTATTCTGTGTGGTGAGCTAAATAATTTAGTGTATAATGTGCCTTGAAATTGTCCACTTTCAGTTCTTTATGCTATAGATGTTACTATACTTAACACTGTCAGCAAATCTTCCTGAGTTAATTGTTGCTGGGCAGCCAATGGAGATTATAGCACATTTATCAGTAATTAGAAGTGTATGTATCTACCGTCAGGTGGAAAAGAACAAACATCTGCTCAAGAAATATTGTGGAAAACAGAGGAAAAGGGAAATGTTACACATGCGATCAGCTTCAGGGATTAAACTCTCACACACATGGATCAATAGAGATCATTAAATATAATTGAAAATAGCAGTTTTCATGTTATTTTTATTATAAAATACAGCTAAATGCTAAGTAGCATCACATTTTCCCAAGTTTATGTCAGCTTATAAAGAAACAATAATTGCTTAAGGCAAGAGTATTAAATTATGCCTGCTCAGATTGTGGTCCCGCATAAGTGAGGGTCACATTTTTCATGAAGTTTCTTTAGAATCACTGAATGTAGGGATGAAAAGACCTACAGTATTCCACAACTTGCCCAAGAGTTATTCATTACGTGAAATAATAATAATAATAAATAATAAAGATTTTACTTTGGCATAGTGGAAGAAGAATGCTGAATTTTCAGAACTTTTATACTGACAAGAGACAATACAACAGCAGCATGTTTCAGGCTTCTGCAGATTTTCAACTCTGCCACACACGGTTTTGTTTATTCTTGTGAAGTTATAATCAAAGAGGTTGATACAGTGGAAAATTAATAAAACACAAATGTAAGGGTTTTTGACAGTTGAGAGAAGACTCGTATTAACTCATCACTTTAGTTTTTTTTTCTCTGGCATAGCAGCTTGCGAAAGAGAAGTGCTCACAGTATAGATATTCCTTAAATTCTTGGATAGGAAGAAGCTTTTTGCCAAGTATATTATGCTTTATTTTGTTCATTATAACCCCCATTATTTTTACATGTTGTCTGTTCACAATAAGGACATGGGGCAGATGATGCTATACCAGATGAACAAAAATAGTATTAAAAAAAGAAAACAAGCTTTAGTCTCGGGTAACATTTGCAATTCTACCTCAAATATTTTCAGTACTGTTCAAGGCAGGTACAAATGCATCTAAATATCTGTCAGCAATGTGTTTTCTGCACGTTGGTGCTCCTGCTTGGAAGTGCTTTGCAGTGTTGGGGTCGAAGCAGAACGGAGTAGTCTTTGACACTGAGTTTGCAAAGTGACAATGCTGCCTCCCGGTGGCTTCCTCTGTCACTCTTTCTTCATGCCTGTACATTTAAAGCAGCGTTTTGGCTGAAATACATTGTTTTATTTCTTTCCTATTTTGATGCTAAATGCACACAAGTGAGTACACGTGTTTGTTTTTTTTTTTTAATAATATATATAATAATACATTTCTACACCCATTTGTGCGCTGGCAGGGTGTTTTTTTCTGGCTCTTTTTGGTTTGATTGATTACTACGTTTGTGCCAATTGTGACTCAGACTGAAAGCCCCAACGCCTTGTTTTCCTTTCATTCTGACTTGGCAGGAGTTTTTAGGGAGATGCACAAAGCACTATACTCCTTAAGTCACATATAAGTTCAGAGGAATTTCTTCTACAGCATAGTGAGCAATCTACTGCTAGCAACTTCTTGTCGTTTTTGCACAATGTAAGCTTTTTTCATGATTTAACGAGTTTGTGTGCTTTAACCTAATTATATGCATTAATTTCTTTGTGTTGCCTGAAGCTTTCCAAGAGCACCCAGGTCCACCTGACCCATCTGCACAAAGATTCAGGCTGCAGAGGTGTGACAAGGCTTTCCGAAGCTGAAAATCAGTGAGAAGAATGGTCAGCTTCTCAAAAGGTTTGGGCACTCACTCCAGCAGCTCCCACAGTCACATTTATAGTAGGCTTCTTTTTAATCCTTCATATGTTAAGAAGCTGAAAATCTGAAATGTGATCACATTAAGATGCATTATGTGGCATGTAATATATATATTAGATAAGGCATGTAGCTCTGTTTATGGACAAGACGGATGAGAAACTTAATTCTTTACCGTGAGGGCTAGAGAAGTCTCTACTAGCCGTATCTCTTTACCCAAAATGTGCGAAGGAAGAGGAAAGAAGCTTAGATGAGTGAATATGCAACTATTTACAATGTCCTCCTTTTAATGTTTCAGGTCATGCACTTCACCTTGGCCAAGCTAAAGCCATTGTTTATGGAGTGATGCTGTATTAAGTCAAATGATAGTATAGGATGAGTTGAGATGTTTGTGCTCTTTTACATGTATTTTATTCAATTATACACAAATTAGAAAACCTCATTAAATATCTGCTTTACTGACTGTGAAACAATTCCTTTTTTCTTGAAGATGAAATAAAAAATAAAACTGCAGTAACTGTCTAAATGCAACATTATGGCTGTGAAGTTAATTATGAATGTTTATTTCAATACTTTAGTTTTCTTGTTGAAGTCTTGTAGTTTGGGGATGTAATTTTGAGGGATTGCTTTCTGTGTTTGTATTTTTTTTGTTTGTTATTTGGCTGTTTGGCTTGGTTTGTATTTTTTCTCACTTATTTTTTGGTCACACTCAGGATTTCATCCAGTGACATCAGATCATCTGCTCCGGATGCCAAGACTCCATCAAAGTTACAGCCTACTTTTTTGAAAACAACTACTAATGTTAGACAACTGTTTTCTAGCTGTGATTTTAAGTAGGAAAACCTAAAGCTTAGACTCTCAAGGCTACCATTCATCTATACATTCTTCACTACACCTTCTGCTCATGCTACATGCAGTTAAACCCTGAATTGCTGAGAATGCGTGTGTAAACCACAGATGTGGGAGCCAATGCTACATGGAGATGGCAGTGGCTGTGCCTCCTTTGCTGGCCCCTCGTGTCCTTAAACCAACAGAGATTTTCAGAGAAAAGTGGAGGTGTTGCAGGTTGGTCAGTGCTTCTCATGTTGGGTATCAGAATCTGAAGAGCACAGAAGTGCTAGTAACTTTTGTATAGGTGACTCATGATACGTCTCAAGTGGGAAATATGGATTTAGACACAGCACTAAAGACAGAAAATAGTTGTGATCCACTGTGAATTTGCATTAGCAGTTGTCTCAATGGAAGAAGGAGGTTGGTGGTATAGAAATGCAGGCATCCCTATCTGCTTGTGCTGTTCAGCTCCCAGAGATGCTGCAGGTATACAGATGTGTCTGTACTGTGCAATAAACATGTTCTGATACTGCCATGTGAGAATGACTTTTTGCATTTTGGAGCAATCTCCAAGGACAGCTTTCCCATAGTGCTTAATTCACGTAGCTGGATAATGATATTTGTGTCAGGTAAATAAGTGTAGAAGTGCTGCTATAAGGCAGCTTCTCAACCGCTTCATACTGAGCTTGCTGCATGCAGTGTTTGGGCAGTGCTGCTCTCAACCCCGACAGCCAGTTAGATTTTCCAACTCCACTTTGCAAAAAAAGGAGAGACAGGTTCACCAGGGGCCAGGCAACCAAATCTATTTGGTTCCAAGTTTTCATGTGATTACTGAAAAAGCATTTACCAAAGAAATTACAAATGGTCATGTCCAGCAGTGTCTTTCTACATCCTTACTTTGTATTGCGTGATTTTCTAAAACATAATTTGCTGCCTACAGTTTCTGTGCTCTCCAAGTTCCTTGGGAGAGCAGAAGCAATTCCTGCCATGCAGCAACTGTTGGTTTTTTTTATTATTATTTTTATTACAGACTTTGTCTCCCTTGCACATTCAATTCACTAGTGCCCTACAGAAAAGAACTTACTGTCTGACAATAAGTGTTTAATAAGTGGTTAAATTTTTCCATGTTCCAGATAACCTAGCTCTGAGGGAGGCAAAGGGAGGCAAAAGGCAAATGCTTTTTGGTTACAGGCAGGTACTTGAAGGACAGTTGTGACACTGCACATTGGTAGCACAGACAGGTTAGGTGTATTAAGAATGCTCTACACAGTCACTGCACAGTTCTTTTTGTTTCGGAAAGCACTCTATGTGCTGCTGATTTTCTCAAGCTAAACAGCTTTTAGTTTTTAGCAAGTTTTAGTTTAGAACAATATATATGTATATATATATATATATTAAAATTTCATTATATTATCTATTAGGAGTCCAGGTAAATTATGACTTTTTCTTCCTTTTCCTTTCGAACATCTGAGCCTCCAGGGCAGTATTTGGATGCAGGTATTTTGGATGCTTCTCCTCCTGGCTCAAAAGCTTTATAGAATTGCTGTTATCAGTTTTCTGTCCTGTGCTAGTACATTTGAACAGCGGGGAATGCTGCAGCCCAGAAGCCTGCACCTGTAATAGCTCTGCATGTTTGTGATGTTTATGACATATTGTCTGGAGCACAGCAGAATTCTTGTAAGCATCTTGGGTTAACAAATACACATGCAGCAACAAAAGCAATATTCTGTTGAAGAGATTGCTGTAGGTAAGAATCTCAGGTGCCAAAAGTTTTCCCTCCTAAGCAGTTCTAAATTAATTTATGAGGCCAAGCTGGTCTGTGAGTGCTTGCTATGGCTTTCAGGGAGCTGGCTGCTCCTATGATTTAGTCTAGATTTTTTTTTTTCTTCATCGGCTTCTCTGCGTGTCTCCATTCTTTTTGCAAATGGCAGCATTGAGACACGTTAAAGCCCCTGAATGGCAAGCAGAGAATCTCACTGCCACTGGCAAGAACGTTAAAGCAAGGAAGAGCCACTCTCAAGCTGCTGCTTCCAGAACTGTTGTTTTCTGGAGAAAAGGGAAGAATAAAGTGTCATGTGGGCGGTCTGGAGGCAGCCAGGCAGTGAACGCAGAAGGTGATAGTGAAGAGGGATACAGGGAAATGTGTAGGATGTCCCATGGAAAGGAACCATCTAACTTGGCAGCCTAACCGAGAATAAATAAGTACAAATTATGAAAGTAAGCAAAGGAATGAAAAGAGACGAGGATAGGGGTGTGGAGAAGCATTATCAGAGGAGCAGAGAAAGAGAGATGAACAGATGGGCTCAGGATCATTTCTTACATAAAAATAATAAAAGGAAGGGGCAGGATTATATTGACAAAAATTCTCGTGAATGCAGATATAGGTGTAAATAATTACATGTATGTACATATATGTAGGTTGCTCCAAAAGTAATACTTCCTATTTATTTCCATGGAAACTACAACAGCAACAAAGAGCACAATAACATTGTGGGATAGAGCAAATTCTCAGCTACAAAATGCTTTTTTTCAAGATAGTCACCACCATTAGCTATTTATGGCTGTCCGGAGTGTGACTTGTCTTTCATATCACTGCTGTTTCCACTGAAACAGACCACCCACCACCTTGCTGTACTCACATTCATTATTTGGTCTCCATAAATGTTCAGCAAGCACTAATGAATTTCAATGCGTGCAATTTTTTTTTCCACATGGAGGAATTCAGTGACTTCCTTTAGCTTCATATGCATTTCCACGACAAAAAACATTTTGCCAGACTGCCCCTCTGCTGCCATCTGCCCCATCGCAACAAAATGTAATGGAATATTGGTGGGAAGGTTCAACTTCTGCTACCATAATATCAACATCTGCCTCTGACGTTGTGGACCTACATAATAAAATAGGACGCATTACTTTCAGAGAAGTCCTCGTAAATAAAATATCGTTTCTTGTCTATGTGAGCAAGAGCTGCTTCTGCCAAAATACAAAATGATTATTATGGTTTCACTGCACAGTTTGTAAAAACCTATGAAGCCCTTTGCTCTGAATAGTAAGAGAGTGTCCTGGGATATGATTGATTTTCTTCCTAGCTGCATGTAAAGCTCTGTGTTTTGGATGTAGGATGAGAATAATGTTGATAACACCCTTATGTTTCAGTCATTGTAGAGTAATGCACTCTGAGTTGAGCGTGTTTCAGCTCCTCACACTGCTCTGCCAGTGAGGGGCTGGGGATGCACGAGGAGCAAAGAGGGGGCAGAACCAGGACAGCTGACCCAGACTGGCCAAAGGGACGTCCTATACCACAGAGTGTCACAATAAACACTGGAGGAGTTGCTGGGGGACAGCCAGTGCTCAGGCTCTGTCTGGCCATTGGTCAGCTGGCAATGAGTGACTGCACTGTGCATCTCTTGGGTTTTTATTCTTTTCTTTGTTTGCTTGTTTTTATATTTTTCTTATTAAACTTTCCATATCTCAACTCAGGAGTTCTCACAATTTCACCTTTCCTATTCTCTCTCCCATTCCACTGGTGAGGTTAGGGAGCAGCTGTGTGGGAGCAGCCACAACAGAGAGCTTCTGTATTTCTCAACAGAGTGAATATTCCAAAGCATTTTGATATCATTACCTTAGTCTAGTTCCTCTGTAATTCTGTGAAGTGAATATAGAGACTTGGATAATTCAAATGTATGAGTTAATAAATTACAGTTAGAGTATATCCAGTTACCATAATGGCTCTTAAATAATTGAACAAAGCAATCTTAAATAGGATACCGCTATACTGCACTAACTAGAAAGGTGTCATCAGAATTACTAAAAGCCTATCCCTTAAGGTCCCCTTCCACTCTGTACGTAAGTACAATTAGTGGCTGCTTTGCGGGTCTGGAGGAATTGAGTATAAATCAAAGGAATACAGAGCTTGTTGGGAATCAAGTGGAATATAATGCTGAGATTTGTGTGAGTTATGGAGAATGTGGCTCAATTGCTGCTGAGATTATCTGTTAGATGAACCACCTAATTTTGCTCTGACTCATTTTAACCGTGTGCAGATCAGCCATGACCCAATTCCAGACCACTGCAGGGATGAATGTTTATGAAGACCTTTCTCATTCTTCAAAGAGGCCACTACTTTCTAATCAACATCTGGAATCAAGATGGTATTGGAAGTCTATATTGACCATGCCTCTGTCTTGAAGCCCTGATGAAAGCAGAAAGCTTTGCTCTTGTAATTATTTCCACTAACACCTGACAATTTACTTACCTAGGTGAAGGACACAAGATTAGTCCCTGTTAGGACTCTTGCAGGAACTAAATTTGTGATGAGGCAGTCAGTGGGCTAATTGAACCTTTATGCAGACCTGAATGAAAATATTAAAGAAAGAAGCATAAAACAAAAGGAAAAAGAATATCTAAATATATATATATATATTCTTATGTATGGGAACTGCTGAATCATGGCCTGAACCTCTGATTGATCACCTCAGGTGAGCAATGAGTCAGCCATGGGAGCACAGGTGAAGGCAATTCACCTGTGCTGCTGGAAGGAGTGGAGCCTGGCTGCACCTCTCCTAGACCCATTTAAGAGGTGACTACCACTAGGAAAGGATCTCTTCTGGAGGTCTCTTCTCTGGAGTTTTGTAGCAAACCCAGCACATGGGTAAGCTTTTCTCTTCTTGTTATTGTAATCTGCTCTGCCAAATTCTCTTGTTTATTTCATAATTATAACATCTTTATATTCATTGACTATACATCTTATCAAATTCTCTTATGCTTTAAAAAAAATGATGTGGTGATGTAAGAGTAATTCTTTGCCATGTAAAACTAAAGGCGTTGGCTAAAAACTGAGTAAAGGATACAGAGCATATCAAGAGAAGACTGTGGAAGAACTTTACTCGAAGGCTTTCTACTATTTGTGAGATTTCAGATTTTCTCACGGCAGGTATGCCATACATCATGTTACTTCCTTTGAGAAATTGCAGGAAAGCAGCTGGTGATACACAAGGTGTCATCCAACACTGCTTTTATATACAATAAAGCAAATGAGTACTGTGGGTTTCTATGATTTATCAATAAACAGACAAACCAAACCACATACTGGAGTTGGCTCTCTACAACTCGCTTTTTCTTCCAGTAGTAACAGTTAAGATTTATTTAGCTCTTTTCATACTCCAAAGAATTTTGTGAATTCTTTGGAGAACAGTTTTTGAGAGGAAACACAGGGCTCATGACAAAAAGGAGACCAAAGGTTTGGGAAAGAAAAGTAGTCTGACAAAATATGCAATACTGTAATACTACAGGACTTTGGACCAGGAAGTGGAGTCAAAACAGAACAGCAGACAGAACTTAACCCAACATCATGAATAAGTGCATATATATATATATATATAAGCACGCTGAAACTGGAATCTAGAATGATACTACAGGGGCTCCGCTTCCTTTACGGGATACATTTGTACTTTCTTTAGCCTGTAATACAAAATCAATACTAAGCTTGGTGCTGAAATACTGTCCTATGTGTGCAACTGCAATGAAAATGTATTTTTATCACTGATGGTTACACTGTTGTAGTATCCAAAATATATCAGATACTGTTCAGTTGCTGTATGCATAGAGCTTGTACTGAGGGGGGGGGGAAAAAAAGTAGGACAAAAAGTGATGGATGTATAAGAAATTACAAGTGTGATACTGCAGCTTACTCTGTTCTTTCTTTCATGCCTTGTATTTATTTTGATCGTTACATCTGTTTTCACAGAATCGAAGGGGTTGGAAGGGATCTCTGGAGATCAAGTCCAACTCACCTGCAAAGCAGCTTCCCTACAGTAGATTGCACAGAAAAGCATCCAGGTAGGTTTTGTATATCTCCAGAGAAGGAGACTCCACAACCTCCCTGGATAGTTGTTTTGCCATTCTCATTTTAAAAAAAAAAAAAAAAAAAAAAAAAAAGCCAACTCTCTTTCTCCTTCATGTCAGCTAGGAGGCTGTTTTCACCTTTATCTTAATCAATGGGAATTAACAGCAGTGTATTCCCCCAATCAAATGGAGCTCATATCTGATTTAACTTGAATCCTGTGTAAATCAGTAGGGCTTTATGCAGTATAAACAGAACAACCTTTGACCTGCTGTTCTGTTTGTTTGTTTGTTTGTTTTTAATAAATATTATGAGTGTGTGGGAGCAGGCTGCTGTATTTCTGAATTCCTTGCCTTGCCCTTCTGAGTCTTCAGAAGCCCTGAAGGGAATGCCTTTGGGAATTATTTATTTGCTGAAAAGTTTAAGAGAGGTTTATTGAGTAGTGAAAAAATCACCGTATTTTGTTGCTGTATTTTCCACTTTTATTCTGAAAGATTAACCTGTACAAGTAAAGCACTTTAATGGAATATAACTATTCCATGAAGAGGGCCTGAAGAGATCTGTGCAGCATTTTTAAGCTGTCTCAATTATAACTGAAAAATATTTTGATTCAGCAAGGGCCCAAACAGTATCTTCAGTAACTCTTTTCCCTCTAGGTCTCTCTAGAAGAACCAAATATATGCTACTGCTTGGTTTTCTTATTCCCTTTAGGTCTCATATTTTGGTACAGAAAGTATACAAGCAGTATTCTATGAGCTGGAAATGCAGATGAATCAGGCAGCAAGGGTGAGCTGAATGGCAAGCTGAGATTTTTGTGACAATACAATCTGCTCTTCTCCAGGTACTGTAAGAGAAACGTTTCTGGCTTCCAGTTATATGGAAAACAAAAGAAAGCAAAACAAAAACACACTGAGGATGTATCACTTACGATACTCTCAACAGAAAACACACAATAGTCTCAACAAAAACGTTCTGTGATGAAGGGAATGTGTTACATCAAATTGTTTGTGTAGTTGATGTGCAATGTGGAATAATAAATTTTCATTGTCTCCAAAGGCAAAAGCCCAGTAGTTAAGACAAATGAAGAAACCAAGAGCAGAAGTTGGGAAGTGTTGGTGTACAGGAACGTGTGGGAGATGCTGCAAATGTTTTTCTTTTTTTTTTTTTTTTTTTTTTTTTTTTAAACAGTGTCAGAAACTACATCAGGTGAGTTGGTAGCAAGTGCTGGTCACACAGGAGTATGTGAAGAACTGTTGTTAAGAATATTGTGACAAGTTATATGGAGCGCCAAGGGAAACTCCAGACTTTATCAAGAGTGAGGCAATCATTCCCAGTGCTGTAAAAGTATCTTGGCAGGCAAAGACCATAAATGTAATAAAAGAGGAGGGTTGGGGGGAAATGTTGTCTGTGCCCATAAAAGAGGATGGTGATTGTGCAGTTATAGTGCTTCATAAAATTTTTCAAGTTTAAAAGGAAGGGAAGAAATTGGGCTAAGAGACCGGTACAAAGCAACCTATGATTTTTTTGCTGTGAGCTGGTAGGGATAGGGGAAAATACCATCAGAACCTTAGTCTGATTTTTATGCCTTTCTGTAAACAGCAGCTACTCTTCTGTATTGGAGATTGGAAACAAGTCCATCTTACTGTGTCCTTTTTTAGCTAAAATAAAAGATTGTAGTAAGAATGAGAGAAGCAAAATTATTTGACTCCTCGTGTTTTTACACGCTTAAACAAAGAACTGTAAAAGTACAGAGTGGAAGATGAAAATTAAGTGAGACTTTATTCATGGATTTTTTTGCAAAAAAGCAAGGCCAATTACAATTTTTTCCTGACCTAAATGATTGCATTCATTGAATGATGCAGATTAGATCACAAAAATAAATAAATACAATAAAATATTGAAACAAAACTGTTACATTAGTTCAGAAGAAATATTTTGAGGCAGTAATCATTTCCTTGAAAAATCATATATATTTATATATCAAAATATTTGTGGTTTACCCATATTTATATAGGCTTTACTTTGAATCCATCATGGAATCAGCAAGGTTGGAAAAGACCTATGAGATCAGCCATTCCAACCATCCAAATATCATCAATCGTTCTCACTAAACCATGTCCCTCAGCACAACATCCAAATGTTCCTTGAACACTTCCAGGGTCAGTGACTCTACCACCTTCCATGGCAGCCCATCCCAGTGCCTGACCACTCTTTCAGAGAAGCAGTATTTCCTAATGTCCAGCCTGAATCTCCCCTGGTGCAGTTTGAAGCCATTCCCTCCAGTCCAATCACCAGTTACATGAGAGAAGAGGCCGACCCCCAGTTCACTACAACCTCCCTTCAGGTAGTTACAGAGAGCAATAAGGTCTGCCCTGAGCCTCCTCTTCTCCAGACTGAACAATCGCAGCTCCCTCTGTTGCTCCTCATCAGGCCTGTGCTCCAGGCCCCTCACCAGTTTTGTGCCCTTCTTTGAACCTGCTCCAGGGCCTCAACGTCTTCCTTGCAGTGAGGGACCCAAAACTGGGCACAGCACTCGAGATGGCACTTCACCGAGCTGAGTACAGGGGGGCAATCGCTGCCCTGTTCCTGCTAGCTGCACTGTTTCCAATGCAGGCCAGGATGCCGTTGGCCCTCTTGGCCACCTGGGCACACTGCTGGCTCATGTTCAGCCAAGCATCGATCAATACCTGCAGGTCCATTTCTTCTACACAGTCTTCCTGCCACTCCGCCCCAAGCCTGTAGCGTTGCCTGGGGTTGTTGTGGCCAAAGTGCAGGACCCGGCATTTGGCTTTGTTGAAACTCATCCATTGTCTTCTGCCCAGCGATCCAGCCTGCACAGATTCCTCTGTACGGCCTCGCTACCACCGGGCAGATGGACACTTCTAGCCAACTTGGTGTCATCCCCAAACTTTCTGAGGGTGCACTCGATGCCCTCATCCAGGTCATCAATAAAGATATTGAAGAGGACAGGCCCCAGCACCGACCCCTAGGGCACACCACTCATGACCGGTCGCCAGCTGGATTTAGCTCCGTTCACCACCACTCTCTGGGTCCGGCCCCCTAGCCAGTTCCTTATCCAGCCAAGAGTGTACCTGTCCAAGCCATGGGCTGCCAGCTTCTGCAGGAGAATACTGTGAGAGACAGCGTCAAAGGCCTTGCTGAAGTCTAGGTAGACCACATCAACAGCCTTTCCCTTGTCCACCAGATGGGTCACTAGATCATAGAAGGAGATCATGTTGGTCAAGCAGGACCTGCCCTTTGTGAACCCTCTGCTTCTGAAAGACAAGACATGGTAACGGGTAAAGATTGAGGCTTGAAAATACATGCCTTTGGAACAACAGACTTGCTTCATCTGTTAAGATATAGTGATTAGTGAGAGTTGTGATAGCTCTCCAGAGATACATGAAAGACTGCTAATGACTGGTTCATTTATAAGTGATGAAGATCTCTCAAGATCAAAACCCTTCAAAAATACGATAAATGAAGAGATGTGAACTTGCAGAGATTTTGACAGTAGTACATTGTCATTGTCACCCCACTGCTGAGATTTCTTCAATGCTCAACTTTTAAAGGAATTACTTTTCATTTACAATATTTTAAGCCATTTAATTTACTTTTATCTGCTTCACAATTCAGCTTTGCAGAGCCAAGAGGTTTATGGCTGCCTCTCCATCACATTTTTTTTTTGTCTGAAAGTTTAATTTGAATCGAGTCAGAAGATTTTGCATGGTTCTGTACAACTGCAATGTGCTCACAACCTCCACTGCATGGATGTCTAGCCTGCTTGAGAAATTTCAGAATGTTGTGCAAATAGAGATCATCTGAACAGTATCTGTGCAGCCTGTCTTACCCATGCTCAAACAGCAACACAACTCTATATCTGCCTGGAAAATGTTCATCAAAATAGTATAGCCCTTAAAGATGAATATTTGAATTGCATGGGGCCCTCTACAAAATCACCAATCTCTAAGCACAGAAATACAAAGGTATATGTCAACATGCACGTAATGTCTAGATTTATTTACCTTTTTGCAGATCTTCGTGTTACTTGTGTGCCATTAGTGGCTGAAATTAGATCACCTAAATTTAAATGATAAAAGTAAACACTAATATGTTTATGGTTATTGGATAGATAAATTAAATAATTATTTCCAGAAATAATTATTTCCAGAATTTTTTCTTCAATACTATTGATAGACAAATATCTCGTTGATTACCTGTAGCTTTGAATTTAGTGAAGGTTAATCAATTCCTTCCATAAGAGTTTATTGGAATTACTGGGAAAGCTGGACACAAATTATAGGACTATGTGCTATTCCAGGGCTTGTCCCACTATTCTGAAATGTAGATTATGATTAGAGGAGAGAAGATGTCAATTTCAGCAGGAATATTTTGTGAGAGGTAAGTAATTCATCAGCAGCTCAACTGTGCTAAGATGGATGGAGCAGATCACCTTCTACTCAAACCAAAATGTTAATATGGATGAAAAGGATTTTGACAATTATGTCATTATGAAAATTAATACTGCTGTGAATAAGAAGAATCCACTGCAATAGCATGAGTATTTATGTAATATCACCATTTGGTAATAGTTAAGTCAGTGAGGTGTTGTAATTGCCATTATTGATTAATTCTAAATAATGCATACTGGTGATTGATACTGAAACAGTACTCTGTTTTGAGAATCCCCTCCTCCATTTTTATTTACCATTTTTTTTCTCATTCAGCTCTCCAACATTTCCTATCAGTTTTTCTACTCATGGGGGCAGAGATTCTCACCTCTTCTGGCTTCTGCTACAGGCATTACCATAATGAGAGCAAACAACAATTACCATTTCATTCATATTGAAGCATAAAAACCAAGCAATTCCAATCTGGCTTAATCTTGGTCACAGAGAGCAAATAAAATCCTGGATTAATATTGTTGCATACAGCAAAACTAAAAATGTTAAATAAATATATGAATTTCTAAAATGTTAAATTATGCATTATAATATCTGTTTTCATGAGGTCAGGCACTGTTTTGTTTATTCCAGATTTACAGAAGAGCCTCTTAAAAAATAAAAATAAAAAATCAATGATGCTAATAGTTTTCACTTCTCAAGCAAAATGCCCATTTCTGAAGGGATTCCTGAATTGTTTTGAGCATGCCAAGAAATATAATTATCTTTGTATTACTGACTGTCTCTGGTTAATGGAGAAAAAGAAAATTTAACTCACCCAAAGGGTCATTAAAAAGGTGCAAGAGAACTCAGATCTACTGTCTGGGATTTGACCTGTAGTTACTGGGCCTTGAGATTTTTTGAACAGTAGCCTATGGAATGTTGAATTTATACCTACGGGTGGAGTTCCCATGATACTCAGGGCCACATCCAGGTCTCTGAGGTTTGACTTTCTGTCTGGTGTACAGGAAGATTTAGGCAGAGAAAGCAATTTAATAGTGTGTAGCCTGAGGGTGAGTTTTCGTGGAAAAGGCTAAACCGAGTCAGTGTTTGTCCCTTCTTCTCTCTCTCTGTTCTCTCTTTTATACTAAAAGAAAACTACCCCAGGTAGAAAAAATGAAGTTTTCCCCAGGACTTGTTAGTTGCAAGGTACCTGATGAATGTAAAATGTAATGAGATAATGTAACCGTAAGTAGGGCACCACTCTGATTAGTGAGAGGTATTAGATCAACTCCAACATTTCAGAGCTCAGGTTGATATCTCTATATATCCAATTGAATTTGTTAAGCATGCGCATGTCTTTCCACTCTGACACTTTTCCAGAGATAAGAAATCTCAACAAAGTTGTTTTAGGCTTACTTATTTAGAAGCAAGAGTCTAAGTCCTAGCTTTAGGATAAGACCCTACAGTGGTTCTTCCAAGGAGTTCATGTAATGATTATTTACTCTTCTAAAAGAGGAAGATGGAGCAGTAGTCAAGTCACTCCTCAGCTTCCAAGACAAGTGGTTAGAAGCTCTTACCTATGAAGTGAGACCTTAGTTCCAGTGCCTTTTTCAGCCACAACAGTTTCAAAGAAGCCATCATTATCTACTTGACAATCACTCTAGCCACCAAGAGGGAAGGGAATCCTGTTCCCAAACCACCTTGGTCTACTTTCTTGGAGGAGTATGCTAAATGATACACAGAATAGGAGAAGCTGGTAGTCCCATCAGATAGCACTGAAATAAACACATAATATATGCATAGCCTGCACTTTCCAGAGAGCTGTTTGCTGGAGCTGGTTGTACAGGTTAATCTGTCAAAGGTATTTTGGACCTACCCTACTTTTTTACCCCATCATGACCCAAGTAGTAAGCAGGAGGCAGGATCTGATTAATCAGGGCAAATCTAACATGAATTCAGGACCAAGAAGACAAGCCTGATTTGTGTGAACTGTTTCAGTGTTATGTATCAGCAGACCCAAGCCCCATGTTGAGTTTACTCCTTCCATTTCTGTTTCACTTGCCAACACTTTTTCCACCCTTGATATGATTTTAATTCCTCTTATATCAATCATTTAATGAGCAGTGACCTCCCTGAAGTCATGGCCCACTTTCAGTGGTTAGAACTATTGCTCTCTGTCAAACTAGCAATTACTCCAGTGTCCAAAGGCACTTCAAAAATATCCATGAATACATTTTATAAAAATTGATGAAATAAATATTTTACTAATAGAGTAGAAATCTTTCTAATTAATTTTTGAGAAAAGTTTGATGACTCTAATCCGAAAGTTATTTAAGTGAATAACGTTACATATGTAATGAGAAGGAGGTGGTATGGTCGTGCATTCCAACCTCCCAAGCCTCTGAGAAGAGAGATGTTAGGGGGCAATAGCATTCTCCAAGCTGTGAAGCATTAAAGGGACAGCTGAAATATTGCCCTTGCATATTTTATCTAAATTTGATTTATTTGTGTTTTAACACTAACTACTTTCAGTAAATAGGACCACGTAAATGGCCATATTTCTGTGTTGATAAGCCTGATGAATTATGGGGTCTGGGACTTTTTATCCTGTATCCTGTTGTCAAAAATGAGTGTAGTGTTATCAAGCCTCTTTCTAGTGGTCAGATGTCCACTTAGTGACCCTAACTGTTGACTTCTTCTGTTCTTTCAGATGACAGGATGACAGCTTACTTTTTACTGAGACTTATGTGCAGAATAAATAGGCTTAATAACATACTTGTCAATCTATGACAAAAGAATTTTTCTTCTTTCCTATGCTTTTCCTTGTCTGTGCAGAAGCTGGACAATTCATTGCCTTTTGTGAGAAATATATTCTACATTTAAAGAAAAAACTTTCATTGTTGCTTGAGTTAGTCAGTACTGGGGTTTGACATTTTATCTCTACAAGGGAAAGACAGCAATAATTTTTCTTCTTTTTTTTTTATCAGCTCTCTTATCTCACCAGTCCAACAGTCCCGTTCTCCCTTTTCTGTGCACAATTACATAGGAACTCATCCAGAAGCAAAGTATCTCCATGGGTCAGGCTTCCTTTTGCAGGCAACCATACTAAGACACTTAATTGTTACAAAACAGTTTAGAAGAACAGATATCTTTTCTCATCTTCTTTGTGGCCTTTGATACAACTAAAACTGAAGAGTTCAAATTATTTTTCTTCATTAAAATCACAGAATCTCAGGATGGTTTAGATTAGAAGGGACCTTAGGAAGTCGCCTGGTCCAAATCATCTGTTCAAGTAGGGCCACATACAGTAGGTTTCTCAGGATGATATCAAGGCAACTTTTCATAGAATCAGAGAATTGTAGAATCACAAAATCACAGAAAAGATTAAGTAGGAAGAGATCTTAAAGATCATTGAGCTCCAACCTTCTGTGATGAACAAGGCTGCCATCCGTTATATCAGGCTGCCCAGGACTGTATACAAAATGGCCTTGAACATCTCCAGGGATGGAACATCCGCAACTTCTCTGTGCAACCTGTTCCAGCATCTCACCACCCTTACACTGGTGTATTTATGAGGATGGAGACTTACAACCTCTATGGAAAACCTGTGCCAGTTGTCCATCATTCTCACAGTACATTGTACTTGTTGGATATCTTTCCTGGACTTGTCTTCCTGTCCTTTGTTCTTCATTTTCATAAGTTGCCTTAACAGAATTAATTGCTGACAACTTCAATGGGAACATTCCTTCTGTAATTTATGATGATTATAAATTTTACCTTTTTGGGTTTTTTTTGCACCGTTTTCTTATTGTGTTTCTTAGAATCACTGAATTGTTAAGATTAGAAAAGACCACTGAGATCACCTAGTCCAAACATCAACCCATTACCATCATAACCACTAAATCATCGCCCTCACTGCCACATCTATGTGTTTCTTGAACACCTCCAGGGATGGTGACTCCACCACCTCCCTGGGCAGCCTGTTCCAATACCTCATGACTCTTTCAGAGAAGAAATTTTTTCTAATATCAATCCTGAACCTCCCCAGTGCAACTTAAAGGCCATTCCTTCTCTTATTGCTACTACCCAGGAAAAGAAGCTGACCCCCCACCTCATCACAAACTCCTTTTAGGGAGTTGTTGAGACCTATTAGGTCTCCCCTAACCCTCCTTTTCTCCAGACTGTTCCCTCAGCTGCTCTCCATAAGACGTGTGCTGCAGACTCTTCACAGCTTCATTGCCTTTCTCTGGATAGTCTTCAGGACCTCAATGTCTTTCTTGTAATGAGGGGCCCAAAACTGAACACAGTACTCATGGTGCAGCCTCATCAGAGCTGAATACAGGGGGACGATCACCTGCTGCTTTTCCTGGCATAATTATTTATTATACAAGCTAGGATGCCAGTGGCCTTCTTGGGCACTGCTGACTAATGTTCAGCCACACATCAACAAACACCCCCAGATCCTTTTCCTCCACACAGCTTTTTAGCAACTCTGCCTCAAGCCTGTAGTGATGCTTAGGGTTGTTGTGACCAAAGTGCTAGACTTGGCATTTGGTCTTGCTGAAGCTGCCATAATTGGCCTTATCCCATCAATTTAGCCTCTCCAGATTCCTCTGTAGGGCCTTCCTGCCTTTAGGCAGATCAACACTTCCTCCCCCAGCTTGGTTTCATATGCAAACTTACTGAGGGTGCACTCAATCCCCTTGCCCAGGTCATCAATAAAGATATTAAACAGGATGGCCCCAATAGCGACCCCTGAGGAACACCACTCATGACTGGTCACCAGCTGGGTTTATCTCAATTCACCAGCACTCTCCAGGCCTGGCCTTCTAAGTCCTTTGCCCAGCAGACTGTACCTGTCCAAGCCATGGGCTGCCAGCTTCTGCAGGAGAATACTGTATTTCCTACAACAAAATGACAGACTACTCTTATTTTAACAAATCAGGAGTGACTAAGACCATCATCTGCCCTCAAAGTTAATGGCTGGTGGAAGCAACTTCCTAAACAGGGTGGTTGCATCCAGCTTCTTAGGAGTGATCCTGGGCCTGTGCTCACCCTCAGGTCATGCCTGGATATTGTTTGGGGGACTTCTGTTTGGCATGGGCCAAAACAGTACCAGGAACCATTGAAATGATGTAGCAGACAAAAATTTCCATCTCTGTGTGGGAATGTTCTCTGTTTCTATGTGAAAGGTACAGCAATGTGGCTTTTAAGTAAATAGGAATAAGTTTTTGACCTTAGGGAAAAAAAAAAGAAGAAAAAAAGCATTTGGTGATGTCATTGGAAGTGTGGATCTTTCACGTAGTGGTGAGAATTAAGTACTCAATGAGAAATCAGCCAACTTGCATCTGTGTTACTGCAAGTGACACGGGTTATGGTGAAAGGGGAAAAGTGTCAGTGCAAACCCTCTACCTAAATTTGATCTCAGAGCTGACTTAACTTGATTCATATCAAAGTAAGTCAGAATTTCAGATAAATTGAGAATCTCAGCACAGAAAAATACTTCCCCCATTTCACACAGTCTTATTATTTCCCTTCCAGGGCTTCAAAAGGGAAGGAAGCCATTTCTGCACACTGGGCTTTGAAAGTGAACTGCTTTGTGAAAACACCCTGCAGTGCTGTGTGGCTGAAGAGAACAGTTTGAAAATGAAAGCTGTACTTAGTTATCCATCTTTTGAGTGGCTGTAAAGGCTAAATGCAAATCAAGCTATTCCTTGAGCTATACCTAAAAAAATAAAAATAAAAATAGCAATCTTTATTGTTTTTCCCAGCTCCTATATTCAGTTTCAGATCCTGCTCACATTTACCTTCATGTCCTCATGAGACCTAATCACCTTCCTGTCATCCATGAGTTGGGAAGAAGAGGCCTGTGATTCCTACAACCCAGCAATGAAGCTCTTGAAGGGTCTGGAGCACAATTCTTATGAGGAGTGGCTGAGGAAACTGGGATTGTTCAGTCTGGAGAAGAGGAGGCTCAGGGGAGACCTCATTGATTTCTAAAACTCCCTGAAAGGAGGCTGTGACCTCTTCTCCCAGGCAATAGTGATAGGACAAGAGGGAATGGTCTTGAGTTGCTTCAGGGAAGGTTCAGGAAAATTATTAGGAAAAATTTCTTCTCAGAAGGACTGGTGAGGCACTGGAACAGGCTGCCCAGGGAGATGGGCATCCCTGGAGGTTTTCAAGAAGAGTGACATGATTTGGTAAGCATGGTGTGATGAGTTGACAATTGGAATAGAAGATCCTAGTGATCTTTTCCAACTTTAATGATTCGAACTGTCCCGATAATTCGAACGTGGAAGTTCAGGGGTTGCATAATACCCTCCCAAGGGATAATGAAAGAACTCTTTCTTTCATTACTTAGAATACTTAGCCATGTTTCATATATTCAGTATGAATATGAATATCAATAGATGTGTTGTTGCAGGGGGCAGTGTTTTTGCAGGTTTTGCTCTCCTGGTGTATCAGTATTGAGTTGATGTTGTACATTGTGTGCAAAACAGTTTGGACTTTTTTTTGATGCAAGGCCCTATATTTGCATTTATGCATTAGTATTATGCACTTATTCATGTTGGAAGAGTTGTTTTGCTGCCTTACAGAAACATGTAGAAATGATTTGATATAAATGGTTTCATACTGTTCCTTACTTATAATGTAATTTGAATAATATTCAAACTAGCTTCTGTTTATCTTAATTTCCTTTTAAAAATTGTAGGTAACTGATAAAGATTTATACAATGTCCACTTAAGTCAATGGTATACATGAGATCTTTTAACAACAAATTAATTTTTCTGGTGGATTAAGTGGATTTAGGTAAAAGGCAAATTAAGTAATGTAAAATATCATTAGCCTAAAATGTTATTCTAATATTATTAGCTTTATTAGAGCTTACAGGCTAGAGTCTGATCATAATTATGCTGGTGTGAATGCAGACAACTACTGACTTAGAACTACCAAACATCTTCTGAGCCTTTACTAATATAAAAATCAAAATCTGAGCATCTTTCCTTTCTGGTAGGACTATTTTCTTTGCTGATTTTCCAGCTGATATTTTTTCTGCCTTCTACAAAAATAAAACCCAGTATTCTTTATCGGACTCAGATCTGTTGCCAGGAGGTTTTTTTTTTTTTTTTTTTCCTACTTTTACCTTTCTGTGTTCTTTCTTTGCAGAAGAAAAAGTGATGCAGGTACACAGTTAATAGCTTTTTACCACACTATTGATTTAAGTAAGTACTTGCTCTCTTTAGGAAGTTACTTTAAAAAAAGAAAAAAAAGAAAAAAAAAAAAAAAGTAGCTTCTATTGAAAAGGTGCAAGAAAAATATAATTCCTACCACTCTGGAATGTCAGTACTTTGATGTTTGTCTCCCTAAGAAAATCTAGGGGAAGTTTATTTTCCCTAGGTAGCCTTGTATATGCATAAATAACAGGGTTTGTAAACATATGTCCCAATCCATACGGTTACCCATATGGTGGTAAAAGTCCCTAAGCGAGATACCAATTAGTGGAAGCACTAATCTGAAGTTAGGAAATCTACAAAGACTGTGTTATTTGTATAGTTTGCAGATGATAAATCCCATTATCACTGTGATAACTAATACATTTCTGAAGTGTCTTTCATCTTGAACAATTTTACTGGTACTTTCCAAGCAGGATTACTACAGACGTAATTACGTGATGAATCTTTGATATATGGAAGAATTCAAAATAAAAGGACTGCAGAGTTTACAGGATGATCACCTACGTGACTCGCCCCTGGAGGTGTTTGAGGCCTGGCTAAATAAAGCTCTGGGCACCCTGAGATAGTGCTTGCTCTTGCTGTTGGCAACCCTGACTGTGACAGGGCGCTTGGAACAGGACAATATTTGAAGTCTCTTCCAACCCAAGCCATTCTATGATTCTTTGATTCTAGGATTCTGTGACTCTACTGTTAAAGACCTGCCTCCTTCCCCTTAAATTCATAACCTTATACACATATGTTTCCAATAAAAGAAAAAGAAAAAGAATAAACTAAACTTGTGTGAAAGGCAACAACTGAAACTGTGTGCCAAATGTAAGTGGGTGCCTCTCATCCAAGCTGCAAATCCCACAGCTTTCTCATAGAATCACAGAATGGTTGAGGTTGGAAGGGACCTCTGAAAATTATCTGGTCCGACACCTGTTCAAGCGGGGCCACCTAGAGATGGCTGCACTGCTCAGTTACATTTCTGCCTTTCCTCTGACAACAGATGGAGGAGCAAGGACTTAAGGTCAGCATCAGCACTCTGCAAACACACGAATGCACCCTCATCTTGCAGTCTTTGGCAACACTTGCATTTGACAAGGCATTTGTGGATTAATTCTGACAACCTGTTCTTAGACCTGTCTGCTCTTGTATCTGAGTTATCCTTAGATTCTGAGTATTTCTGGAAAGTAACTAGATTGAGAGCCAGAGCAGAGGTGTTTTAAAAGCATGTTCTGAATTATCCCATCAGTGTTTTTTTTTATTGACAACACCTAGGTGGCTGCACTCTAAACATAAATACTCTTGGCAGCCTTTGGCTCAGCACTGTAGCTGCCTTGAGTCTTGTTTTGTTGTGTGTTATCCTCTGTGTCTCATATCCAAGCACTCAGCAAAGAGTTCTGGATTCTGCCTAGGGGAATCAGGCCTCTCAATGTCATGTATAAGTTTCCGGGCACAGGACTCACTCACTGGATCTAGCTTGGAAAGCAGAAACTACACTTAAGAGAATTAACATCTTTGGTGAGGAAGTATTCATGTCTTTTTCAATGGCAAGTGTAGGATACTGCCACTAATCATTTCTGCCCATTTTTATTATTCAGACACTATCTGAGTGTAATTTGGGGAAATTAACTAACTAAAAGACCCTCCACTGAATATTTTGGAACATAGAATAATTAATCTTCCAACAAGATCTGAAGGAATTTCAGATGTACAGAATGTTTCCATTGGTAGTCATGGGGAAGATTTTCAAAGGTCAGTAGAGAAGAGGAATGAAGAATTTATCCAGAAAAAAATGGAGTTTGCTATATAAGCAAGTTAAATCTATATCAAGCCTAAAGAGAGGTTAACATTATTTAAACTTTCAGGGCTGAAAAACAAATGACTGTAATGTGCACTATTTAACATATTGGTGCACTACACATGCAGTAAAGATCCGGGAACTCGGCACATTATTGTAGGTTTGTATGGTCACTGCAAAACTTTGGCTCAGAAATTCATAGGACAATATTGTTGGCAAGTGGACAGTTGGACTAGGTGATCTTAGAGGTTTTCCAACCTCTTATGATTCTTATGATTCTCTGAGCGCAGTTAGCTGATTGCTAGATGTTGGCAATAAAAAATAAAAGTCATAGCAAATCATGTTTCTCTTCTGATTAGTGACTATGCAAGCTGTAATGTATCATTCCAAATGCACAGCATTTCGGGGGCTCTGAGTCAAATGTGATCACTTTACCAGCAAGAAGATGTGTACTCTTTTCTTCCGTTAGCTGTCAGAGCTGGTCACTCAGTTTGGAGTATGGCAGTACCTTTTCTCTGCTGTAACACCTTCATAACCCTCTCACCTTTTCCTTGCCCTAAAGTTACAAAAAGACAAAACTTTTCTGCAGAAAATGACCTTTTAGAGATGGAAATTAGCATCATGTGGGACTGTGGGATATAACCTGAAGACATACAGATAAATCCATGATGCCATGTTTATTGATTGTAGTGATATAAAAGGAAAAAATTGTCTGAGCCTTGTGTGTGCAGCAGTCAGAAATTGGGCATGTAAATACATGTAGCAGTTCTGGAGCACCCCTCCAGACCTTTGGAAGGTACTTTTGTGTGGTGCTTTCTGTGGAGAACCTCAGCTCTGGGTAGCACTGCATAGGCACAGGATTGACTTTGCAGAGTGAAGGAAAACCCCCTCAAGTTTTAAACTGAGCGTATTTGATATGAAAATCACTGGCGTGCAATGCTTATGGAGCCCCACTGTCATTTGAAGAGCAGAAGCACACTGTAAATAGCTATCAGAAAGAATTTACTGGGCTAAAATTCTCTGCAGCAAAAATAGGTGTAATGAGACTCTGAACAAGAGAGAAATCTGTGCTTGAATTGTCAGGGTGGATGAGGGTATGGATCTGTGTCTCTGACCAGCATGTTATTACTTATCAGCTTGAAAGACATCCCAAGATATCTCAGCTGTTATGATACCCATATTTCATATTTTATTTAATACAATTTCTCATCTAAGTGAGTTATTGATTTTGGTAACATTTTCATTTGAGCTTTTAATTCTTTTGACTTAAGTATGACTATTTCATATTTGTTTGTAATGGTTATACATGCAGACTTTTCTTAAGCATATTGAATTTTTCTAAAGATGTGAAGGTGGAAGATGTGGAATTTAAACCTGAAGGGAATGAAGGGATTGTTGGTGGATTAAGAGAAAGGTTTATGAGAAATCCAGATTGACAAATGAGCCAAATAAAATCAACTTCCATGCAACAACAGAAACTTACTGAACTGGAAACTGTTTGCTGATATTTATATAAATTGCATTTTGAGACATGTTTGGTAAATAAAGAAGCTGTTATTGTTGTTGACTAAAAGAACAAAAAAGAATCATGTCAGACTTGAGCTAGCTGCTTTTTTTTTCTCCTAAAAGGTCTGATTTGCAGGCAAGACACCAATGTGATTCTTTGTAATATTGATTTTTCTCTGGGAAGCTGAAACAGTGAGGAAGACATTGGCTGATAAAGACCTCAGATTATTTGAGACTAGCAGCCTAACTGAAGGACTTCAATGTAAGATTCATTTATGACCAGAGTTGAGAGTTATAGGAGAGCACTCACACTTCAATTTCAAAGCCAAACTTACTGGTGTATTTCTGTCTTCCAAGACAAGTGATTTTCAGGACTGTCATTGCTCCTACACTGGTTTTTCTCCAGTTGTATCCTATGAAGTGGTGACACAACTTCCCTGTCTGGGGATAAACATGTCAACAAATGCATTGTAAAGTCTCATCAAGTATTATTTGACATCTTTGAATGGAGAATACTATGGATATACTGTAGATTGGTGTTACTGGGACGCTGAGTGAAGGGTGTATTGACTGGAAAAGTAGCCAAAATGACCATAGCGTGCTCCAGACTTTAAAAGGTGTAAGCCGTACAGATTCTAGGAGAAATCAGATTGCCATGGCCAGAGCCTCTGACCCCTGGAACTGCTTTATGCTGTGACTCTGCTCCTCACTCCATGCCTGCCCGCAGCCCTGCTTGTGCCTGACTGGGGACAGAAGTTGAACTGGTCCCAACCCTGAATCACAGGCTGATATCCTGGCCTGGTCTTGTCCATCCCCATCCCAACAGAAGTACTAGATGACTTCTGACCAAGGTTGTGCCATCTCCATCCTTGAAGGTATTTGGTACACAACTGGATAAAGCCCTGAGAAGAGTGGACAGACTCCAGAGCTGCCCACACCAGGTACTGGGTTAAAGGCTATAGGTTCCTTTCAACCTGAATTATTCCAGGACTCTCTGATTCCAAGTTATTATCAGTCAGTGTTTGTAATAGGAATAATTAAAAATGAGTCCATTATAAAGAGCACAGCATAAGCACCATGTGATAGATATTACTCTGACTGCTGTCTTTATTTCTTGACACTTTCTTTGGCTTCTATTGCACTACAATGGAATATTACCTTGCTTTACCATGGGACATTCTTGATGTAAAAGCATATGACAAGAATAACATATACCTCTCCAAAACTGAAGAAAAGTGTAAATTTTCCTATTGATAGTCACTTAAAAATTGGCTTTGCTTACTGAAAATCTTCTGTTCTGGACCTCATTGTAGATCATTCTTTGAGGAGACCTGCTGTGCTATTGTGTCATGTAGTGTTTCATTCCTCTGAAAAGTGCTATTTATTAACAGACAAAAAATATAGTTTATTCTTGTGATATATATACTTACAGAGGTATTTAGCAGCATAAATCTATGTGATTCTTTGATATCTGTAGAGGTGTGTTAGATTGTCAGAAAGTGATATGAGTATTACATACCATCTTTGCATACCTATATGAGGTTTATCTTGGTTGCATACAAAATCTCATTTAAGACCTCCTTTCACAGAGGTATTTTATTAGTTGCCAAAACTCAAATGTCATTCACTTGTCTTCATAAGGATTTTGTATTTAAGCACTGTATGGAATCATGATAAGGAAAACCAGTAAAGGGTGAAAAAAGGCATAATTTTAAATATTGAAATCTGCCTACTAGCTTAATGGAATGATCTGAAATGTATACGCTTCTTTTTTTTAAAAAAAAAAAAAAAAAAAAAAAAAAACTAACTTCTCTGCAGGGACTCTGCTGAAGAATTTGAAGAGTCAGCACATTCCTTTGGTATTTACTTTGCATTGCGGTACCTTCGCTTTTCAGTTGCTTTCCCTGTAATAATAGACCTGCTCTTTGTCACTTGACCTCCTCTGTTTCTCCTTTTACAAACTACTCTTTTTGAAAAAGCCCTGCTACTCAAAAGATTGTCAAGTGCTGTGGTTTCTATTTTCAGCCTGCTGCTGAAAGATCTTTGTTATTTTCACAATATTCCTTTCTTGTGACTTTTACACTACACAAAGGTTATCTAATCCCTATCACAAGAATCCTTGCAAAAATACTCACCAAATTAGGTAAATTGAATGTAAAAACGAATCCTATCATATCTTAGATTGCATTTGGATTAATATGCTTGAGGAAATAAAGTATAGAACTGATCAAAAAACAAGTACTTTTAAAATCTTGCAATGTGATGTCCTTGCAGAGTTGTGACACAGTCCAATGCTCTAGCTGAAGAGCACCAAAGGAAGAAGAGTGAGCCAGCAAAACAGTCAGTAAATGGAGCTACCTGGGGAAAGACACTGTATCAGATCAAGAAATTGGAAAGTATAAACATGGACTAAACATATAATTGGATCATACAATGATGTGGGTTGGAAAGGACCTTAAATATCATCTAGTTTCAACTGCCCTGCTGTAGGCAGACACACTTTCCACTAGATCAGCTTGCTCAGAGTCCCATCCAAACTGGCCTTGAACACCTCCAAGGATGGGGCATCCACAGCTTCTCTGGACAGCTGTGACAGGGCCTCAGCACCCTCATATTGAATAATTTCTTCCTTATATCTCATCTAAATCTACCTTCTTTTAGTTTAAAGCCATTACCCCTTGCCCTGTCATCACATGCCCTTCCAGTTCCTCCCCAGCTTTCCTGTAGGCCCCCTTTAGGTACTGGAAGACCACTGTAAGGTCTTCACAGAGCCTTCTGTTCTCTACGCTGAATCCCACCTCTCTCAGCCTTTGTTCAGAGGAGAGATACTCCAGCCACCTGATCATCTAAGTGGTATCCTCTGGACAGATCCATGTTGCATCCTTATCATTTTGCATGCCTCAGAGATGAACACAGCTCAATGTATGCATATTTTATAAGAGCAGGCATACAGGTACAGATATACAGACAGGTGAACCAAAGCCCGACTGCATGATGTTACTTTGCAGCATTTTGTTTCTGTCTGAAAATGACTGACAGATTATTTTGTATGTAAGCAATCGAATCAGTTGTGCTGGAATCAAGTGTCCTGGCAGGTTTACTGTGCCCAGTCAAGCTTGCTCTGTCACCTCAGTTGGTCTTTTGGGTTTAACTCAATAAAGAGGGTGGCATATGTCCAAAAAGCATGCTTAACCAAATCTTCGTACTTCAAATGTCTTGTAATTTCTTATGTTATTATGTTATAATTTTATTAGAGGTGTATAATAATTTTATACCTAGTCCATCTGATAATAGTTACAAATGCTTTCTCTTTCGAGCTACGTAATTCAGTAAAAGGAGAAAAAGCTGCAAACTGATTGCCTATGATTCACCTTTCATTCAAGTTACTCTTTAAAACATATACTGTACAGAAATCTACAAAATCTTCTTTCCAACTTTAGATCAGTTGTATTATAAAATACGGTGTGAGCCAATATCTGTGACACAGATGGGAATTGAGACTGGACTCAGTTCTTTGTTCTGCACTACAAACTGCCAATAACCTTTAAATCCTGTAATTTCTTTCCAGCTAAACTCCACCTTAGGGATGGGAAATGATTAACCCTTTCTATGTCTGCTATGCTGGTTGCTGCAATTGCTCATTTTTTCAGTAAATACATAAAATTCAAACAACAACATCTAATCTAAATTGCCTAACTCGTCAATGATCTGATTGCTCAGTAAATAATACCAGTGCTGTGTTATGAAGATATGTAGCAAAAATTAATACTAATATATACCTTGCATCAAAACTACTTGCAAGAATATTCTTTCAGAGGATCTGTCGTTAATATTAATCTCTTCCTTCTTGACTACCATTTTTTTCTCCTTACATTTATGTAATGTCAGCACTTCAGCCAGAAAGTGCAGAAAAATATTTACTCTGTTTGCTACATCATTTTGCTCCCGGTTGGCAGCAGATGTGCTTGATTCGCTTCTCAATTCAGAGGTGCGTGAGAGCACATTCACGTTAGGCTAAAGGCGAGATTCAGCTCCCTGCTGAACAAATTGCTGTGCTTGCTGACAATGGTATCTGCTTGTGAATGCATGTAGGAGTAAAATTGGTATTAAGATTACAAGATTTATGGGGCAGGGAAGACGTCTTTTTATCTACTAGAACACGTGTCTGAATCAAGTGGTTCCATTCACTTACAGGGCTGTAATAAGAACAGTGACGAAGCTCTTAGTTGCAGAATATTGGAAGGAGTTCAGCGATTTTTATAAGGGCAGGTAGAGACAGGATGAGGGGAAATGGCTTTAAATTGGAAGAGGGTAGATTTAGGCTAGATATTAGGAAGACATTCTTTACTGTGAGGGTGGTGAGACATTGGAACAGGTTGCTCAATTAAGTTGCGGATGCCCCCTCCCTGGAAGCATTCAAGGCCAGGCTGGATGGGACTTTGAGCAACCTGGTCCAGCGGAGGGCCACAAAGTTGGAGGCCCTCGGAATTTTGGGGAAAAAACTACACTGAAAATTGTTATACAAACATTCCTATTGTATTATTGGGGAGATGGGGGGAGGGCTTGTGTCTCGCTCCAGCTTGTTATTGTTGTTTTAATTTTATTTTACTAGAAGTGAGAAAAAAATCATAACTAACAGTGGACATTGCTGCAGCTGACTGTGGTCTTTGCTGTGGAGCTGTGGGGAGTGAGTGAGGTTGTTTACAGTCCACAGTGATACTCCGTCTTTGGACTCACTGTAGCATATTAAGCAGAAAAAAAGTGTTCTGACTTATTGAAAAATGAAATTGGCTGATAATTCATTAAAATTTGTCTGATTCCTGATCCAGAAGGCAGACATTTCCATAAAGCAAACATTCGAATTTTTCACTTGAATTGAAATTGATGGAGGCCACAGACGTGCTCACTGCCTAAATCCCCCTGTTTTGATCTAGTGGGTATGGGATGTTTGGAGGTGGGTATTTTAAAAGTAAAGTGTCTTACATGGATCTTCAAAACTCTCATGATGCCCTGGAAGAGATTCATGTCTGCTGGAGAAGGAGTAGATCATAGATTAATAGAATCATAGAATGGTTTGGGTTGGAAAGGACCTCAAAGATCCTAAAGTTCCAACCACCACAGGCAGGTGCCAACCGTTAGATCAAGCACCAGAGCAGGCTGCCCGTGGTCCCATCCAACCTGGCCTTTAATACCTCCAGGGACAGGACATCCACAGCCTCTCTGGGAGCCCTTTCCTGCATCTCACTGTCCTCTCAGTGAAAAACCTCTCCCTGACACCTAATCTAAATCTACAGTAAAAAGTTGATTTCCTTCCTGTTCCCTTTAAATACTGGAAGGCTGTAATGAAATCTCCCCAAAGCTTTCTCTTCTGCAGAATAAAAAAATGCAGTTCCTTCCACCTGTCCTCATAAGAGAGGTGATCCAGCCCTCTGATCATCTTCGTGGCCCTCATCTGGATCCTCTCCGAAAGTTTCACATCTTTCCTGTGCTGGGAGCCCCAGACCTGGATGCAGTACTACACCAGGGGCTTCAGAAGGGCAGAATCACAGGGACAATCACTTCCCTAGCCCCACTGGCCACCCCTCTTCTGGGGCAGCCCAGGGTTCCATTGGCCTTCCAAGCTGCAAATACACACTGCTGGCTCATGTTAAGTTTTTAATCTATAATGACCCCTGATTCCTTCTCAGCAGAGCTCTCAAGGAGTTCTCACAGTTTGGCATTTTGCTCTGACCCAACTGAAACACTTTGCACTTGGCTTTGTTGAACATCATTAGCTTTACATGAGCCCACCTTTCAAGTTTAAGGCCCACGTAGATGTGACATTGAGGGACATGGTTTACTAGGCATGGTGGTGATGGGTTGATGGTTGGACCAGATGATCTTAGTGGTCTTTTCCAATGTTAATGATTCTGTGATGGATCAATCTTCAGACCACAAATGTGCTCATTGCCTAAATATCCCTGTTTTGATCTATTGGGGATGGGATGTTTGAACTCAATGAGTATTTTGAGAGCTAATTAAGTATCTTACATAGGGCCTCATTATTAGAGATAATGCTTTTGGAAGAGATCCATATCTTCTGGAGGATTATTCCTCTGTTCAGAAAGGATTATGCACTTTTTAAAATCAGACATCGGACCATTCACTTTTTTGGCAAAAGCATGTGGGAATGATTGATGACTCCAAGTCCAGTACATACACGAGGGTTTGTCACTGCCACAGGTTCCTTTGTTGTCTGTACACACAGATGAAATCCCCAGTATTGTTCAAACAGTTTCTGAACCAAGCACAGGCTCAGCACCTTGGCAGGAACAGCAACCTGAATGATAAAAACTAAATGTTCTTGACAAAATGAAATGCATAGCTCTGGTGAGAGAATTAAGTTGAAAATCCAATGAAGGGAAAAATATGATCTGGATTTCAGAGGAGAAAATATTTAAATGGAAACACTAAGAAAAAGAAAATATTTTAAATATTATGTGCATATGTACTGGAGTCTCCATATTTTTAACACATAATCTGGGTTTTCTGTTGCTTAGAGGTTGGGTAGAGATATATCTGAGAAGGATCTATGCTATATGAAAATAGAAAGCTTTCAAGCTTTCAAAGATTTAACCACACAGTAGAGGAGAGAAAATACCCTTCAGGTTTTTTGTTTTTTTGGTTGCTTTTTTTTTTTTTTTTTTTTTTTTTTGGCTTTCAATAATACAATTCTGAGAAACACAAAGTGACAGAAAAGCACTTGGAAGGGAAATGTGCAGTAATTACCCAGGCTTTGAGGTTCCACAGAGAATTTTTGCAGGGCTAAGTTCTCCAGTTCCATTGTGATTAAAAATGAAATCTATCCTTAAATATCAGTGATTCCAGTGTGGCATCACTGTTGTCTCTGGTTTCCTAATTGTGTTGTCCCCAACCAGACAGAGGCTGTTCCCTGAATAAATCCTGTGGCTTGTAGTGATCCCACAAAAGCTGCTCAGGAAGGGAAATCTGAGCAGATAGTTGGTTTTGTTTTGTTTTGTTTTTTTTTCACTGATGTCATTTGTTTGGAAGAATATTGTGACACGTAGCTCTTTTTCCTCTGGTGCATTGGTAAAATATGCAACCCATATTGATTGAAGTAAACTTTCACTCAGTGTAAGCAACTCCACGTCTAGTGCAGCCTGCTATTGCCAAGTTTAGCAATAAAACAGTTGCTTTCACCTGACATTTATTTCTTGAATAAAGTCACACTTAAAATCATTATGTTTTCATGCTGATTGTTAGCAATCCTAAAATCTGCAGAAAAACTTGGCCTACAGTGACACAGAATTTATTAATGAGACCAAGATAGGACAAAAAATCCTATGCGTGTATTTTTTTAACTTAAGGGGATTATTGTAGTGGGACATCTGGTGCTTTAAAATGCAGATTGCAAAGTCACTGTGCTGCATTATTTTAATACCTATAAGTAAATGCTCCCTTCCAGTTTCCTCTCCTGTATTGGTTATTTTCCTGCTTGATGTCCTTGGGTATAGGAAGAATGAACCCAAGGACAAAATGTAGAGAAGTGATCTGATTTTGTACACACTTTGTCAGGCTCTATCCCCAGAAGTTGTGCAGAAGTGGGAGAGGAGTGAGGCTGTGCTGTATGGCTAAATCACATGCTTTAACATCTCAGCTTCAGTTCAACATGACATGACTTCAGGCAGACCCAGATTTTCATATGGGAACAGTTTAATAACTGAGAACATCTAAAGCAGAGCAGAACAAAATCAGGCAGTGAGGGGTAAATGCCTACAGGCAGTCCAAATCTATGGAAGAAATAAAATGACAAAGATATGTATTCTGTGTAACAAAAGAAATGCAGTAATGGTGAAGGCTGGCTAAACTTAACCTAGTTTTGGATAGGTAATAGCAATGATTGCCATAGTAATCTCAGATAAATCATTAGTATAATTATCAGCCTCAATAAAGTTTGATAGATATGTGTTGGCTGGATATATGTAAAGTTTGGGTACTTGCTTGCCTCTGGATCAGGGCTTTGTACCTCTTCTGCTGTTGTCTCGTTGATCTGCTATTTTGAAAAGCAGATTATTTCCCATTTTAATTTCAGAGAAGATTCTTCAGAAGAGATAAAAATCTTACTCCGTGCTGATCGTCCATATCTGTGTCTGAAAATATCTGTTCCGAGTTTTATTGAAAAACAAAGTTGGGTTTATGATACTTAGAACTGCATTTCTAAATATTCATTCTACTGAGCACGCATTGCTGTATAAGTGAACAGCCATCTGTGAATAGTGGAATTTCATAAAACAGATGATAAGTGTTCAGTGATAATCATTTCATTAAACAAATGCTAGTAAGTATTTTGTTTTCCACAGGATTAATACATTTCATACATAAGAATTATCATAAATTAGTACTGGCTTAAACAATTTGCAAACAGGAAATAGTCCCAAAACTACATAACTTCTTTAGTCAATTCAAATTAATTCCAAAAAACAGGTTACAAATCTTAATTATTATTATTAAAAATTCCTCTGAAATTAAAAGGAGGCACACATAGAGCTTTCATAACTTTTGTATTTCGGAAATTGCCAGTGCTGCTTTGAACATTGCTTTGTGTGACTGCGATACTTTTGTAAACACAACTGCTTTCTCACGAGTATTTAAATGAAAGATTTCTTTATATTGTTCAGGGAAATATTTCAGCAGAAAGGCTTTCAGTGTGAAAGCCATTCTGAAGCAGAGTTAAAGCCAAACGATTGTTTCTCCTTTGCTTATTGTGTCTGTTTGGGTGACAGAGCAGTGACTGCGGTGTCGGATCAGAGGAACCCATATGAGCAAAACTCGGGTGGGCACTGACAGCTTCAAGTGGAGACAGAAGATCTGGCAAGGAGCATCACCCAACAATGGTGAAGGGCGACATAAAGGCTTGAAGAGTTTTCTGCTGGTTTCTGCTGTCCACCCCTGCAGAATCCACTTCTCATACTTGCCACAACTTAGTTGTTGAGAGCAATTACGACAACTTGACACAACTTTTGTTCTTTTCCTTCAGTCCCCAGCTTTTCTCTCATTTGCAAAAGTATGACTTGGAAGTATTGAGATGCTGCCCCACCATTGCACCAGCCTTTTGACCAGTACTTCTCTAAAAGGAGCTGATGGATAAAACAGCTGAAAAAGCTGCTTCCTTTTACATCTTCCTGAGGTTTTCAACTGATTACCACTTTACCTTCAGTTTATAGTGCAGTTTTTTTGTATTCATCAGTAGTACATAATCTTGCATTCAGTACATTCAGTACTGATATTACACTATCAGTAGTTGGACTCGATGATTCCTATGGGTCTCTTCCAACTTGAGATATTCTATGATTCTGTGATTTACACTGAGGCGAGACACAGACCAACCTCTACTCTGGATCCATTGTCCTGATCTGTTCGCATATTCCAACTTCAAGTAATGGAGAATTTTGATAGTTTTTTTAATGCTGTGTTCCTAATTAAAATATTGTGGATGATAAATCTGAAGGAACTCCGAAGAGCTTTACTAATAGCTTCTTTTTAGTCTGACACTTCCCTGCTGGAGCACAGCTGGTTATCAGCCCCCCTAAGCTTCATCTCTTCCCACTTTACAGATGTTACATTGATTCTCCATTTTTCTACCTCACTAGTGTTTTCCCACATGGCACCGTGTCTAATGCTCTAGTTAAATTCAGACAAATTTTATCTGCTGTACTGCCTTTGTCTAGGTAATCAGTTTGCTATCACAGGGAGATATCTAATTATTTTGGCATAATGTTACCCTTGGTAAACTACTTTGCATTTTATCTCATTGTCTGTTTACTTCATGTCACTTTTGTTCTTAATTTGATTTTGTTGTGTGTTTTTTTTTTTTTAAACTTAGCATAAGCATACTAGAGAAGTTTTGGAGCGTAACTTATTCCAAATGTTTCTCTTTCCTCTCACTTGAAGTTGAACTGCTCCCTAGACATACAGCACAACCCTTCCTAGTCCCTTCTGAAACCCTCCTGAAGCCTGGGGAAGAGGAAGGCCCTGTCTCCCTGCTTATTTCCTTGCTTTGGAAATGGGGCTTTTTTCATTCACCATCTCTAATTTACCCCCTGCCCTTTGCTCAGAGCTATCTTTTCAATGGAAAATGAAGATACAGTGTTCTCAGGAGACAAAAATAGCTTGGAGAATTGCTCTACTGCTTGCCAGGAGTTAGAGTTCCTTTGTGGTTTTCTCTACACAGCTATTGAGGAGCACTGTGCTATTTTTCTTTATGTAAACAGGCCGTTCTTTACATCCAGTCAAGGATATCACAAACAACACTTTGACTGCAAAAGCACAGAGGACTTCCCAGACTTAGATGAAAGTGGTTAGCTGAGGTTTATGTAATTCTTGTTTTAATTCATTATACATGCATGGATACATGAATCTTGCAAGAACTTTTCTAACTATGTATTTTGGTGCCTAAGGAATACTGTTCTACAGAGATAAAAGCCCAAATCCAACAGACCCTTGTATCAGAAATTCTTGTCTAATTTTCAACATTTATAGAAGGATAATTACCTTCCTCCTCTCCTCTCCCCTCCTCACCCCACTTTTAACAAGGAGTCGGATGAACTTCTTTCACTTGGAAAAAGTTTGATATCCAGTTAACACTAATGTGTAATCCCAGTTCTGTCATTGGCTCTTATCAGGTCATATACAGTGTTCACAGAGTGACAGAATGAGAGAATCACAATATTTCAGACGTTAGAAGGGACCTCCAGAGGTCATCGAGTCCAGTCTCCCTGCAAAGCAGGCCCTCTACAGCAGGCTGCACACTTAGGCATCCAGGTGGATCTTGAATGCCTCCAGAGAAGGAGAACCCACAACCTCCCTGGGCAAACTGTTCCAGTGCTCTGTCACCCCCACTGTGAAGAAATTCTTATGCACATTTGTGTGGAATTTCCTATGCTTCAGTTTGTGGTCATTTCCCCTTGTCCTGTTGCCACACACTGCTGAAGAGTCTGGTCTCATCTCTTTGCCTCCTGTACCGTAGATATTTATACACATTGATCAGATCCCTTCTGTCTTTTTTTGTCAAGGCTGAACAGACCCAGTTCTCTCAGCCTTTCTTCATAAGAGAGATGTTTCAGGCCCTTTATCATCTCTGTGGCATTCTGCTAGATTCTTTCCAGGAGATCCCTGTCTTTTTTTTTGTACTGGGGAGCACAGGACTGGACACAGTGCTTCAAGTGAGGCCTCATCAGGGCAGAGTAGGGGGAGAGGATCACTTCCCTTGACCTGCTGGTCATGCACTCCAGGATCCCATTCGCCTTCTTGGCCACCAGGTCACACTGCTGGCTCACGGCCAACCTGTTGTCCACCAGGACCTCCAGATCCCTCTTTGCAAAGCTCCTCTCCAGCAGGTCATCCCCCAACCTGTACTGATGCATGCAGTTATTCCTCCCTGGTGCAAGACTCTACACGTGCTCTTGTTAAACCTCATCTGGTTCCTCTCCGCCCAACTCGCCAGCCTGTCCAGGTCTCGCTGAATAGCAGCACAGCCTTCTGGTGTGTCAGCCATGTCACCATTGTCCCATGGATTAAACATGCTAGATACTTTCACTTATTTCTGATTGTCTAGTTTAAGAAGACACTAACTTGATTTCAGTAGTACATAGTCATGTTGCTGTAAGGTCAAAGAGAAAGAGTTGAGCACATGTACAGCTCCTGGCCTCTGGCTTTTGCCTTTTGTGGGACTTAACCACTGACAAACCCTATGTGCAAGCACAAAATAATAGTAATAATAGAAATTATGTGATACACATTTGTCTGGGGGCATTGAATTAACTATGTTTTCATGGAACAAATGATTGAAGGAAAGAAAAGGAATGATTACTCTGCAGGAATCTAAATCAATCTCTCTCCATTCTATACCAGACCTGGAAAGATTTTGCTCTTGCAAATAATCTTTAATCAGATAGGTCACACTATTAAAGTCAATGGCTCCTTCAGTGAATAAGAGCTACTCAGCAGGCTAAGCATTTGCTGGACTGATTTCTAAGTCTTAAAGAGCCTGGAGAAAACACAAAGACACAAAATGTTTTTTTTATATATATAAATTCTTGTTGCTGTACTTCACATTTTACTGCAGAGTGATATTTTATTGTTAGTTGTCATTTATTTAAAAAATAATAATAAATTAAAAAAGAGAGACGAGAGCAGAACCCAGATGGCATTGTGCTTTCTACATAATTGCAGAATACTTGTATTGCAGACAATTTTCATTATATACTAATCAAACTTGTGTAATTCTGTCACTGCACTGTCAGTATGATTATCACATCTGTTTAACAAATCTTGAATAACAATCATAAAAGAAAACAGACAAATTAATGGTTGTCTCACCAGAGACACCAAACTGGAAGAAGCCCTAATACAAATGTAGTTCTCAGTACACAAGAAGTCAGGATGGATCATAACATCAGTGAGAAATACTCTGGAGAAAAGCAAGTGGTACGACAACAATCAGACAAGATCACAGGAGCAGTTAAACCAGCTGGCAAAGATTTTACCACGTCCCTTGTGAATGGCTGAAAGTAGCACTCAGAACCTGATGTGTTTCCTTTCTTTGCCATGCAGAGAGCAATAACATCTGAGACCATCTTTGTTTCATATGATTTGGTTATGAAGAATTTCTGGGTCATGAAGGAAGAATCAAAACATAACAGGAGCAGTAAGAGACAGGCAGTGTGTTCTTGCAGCATCCCAGAAAAAGATATCACTAATTTAGCAAAATGGGCTGTGCAGGATGGAAACTAGACCCACAGTTCAATATTTGCAATGACTAATTAACCAACCATAGGAACTACAACGTGACACTCGAAGATTAGTGTGCTGTAGGACATATGCAGTGTCTGTGGCTATGGAAGTAACAGTTTATGTAACAACACCACTATGCTCACACTCGTGAATTTTGGCTACAACCTGTAGATGTTTTCCTGGAGGTTTTTCTTTGAATCGTGTCCACAGACTTATCTGCATACCTAAATAACCAGTAGTTGAAATCTGACTTAGGACAGGGATGACTGATAGAGGGGAGTAATGCTGTGGGGCTTTGTAACAACTGATCAGAACAGTCTCCAGCTTTAAGCTTTCAGTTCTCATCCAATCTGCTGCAAAGCCCTGAGGTGACCATTCAGGACAGATAGAGCCTCTGTGTCCTATGATTTTGTGCCCCCTGGGAGCTGTGGAAGAGCAGATCCTCAAAGCTCCCTGGGTAGCTAGACTGATGGCAGGCAGCTCTGATGCCTTAGCATGACTGCAAAAGCAAAGAAGCCTCAGTTCAGATTACAGTTGCCACTGCCTGTGGATGAGTACCTTATCCAGGCTAGCAAATTTGGCTGGCACATGTCATAGAACCACAGAATCATTTTAGTTGGAAGGGATCCTTAAAGGTCACCTGGTCGAGCTCCCCTGCAATGAACATGTGCAACTAGAAATATTAATTTGCTCACTCCTTTGAGTACTGCTGACTTTCAAATCCAGCATACCCAAACCGTGCTAACCCTCCAAAACACTGAAGTTGAGATGGACTCAAAACACCATTTTATCTTTTTAAGCATTCAGGAATAAAACTCATCCGCTGTGTAATCCCCAAGGCATCTGATTCATGCCTGTTGACATTCACATGCTGCTAAGGTCCTCAGCTGTAGGGGAAGCCCTGAAGTAGGATTTTCAAAGGCTTTTTCTTCTGAGCACAGCTGAAATCCTACAGAAGAATCACCTGGAGCCTAGCCAATGTCTGCTTTCTAGTGTGGTCATGGCAATGATTTAGAGATCTTTGAATCCACTCTTCAGGCAGGGTGCTGACCACAGGGCTCTCACCTTTTTCTCTGGAGCTGTTACACATTTTAAAGAACGAGTGATTTTATTTTGTGGTTAGGTGATCTAATTATATGTGCATAGATCTAGGTTTTCTTATTTTCTGGACCTTGAAAGTTTTATTATTTTTGGCAATTAAAACAAACAAACAAGCAAAAAGAAAAAAAAAAGCAGGAAAAATGCATTAAAATTATTTGGAGAACCCCAGTAACTACTTGAGGATTCCCACAGGCACTTACGCTCTTCAGTTGATGTTTTGGTAGAGTTTGAGGAGTCCTATGCTTTGTGGTTCACATGCTTTTAAAAGACGGAGTACTGATAGCAATAGCATGAAAATCTGTGCTGGAGACAATATGTTTTTTTATAAAATATGAGGTGTTACCATCTCTCTCATTGTTCTGAAAATATCCAGTCTGGGTACTCTCAATAATAATGCTGGAAATTGTTGAAGTCGGTACAGGAGGAGACTTTGGCAATACACAGAAATTAAAATAAAAAAAAGTAAATCCATCCTGAGAAACATCTACTGAGTATGAATTCTATGTAAAGCACTTATAAATAAAGTCACCATGGCAACGAAGAAAGAAAGGAGTTCATGCTATTCGTTATAAAAGACAAACCGTATACCACCATTATTTCCAGCTTTATACTCTCTCAGCTCTGTCCTACAGCATCATAATGCTTTCTCACCTCTAGAGTTACATCTGTGTGTTGGTCCCTGTGTATAAGTCATTTGTAGTTTATTGTCTTTTTACTCAGACCAACTGCCATCTTCAAGGTCTTTATGCTCTCTGGCACATGTAATAGTAACAAAGTCCTCTGCTTTATAATTTTGCTTTTCCCAGCTACTAGAATTGTTGCCTCTCATCATATAGATATTTCCACTTAGTTTCTGGAACCATATTACAAAATGCAATCTATAAATGAGACAAGCTCCAATTGATAAGAATTGCATGCCCTATGATATCCCATCTGATCTCTGCTTGAGGGTAAGAGTCTCCCAAGAACCCCATGCCATACCTATTACCAGAATGAGACATCCGGGATGTTCTCATACATCTCAAAGAACCATCAACAGTACCTTGGCTTACACAACAGAATCCCACTTCTACAGTGGGATCTCATTTAACATATAAAGGGAAATAGTCATGCAAAAAATAACCAGGCTATTTTTGCATGCTATGAATATTACAAGTCAGACGAGAGACACATTAATAGAAAGTTTCATACTATAGTTGGGAAAAGTAATTATCTTTTTTTTTTTTTTTTTTTTTTTTTCGTTCCTCTGCTTTTCTCACTTTCGTTTTTCCAGATATTTTGTTGCTATTAATCCCCAAGATTTTTCTTTCTTTTTTTTTTTCCTTTGGCATCTGATATCAAGTTTTAGTGTCAGAGTTTTTGACAGAGCAAGGAATTGCTTTGCTTTCTATTAGTTTCTTTTTTTCTTTTCTTTGGAAGATACAGTTGTAACAATTTAAATACCATAAAAACATCAAAAATACTCTGAAATAGGATAGTAATATTGCATGAAATAAAATGCTGGCCTAGATTAAAATTTGCATCTATTCTTGCCTTTTTGTGTTGATCAACTTTTAAAGCAATTGAACAGTTTTCTGTTTTTTGTTGTTGTTTGTTTTTTTTTGTTATTTTTTGTTATTCTGAGGCTAGTAAATAGACTTCAAGACCCTTGTGGAAGGAAATAGTATTCCTATAAGTATTTCTACCACAAATCAGTGGTATTGAAAGGAGAAAAGGGATTCAGTTCAGAAATATTTTTTGCCTTAATCCTGTGGCTTTGTGAGAAGGTTCTACAAGATTCTAAGTTGTCTATTGAACGTGCAAATCAATGCTTCACAAAAGTGCAGTATATTGGGTTGTGTCAAGCAGTCAAAAATATTTTAAAGACATTTAGTTATATTTTAACATTTTAGATTTAGAATAACTTTATAGATTTATAGTTAACTTTTTTTCTTACACTTTTTTCTACTGTTTGTATTCTAAGATACCATCCAGTCATCATTGTTCCTCCGTGCGAGGTGCACTGCATTATCCTCATTAACTACAACTTATTTGTGAAATACTTAACAAGTAAATGTCGCTGTCAACACAGTGGCTCAGCTAAGAGGGAGCACTGGAGTGGGAGGAACACTATATTTTGATTGGCATTATACTTCTCTACTTGTATTTAATATAAGGTACATGGCATATGATACAAACACTAGAAGATTCTTGTCTTCTGACGAATCCCAGCAATTTGTTACAGAAAGCATAGGGGGAGAAGGGCATACTTGAACAGACTTGAAAGAGGAATTTACAAGAGAGTTGGACTTAAGAGATTATTTGTGAGTTGTAGGCTAGATAAATGGACTTTTGATGAAAAACTTGTAAGGGAGTCTGTAGGAGAGTGATATGAACAGAAGGGAACTAGGAAGAAGGAGATCATTAAAAAGTACAAGGGCACATGGAACTATTTTTTCCAGGAAAAGACACAGAGTTAACCTCCATCTGAAGTCACTGACTCACCGAGGGATAGTGAAGGGACTCAGGAAAAGGACTGCAGTGCCTATAAAAGCTAAGAGGATATCAGGGATCAGATTTAAAAGTGGAAATCAGATCAAGAAAACTAAACACCCTTTTGCAATGAGTACAGAAAGGACTGCACGGATAAGAGCCCAAAGCAACTTGGTTTGCTGCTTTCAGTCACTAGCAAGGGGAGATGTACCATAGACAAGCGCTTGATGGGAAGGATATGGCAAAGACTGGAAGGTGTGATTAAGGGCAGCAAGTCAAAATTAGTTGAGTGAAAACAGAAGAACAGTACAGAGTCTGAGCTTCTGAGGACTGACGGAAGTAAAAAGATGGGAAAATAGTGAAATAAAAAATAAAACAGAGAGGAAGGAGTAGAGCTGAGATTGAGAAGTGAGCCTTTTCCCAAGGCATACACCCTGCTAGGTGGGACTTTCCTGCTCAAGAGTATACATGTCCTGCTGAGGATACCTGGCAGGATCCTCTCACCTAGCAGGAAAGGATAGAAAACCCCATCTTAAGCAACATTCTGCCTTCCCACCTAAAGATAAAATTCAAAGCAGTCTTCTAACTGCAACAAAGACTGCCGTGAGATTTCATTTCCCTTGTCCCAAGCTGACAGTTTCATTCTCATCAGTGCACAGAGCCCACTGGGTCTGTATCTATCAGACCCTTCCTGGCTCACAGCTACCTTCACCTACCACCTTTTAGGTTGGATATTAGGACAAACTTTTTCTCTCAAAGGGTGGTCAGGCACTGGAATGGCTGCCCAGGGAGGTGGTGGAGTCACCGTCCCTGGCAGTGTTCAAGAGGCGCCTGGATGAGGAGCTACGAGAGATGATTTAGTAGCTTGTGGCACTGATAGGAATGGGAGGGTGGTTGGACTAGATGATCTTGCAGGTCGTTTCCAACCTTGTGATTCTGTGTGATTCTGTGTGTGTGTGAGTAAAAACAGAAAGGAGGAACCTGGAATTGTAACACAGAGCGAGAAAAAGTATGATTTTAGGGGAGGATGTGGCTGACTGTGCGAAGTATCTGAGAAGTCAAGATGGGTGAGATGAAAACAGACACTTAAGATATTTTATGATCAAGAGCTCCCTGAAGATCTTGAGCCACAAAAAGGAAATAAGGAACCACAGACAACCAAAAGCAACCCAGAATCCAGAAAGAGTTCAAAACCTCCTGTATATACAAATAGAACTGCTAACCACAAGTTTTATTTATCCTGTTTGTGGTGTATAGCTCAAGAACTGTATTGAAAAATAGTATTTCATAACTGAGAAAAGCATCACAATGTGTTCTTGCCTGAGAGTACCGCTGGACAACCTGACATTTGCAGGAGATATCTCAAGGTCATTTGTAGCAGTCAGAAACGGGGCACTTTCAGTCTCTGCCTTTGGACTTCAGCTCCTGCTTCAGTGACAGCCTCTGATGGTGTGGTTAATGGTAAGTGGCAGACTGGCCAGGAGCTCCTGCTTCCTCCCGCACAGGGGACTCTGTGCACTTCATCTAATTACACATCAGGGACTGCTACATTGTCCCTTGAAGTGAGCGTAAATCAGAAGTCAATTGTCCATTTTAATCAGATTTAGCCAGAATATATTCTACATGAAGTTTCAAGTGACTAGAATTAGCTTACACGCAGTAAACATTTCAGGTCTAATCTGATCATTTTAAGGAAAAACTAGTGAGCTGTAACTGTAGGGAAGAAAAAGCCATGCTATAATCGATAAGAAGGAATGATCTGAGAGAGGGAACCAGCATGCCCGATTAATCATCCTACCAGCTGATCAGATTTATGATATGAAGCCAATTAATCACTTGCTTTCAAAAAATTGGGGTTTGTACTATAAAATTCTTAACCACAGCCTGCGTTGTGGTAATTTGATTTGTGAAGATTTCCTCTGAGACAGCAATTGGATTCATTTACAGCTGAAACATATACAAATATTCATCATTCTTTTCTAACAGCTATTGTATTAATTTCTTCCCGGGCACATTTGCTCTCTTGTGGCTTGAAGATACATCCACTTTTTCAGTGCTCCCACATGAGTGAGAAAATGTAACTTAGTCTCATCGCTGGAATTTAATTTCTCAACACAAATCATACTCCCATCACAATATTAAGTACAACTTTTGATTGCAGGTTGATTTATTTGTTGTTGCTGTTGTTTTGTTTTGTTTCCCTTCTTATGCATTGTCTCCTTGCATGTAGTTTTTAGAAGCATTTCTGCTGAGATATTGGTTTGTTACATAAAGCGCCTGTTTTCATGGTGTACCCTGTCCTCTCTTCCCTTGTTAAAATGGTGTTTTCAGGGAAGAGAGAAAGTGGGAAGGAATGCCCTTTTCTAATGTTTGTTAGTAGTAGTAGTAGCAGTAGTTTAAAGCCTGAAGTGCTGAGACCCTATTAAGGGTGTTTTTGTCGTTTTGTTTGTGGTGATGTTTTTGTTTGTTTTGTTTTTATACAGATAATATTTCTTTACCTTTTAAACAGTATTACCTTGCTTCAGAAAAGCCACAGCTGTGTGCTGCTAAAGGGCACAGGCTGCCAGTTTGTCTGGATACTATGCACTTTGCAAAGGGCGTATTTTAACAAATCTATACACAACTTTTCAATAAACCTAAATTCAATCTCTAATAGGAATCAAGTGCCAAATGCTATGTGATTTGCCAAAGGGAAATGGGATCTTTGTGTTCAAGATAAGATAAGCAGAAACTGCTTTGTTTTGTTGTTTTTGTTTTTTTTTTAACTAAACAGTATAAGTTAATAAGGCAGAGAGAAAGAAGAAGTCAAGAAACCAAATAATTTGTTCCTTATCTATAAACTTGTCCAGTTCTCTGAGTTTTCCCAGTCAGCATACATTTCTCTATTATCCAACCAGTGTGAAAGTCAACAAACTCTTTCCCCCTAAATGCCCCATAACAATCCAGAAAAAAAAAAAAAAAAAAAAAAAGAACTGATAAGCAATAAAACAGTTGGGAAGCCTCTCAGAGGTTAGCAGCACTCATAACAGACAGCATCTGCTTGGGTGTCTGTACTTCATTGCTGTGACATCCAATCCACTCCCACTACTGCATCTGGGGCTTCCTTACAGATATTTTGCAAATCTGGAGATGCTGTTCAGTTCTCCGAGTGGATATTTCCTGTTTTCTCTGTTTATTATCTCCTGTCCTTTCACATACTTCTGTAGATATGTCAGTATCTCTTTGCAGACATACTTATTTTTTATTAGTAGTATTATTTTTCGCTGTTGGGCTGTGGTTGTGCTGTGACCACGACCAACCATGGAGATCGGTTGGTGCATTGGCTCCTTCTGCTCTTCTGACTGTCAGCATCTCTTGATTTCTTTGGAAGTATTTTGGGCACAGATCACACTTCCATCCCGTGGTGCGAAAATGAGAGTAGCACCAGAGGGCCATGAATGAATGAATGAGAGGGCCATGGTGCACGAGAGTAGCGCCTATTTCTGAAGCAATAGGAACAGTAAATCAGTGTCATAACACAAGTAATAGAATTAATCAGTAACACCAGAACCAAAAGTAATAAATCCCTGCCACTGAGACCTAACCCAAGCCAATCACAGTGAAAAATCCACTGAATGTTTTTAATATATATTGCACTTGTGTAAATTCAATCCAGTGCAAGTTTTGCCATCTTGTGACAGCACTGCAGTATCAGCTTATGTTCAATACTGCATCCTGTGTAGCCTCCAAATACATCTGTGTGGTATCGCTATTGCAATCACTCATCTGGGGGATGATCTGTTTGGTTACTGAATATTATAACAATCAAATAGCTCGTGGGTATAGAAGCTTGGCCAAAGGATTTCTCTTCTGAATGAATGCTCTGTCAATAAGCATCAGTAAAAGCTCTCCTACCACGATAGATACATGCGATACATGCGTTTTGCTATTTGACTCCAATACAACTGAAATTAAGTTGCTCATTTCATTGCTATAATTCGAACTATGTACAGTGTTCAATTCAATGAATGATATCGTAGCACTACAGACACAGGACATGTCATTCCTCCATGATTTTCTCCCCATGTCAAGCAAATAAAACCACTGAGGGTAATTTAATGAGTTGTCTTTCAGTCTCACCATGAGCTGGATTATTCTGAACATAAGGACACTCACTCTGGCTATGAAGTATGTCAGTGGATGTCTAGAGATGTGGGAATGCAAATGTTTTTGGCTGAGTGAAACTTGTGCTAAATACTTTAGCACTTCATAGCACAGTTGGGATTGATATATATATATATTTTAATCTATAGCAATGCCAATCACTGTACTTTTATATCCAGTTCAGGTCTATAACAAGATTGTATGGAAGTGAGGGTTTGTATCACAGAATCACAGAATTGTTTGAATTGGAAGGGATGTTTAAAGATCATCCAGTCCAACTCCTCTGCAATTAACAGGGACTTCTACAACTTGATCAGTATGGGAGAAGATAGAGTTTGGAATAAATAGAGGATATTGTTGAAGTTTAGTAATTTCTTTTAGCAATTGTGTCTGTTTTTACAGGATTAGAGTTATTTTTTTTCATAATAGCTCGTATGGTGCTATGTTTTAGATTGTGACCTAATCAGCACTCATGTTCTAGCTGTTGTTGAACAGTATTTATGAAGCATCAAGGACTTTTCTTAATTCCAACCCAGTCAGAGTCAGTACAGAAATAGAGGAAAACCCTTTCTGTGTCTGGGTGTATGTGTGAAATTCTGAGGTCAAGGCCACTAATCTTATATACATTAAAATGTATATATATGTAATTCATTTTTTAGATTAATTTGGAGTTCTATCAATGGAAGGAGCTGTATTTGTAACTGTTGCTTAACTGCCATTACAGAATTTATGCTCAACAGCAACTCTGTTCCAAATCTTGAATGACTTGAAAGTTTCATTTTGGTAGGAACATTTCCTAAGATTAGACACCATTTGCCCATTGTGAATAATCATTGCCTATCTCCTCCTTGTTCCTTCTTAAAATTCTCAGTCAAGACAAAGCAGCTCTCTGTCTTTCACAGTAAAGAGAATTTCATCACCAGGGGCTGTGTTTAATCTGTCTCCTGTCTCATTGTGGACATATGTTTTCAAGCCTAACACTATACAAGTTTTGGACTGGTTCTACATCTGTATCAAATAGTTCCTTACTCACCAAATTCATACAGGCAAAGTTTAATTTAAAAGCAGTGGTCACAAAGCATTACACTCTTCAGCCTTGCACATAGATGCAATTTAATGGAGAGCAGGTTTTTTTTTTTTTTACATCAAACTTGTCCCTTTACTGTTAAAAAGCACTTGAGTATCATGTAGACATCATAGAAGATGTACAACTTTTCCTGACTCCACTGATTTATCTTCCAGCTTACCTAATGCTTTTGAAATAAAACGCAACGTGTTTCTCAAACAGTATGCTTTCAACCAGCAGAAAGCTGGAAATCAGTGCAAGAGCTCAGGTGGGACAGGATAAAAAGCTTACAATGATCTCTTCTAAATTCTTATTCCCTGAATTTATGGAAAATTGATATAAGTTAAAGTCTTGCTCATAACTGCAAATGCAAAATCAAAAGGACCATTGATTATTTTTATTAAACACAAGGAAAGCTTTTTCAGTAAGGAAGAGAGAAGCCCTCTGCTCGTTCACTGTAGGCTCCCATTACAACGTAGTTAACTGATTCTTTTTATTTCAGCATAGATCATAGTCAGACCCATTGTTCAGGTATGTTGAAATCTGACCATTTTTATTGATTTTGTAGGACTTGAAAAAGGTTGCCTACACAATCTGCTATCATTTCAGTACACACCAGTGAAAGTATCTGTTACTTCAATAAGGAAGCTGTTAGACACATCTCTGCTGTTTGTCAGGATAATTCAATTGATGTTCCACCTAGAACCCTGCAGGACCACAGCTGCTGCAGTGGGTAGACCTTCGTTAAGCCTCAAGTTACCAGTTTAACAAGCTGCACTAATGAAATGGGGTTTTAATGAGGTGCCTTATCTAGGCTCCATGTATCTTGCTCTTTATCTCAGCCCTATATTTCCTGCATTTTTTGACAATTAGTGTAGCAAATACCTTTTTTTTTTTTTTTTTTTTTAGCACAAGGGCCCTTCTTATCTCCTTTCATAGATGAACACAAAATATTCATCTATTCCAATTAAATTCAAGAGTGGCTGTGACTTTTCTCAAAGCACCAACTGCTCAGCAAGCCAAGGGACGTAATCCTGGGCTGGAGACCCTTTGGCCTAACTTACTGGTCATTCACATCTCCTCCACTCACAAATTAAGCATGCCAAACAATACCTTTGATAAGTGATGTGTCTCATCTTCTACAGCACTATGTTGGTTCAAGGTTGTAGTAGTATTTAGGACGCTGTATTGCTTATTTAATGTCAAATATTAAAATAATGTTCTTTGTCAGTAGTTTGCCAGAAATCAACATACTTATTTATCAGCTACTCGGTTTGATCCAGATTCACATAGTCGTTAGCAGAGATAATGACAAATTACCCCATGTGACTGGGATGTGAGCTGAAACCTCAAATAATAACAAAGCAGTACACAGATCACACAGAATAACTACCTTGCTCGAAAGCTACTCTAATTTTGTAAAGCAAGTTGTCAAATCGATGTCTCTGCTGTCAAACAAAAATATGTTTTTAAAGGAATGCCTCAAAAATCCATAGAAGGAACGTAAGTGTGGCATGACATTTGTTTGATTTCATTCCTCAGGCGATGCCGTAAAAATTGATCAGACCACATTAAATGAAGAAATCATTAGAAGTCTAATTCAACCAACTCCAGAAATATTTATGAAAAGCAGTTAAAAACCACTGATATGATACAGGAGGATACTTGTTGTGGTATTATTAATGGCTAGGAAGACAGAACTTCAACGTATGATTTCTACAGCAAATCAGTGATGCATTTCCAGCAGCTCTTGTACAATGGGTTGTTATTAAAACAGCACAATCTTCCAAATTGCTGTTAGCTGGAGATAGGCTTTATATTACTTGATATTTATCCATTTTGACCTTTAATGCCTTTTACAGTAATTGTTGATCCAGTAAAAATCTACTTTATCTGTCTTGCCCTGGTAAAAATATGACTGCAAGCTTTCACTAGTCAGCCCTATGGCAATTTGTTACTTAATGTCAAGCTTTTATTTAACTCATTCCTCCTCAGTCCTCTCCAGTCTGCAGTGAACTGTGCTGATTGATGGACGTAAATTTACTGGAACACGTTGCCCAGAGAGGCGGTGGATGCCGCATGCCTGTAAACATCCAAGGTCAGGCTGGATGGGGCTCTGAGCAACCTGTTCTAGCTCTAGGTGTCCCTGTTCATTGGATTAGAAGGGTTTTAAAGGTCCCTTCCAAACCAAATGATGCTATGATCCTAAATGCCCAGTGGGAATTAAACTTGTCAGACTTCCAGAAGAACCTGGACAGTGCTCTCAGACACATGGTCTGATTTCTGGGTGGACCCAGGAGTTGGGCTTAATAATTCTTAAGGGTTCCTTCCAACTTGGGATATTCTGTGATTCTATTATTCTCCGATAAACTGGAGCAACACAAAGCTCTCTTCTTCCTCAGCTGTGCTGAACTCAGGGCTGGACAGGAAGGGGCAGAGCTGTGATTCATTGATGCTTTCTGGTACATAACCAGTGCCAGAAGAAGTTCATCGTGGAGGTAGATAAAGCCTTTCTCTCAGTCCAACGATCACAACAACATACAGCTATCTACAAGAAGCCTATGACACAGACACACATGCAAGAAAGACCAGATTCCTTGATTCTTTAATGCTTCTTCATGCTCTCCTTACAGCAGCTTACCTGAAAGATGAGTATTTTGAAATAAGAAATCAAAATGTTTGAAATTTAACTTTTTAGAATGTACACTTTATCTCTTGCATGTGAAAGCCAAAATTTATTTCCACTGCACTCACAGAGCAACAGGTGCCCACCTATACCTAATCAGCCAGGCTTTAATGCCTACATGACAGACGTACACCTCATGTGCAGCCCTATCAGGAAAATCCATGCTCCAAATATAAATGCATCTCCTCAGAAGACAGCAGTTGTCAGCTGAGTGTCAGAGATGGTGACATGTTCTTACCCAAGACCCTAAGACTCCTGAGTTCAAGATCATAAAACCATAGAATCACCGAATCGTAGAATCATTTGAGCTGAAAGGGACCCTAGTCCAACTCCCCTGCAATGACCAGGGACACCTACAGCTAGATCAGGTTTCTCAGAGCCCCATCCAGCCTGATGTTAAATGTCTCCAGGGATGGGGTATCCACCACCTCTCTGAGCAACCTGTTCCTGTGCTTAACTATCAAAATCCAGCAAAAGTAGAACTTCTCCTTGTTTTAATGGGGGATGTGACCACGAGAAGGGAACTCAGAAACAGGTTGGTTTTTTTTTTTTCTTTTTTTTCTCATGAGTCATGTGGAGGACTTCAAGCAATGTTCTGTGAGGTCTGCGAGGAACTCTCAGATATATGAGTGTGGGATTTTCTGACATCAAGATTTCTCATATGGATATGAAATACACCTATAGAACACATTTATTTGGTATGATGAATTAGAAGGAAATCTCTGGTCATGCAGTCTTTCTCCAGCTTGTGGTGGCCACTTGTTTTTGGAGCAATTGGACAATTCTAATTCTTTGGCAGAGTTTCTCAGAATTGTATTAATGATGAAAATCATACTAATGTTTGGAAGGCTGAGCAGACAGATATACCTGTTGCTTGCACATAATCGTGAGAGCAACAGCATTTCTCAATCTCTCAAATATGAATGATTGAGAGGAGGAACTTCTTCCAGGAAGAAGCTTATCACACTGTATATATCAGAGACAGCTATGAGCTTCTCTGCAGAGCTGAGAGACAGTTAGGGGTGGATTAATAGACTGAAATTAATGTTGACATCACTTGTAAAGTCAAGTTAGACTGTAATTATAATCTGCTTAAAATGATAAGAACTGCAGTGTGGTTTCATGCATCCTATCTGGATAGCAGCTAGCACAGGAGAAAGTGGGAGGGAAGCTCAGCTGCTGACCATGCCCACTTCTGTGATGTGTTAATGCACAAAAGGGAAATTCTTCTTCAGTACAACCAGAAGTGCATCTTCCTGGAGCATGAAGGTTTGCAGCTCTTTAGATTTTAATACTGATTAACACTTAGAACTAGTAATTTGCTAGCAAATACTAGAAAATTGTGGTTTTAGCAAGGGGAGATAAAATAATTCAGAAGTTCTTGCTGGATTTTTTACTTTTTTTATAAATGTTTCATATTGTATACTGCAAAGTTTTACTTTCCAGCCATATTATTTCCAGCAACAATGATTTAAGGAGATAGATAGTAAAATTTTATGAAGAGTAAATCCTTTGTTTTCCAACTAGTACATCTGAAAACAAAAGTAGAGGTTTTGAGCACATAAGAATATATTGGAATATATTTTAAAAGTTTTAGACTAAAAGAAAATTATTTTAGATATTGTTTTTTGTTTTACCAGAATCCAAGATAACCACATTTCTTTTTCATTTGTGACTCAAGTTACGTTTTACAGCTAATTTTAATGTATTTCAAAGTAAATGTATTTTATTCAGTTTCATACCTACTTTTAAAACTGCTATTAATTCATAAATCACTGAATAATGGATTTTAAGAAGAACACCTTTTTGTAAGCTTGCATTGCATTTTGTTGACAGTTTTAGCCAAATGAAAAAAGAAGAATTTTAAAAGTTAAATAGACACTTTATAACAGCATTTTTTTAATTTTTTTTTTTTTTTAATGACATACTGGGAAAAGCTAAACTACTTATTTCATCCATAGATTTTTGTTAAGCACATTTAAAAAAAAAAAAATCATGTCTTCTGTAAGTAACAATCTTCCCCAAAAGCAATATTTTGCAAATCATACTTGGAAGCAATTATTTTATTCACTATAGAGTAATACTGTATTGTTCATTAGAGTCTGATCTGGAGCCATTCTAGATCTTTACAGTTTAAGGATGAAAAAATCATGTGTGTATTCATACCATATTTCGATGAGCTTTTTCCTTAAAATATTGTTTGTTTGTTTGTTTGTTTTTTAATTCACCAGGGTAAGATTTTAAATAATACCTTCAGCTAATTTGTTTTCAAAACATAGATGAATCCATTACTACCTTTGATAGTTTTCTTGAGGTGTTTTAGAGTAAAGTAAAGTAGGGTGGAGTGGAGTGGAATAGGATATAGGATAGGATAGGATAGGATAGGATAGGATAGGATGGGATGGGATGGGATGGGATGGGATGGGATGGGATGGGATGGGATAGGATAGGATAGGATAGGATAGGATAGGATAGGATAGGATAGGATAGGATAGGATAGGATAGGATAGGATAGGATAGGATAGGATAGGATAGGATAGGATAGGATAGAACCGAACCATCTATGTTGGAAAAAAAAAAAAAGATGTTGCTTCCAGAACTCACATATTTCCTTCTTCTGCAATGGTTTCAGGAGAGGTTTGCTGTTGATCTTTTGCCCCACTTGCATGACTCGCAGCACAATGGGGTTGCCTGCTCATTTTAGAATGTGATTCTTGAAAAATGACCAGCTCTTATAAAGCCCTAGACTGTCTACATCAGACTCCCAGGGGACACTGCTAACTAGCTCCCTGAGAACCTTGAAGTTTGCTCTCTCATGTCCAGAGATGCATCTTGGTTGACCTCTATTCTACTTATACAGAAAACTTTGAACTCAAAAATTTTATCATCACTGTAGCCAAGGCAGCCAAATACCAGCACATATGCCACAAGGCCTTCCCAGTTCTCACACAACAGATCTAGTAGGGCATCTTTTCTATTTGGCTCACTAAGTATTTGTGACAGGAAGTTATTTTTGTTATTTTGCCATACTTATGTTATTTTTTAGAAAAGTCAAACCAGAAAGGAATGTTCCAGTAGCCAAAAGTCACTGTTTCCTTCCAGACTGTCAAGTTGAATCATCTCCAATTTTCTTTGAAAGACTTCTGTTGATAAGGCAAAATCAAATAACTTAATCAAGTCTATGCTAACCATACACTCTCAAATAGGTTTATTTAAAGTTACAAACTTTGTAATTTAGAAATTTATCAATGCTACTGGAATAAGAATATATAACAGTTCTCACTAACTTTTTTCCCCCCAGGAAAAGAGAAGAATTGGCAGTTGAAAAGATAGACAGATAGTAATGTAGATATCATAGATTCAAAAACATATTGGGAAGTTGATCGTCCTTGATAATGTTCTGAATCATATTACATTGAACTCAACCTTGGAGAGACAAATAATTAGTTCTCATGTCTTGAATTTCCAAATAAAATCTACCTTCTGCTAAAGAAGCTGAAATTTGTTTGCAAGGAAAGAAACTTCTTTGCCTGGGGGCACTGAAGGTAGTTCAGTGAAGTAACAGAATGCACCTGAGTTGCTGCAATGTCAAGGCTCAGCCTGCAAGTCTAAAGAGCACCAAACATTAGTTGTTGTAGAATTACGTCAACAACTGAGTAGCCGAAGAGATCCTCCAAAGGTCCTAAGGAATGTGGGAGTATGGGAAACTGCTGAACTACAAGAAGTAAATCATAGAATCATTTGAGTTGGAAGGGATCTTTAAAGGTCATCCAGTTCTCCTGCAGTGAACAGGGACACCTACGGCTAGATCAGGTTGCTCAGGGCCCTGTCCAGCCTGACCCTGAATGTTTCCAGGGATGGGGACTTTGTGAATCTGTAGGAGTGTAGATTTTGGAGATGCAAAATAAAGGAGAAGGAAGAAGAATATCAAGAGTGGATGGAAACACGTGGAAAAATTGAATTTTAATACATTCAGTCAATGTCAACGTTATTCCTCTTGCATGTTTTGCATTTCTATTCATTTCCATTTAGCACATGCTCAAGACATGAAGGCATGTTCTAACATGTGAAAGAGCTGATTTCTTTGAAAAATGAAGGAGTTTCAAGGCAAGAAGGCACATGATCCCCAACAGGTGATTTCTGTAGAGCAGCTATTTCAGGCAAATCTCTGTAGGCATCAGTTCCCTCTGCATTCATCAATCTGTGACATAGTAGTCTCAGTCCAGTACCTGGAGACAGAACCATTGGTGGTCCATGATGTGCAATACATACTCTTCTGAATGGAAGATGACTGCTCCATGCCTCTTTTTTTTTTTTTTTTTTTTTTTTCCAGACATCTCAAGGCTTCTATGAATATTGTTTGTTGGTGCTTACAGCTGAGGTTTGATAAGTGACTAAATATAGTTTAATAGCTTTTTTCATCCCCTCTCTGCATGTTATGACACAGGAAGGCTTTTGAAGAGTAAGTAGGCCATCCAAAACAAAAGCAGAATATTAAATTCAGCATCCTTAAAGCTTAGTGTTCTCCAAAGCTTCTGTTAATTTTATGACATCTTGCCACAGCCATTTATGTCTGTGGGGACTAGAGAAAAGATCACACATACAGAGAGTGTAGTGTTAAATTTATTCAAAGTGAATAAATGTGTTGTCTAAAAAAATTATTTATTTCATAACTTTTTCCTGGAGGACTGTTTGCTGCATCTTTAAGGACAACAGTGCTGAATTAGCATCAGGTTTAAAATTCTTATAAATATTAAGAGTAACTTTTATCTGTAACTTTTACATAAAGCAGTACATCAACCTTCACATAGAAAGAGAGTAAAAACCTTGGCTGCATCAATGGCTATTCTTCAACTAGACTTAAAACCTGGAAACAAAAGAGAGCTAAAAGAAAAGAAAGATCTTGAAGCAGAAAAATGCTGCACTGATTTCTTCAGTATTTTTTCTGCTTTCACGTGAACTTTAATTCCTTTATAAGGGGCTTGACTAGCTACAGTGGATTTGTGGTAGTTCAGAGTGCAAAGAAAAAATGTCTGTATCTGCAGCAACAATAGGTTGTTAGTGTGTCTTTGGATGGATCCCTCCACTTAACGTTTAAAACACTCTTGCAAAGAGCCTTTTGCAGAAATGTTCAAGGACATCAAACAAATAATTTATATGTTTGAAAACTCTGTGCTAAAAACAATCTTGTCTCCAAGGATTTCTAATTACAATGCAAGTCTCATTTTAATAGTGGAATTAAGTATCAGCTTGCTTTACTCTTCAGGAAAGAGTTTTGAATGTAACACACTGTGATAAGCTGACCTAAAGTGCTTTCCCTCCATCCTTCCTGCAAGTGTATGGATGCCAGTATCCCAATCTGATTACTAACAGTGAGAGTGTTGCTAAGTATTAGAGCAGGATAATTCCATTTTTATAGCCCAGATCACCTGTAGGTAGGTATAATTTAATAAGAAGAAGCCAAAATAATTTCAAAAACATTAGTTAGTTTATTTTTGTTTCCCACACTTTCCAGGCTTCTCCTGCCTTTATATATCCCTTCATATATATTCTGCTGATATTATTGTGCTATTCCTTTGGTTTTCTAAACATATGTAGAAATCTATACTGAGACCAGTGTTTCCAATGACTTTCTTCTTACAAGTCACTGAAAGTTGGATCTTGTCTTTTATATCAGGTGCCATGAACATGCATGTGCCCACAGAATATTACATAACAAATGAAGATAAGTTTCTTTTATGTCATTTATTCCTCTATTATTCACTAATGGAAAACATATCAGTTCCTCAGTCTTCATTTTTTAAAAGTGATATACATTCTTTCATCATTTATTTTCCTGCATATTGATTTCTAAAATCTGTTTTTAAAACAGTTTAATGAGAGGAAATAACTCCTTTTAGGCTTTATTTTAAGAACTTCAGAAACTCAGGAATGGGATTATGTCCTCTGTCAGTGTTTTACCTTTGTGCCTTGTTCAGTACTAAACATTTAAGGAGAAAGATCAGCTGCCCTCCTAATGCAGATGCAGACCTTTGGGAAGCACATCAATGGAAGCTGCTGCTCTCAGGGTTTGCAGAGTTGAACCCTGTCACTGTGTATCTCTTGCCAGCTTCAAACTGTGGTTTGACATTTCTGGTCAAGAGGGGTGGCCTTGTAAGTCCCGAGAGGGGATAAATCTGAAAAGACAGAGAGGAGCATATTGTCTCCCTACAGCAGTTCTCTGCCAGCCTCCACTGCAGATACCTGTTACCAGCAAGACATTGCTTTGAGGAAGCTCGTCACAGCATGATCTTACTTGTGCCTGCAGTAGCAAGCTGTCAGAGCACAGCAAGAAGGAGAGGGATGGCAGGAAGCATCAAAGGGAGCTGCTAGGGACTGAATAGGAATGAAAATAAAAGCTTCAGCTAGTGTAACTCCCTTCCCAATGGGAGGGAGCAGAAGTGCAATGTAAGAAGGTGTGGTCACAGGAGACCTCAGGGCCAACTCACTCCCCCTGTAACCCAGTTGTTACAATAGACTGGAAACTGAAGTGAGAAGATCATGAGAAAATTACTGTGGTGCAGAAAGATGCTTGTAAAGTACTGCAGTGCCTCATCTCAAAGCTGCTGGGGAGCTGAAACTTTTTTTTTCTGCCTTATGAGGTGAGCTGTGGAGCTCAAACTTTAGCAGTGCAAAATCCACATCTATTTTTACATATAAGTGGATGGTGCTTGTGGTCTGAGCCAGGTACACTGATCTGAAGTGGGCAAGGAGACTGCAGCCACCATCATCCATGTGTCATCACCACCAAGTGGGGTTCCCCTCTAACCAGAAAAGAATATGAGGACCATTACTGATACAAGAAATGCAACTCTTTGTCTTCCTGTGATCCAGGTATCTGTAAGCAAGACATTCCCAGGAGTGTGTTCCTTACACTTGATGCAAGCTTGAGCACTTAAATTTAACTTGTAAATCAGACAAGGACTCCCACTCCACTTACATCAGACTTCAAGCCACACATCCATGTGACAGAAATTGAGCTTCACTGACACTGTGCAGATGATCAAGACCCAAGATCACAGTTTGATACAGTGAGACTTGAACGAAAGGTCAGGTATACTCAAAGAGTGAGTCTCAGAAAGCTTTTCACATTGGAAGTGACATGCCATAAATGACCACTCCAGAAGACTCTACGAAAGATAGAGTCTTTGCTAATGTTATTGGCTATAAAGGAAAAGCTGTCAAAATTTGCAATGGCAGTTCTGTTAGTCAGAGTGAAAGGGCTGCCTGCAGGGTTATAAACCATAATATGGGTAAAAATAGCCTCAGGAAAAATAGAGTGAAGGAGAAAGCTGGATATAAGTGCTTTAGAATCAGAGGGAACCAAACAAACATTGAGATACTAAGGGAGAAATGGAAAGAAAACAGGATTGTTTGGAAATATAGAGATTAGCTGAAAGCCCATGGTTTTGTTTGAAATGGGCCCTGATTCATTCATCTGGGAAACCAGGGAGTCTCCCAGTGAGGAAGAAAGAGAAGGACACACCTATGTTACTTTCACAGATAAGCAGCTATGTTAGAAAACTCTAATAGTCAGACAAAAGAATGCATTTAATATTGCTGTCACAAAAAAAAAAAAAAAAAAAAAAAAAAAAGGAAAAAAAAAAAGAAAAAAAGAAAAAAGAAACAAAGAGCAAGGTTTCATGCAGGAAGCTTTTGTGCATTTGTTCTGCAACACATTGTATATTTATCGAATGTACTGATGTACTGCAAAAATAAGTTACGAGCTAATGCTTGAGGTATTTCCTTTGTCCTGAAGTTACAGAAGTTCGATGGGTTTGACATCATTAACCAAATATCTGTAAATATGACTGTTGAACTGGGATATACCTTCATAGACACTGGTCCTAGACTGAACTATCTGTTGTCATGTGTTCTGGTTTATTTTCTCTTTGCCCCTGTAAGCCACAAGTTCACCATCATGACGTGATTCATTGATCATATCACTGAGATAATGTTCAATCTCAGAAGAACTTTCTAATGGACTAAAATGTTTAAGAGCTTTCTTGATTTCAAGACTATCAAGACTGTGTGCAGAGGATGCTTTCTATTAGCCTTCTTCCTACCCTAACTATATCCTGCAGTTTGTATTCCACAGAAGCAATAAACTATTGGAATAGCAACATTTACATCCTTCAAATTTGGTGTTATTTTGGTAAGGAAAAAATGTATCCTTAACTTCAGTGAAGCTGCTTTCAGAATGACCAGACTGCATTAATTATCCTGATTTAAAACTGTATTCCATCTGAGGAGCCTCATAAGCATATGCTTGTCTTAAAATGGATGTTTAAACTCCATTGCAGTCAATTCTTAATGTGAGCACAAAATGCTCAGAGACTGTTTCAGGATAGATTACAGCTTAATTCAGGATAGTTGTGATATGTTCTGGCTACAGTGTTCATTCTGGCCCCTTTTTTAATGAAAATCTGCAGAAATGGTTCATCTGCTCTTACAGCAGCTGTTGAAGCTCTGCAATTTATAACCCAGTGTTTTAAAATAAATCAGCAGGAGTTGTAGCCTGTGAACCCTGTTAGGTGAGCACCTCAGGGAATCTATTTGGCTGTATACCCCAGGAAGGCAGCTACCAGAGGGGTAAATGTGAGCATGGGAGGTCGAGGTGGGGCTAAGCAGAGCCACCTCAGGCTGTACAATTCCCACCTCACATTCTGTGTGCTCCCATTTTCCTTGCCTCTGTCTCCGATCAGAAACAAAACTTTTATGCTTTTGCATCGAATAGGCCTGAATATTAAATCAAAATGCAGAGTCACTTGTGAAAGAAAACTCTGGTCTTGTTAGCTCTCATCAATCTTTTCCAACTGCCTTTCTATTGAGATCTCTCTGCTCTGATGTGCAGAAGTCAGACGCAGGAAAAGGTGGATGAAAAACTGCCTCCCAAGTGCTTTTATGGCTTTGAAATCATAGTTTATTTTTCCACCTTTTTCTCCCACTTTGTGATGATCACTATTATGTCTTTTTCCTACATCTTTCTAACAGAATAGTTGAGCAAGTTATCTGAAACCTATTATTATTCCTCTGCACTTTTTAAGGAATAACGTTCATTTAAAAATTCAAAGTGGCAACCTCCATCTGTGGCTCTGTGGGGCTCAGGGCTATAAACACAGAAGTTTCACTTAGCTATTCATTTCTAAGCAAGATAAAATACAGCTTATTTAGGTCACTGTGCACTTTTTTTTAGTTTTCCTTTTTGTGTGAGATATAGATTCAAAACAAAACTGTTTGCCACTAATTTCAGTCTTTCATGCTATATTGTACATGAATTACAAACTACATATCAAGGCTTTTCTAGGGCTAGCTATCACTCTGCTATTTGAACATCTTTTCCATCATCCAAAAACTTGGGAAAGGTTAATCTGGGTCAATCTACTCAGCTTGAGAAAACCTGCGATCTTATCACAGGTTAAAATAGAAATGAAAACAAAAAGAAAACAAAACAATATAAGCTCTTGTTTGGTTTTTCAGGATGCTTTGCAAGGGTTTTGTCAGGAGTTGCTATTGCTAGTTAAAAAGCAGGTGCCTTTGTCTATGCAGCTTTTTATCTGGAAAACTCCAGATAAACTGAAATAAGAAGTAAGTCTTTTTTCTCTTGAGTATGGCAGTGTAGGCATACCACACCTACTTCAGCAGGTACGAGGCTAAAAATTGTAGAAGACGACTTCTATATTTACTTAATTTCATAAGCAAGAAAAAGTCCACATCAGCTAGCACATTTAGGGAGCTGCTGTGAGGAAGTGAAATCAAACATATCTGTTTGTACTTTACTTGGAAAGACTCAGATGATGTTGGTCCTCCTTGTGGCAACCCACAGCCTCAGTGTAATTCTTGGAGTCCACGAATCTCCCTCCTACTTAGATCAGCACACCCAAGTTGTGCTACAAAACCCTTAGGTATGAACAATGAAAGTAGAAACAGACTTTTCATAGAGAATGAACCCTACCCCTGGAGTCTCAAGCCAAGTGTAAGAGATGGAAGAAGAAGCAACACTCCATGTCAGGTAAGGATGGCTGTTACAAGGCCATTTATGAAGCAAGATCCTGAAAACCTATGAAATTACGTGTCTAAAGCAGCACTGTTCACCAGCCTTTGACCCTGGAATGTACAGAAATTTGTTTCAAAGTAGTCGCATTTCATAGAATCATAGAATCATTAAGGTTGGAAAAGACTTCTAAGATATATAGTCCAGCCATCCACCTACCACCAATATTCCCCACTAAACCATGTCCCTAAGTACCAAATCTACGTTTCTTGAATGCCTTCAGGGATAGTGACTCCCCCACCTCTCTGGACAGCCCATTCCAATGCCTCACCACTTTTGAAGAAGAAATTTTTCATAATACCTAACCTGAACCGCCCGAGCACAACTTGAAGGCTATTACCTCTCATTCCATCACTGTTACCTAGGAGAAGAGGCAGACTACAACCTCTCCACAACCTCATATCAGGGAGCAGTAGAGAGTGATAAGGTCTCCCCTGAGCTTTCTCTTCTCCAGACTGAAAAATCCCCAGTTTCATTTTGAAGGTTTCATACCGAAGGCAGTTTTTTTTGTGCTTCCTTCTCTTCTTGTCTTCATTGAAATATTATTTTTCATTAAAAATCTGCTGTATTTCTGTATTATCATCATGCTACCAAGGATATATGCTGGAGCTGGGCGTTATAATAATAATAGCAAGAGTTGGCAACAGCAAGTGTTTCAGAAGCGACCGGATCTGTCTTGGCACACCTCTAGTTTAAAAAATACCTCACTGCAATTAATTAGCTAGAATCTGAGAGCTTCCAGAAGGAAAATTTTATGAGTTATCTCTTTCCTCTGGGAAGTAATCATTCAAGCCAAATCGCTGTTAACTGACATATTCACTCCTGAATTCTTTCAACTCAGCATCCACCTAGACTGTTTTCTCTCTTCACAGGAGAAGTGCCTGTGGAAAGTTATGCACTTTTATCCATTTCTTTCAGATTCTTTTCATATTTTTTTTTTTCCTGAAAAAAAAGAGAGAAAAAAGTATGTTTAATGTTGATGTCACTGCTCTTGATACCAAAGTTTTCACTGCCTGCAGAACAGATGGAGAGTTACAGTGCCAGCAGGGCAAACTTCCCTCACCTCGCAGTGCTCTTCCTTCCTTCATTAAAGCCAGCAGAAAGAATCTCTTCTACACCAGACTTAGAAATGGATTTGCTGGCATGACAAGCATTTCCCCACTGCCCCTTCTCTGTGGAGAACAATGTCCATTTTATTCCCTCAGTTCTCCTCAGTAACATCAGCAGTAGAAGAGCCTATAGTATGGTGTAGACCTCCAGCCAGCACCTCTGTCAGGACAGCTGTCTCAGCCGACGCCTCCTCTGTCACCCTCCATCTTTGGTTCTTATGTTTTGTAGAAAACTTACAGCAGGGCCTAGGAAGGTGGGTTAGGCTCTAAGCCTATGAATCCATCTCCTTGTCCACATGGAAGGAGGGGAACCACCTAGGTACTCTCCTCTGTCCTACGACAGCTTTGCCAGAACACCATTTCAACACATCTGGAAGGGCTGCACCCAGCTCCTCTTCTCCAGGAAGTGCTCCTTAATTACATTCACAGAATTGGATGGGAAATTTCCAGAAACCTTCCTGATTGCTTCTATGACTTCTCCCCTGATTTACTGCAAGAGTCCATTATGGCTTTAAAGGCATTTCCATATTTTGCTTTCAGATCCATGAAGTGTGACTTCTGCGAAAATCTGACATTTCCTTTATCCCTCAAAGATCACCCAGGGCTCTTTAGGTTCAAGTCAGGCAAGCCATAGTTCCTGGAAGAATCATAACTAGCTATTCTCAACAGAATGATTAACAACAAGATTGATATTGTCAATAGTTCTATTTCCTGTTGTACATGGGCAATAGATTTCACTAGAATCTTTCTTTTTATATAGGATGTTTCTTTATCAAGCCATGCTTTTTCCTCTAAACCTAGGAAGGATACAATATCGTTGCAGTATAAATTTTTAAATATACCCTGTATGAAAGCAAACTGATTTCCTGTCTGACTTGTTCATCTATTACCTGGAGAGGAAGAAAGTGAAGTTCTTACTTGTTATGTAACCTGATTTTTATGCATGAAACCACACTGCAAGTGCTTGAGTGTTAAAAAAAACTTGGGAAAGAGCTATAGTAAACTAGGAGGAACTGAACACATAGGTTGGATTCCATCAGGAAATCTTAACTATCCACAGCACATGGCACAAAATGTCACACAATTAATTCCTGTTTAATTTATGCAACAATTAATTATGGCTATAAGAGAGAGGATGAGCAACCTGAAAAGAATTAGGCAATTCCCTTGCTTACAGGCTTTTTTTTTTTCAAACAACTATGGGCTGAACCCCTACTCCAGAATTAAACTGAGTTTTAAATTTCCTCATCTAGCAGATAAATGACTTTTTTTTTATTTTTACTCTTTTGCCTGGAGTAACTGGAAAATTTGGAAGGGTCAGCAGGCAAAGAAAACATTTTCAAGCTGAAAAGTAATGATTTAATATGCTAAACATCAAGAGAGACCTTATTTTTCCATGCTGTAGTCAGCATGCATCTATTTACTTACCTCAGGGCTAACAAGTAAAAGCATTACTAAATGAGGGCTGGTGCAGTTCACACTATCTTTGCACTATATGAGAGTGACAGAGAAGAAGGGAAAAGCGTATTTTATATTCTGCAAAAGCAGGCGTTCATTTTTCTCAGCTTGGCTCTGGTTCTTCAATATCAGACCCTTAAAAAACTATGAGAGACATGAACTCTCTTTTCTCAGAGAATGTATGTCCTGCCTACCATCACTTTGCAGGATTGGTGTCTCAATTAGATCTCATACCGTATTTAATTTTAGAGCATATAGATGTATATTCATATAATCCCTCTCTACATTATAGGTCTGTGATTACACTCAGAAGATGTTCACAGTGAGGGATCTCCCCATGATTCTATAGACAAAACAAGACATGATTCATTTTAAGTCAAGAGGAAACTTTCTACTCACAGAAATGAGGACTACATTAGATTTGGAAATACTCATCACTCAAAACATGTTTAAATATCCTTCAGCTGGTTTCATACTAAAGGAAATTATCAGATTTTCATCATTTTTATGCTTGCAGCTTAGGCTCCCAGCATAGATAACTACATGCCTTAAACTTAAGGGCTGCCCATGAGTTGATAACAGTTGTTATCCATGCTTAATTGGATAAATTAAAACATAGCCAAAAACCAACTGCTAACCACTTAAAGTAGAAACTGCACTCACAAAGAATAACCAACAGTGGTCAGGGTATTAAGCAGCTATCAAACTTTTCCAGCAAGGTGTCTATTTCTTCATCGCAGTCTGCCACAAGGATCATCAGGAGGCTGAGGCACCCCCCTGTGAAGGCAGGCTGAGAAGAGGAGGGGTTGTTCAGTCTGGAGAAGAATTGGTCCTGGGGAGACCTCTTTACAGCCTTCCAGCGCCTAAAGAAGTGTTTGTCTGTGACTGGAAACTTTGAAGACCCTCTTGGACTCCAAAAAAAGAAGAACTTGGCAGGCCTTAAGGGAATCTGTAGAGTATCCTATGGGAGGTTACTGATTCCAGCTTTGAACTCGGTACACTTACACTTTAGGAAAGTTACAAATTTGAATTTGGGGATTCTTCATGCTGGTGAATCACTGAGTTGAGACTTGATAGAGAAAGGTCCAGTTCTCAATCTGTCATAAAATTCCTGCATGATTCTGGACTAGCTGTTTGGTCTTTGTGGCTCAGAGTCTAGGCCAAAAAATAAAAATAAAAACCAGATCATATCTCATTTATTGTGTAATTTCATAGGAAGTGTCATGAGTTTGAGACTAGCTTTCACTAAACTTTATACCTCTGTTTGCACTCTGAATACACAATATATTCATTTCCACGTAGCCTTGATCTTTCCTCTAATGTATATGAATAGCTGATAAACAGAGGGATGAGGCTTGGCACCTCTTGTAAACTGAAATTAAGAATTCAGCTGTTGAGCTGAGCCCCTGGAGCCAAAGCCTTTAGCATGCTTTCAGTTCTACTCTATACTTGTTGTCTGTTTCCTTTTAATTCAGACACTTTAATCCAAACACTGACTGATGCAAGGATATATGGAATCTAAGGACATCTGGTTAACAGCTATCAGCATAAGAGACAAAGATAATGGGCAAAGATAAGAGACAGGGGAAACAATAAATTAAACATCTAGATACACAAGCCCTAAGGACAAGATGAGATAACAGACAACAGCAAAGTCTGGAAATCTCAGGTCACTGTCTGAGGGGCCACTGATGAAATGATTCAAAGCCTTGAGGCAGTTCAGCCAGAACTTAGTGACTGATAAGAAGATAGGAAACACGTCCCATAGGAAAGAGACAACTGATCGTAGGATATTTGAGAGGATTTGAGGGGTTGCATTAAGCTGCTTATAGGATGCTTTGAGGGGATCTGGGGAATGTGTGAAAATTATTATGGGACAGTTAGGTAAAAGCCAAACGTAGAAAAGGCAAGGATCAGTAATGATCATGCTGGAACTGGAACATGGGAAAATGGGAACATGAGAACTGCTGTCTGTCCTTTCTTATTATTAAATCCTATTTCCATTTCCTGTGTGACATCACTCTCTGTGCTGTTTGATGTGCTCCTGAAGTTCAAGCTGGACTAGCCAGACAGCACCTGGAATGACAGGAGGTTAAAGCTGGTGATTAGATCAGTGGGCCTGAATTTGTGCTTAGTTACTTAAAAGTATGTATGAACATAAGATAATCTCAGTCCCGATCATCTGGAAAGGAGGAACAGGATCAAACCATCTGCATGTGCTGGTGTACTTCATACCTCCCCCAACTTGCTCCTGTGGTCTCTCCATTACACAGAAGGCCTTGCTAAAATAGATAGTAACCACTAATTTGTCTCAAATCGAGTGTTCAAATAACAGATAACAGATGTCTGGTTCAACAGCTGAAGGCCAGTTAGTTGAGCATGTGCTGAAAACTATGATTATGAGTCAATGATTTTGCCCCATCAATACTGAGCAGCCCAAGAGCCCCTTCAGCTCTCCTTCATGGCAGCAAGCTATACAACAGGATCTCCCCTGGAGTAGGAATGCCTGTCAATGTTATGCTTGCACAGAAATCCTTTACATCTCGATGTCAGGAGACTCCTTGCTGATACAGACCAGTAAGTGGCTTATTGTTTGTTATAAGTTTGTTAGTTTTGCTAATATTATATATTTGATTGTGGCCATATAATCCCTTAGATATAAACTGATGATCAAATCTGGGAGTAGAAGTGGATTAAGCTATACCCAGCTACCCAGCTATACCCAGCCTCCACTGAGGAGGAGTTCAGAAAGTAAGAGGATTCACTGTGAACCTCAGGAATCAACAAGAAGGTCTCCTGGATGACCCTCTCTACAGTTAATAATCAAGTGTACTTCACCATCTAAAACCTTGTTAAGTTGCTGTCTTAATTACAATTAAGCTTTGTCAAATCACAGTATTCTGTCAGTAAATATATTGCTGCTTCTCTCCTAAGAGAGTAGTTTCCATCTGCGACAGCTGGTAGTGTTAACATGGCTGCCTTTGTCCCTGCTGGCTGGTGCACTTGGACATCTACCTGCTCTGTGGTTGTGCATCTTTGATACGATCTCACTGTGGTTACTTGCTGGACCTACAAATGGTAACAGCAGCAGACTTAAGCTGTGGATGAAGAAGGAGAGTGAAATTATGGCTGGGTGGGCAGCTGGCAGATGTCCAACAATAATTACATTATAGTTTTGTGATATGATACTGAGCTCTGGCTATGGAAAAGCAGCTTGAACGGTGTTCTGTAGCAGTGTGATCCTGAGCATATCATTTTGTGCACACAGACATCCACTTCTGCATTAGAAGAGGTGCTGGTAGATCTGAATTCCTTTAGGTAGAATTTGAAGATTTGCTGCTGAAAAAGACTAAATGAATGTAGGATACTTATAATATTAGTATCTGAGCAGCTCTATTTTTTGATACTGTCTCAGCTCAGAATGGTGCAGTCACATGAGTAAGTGAAGAGGTGTTGTTTTGAGCATTCACATTTCTGAAGAATACAGGATAGTGGTTAGATCAGGACCTGCTTTATCTGAATGTCACATATCCTTGCCCAGTGAAATGAGTTAAACTCAACAAAACTAATTGTGCATGAGTAATTATGCCTCAGTAGGATTCAAGGTCATACAAGCTTATGAGAGTGAAGTGGCTGTTAGAGCCCGTGAAATGAAAGTCACCTTGAGGTTGTCTTGCTGGTTTAGGGGGAGTTCATGATTAGTGACAGTTTTGAGTATATATAATGAGTGTTTTTTCATATAGGAAACAACATAGCAGAGCTGAAAGGGTAGCATGCTCTCATGAGAAAGAACTCTGGAAAGCCTTTTCAAATAGATGGAAAAATAGAAAGCATATTTTCCTAACACCAGGTGTTACAGAAAGTTTGGCTCAAAATTTTCTTCCTTGGCACTATGTGTTTCCAGTACTGGAATTATGAGTCTTACTAATGGCACAAACATCATGCTGATATCTCCAGGTTGTCATATTAATCAACTGAAAAAATACATGGTTCGTATCTCTTTTTTTTCCCCCTCTTTATCACTGTTTTTACTTCCTCCAGCTAATTGTAGTCTCTTTCTTGTCTATGCATGCTTTCATGCTCCAGCTTCTTAACAGTGATTCTGTTTTTAAAGAATAGATGCAGCATTCTTTTTCTGTGGACAGGAGCCTTTTTCATTTGAAATGACCTTGTTTCTGTCTCAATTCATTTCATGCATCAGTTTAGAAGACAATACAGAGAGTTGGATGAGCAAATGGTCAGGTGAAATACAATAAATCTCACAGACCTTTTCTAGTTATTATTCAACTTTCGAAAGGACATATATCCTCACACCGTAAATGGGAAAGTCCAAGGGCTTACTTACTCTGTTGCAAACGTGTTTTGTTGCCTTGCATACCCTCTTGCATTTAAATCCTCCTACTTATTTTAGACAGCAGAAATGAGGACACCACTTATGGTGTCTACCTTGTAGAAAAGATATGTGCAAGATTCTGTGAGATCCTTTAAATGCAGTAGAAGTGTGTAGCTGTTATTATAGAAATAGACTGAATACTTTCTGCACAGACGTTGTGTTATTATTAAGCAAATTGTTTCTTGTTGTAATCAAACAAGAAATTCTAAGTGTATAAACTGTAAACAGCACACACCTCAATGACAACTAATGGTAAATCTAAAGATTTTGGTTTCAGACAGTTCATACTTTTAAAAATCTGTCTTCCCCTCCATCTCCTGGAATTCCCCTAAATACAGCTCACATATGTGTGCTCCCTCCATCAGTTTTATCTTACCACCATGAGACCACCACGGGAAGGTGTTCCCCTATCACAGTGTCAGAAACCCCGTCCATGTATGAAGCCATTGACAAAGAAAATGAAAGCAAAATTAACCAAAGTATTTTTCCTATGTCTTTGTGCCTCCTAGGTGGATTATTTTCTCTCTAGTAAACCAGAAGCTGTGTGTAAAACTTTCCTTGCAAGATAAATGAAGATGGGGAAACTGGATGCTGAGTGATGAGCTCTATTTTCGGCTTTTTCTTTTCCCCCAAGAGGAGCACCATCATTCTTTCTAATTTCATAGAATCATGGAATGGCCTGGATTGAAAGGACCTCAATGGTCATCTAGTTTCAAACCCCTGCTGTTGGCAGGGTCACCAACCACTAGATAATTTCAGTGAAAACAGCCAACAAGGTCAGGTGTGGTGTGCAAAGAACTGACAGATGTCTCCAATAAGAGAACAAATCAGAAGTGTCTGCTTACAAAGGCTGCTCTGAAAGTAATGCCTCTTATCTTATTGGGTGTGCCCATGACATCAGAGGAGCATGTTGGTCGCATGACAGAAGAGGCTGAATCTTCCTAACAGTATTCCATTACATTTTGTTGCTGTATGACAGATGGCAGCAGAGGGGCACTCTGACAAAATGGCATCTGACATGGAAGTTTGTATGACACAAATGTCTGGAATTTAATCCATTGACATTCATTGACACCTGCTGAGCATTTATGGAGACCAAACAGTGGATGTCAGAACAGTGAGGTGGTGAGTGATGTGTTTCAGCAGTGGCACCAGCAAAATGAAAAACAAGTCACGTAGCAGATGGCCATACAGATTTTTAAGAGCATAGTATGCAAGTTCTTGTTTATCACTGGAGAAAATTTTTAGATGATTATGATGAAGGTGTTGAAAAATAGTGTTTTGTAACTGAGAATTTTGCTCTATCAAATAGTGCTATTGTGCTCTTTGATCTGTTGTAATTTCCATGGAAATAAATAGGAGGCATTACTTTGGGAGGACCTATGCAGATCATAAGGAAGGAACCTCAGAAAAGAACAGGAATTGGAGAATTTCTCATGAAATTTCTCCTTTGCTAAGTCTGTAGCCCAGCACATGACTTTTTAAAACAGTCATCTATGTGTCGGTTTAAGACACAGCCATTTTAAGCCACATCCATTCCAGCCTCTTACTGAGACTTACCCTGCCCATAAAAAAGAAAAAATCAACAAAGCTACAAAGTCCTAGAATAAAGAATTCAACAAATCTTAAGTGCCTTGCAGGCCAGAAAACACCAGTCTAAAAGGTCTTCTGACTAAGAGTCAGTATATTTATTTCTCTTTTTGCCTGAGGTAGCAGACCCTTTGTCCAGAAAGCAGCAGGTGTCTAAATACTTGCTGGTGTCAGTAGAATGAGTTATTATTTAAAGCTGCTTGAAGGTAGTCAGACTTTTATTCTCTTTTACTGTAGAGGTGAGGGCTTTGTGAGGCTTTAAAAAACTCATAACTTCTTCACATACCAGAAGAAACACTCTACTCTGCTCTGAGTAAGAGGTATGAGGGATAACTTTCAGAGAGTCACTGAGTCTGCCTGGGAACTCTGGATATTATCTAATGTAGATCTGCCTTTTTCAAGGATAATCAAAGTGGGTTGTTGAAGGCTGTGTCCACCTGTGTTTCAAATATCTCCAAAGGTGCAGATTCCACAACCTCTCTATGCAGTCTGCTCCAATGTTTGACCACCCTCACACTGAAAAGCTCTCTGTTTTTTTCTTGTTTTTAACAGGAATTTCATGTTTCTCAACTCAGATTGTGCCCATTTCAGCCTGTCCAGTCACTAGACATCACTGAAAAGAGTCTGGTTTGATCTGTTCTTCCTGTTAGATAAGATCCCCCAAGCCTTCTCTTCTCCAGGATAAGCAGTCACAGCTCTCTCAGCCACTGTTTTTATTCTCCAGCCCCTTATCCATCCTCATGGCCATTCAGTGCACTTACTACAGCATTTTCATGTACCTCCTGTACTAAGAAACACAGAGCCAAGCACGGGGGAAGGATCACCTCCCTTGACCTGGTAGTGACAATATGCCTAATGCTGCCCAGAAGGCTGGTGGCTTTTTCTGCATGGGCACACTGCTGAATTATGTGCAATTTGGCATTCAGGGGGATACATTGCCTTGCACATTTGTTTTCTAGCCTGTCAGCCCTCAGTATGTACTGATGCACAAGGCTGCATCTGAACTTTGTGAGGTTTCTGCCAGGTCATTTCTCCAGCCTGTCCCTCAGGATGGCAACCTAACCCTCAGGTCTATCAACTGCTCTTCCTAATTTTGTATCATCTTCAAACTTGCTAAGGGTGCATTCTGAGACATCATCCTTTCTGGTACCTAAAAAGGGCCTACAGGAAAGCTGGAGAAGGACTCTTTATCAGGGAGTCTAGTGACAGGTTTTCCTCCATTACTTTCCCAACGATTGAGGTAAAACTTCCTGACCTCTAATTCCTTGAATCCTCCTTGGAGACAGGAGTGATGCATTTGCTTTCTTACAGTAAGCAGAACTTCTCACAGCCATGAAAGAAGATCGGCAATGGACTAGCAATGAGGTCAGGCATGTCCCTCAGCACTCATGACTGCATTCCATCAAGTCCTGAGTTTTGTAGGCCTCTTAATATTCCCTGACTTGGTCCACCTCTACCAAGGGCAAACCTTCATTTCCCCAGACTTTTTCTTCCATGGACCTGGTAGTTTTGAAGGGCAGTCTTATCAGGGAAGAAAGCAATGAATACCTCATCCTTTTCTGTGTTATTTTTCAACAGATCTCATGCTGCATTATTATTGCTGTTGATACATCTGTAGAATCCCTTCCTGCCACCATCAAAATCCCTCATTCTATTCAACCCAGAGGGGAACTTTGGCTTTTCTACTTATTATAGAGAGAGGTCATTTGTTTTCAGAAGGTTCTTGGATAACTCATCCATATTTCAAAGGTAGCATGTCAAATGGTGCTTTTCCTTTCCTAGAGAAGAGGTTGAACACACTGACTGGGACTCAGCAGAAGCTGGAAGATGCTGTCTCTAAGAGACAAGATGCTGTCAGTATAAGGCCTTAAAGTGTGGCAGCACTGCCTGCCAAAAACAAAATGCAGGAATGGCTGGAGATAGACACCATGGCATTCCAGAACATGCTCCATCTCTCCGTCTGAATCTTCAAATCATCCTGAATGCAGTCTTCAGAACTTGTCGTCCAGACTGCCAGCCTGACTGTTCTTCATAACCTCTGGTGAAGGAGTTGCCAAGCCGTAATAGCAGCTCAGAGGCCAGTTCTCTGACTTTGATCATCAAACCATGATGTTCAACCCTAAGACTTCTCATTTAAGTACTTTCGACTTCTTAGATCCACTTTGAAGCCTCCTTCTTATAAACATTAATTACATGCCATGTGCAGTGTTTGAAACATAATGCAAACATGAACAGCTAAGGAAACAGTGCTTTAACATGACTGTTTCAGAAAGATCATTAAGTACAAGAAAAATAAAAACCAGTGTGATTGCCTTACTGTACAGCAAACAGAATACAAAGCAACAGCCACAGAGTGAAAGTGATTTCAGACCTTCATCGTTTCCCACTCCCACATTCCTCCATCCAAATGCTCTAATTTGAGATGCCTTACAAGCTATATATATTTGTACCATGCAATAACATCTCTTATGTTTGTGTCTGTTATGGTAAGCCTTGTGTCCCTGATGTCTTCATACTGGTTTGCATTTTTGATAATTACAAATAGAGAAATGGATGTTTGATGCCCCCGAGCATTAAGTATTGCATCTAATTAGAGAATAATTTCATTTACATTTTCAGAAATTCCAGGTAGGAGCAGGCTGAGGAAATATTCAGTCAATCAGCCATTAGTTATGAGACACACAGAAGCTGGGCTCTCTTGCCATTACCACGCAGTACATCCAAATCAACACATTGAGACAAAGAAAGGGAAGAGGAGAGAACAGAAGAGTGGTATGAAAACTGTGCAGTGGGACATAGTAGTTGATGAAGGATGATGATTCTGCAGTATGCTGGATTTTATGGCTCTAATTGCACTTTGATTAAATAGAAACCCACAGTGCTGGGCATGAAAACTGGTAAAAATTTTGAATAAAAATAGTAGGGGGGAGAAAGTGGGAAGCAGTAGATCTGTCAGATCTGCATCAGGTGGAAAGGGAAAATAGTTCAATTTTCTTTTCTTGTAACAGTGGAATTTTAATTAATTAAAAAATGGAAGGAAGGAGGGAAGGAGGGAAGGAGGGAAGGAGGGAAGGAGGGAAGGAGGGAAGGAGGGAAGGAGGGAAGGAGGGAAGGAAGGAAGGAAGGAAGGAAGGAAGGAAGGAAGGAAGGAAGGAAGGAAGGAAGGAAGGAAGGAAGGAAGGAAGGAAGGAAGGAAGGAAGGAAGGAAGGAAGGAAGGAAGGAAGGAAGGAAGGAAGGAAGGAAGGAAGGAAGGAAGGAAGGAAGGAAGGAAGGAAGGAAGGAAGGAAGGAAGGAAGGAAGGAAGGAAGGAAGGAAGGAAGGAAGGAAGGAAGGAAGGAAGGAAGGAAGGAAGGAAGGGAGGGAGGGAGGGAGGGAGGGAGGGAGAGAGGGAGGGAGGGAGGGAGGGAGGGAGGGAGGGAGAAAAATCAGCTGCCTAACAAAGCAAATGGTCTGAACAAAAGAAAGGTGCCTAATGTACTTCTATCGAAAAGGTCCTATTAGACTCAGCAGAAATCACAATCCAGCTCCACAGGACAAAGGATGCCTAAAATCCCACACTACTTACTGCACTTGGTCCTATTGGCATTTTACATTTTGCACAAGCATTACCCAGTCTGTGTGCTTATGTATCATGATTTCACTTGATTTCACTGATGAAAAGTAGATCTGATATGAAGCAGTTTCCAAATATTGTTAGAGTGGAAATACATAGCCTAGCTCATGTAAGATTTTGGAAAGTAAATTGTGGATAGATCATTTAGATTATTTGATTGCTATTTTTTAATATTTCCTATAATATTATCTTGCAACTCTTTCTGTTTGATGCATGCAGCTTCACTTTTTGTACTCATCTGTCTTCATTTTCAAATATAACATTATTCCTTATGAAGGAACAAAATTAGATAATCAGAAAGGCTACGGTTCATCCCTCTAAAGCTTAGTCATCTGCACTGTGTATATCTACATGGGAGATGATTGTTCACTTTTGAAATGTACTTAAAGTAGGTATCTGCTTTAGTTTGAAATCAGTGATACTGACTGTAAATGTAGTTGCATACTACTAATTCTGATGAGCATATCTATCTTTCATGAGTACTAATGTAAATATATTATATATATATATAATATTATATATACATATATAATTCCTATAAAACCAGCTATATCTCCTTAGGAAGTAACTAAAATATCATGGCATTTTTAAGGGCAGAGTTGATTAGTCTTTTCTGGAAAACAGCTGCACTTAACAGTGTGGCAACATCCAAAATTCATCTCTGACATACCCAGACAGTTCTTTTCTGTAGGAGTAAAAATATCTCCACGCTGAATCCAGGTTATTGTTTCATAATTTTATAAAATTTTCATATTCAAAGATTGGCAAGGCAAGACACAAGGGAAAGTTACCAAGAAAGCCTAGTTGAAAATGTTGTAACAGAAACTGTATGAGGAGCTTTTTGGGATTTAAGAAATGAGAATGAAGAGAGGGCAGAGGAGGAGAATTATGATGAGCAAGATAAATGGTGAAGTCTTTATTCATTCTAAGCTACCAGAATAGATAATTGATTCCACCTCTGCCCTTGATGAGAGTTCTAAGCAGGTTGTCAACTTCAGGATTGCAAAGTTTTGGCTGTTGTCAGTGAAGTCCATCAAACTGTGCAGCTGGGCTATGTTATGATAACCTGAGATTCATGCCTGTTGTGATGATTTTAGTTCACTGCCCATCTGGCATTTATTCAGTCTGTCTGCACTCAGTAAGAAGAAGGAGGAGATCTGGATAACCTGTTGTCAATGGTGATGTTTGGTAGTAGCACTGGAAAAGTTACACTGCCTAGTTTGTGTTTTGGCTTTGTCCATAGCATAGCAAATAATACTGATCGTGACTGAATAAGATGAAGAAATCTGAGGCCTAGTTAGTGCAGTACTTATCTTGCACCCCAGTCTAGCTGTGATTGACTTGATTCCAAGAATAAATTTTAGTAAAGTTTTGGGCAAGAGATTATAAAGAACCCCCAAATACTGATGGTGATAGAATCACCCCCCAGAAACACTTGCTAGGAATTTTTAAACAAAGGAATTATTTTATTTTTCTTTTTTAAAAAGATTATCTTAGTGTGTTGGTAGGGAGGATTATGTAGGGCATTTCCATGACATCAGAAATCTGTAAAAGATGAATATTGCATTGGTTTTGGCTATGTCGAGTTAATTATCATCATAGTAGCTGGTATGTTGCAATATTGGTGCTGTAGCAAGCTGGTATACAAGTCAGTGTTTCACTTGCTGCTGAACAGTACTTGCACAGAGCCAAGGATGTGGGAGGGAACAGAGCCAGGACAACTGATCTAGACAAGCCAAAAGGATATCCCATACCATATGGTGTCATGCTCAGTAATAAACATGCAGGGACAGAAGAGGTGGGGGATGTTCTTAGTGATGGTGTTTGTCTTCCCAATAAACCATCACACATGATAAGCGCTGCTTTCCCTTTTCTGCTGATGGGAAGTAGAAAATTAATTTCTTTTGGTTTTGTGTGGTTTCTGTTTTACCTAACAATCTGTACTTATTTCAACCAACAGTTTTATCACTTTAACCTTCCTGATTCTCTTTCCTACTCTGCTTGGGGAGAGTGAGCAAATGGCTGTGTGATTCTTACTGCCCAACAGAGCTAAACCACAACAGACATGAATTTTGGATGCAGAGTGACTGGTACAGTAAATGTAAGAAGTATGGTACTAGATCAGAACTATCATAAAAAAGCAAATGGTTTGTCAGAGGCAGATAAAGATGGATAACAACATGCTGGATGAATGTTACCTGGCTGTTGATCCACACGGCACTTCAACAGGACATCACCAACACAAGCATAGGGTGTGGTAGATCAACACAGGGAAAGTTTTTCATCCTAGGAAAACCTCTTGGGATACTTGACTGCCACTTGGAGAGAAGAGGACAGCCTGCCTTTGCTGATTGCCAGAGGCAGAGGAGCACATAGGCAGTTGTCACCGCTCAGTGTACCCTGTGTTGGTGACAACTGCCTACTACCATCAGAAAGGATTCTCACTCAAATCAGTGGGATCATGATTTCCGTGGTGTTGCCACATGGAGTGACTGATGACTGGGTAGTGGTGGTTCTGCAGGGCAGCGGGTGTGCACATGTGCTGACAGGGCTTGAGCTTCAATGGTTGTGCACGTTGTGGCATATGCTATGTGGAACACTGTTTGTATGTAACAAACACTTGTAGTAAGATTAACGATAATAGTAGGAACGTTGTTTTATGTAATAAAGGAAGATTTAAGTCAATAAATATTCTTTGTGTTTGTCATCATCTGATTCACTCATTGGGCCCTCTGTGCAAATTGAACCTTCATTTCCAGAGCTGTAATAGTTAGTAACAATTAGAAAACTGGAAAAGATAACGAAATGCCTGATCAAAGCCAGAAAGTGATCCAAAAGCCAGAAAGTGACCCAGTCAAACAAAGAGAGCCTGGAAAGAAATCTCTTAGGGCTCAGAAAACAAACTGAGCTTATTTCAAACCAGGGCCATCTATCTGGAGGAAGATGTTACATTCTCCAGAAAACATTATTAACCCCCTTATGATATTTTACATTTCCAATTTATACAATGTGACTCAGCTCTAGCCAGGAGACTGACTGCTGACAGAATATGGAGCTTGGAGATTGACTGTCACCTGGGACATTAATTCTAAATCATACAGAGAAGGTGTTTGAATTATTATTTCTTGCCATATTCTCTTAAAATGATGTGTTATGGTCATTAAAGTCTGTTGGCATTCTCCAGGCCCTGACACCAACTAGGTGACCTAGAGTAATTCTCATTGTGTACAGTTTCACCAGTAGTCTTAAAAGCCTTCTTTCTGAGAACGGAATGAACAGGATAGGACAGAAAAGAACAGAACAGAACAGAATAGAATAGAATAATTGAATTGGAAGGAACCTGTAAACATCGTCAAGTCCAACTTCCTGACCACTTCAGGGTTAACTAAGTTAAAGCATATATATGAGGGTATTATCCAAATGTCTTGTGAGCACTAGCAGGTGCAGGACATCAACCATCAAGACTTCCAGTTCATCCCATTTGTGCCTCATCCTGAGTGTGTTGGTACACAAGCATTTCAGATGTTCTCCTGAACTTGCAACAGTCCCTGCAGTGACATAGATGCTCCCACTTGCCTTTTCACTCTCAGATGGTACCATACCATTTCCTGGCTTAGCCTCAGCATTCCTAACGGTATCCTCCTTCCTAGTCAATTGTAGTTTAAAGCCTTCTCAATCTGTCTCATCAGTTTACACGCCGGGAAACCTTTAACCCATCAAGTAGATGTGTCCCAACTAGCAGATCTCTTGTCTTGAAGACACTTCCTTGATATAAAACACAAAATCTGGCAGAGGAACCAGTCCTGGATATAAGTGAGCCACTGAAACTCACCTATGTCTCTCTCAATTTCTGAGAGGACTGTGGAAAACACAAGTGTCAAAAAGTGACAGTTTTCACGAAGTTCCATTTGTGCTTTCCAGCTAGAATTAGTTATGAGACTGTCAGGTGATTAATTTAACTCGACATCTCAACTGATTTCAGGTTCTTTGCTGACATGAACCATTCCCAGAAAAGCAAGGGCATTCGTTCTCATTGCCAACATCTGGCAAAAAGGTCAACCTTGAACTTTTTTCCTGCAATTCATCCTTAGCAAAACTGTCCAATTGCTCCATTATAAGTGCTGCTTTATCTTCTAGGATTTTTCATTGTGATAATTTTCCCTTGCCTGTCACGTTGCTACTACAACTTCTGTAATTGTCTAAAGCAATTATAGATGCCTTGTTTGACAAATGCATTGGTTGTTTATCACAGTGCTTCCCACAATTATTTGGTTGTTGACTGTGGGTTTTAGTATTTCTGTTCTGCCCTCTTAGCGTAAGGAGGGTTAGGCTATGCAGGAGGTAAGCAGCACATACTTCACATATTAGATTCACACGGAAGCCCATAAAGTATCCATAAATATAATTTCTGTTTTCATACATTTTATAACTTGTCAATGATACATTTGCAATGCCATGAATTATTAAAATGCCAAATTTCCTCTATTCTGTTTTGTTATTTAGGTTATGTGTAATTCATACATAAACAGTATAGGCAAGGATGCCTGAGCATGAAAATTGCAGAGAAAAAAATCTTCTAATATCTAAACCATGACATCTAATATGGGGATTCCCATGTATCTACCATGCTGTCAGGGATAGTTACCCATGAGGTGTGAGGCAAACATATTTACGTTTGTTTATGGACTTTTTTCCTTAACTAAGGATTTGAAGTACATAAAGATTTTTTGAATTTGGCCCTGAAACAGTCCCCATTGCTCTTAAACAGCAACTGGAGCCCAAAGTTGAATGTTTGGGCTATTTGGGCTTCCAACCTACTGAACTAAGTGTGAGTAGGAAATCAGTGAAGCAAGGATGGAGTAGAAATCTGAGTGTTGTTATCTTAGACTACCTCATTTTACTTTTCTGTCTGAGCCCTCAGACTCATTGCCTCAGGCTCCTTCCCTGAGTAATGGATATAATCTTCAGCTACAATGTAAAAGGCTGGTGAGGATTAACACATTAAATTTTCAACTCTTACAGTGGTTGAAGAACTGATGTTCTGTTGAATATCAAGCCACTAGTGACTAAGATAATAGGCCTCTGAGCATGCCTACAGTGAACTGGTTGTTTCCTAAACCTGCAGTCTTACAGGCAATTATGTGCTCTTCCTCCTGGCTTTTAGATGTATGACACATGCAACACTGAGCAGTCATAGATTATTTATAATCTGATCTCAGACCTCTGTCTTCAGAAATAGCTTCCCAGATAGTACATACTAAATAGATCCTATGCTTACTTTTTCAGAAAGCAGAGACGTCACCTGTTTTTCTCAACACAAGGCAATAGCAGTCTGGGGAATTTATGTTGGCAGACTTGGCAGCCTTCTTACATGGATTGTAAAATCATTTCAACTTGAGGCTCCATTTGTTACTAGATACAAATTAAGCTGTTACACGAAGAGGCACAGATGAGTTGAAATGATTGTTACTGGAACATGCAATGGCTTGGTAGAATCATGGTCTGGAATTACTCACAATAGTCTCTAATGTATATGACAGCTGTACTGGATTTACGCTTAACAGTGCAAAACACAATGTAACGGAGATTGTTCCAAGAGAAAACTGACTTGAGACATATAGGTTTAAATTACTAGAAGGAAAGTATTATGAACATTAAATGATTTTGCAAATGGTTCACAAAATCTCATTTTCTGTGAGGTTTACTAAGGTTTACTTCTGCTTTATCCTTCAGAGAAGATGTTTGCTTGCTTTATTTTTTTTTTTCCCCACACCAAACCTTACATTATGATTGGACATAAGCTAAATTAACAGCTTTTCATTAATGAGATATATGGTTGCATTTTAATAGGTTGGCTAACCTATGCTTCATGAACTGAATACTAAATTCACTGACAACAAAACAAAACAACTTTGTCTCAGAGACTTGTGTGTTCAAAGTTCATTGATCTTTTTAACTGTATTTCCTTTGTGCTGCGCTCTTCAGAGATGGATAACACAGCAGTTGGGAGTGAGAATAGGAGACAAACATTCCTGTCAACTTTATAAAACTTTGGGATAATACGTATTATAGTAAAGGTGATTTCTTTCTCTCTGAGCTAAATCTCTTTGACAAGATTTAATTTTCTTAAAACCTCCAGATTGTTGTGAATCTTAATGACCTCTGACATTGACTAACTTGCTATTTTTTTTTAAATCAAGAAAAAAAAAAAAAAAAAAAACAGAACAAAAACAAACAAACAAACAAACAAAACCCCACACACAAAAAAACAACCTAACAGTCTCAACTATCTAACCACTTTAGGTTGCTGCTGATAACTGGTCAAAAAAAAAAAAAAAAAAAGGCCTAGGTTCCAGATCAAGACACACAGGGTCACAGATAGATTAAAATTCAGGGGAAGCAAAGTATGTTAGCTTTCATTTATCTTATGTTGCATTTATTAAGAAGTAAGAAGATGTGTATACTTGGTTAACTTTCAATGTTCAGAACATGTGTTCTCACTCATGCTTTTGCCTATCCATTTTCAGCTCTACACTAATGAAATATCTGAACTCCTCTTTTGGCTAGTACTTTCCTCCAGTTAGTTATGTCTTGAGATATTATCTATGTCAAATTTCTTGCCACTTCACTTCGCATATGAGAAGAGTATAATCACATGCATAACATCCCTTCTCCATTTCAAGGATTCCCATCAGCTGATAATGAGTTAACTAGAGTATGCTTTCCATATCGGCCAGGTTAGGGGGTTTTCCTTGGATACCTATTGAAAGGGAGTGGACTGATGAAATAGAGATCAGAGACTGTTGCATATCCTTCTCCAATTTGTTCTCATTTCCTAAAAATAGCTGATCTTTTTGAAGGACACAGTTGAGCTTATGTTACAGATGTAAACCATATTTGGTGAAATGGCTGGTGATTTAGTCCCTTCTAGAGTACTTTGAAGTGCAAACAGTGTGATAAGACACCATATTTCAAGAAGACTTCCATAGGAAAAGCATAAAAATCTCTCCAAGGGCAGCTCAAAAATAAGACCATTAAATCTGAAGTATTGCATCTAGGTCATGGGGAATAAGGTCAGAGATGCAAGGCTTTTGTATCGTACAATGAATGTGAATGATAGCTGAGTCACTGAAGACAGTAGTAGTAAAAAGCACGTTATCAGAACTAGTTTGTTACACAAACTAGCTGACACATCTCAGGGGTCAGCATGGGTATTTCAAGCATGAAAATTTGCTGAATGGACAGCGTATTGATGACAAACTACAAGATTGCAAATGATACTTAATGATGCTTGAATCAAGTCTGCTCTCTTTATATGTGTGTTCTCTGCTTGGAAGATCTATGGAGAAACATATTCATATCATGGTCAGACAAGAGAAAAAGAAAATAACATAGTAGAAAAAAATAAAATGAGCCCTGTTTCTGTCATTATAAGGTATAAAATACGATGAGATCCATGTATTTTTCCCTGAAGGATGGGGATCTTCCTCCAAAGAAACAGGGGGGCAGATGAAGAGATGGAAGGAGTAGAGAAGCAGATCATGTTCTTGTTAGCTTAATGATTTATGTCTGGATTTGTTTGCCTTTGGTGTGATTAATTACTTCCAATTATCTGCTGCCACAAAGTATGCTTTGTACAGAAAAGATGCATCCCTGTAGGTGGGATCTCTAAATCTGTGGATGAATCAATCCTGAAAATGTCCCAGAGATCCTATGTCTGACACATTTTTGCTTCTATAAAACATGAATTAAATAATGGCAAGCAATCTAGGCAAGAGAGATACAAAAGGAGTACAGACAGATTTTTATCCCAGAATCTTCTGAGCAGCTCCTTATTCTTACACACCATTCCACACACTTCACTGCAGTCATTGTATGTACAAAAGTACAATTGGGCTTGAACCAGACCTCAAACAACCTGTGCTGTCCTCCTTACTGCATGTGGGAGGACCTGTTGTAGCTGAACTCTGAAATCAAAATGGGGAAGCCAGGTGAGAATCATGCCATTCTTCCATGAGAGGTGTGGATGGCATTTCCACTCGCACAGTGAATCAGATCAGTGTCATGCTGGGTTTTATTCTCAGGCAGACAGGAAGGAATTATTGGTGATATTCCAAAGTGTTTTATTTTTAATCAGAAATCTGTGGCCCTGTAGATATCAAGAGATGGGTTTGCAGAACTACTACTTTATTTCTCATACAATGCAGAGAAAAAGGCTGATAGAGCTGAGCTGATTTCTGCAATTTTCTGTGACGGACTGTTTTAGGAGATATGCTGAGGACTGAGCCCTTTTCCAGGTCACTTTTTCTTTATTTCTTCTAGAATTTTCTCAATATTTCATTGTTGCTTCTGGCTTTTCCGCTGTCCTACATTTATTCTTGCTTTTGCCCTTCTGCTAGGGATGTAGCAACGCTTTCCCAGATGCCTTGTTTGCTTCAACAACCTTCTCTCAATGTCCTGTTCATTCAGTTGTATTTTATTAATATAATATTAACCATAGAAATTCACCATGAATTGGGGATTTTTCATTGACTTCATATCAGGGAGATACATCAGTAATATAGAGGACTGTATGGAAGGTCTATTAAGGAGACAAGAAATTCCGTTTCACTTTCAGACGCTTTATAGGTCAACTCCTGACTGTGATAGAAAGTTACTTGAATGTAAGTCAGGGAAAAATTTAGCCTGAAGTATAACCTTCCTTTCAGAACCAACAATTTACTGTCTAGTTTGTGGATGGCATGAAATTAAGTAGAACCACCATCCCAAACTGTAATAAAATCTATTGACATCCAAACTATGTATTATGCATATGTAGTCTATTATCCTGAGGCAAAAATGCACAGAGGTTTGACAGCAACCTAATGAAGGAATGCAAAAGAAGTAGGATTTAAGTAAAAATCTGCAAAAGGACAGAAAAGGTACCTAATAGCCAAAGGGTTTGTTCTCCTTAAAATCTATTTCAAGAAAATGTGCGTCTTGAAGCAGGAATAGGAGTTATGAGCACAATGAAGAAGGTTAAGGGAAATGAATATGAATGACTGGGAAGATTGAAAAGGTGAAGATTTTTGTTGGGAAATGGGTGTCAGGGATACAGGAGATCCCTTCCAACTCAAATGATTCTATGATTCTACGAATGGGACAAGGCTCCTCGACCAGTTTAAATGAAGTCTGACTGGTAACTGCAGCAGCTCTGAACAACATAAACCAGTGCAGCAGTTTCTTCTGTGCCAAATGCACATTGCTGCATCCTGGCTGGACACCAAGTTGATGTAAAGGATTAAAAGAGTGCAAACTTTAGCAGACTAGGCAGTGAGAGACTAACCAGTTGCCACAGAAATAGGGGCAGCAACGGATATCCAGACCTGATAGATTTTTGGAAAAATATATTTGCAATCTTTCTCCAAAGCGATGCTTGAATTTTAAGAAGAATTTTATATGTTGCTTGAATTTAGCAACAGCATAAGTGAAGAAGCATTGAGGTCCCATCTTTAAGAAACAAGGCTAACTGTCTCAAGGAATGTCTTTTTCTGCTTTTCTTTAACATAACTCTTGCTAATCACTTTTCTGCAATCTAACTTATGTATTTAAAAGTTAGTAGCCATCAACATTATCATCATTAATCTAAAATGTGTCAACATGCTGAATCCTACTGGGATTTTACAATTTATTTTTAATGTGTAAATTGTCTTTGAGAATTAAGTGTACCATGATGTTCATAAAAACCATATTCTTGCTTTCACTGGAGAAATAGAGCTAAATAATAAATTAAAGCCTTTCTGCAAAAACATTAATTCTTTGCATACATTTGCTTTTAAAGCTCCCTTGTTTGTGAGCAGTGATAAAAAAATATTCTGCATAATTTATTTTTTTTTTGTAGTAATATGAGAAAAGTATAATAGGAAAGTAAAATTAAATTGTATTTCATTACTGATGACAACCTGAATAAAACATGGAAAGAGCATTCTCAGACTTCAAGAACTTCTGGCACATCAACAACAAACAGAACAAACAGAACAAATCTATATCCACTTAAAAGCTCCCACACATTAAAGTACCCCAAGATAATCCTCTCTCTTTCTCGAGCTGCAAACTAGATGAACTGGCAGTGAACAAAAGGAGAGCACTTCCTCTTGCATTTTTCATAAGAGCTGTGTTTCAAAAGAAGCATATCACATAGACTTCATTACTTCATTTTATACCAAGACACACCCCAGTGCTGCCCTTAGAAACCTAAGAGAACCCTCTGGCAAAAAGGCTCCCTGGGCATCCAATTTCAATCATGTACTGACTTCATCAAAACTGATTTAGATCAGCAGTAAACAACACATGAGGACATGAGGTTCTTACTGATATACCTTCTTTTTTGTGTTCTGACTGCAAGCTCATAATGCAATGCAGAGTAGTGTTAAAAGTTATACAGTCTGTCTTGTACCACTTGTACCCTTCCCTTCCCTTCCCTTCCCTTCCCTTCCCTTCCCTTCCCTTCCCTTCCCTTCCCTTCCCTTCCCTTCCCTTCCCTTCCCTTCCCTTCCCTTCCCTTCCCTTCCCTTCCCTTCCCTTCCCTTCCCTTCCCTTCCCTTCCCTTCCCTTCCCTTCCCTTCCCTTCCCTTCCCTTCCCTTCCCTTCCCTTCCCTTCCCTTCCCTTCCCTTCCCTTCCCTTCCCTTCCCTTCCCTGCCTCTCCTTGCCTCTCTGCTCCTTTCCAATGGCCACAAACTGGAACACAACAGGTTCCAGCTGAACATCAGGAATCACTACTACGTGGGTGACAATCATTGACATAGATTGCCCAGAGAGATTGTGGAGTCTCCTCCTTGGAGATCTTCAAAAACCACCTGGACATGGCCCTGGGCAACCTTTTCTGGGCGACTCTGTTGAGCAGGAATTGAATCAGTTGGATCCAGAAGTCCCTCCCATCCTCAGTCATTCTGTCATCCTGTGATTCTGTGGGAACAGTGATATCTCTGCTGTTTTCCATAACTTTTCCAGGCAGTGTATTGAGATTGAAAAATACACTAAGCAGACATCCTGCTTTGTTTCTTTAAGCTCTACTTATTGTTCAGGGTCACCCAGGTACACATTGTGCTGTGATAAATAATGGATGGCCAGTTGAGAGACATGAAATGAACAAGAATCACAGAGAAAATTTGTAACCTGCAATGTCCTTGCCAGAGTGTCTTTTAGGACAAAAATAAAGCAGCTCCAGCAGAGGTCAGTTAAGGAAAACTTTTGTTTTGTCAGAAGATTTGCTTCTGTATAGGCTGTGTCTAGAAAGAAAAATACTGCTTTGTTTTTAGGATGCTTTGTGTGTGTGTATGTAAGTCTTTAGGATTTTCAGATAAATGTATTTCCTTAAAAATAATGAGACATATCCTCAAAATATTAGCCACTATTTTTTGCAAGTAATTTAAGAAATTTCTAGAACTGTAAAAGTGAACTTAAAGGATTACTACTCCATTTCATTTTTCCCAATCTCAGTTCCTAATGAGTTTGTATGAAAGTTAGATATGTTGCAGTTTAGCTTAAGAAGTAAAGGGAGGTTGTTTCAGACTAACAGGTTGTTCCCTTCCACCCTTCTTTGGAAAATTATTATGAGGTAACTCTTCCATAAAGTGCCTCTCAATTCCAATCCACATATTAAGACCTTGTAGGGTCTCACTGCTGTGCTTTGATGCTGGGTGATTTTTGTTGTTGTTTTGTTTTTTGTTGTTTCTTATCATATCAGAAGATCTTCAATGAGGCAGCACAAAAATGTTTTTTTTTAAATTAGAATTAAGTATTTATGTGGAGTGCATAAAATAGTGCATGACCAACCTCACAACTGAAGCTGGTCAGACGTTAAACTGTCAGCCTTTAAACTGCAAAGCTGTGAAGTCTCATCTGCATCTTCCATTCCAACCGAGGATCTGAAATCAGGAAACCTCTTCACAGCAGAATATGTGACTCACTCTCATCTTCCCTCACTGCTAAATTGTTCTCTTTCCCTGGCTGATTTTTTCTGGTTTTGTTTTTCTGTGTTTTGTTTTGTTACTAGCCTAGAATGAATTTTCTTTATGGCAAGGCCTTTTTTTTTTTTTTTTCCATTTTTATTTACAAAACTTAGCACAGTGGTAGCCTTTAAAAGGAGTAAATGATTTATGAACATCAAAGAAAAATAGGAAAAAAGATCAAAATGACCTGAATTAAGAAATTTGGAAAGTATGAATAGGAAAACAGAACAAAACAGGAAACACAAATTACGAAGCTATAAGGTATCTATTCAGTACTACATGAAAGAAGAGTAACCTGGAAAATACAACTCTAAGAAAGGTGACCAAAAAAAATGTAGAAGAGCTAGCAATGAGGTATGGCAGAAAAAAACAAGCCAGTACTTAGATAAATATCCTTTGCCATCCATACTGGTACGTGTGGGAGTGTGAAAAAAGACTATAATCGAAAGAGTTACGCTTATAGAAAAGCGTATTAAAAACTTGGAGAAATAAATGAACAATAAGAAAAATGAATAAACTAAGAATTTTGAATCTTGGCTAAATATGCATTATAGAGGAAATAAAAAAGAAGATGAGAATGATTTTAAATATCACTTTAAAGCATAAGTAATCAGATGAAATTAAGCTCAGGGTAGTATAAGATGAGGATAATTTAAACAAACCTTGATGAATGTTTCGAAGAACCACCTCCCCAGAGGAGTGGTAAAACTATTTGAAAATTCAGAGAACGTAAATAAAAATACCACAGGGAACTCTGTACTGTTGGAAAGATATATGCATTTATTCATCCATACCATCAATTTATTAGGGTACTTTGGCTGGAGAAACAAGAGGAAAAGCTTTTCTTTCCTCATGCTGAAAAAGAAGGTAGCACTGTAGTCAGCATTTGTCCACAACTGGCAGATTAGCACTTGAGACATGTAGCCCAAAAAGGGGACAGAAATGATGGATCTACGATGGGATTGATTTTTGAACCGATGTGTGCTTGAGAACCTGATAGGAATAATATAAGCAGATTGGTGCTCATGAGGAGTGACAAGAGAAGGATCAGTAAATAACAAATTGAGCTCCCAGGATCAAACAATAAAGCTGTTAAATGGTCTGGCAGGCTTTCCCAGGGCAATACATCACAATGAGAGTTTAGGAAGAATTTTGGGGATTGACAATTTTGTATTTTGCTTCTTTTTTCCTTTTACTTGAAAATGTAACTATGAGAAATCTCTGTGTACATTTAAAAACATAAATTTAGCATCTTCTCTAACCAGAAAAGCATAAAGAATGCAAAGACAGAGTGACTGTCAAGTACCTGTTCCCATACCACTGTTTCCAATCTGGCTGCATTTACAATGTTGTAAACAGAAAGAATATTGAATGCTGCCCACAGAGCCTCGTGGCATTCTGATCCTCGCCTTCCATCATCTGTACCTCCACACAGTTTCTCTCGAGAGGCTATCAAGAGATCGTCACTGACTTCATCTGTTTTGTGATAAAACCTGTATGAAGAAATTACTTCAACACTGAGACAGCTAGCTCTGATTTTTGATGTTTTATTGCTCTGTGATCTGGACCCCTTCCAGGGATGCTCCTGTTCTCCAGATTTGCACTCCGTGAATTTGCTTAATGACCCAACTTCTGCCAGTGCTGGTTTGTAGAGGAGCAAAGGCAAAGTCTGTTGTTGCTGTAATATATTGGAGCAGGGTTGTGGCTTGGAAGATATCTTTGGTCAATGAGAGATTGTGTGCTGCCTTCTATTTGGGACTTCTATGAGGCTGTAGAATTTAAGAGTACTAGCAGCAGTAATTCATACTATAGGGACAGACAAACTTCATTTGGAACAACTGTTTGAATTTCAGTATAAACTATCCTCTAGGTCCCTAAGAAGCAAGGACATCACATCCTAATATTTGAGCACCACTATGGTCAGAAGTCCATTTTAATGCTGAGCTGAGTCTGTCTAAGTTTCTCCACATGGCTGCACACACTTGATGAATGAGGCAGGGATGACAAATGAATCAATATCATATCCCCATTCTAAAAGTGTTTATTAGGGAATTAAAAAGATAATCAGAATTCTCATTTCCCCTTCTTTCCCGAGTCTAACCACTGCTAGTCACAGTCTCAGCATTCACATATTGCTGTATCTTCCCATCTATCTGAGAAATGTACTGATTTAAACTGGGATAGAAGTCTATCTTATTAGGTCTATTGGCTATATTAGATAGTACAGTCTTTTATAGAAGGTCATTCTTACAACAAAGATTTTTTACTCTGTGGAAGCTTTTGACAATGTCTTAATGACTATCCACTGAGGAATGGACTAGATAAAACTGATACCTCCATAGAACAGAGGTATGAAATAGATGAGCTGTTGAGCTTTCCTCCTGTTTTGCTTTCTATTATGAAGTGAACAAACTAGACCTGAAAACCAGACAATTCAGTTACAGTACAGAAAAGCAAACTAACAAGAGTTTAACAGATAAATGGAATTTGGGTACTGGGAGACAATATTTGAGAAAAAGCAAGAAAAAAAGATATTAGGACATAAGAAAACTGAACAACAAGTAGCATATACTGCTGGGAGCTTTAAGACTTATTAGGAAAAATTTCATCTCTGAAAGAATGGAACCAGCTGCCCAGAGAGTTAGTGGAGTCCTGGAGGTGTTCATGAAATGTGGAGATGTGACACTCAGGGACACGTTACAGTGGGCATGGTGGGAATGGATTGATGGTTGGACTTGATGATCTTAGTGGTCTTTTCCAACCCTAATGATTCTATGATTCTATTCACTGGAATGCTCTTGTGCCTATAGTAAGCTTCATTCACTTTTTTCTTTAAGATCCTTCCTTATGAGGCTCTTAAAGGCTATTAGAAACTTAATTATCACCTGAGATTTTGGTAAAAAGATGGTGGTAAATTTGGTGAGCCTCACAGTGTTAAAGATAGGATCACTCATTGGTGATAAGATAAGGAAAATGTTACTCCTTTCTATGAAATGCTTAATGACCCAAGAGAAATGTGATTATCTGAATCCATTTCCAAGAGTAGAAAAATCCTGAAAGTCTGTTTGCTACTGAATAAATTACTGGGAGTTAAGATAAATTTTAACTACTTTGCATAGTATCATAGAATCATTTGAATTGGAAAGGACCTTTAGAAGTCATCTAGTCCAACTCCCCTGCAATGAACAGGGACACCTACAGCTAGATCAGGTTGCTCAGGGCGCCATCCAGCCTGACCATGAATGTCTCCAGGGATAAGGCATCCACCACGTCTCTGGGCAACCTGTTCCAGTGCCTCACAACTCTTATTGTAAAGAATATCTTCCTTATATCCAATATAAATCTCCACTCCTTTAGTTTTAAACCATTTCCCCTTGCCCTGTCATAGCAAACCCTGCTAAGGACTTTATCCTTTTCTTTCTTAAAGCCCCCTTTTAGATACTGAAGAGCCCCTGTCAAGTCGCCTTGGAGCCTTCCCTTCTCCAGGCTGAACTGCCCAGCTCTCTCAACCTGTCCTCATGGATCATCCTTGCTTGGTCAGGGTTAAGACTTATGAGGCATGTGTGAAAAAGTTCCTATTGCTCCTGCTTGCTGCACCTGATTTTTTAAGAGGGAACTTCAGTCTTGAGGGCTGTCAGTTTGGCACCGATAATGAGCATGATATTCATTTCAAAAGAAAATCTACCAAAAAAATAAATGACAGGTTAAACTTTGCATCTTTACTAGCAGAACTGGTGAACTCCCAAGATAGCATTCCCAGCCCACACACCCTTCACACTACCATGTTCTGTTGCTTCATTTCCTTTTTTCCCCAAGTTTCCTCATTACATTTACTTGGCAGAAATTCCTCTGTGGATGCTAGCAATAGACTTGCCTTGATGCTGTTCATCACAATCTCCTGTGACAGCTTAATATCTCATTATCAATATTAATAATAAATGTGTGTTTTTCTGAATATGAAATGTGAGATTGGAATATATATATGGGGCCTCACACTGCATTTATTTGAATGTGTAATGGCTGGTATAAATGCAGACTTGAAGTGTTATAAGTGAAGGACACTATTGGCATGCACAGTTGGGCCTGATAGAGCTGTAGCATACAGTACCTATGTGCCTCAGGGTAGGATTTTTGACCCTGTACTCACCCGTTTCCTTGTTCTTTAAATCCTTCTTGCACTTTCAGAGAATGTTTCAAGTTTTGTGCACTAAGTATTGCAAAGTTTAAATATGCAATCTAACTGATGCTGACATCTTGGCCTTTCATGAATATTGGATAGGTACAGTTACAAACTGATAAATATAGAAAAAAAGTCTGATATTTGCATTTCTGAGGACATGCGTTTAATGGTTTATCTTTCACTTACGCACTCTGTAGTGATAAATATGTCTTACTGAGAAAAGTCTTTTTTTTTTTTATTCTAGCATAATACCTTTTATTTAAGAGAACCCATTTTTGAATAAATGCAGATGAAGGTATTTTAGTATATCAAGTGCAAAAAGCTGAAATGCTCTCAAAAACAGTTTCATAGATGAAATAAAAAAGCAGTACATTCTTGTCATAAAATAATAACAGCATGAAAGAAGGTTTTAAAAAAACCAAATCCTGTATTTAATTTCTGAGGATATGATGGTTGGAAGTCCATTTTTAGTAGCCAGAGTTGTAAAGTTTTTAAAACTGCTTATAAAAATAGTGGTCAAAAGAACCATCCCTTTAATGGATACTGGAGACTGCAGCTCATTTGGTCTTACTGTGATTGAGGACCTGCTCATGGAAATAAATGCATATTCATGAATAGTATTTTGGAACTCCTCTAGCCCTGTCACTGTTGTTAACTCCTTCATCCATGCTGAAGTTATACTCCCGTCTGAAGAGTGTTAGCGTAACCATATGTACTAGGATGAGTAGCCAGCAACATATTCACACTTCAAGAGATATTTTACAAGAGTAAAATTAATAAAACCCTAAAACAATCACCTTTATTTCCAAACACATTTTGACAGCGAATTAATCTCATCAACTCTGTTCTCACTTCAGTCTCTCCTGGCTGTCAAATTAGTGAAGAGAATATCTGAGTGCAAAAAAGATGCTTCAACTCAAGGAGAATATCTAGAAATCAACAGATTAAAACCAGGTGTCACTCTGATGGTTGTGTCCCTAAACATTTCCCAAGACAGCTTCTTGTAGGAAGTAGCCCCTCCATACATTCCAAAACACGAAACTATGAAGTATAGAAGTCTAGAAAGAAGTCTAGCCCAGAAATAAATGTTAATGTGTGCTAAAAGTGTTATGAATCATCAAAATTGAATGCTAAACTTCCTAAAAAGAAGGGAGGATATGCACACTGAATGTCAGCACCAATAATTTTATCTGCTCTCCTTTTGGAAAATTAAAAACAACAAGTGTTTCAAAGTGCTGATTTTTTATGAAATGTGACTACAGCGTTGTTTAGTCTTTCACTGAAATAAAAACTCAGCGGCTTCAGTTTCATTTAAAAGATGATGAAAACAATAGAAGTTTTTCAATTTACTGAGTTAAAACATCAGGAAGGTAAAAATTCAAGGCTGAACGCTTTTTCCTTCTCAGCCTAAATCTCTTCCCCTACCCTCCACCATTCCTTTGAATTCGCTCTAGTCACAAAGCTATCACAGTTCTTTGAAACTGTGTCATCTACAAGATACGAAAGTTACAAAAGCACAAGTGAATTTCTTGAAGAAAGGACTGAATATAAACAAAACCTTGTTTTGAAGTTGCTGTTTTTCTTACTGAAGAACATTTATTCCCTAAACTGTAACTCAAACCTAAAACTCTTCAGAACAAAAATGTATTCAGAACTATGCCACAGTGAAGAAAATGCAACTTCTAATAATTTACATATAAATCTTTCAGGAAGATTCAATATGATCAAGCAAATGTAATTAGGAAGGTGCCTAATACAGAAACACTTCAAAAATCTGTGCTCCGGGGGCCACGAATTTGGTGGGCTTGAAAAAGATTTTCAAGCTATGGGATCAAAGGACAACTAGAATGACAATGTACTCAAACTCGTTCTTCACTCACATGGACTAGCTCCTATTTCCTTGTATTCAGTTTCCTAAATAAGAAGACAACTTATCTCAGAATCATATAATATCCTGACTTGGAAGGGGCTCATAAGAATCATTGAGTCCAACTCCTATGTATGCCTTACAAGCCAAGTTTGTGTGGATTTTTGCTTTCAAGGGGATATTAAAAGCAGTTTTATCCGCTGTAACTAATTTATCATCCCAGACATACATACATCTGTGGCTGAGATGCATCTCTCCAAAGCAGATCCTTCATGTCTGCAGAACTGAACCATTCTCCTCTGGCACATAACCAATCCCCACAATGTTCCATTTCTCTCTTCTCTTGCTTTAGAGAACTAGAGAAATCCGAAAATGCATAATTGTATCCTTCTGCATCTTTCTGATGAACTTGGAAGAGTTGTTCCAAAGTTACTGTCAGTGAAACTCTGACTGAAACCCTGTCCACAAAACCTCAGAATGTCTTGCTGGCTGATATTAACACATGAAAAGCATCAAGAAATGAACTTTTTACAAAAATATAAATAAAAAATAAAAGCAATCTAAACCTTCAGCTTGCTTGTCCACAGATCACGCTATTTCTCCATTTGTTTGTCCAGATGTCTATTTAATGGTCCTCTACCCTCTGCCAGGAAAAACTTCTGAATTTAGTAGCCATTTCCAATCTTTCTTGCCAAAGGGATCAATCTATCCAAATATCAAAGTTCTTGCATGATCAGTCATTTTTAGTGCTGAATATCAGCACTATAAAGAAGGTTGTTAGCACTCCAATGAGGGAGAAGATTGAAAAAAGACAGTAGTTCTCTTACTGATTCAGTTTATTTTGACAAGTTTTTGTGTGTAAGATAGACAATTTGCACAGTTGTAATTGTGAATCATATGCTTGATTTTGCCCAGAAATCATAGGTGAATGCTGAAGGAGCCTTTGAAGAGGGAGTGAGGCCACCAAAAGTATGTTAAGGAAGGGGAACACGATGTGTAGTATGAAATCCTGTAGAGACCAGGCTAAGTGAATTGCAGCTTAATATCAAACTCAGTTAAAGTTCAAATCCCACAATTTACTTAATGGTGTAGCTCCACCACTGGAGCTCAACACCACTGGAGTTCAACACAATGGTGTGTTGGAGAACATAAATTAAAGATTCAGGAAAAGATAAAATACAACTCACACTTCTAGGTTTAAATTAGTAGGCATACAGCTATGGGTTTTAGATCTACACTACTCCTAATCACCTTTATCAATTAAATCAAGCCTTGCTCTGGCTTTATGAGGAGACTTGTCATGCACAAAACACACCAACTCATATTCTTGTGGCAAATCACACAGAATGAGGGTAAGTATGATAAAACCTGATTAGCTGACCAATACTTTAGAAGACCCTCAAGCAAGTTCCTGTGAAAAGACTGATGTTTTCTCTGGATTTGCAGTGCTAGAAAGGATTGCAGTGCCAGACAGGGGTTCCCACCCTCATCATTCTATTCACAAGCAGATAAATCACCTGCTCTTGTCTTGATGTTGGTGAGCTCAATTTCTGCATCATGGAAGAATATGGTATGTGGGCTGTAGCAAGACATATCAGACATGGTACTGATTTTACTGGTCAGTGAGCAAGGATAACAAGCCCTGCTGTGAATAAAAGGAGAAAAGTAGGAAATATGTACAGCACATTATTATTTTTTTTCATGTTATTGGAACAGGAAAAGAAAAAAAGAAAAAATTAGGCTGGAATGGAATTCAAAGCAAACCCATTCCAGCAAAAACAGAAAACCAGAATTCATCCCAAACGTGTCATTAAAAGGCAAACTTCTGTTCATCTTAGAAGTATTATCTGAACGGTTAGAGGAAGCCATTTCTGTTTTGGATTGGCATCTCATGCTGCTGCATATTTTTAATGGTGGTTACAAAGCAAATACACTCAGCAGGTCATTCTTCGCTGACTCTGCACTCGTTGGATCCCCCTGGATCCATAAGTGCTGTTCTTATTCATAAGTTCTCCACACAAATGATTGTGTGCAGCAGAGCTCAGCCTGCACGGAAAACAATAAATGCTTTTGAAATAGTGTTTCTTCAGTCTGAATGCTCATTAGATAAGTCTACTTCGGAGCCAAGGGGCACCTAACAATAGCCTCACAAAGATTTGATGTTTTCTTTTAGCTATATAAAGTAAATTTTAAGTTTTGTGTGGGTCTCAGATTAACTGCTGTGGAGAATGGTGTCTTGATTCTCTCCATAGAGGACTGTGGAGATAGCAGAACAAATTTTCTTACCATATCTTATTCTGGAGTGAAAAGTTCCTAACAGTTTTTCTGACTAACTGTGGACCAGTAATCCTTGCATTGCACTTCTCTGGCAGAAGAAATACCTATTCTGATTTTCCATATGTTTAAACTTTTCATTTAAAACCAACTGAGCTTATGCACTTGGATAAAGTTTAATATTCGTTAGAAAATAATGTTTTCTGAGGGCAATAATAAAAGTCTAAATCACCCAATTTCAGGAACCTTAAAGAAGAAAATAAAAAGATCTACAGTGTCTTAGATAGGTAATTCCAGAAGGGATATTAGAAGATCATCTGTTTCAGGCTCAGTACAATTCCTAATTTGTATATTGCACTCCTAACAGAAGCGTGCATACTTATGAACACCAACTCAAGGTTTATTCTTTCTTTTAAATTGATTTACTTCTTATGGAATGTGGAAATGGTTTGTTGTTTGTCAGCCTGGTGCAACATAGCTCCAGCTGGAATATCACAATTACCAATCTCAACAATTCTGTGTGAGATACTATTAACTAATCCCTCTGTACTTATCTGGCTATGAGTCTGCTTCAGGCACTGATTCGTCAGTTGCCATCATCCACATTATTTCAACACTGAGCTTTTTCTTCCAGATAATAAAGTGTTTACAGATTCTAAAGTCAATTATAGATCTACATATGGAATAGTTAACAACCATAATAACAAAACAAACAGAAAACCATCAACAGATAATTTAAAGGGTATCTCTGAACATAATTTACAACATACCTTACGTAGTTAGATTGACTGTATCTTGGGATATTTAAATCTGAAACAGATGGTCAGGTGATTTGAAAATCAGTCAAGGAAATCTGGAAATTACCTCTGAGCCACATGGAAGAGTATCTGCTAGACTGAAAAGGGGAAAATGATGAGGTTGTTGATTGGACTAGGGGATAAATGAGAATACAATAGATATTTGCTTCCATAGACTGAAACAATCATTTTCTAGGTAATGAAAATGGTATTCACCATGATATACTTAGGAAAGGAGAGATGCATTTTGACAGGCAATGTTTAGTTGCAGGCAGTATAAAATCAGTGCCAATATAGAAACAGGAAATGTATCTTATAAATAAACATGAGTAAATGTACGAAGACTCCAGGAATGTGAAGTGACAGTTAAAGTGGCACCTTGTGGTTCATCATATTTGATCCCACGGTGTCAATGTCACAGTGGCAGCTGGTATCAAGAATCACTGGTGGAGAAGAGGATAATAAGCAGCTCTCCTCATCCTTGACATCTTTTCTAACCAAGTTATTCATATGTATGGGAGTGGAAACTGGGACAGCATTTTTGGAAAGGAGGAAGCAGATAAAAGAAGAGATGCTTAGATTCACTATACTCGGATCATGCCCTCAAGTAAAAAAAGTAAAGATGTTTCAGCAGCAGGTAAAGAAGAGGAAAATAACATTTATCCATCCTTAGGGACGCCATTTCTTCTTCAAATTCTGATCTATGTTCTTCTGCCCCAGAATCACTGTGTTTTGTATTGTAAACACAGCTTAGCTGACCTGTGCAGATGGCTTTAAGTGACAGGCATTATGCCTCCAAATCACTTCAGGAAGTCAACTCTTCCCTAAGCCAGCTGAGGGCTCCAGTTTAGTTTGGTTGTTGGGTAAAGAAAAGGAAGAGGAACAATTTCCCTTTCTCCTATTAGGGATCTGAGTCTTCCCAAGCAATGTGAGTGGCTCCTAATATACTTCATCTGAATGCTAAGCTGACAAAGCAGGCCATTAGTGAGGATGCAAGAGTTTTGTGAAGCATACTGCAGCTGGAGAAGATGGTAGTTGTCAGTTGTCAGAAATTTCCCATTAAGTCCAGTATTCCACTTTTGTCTACCTCCACCAGATGAGTCAGAATTGCTTTCTTTTCTGATATATTTTATTTTGTTCAAGGAGAGAATGAATGTCTCATTCAGTCTATGCATTAGATTATACTTTTCTTCACACTCTACAAAGAAAAATCCTATGCAAGCACATCATGAATATGAATTAATATTCAGCATCAGCTTGTCAAAGCCTTATCTGTGGCACATTACTTTCAAGAGACAAGAAACATGGATGATCCAAGATACTAAGGAACCTTCTAAAAACTTTCTGTAAATCATCAACAGCCACGTGAATAGGAGATAAGTTGAAAGGACATGGCTTTCCAGGCATATATGAAGACTGGAACTTCTAACTGTACATTATCTTCGGCTTCGCAGAAATATCAGCACAGGACATGAATATGGGACAGATTGAAAGATACTTCCTCACCTCTGACACATGCACCTTTACATTCTCAAATCCCAGCAACCGTTTGATGCTTTTTACATTAGTACTTTATTTATAAGTGGAACTGTATCTGTTGAAAACATCTAAACCAATTTTTTATTCTCTTGAAAAGATATTCATTCAAATATCTACATAGCATTTGTACACATTCATCAGTATTTGAAATGCAGTCTATAAATTTTCCTATATATGCACATATATTTATAAGTTAAAAAAAATACCCTTTCCATGATCTTTTCTGCAATGAAATCGCTGTGAGCAAATTACATTTTCTTTTTTACTGTTTACTCAGCACTGTGAAATATATTGACTGCTAAGTTTCTATGCCTTTTTTCTCTGCAGCTTAGGAAAATGGAAACCCACCTTTATTAATCTTGAGTGTTTTCCTTATTGTCCTATAAATTTTCACTGCAGCTTTGACCACTTTCAAATGTATAGCTAAAAGAATTAAGACATTTTTATTTATAGCCATTTCCAAAACAGCTGTGCATCCTCATGCTTCTCTTAAGGATTTTCTCCCCTGTGGATGTTTCAGTTATGAAACCATGTGGCTGACATATTAAAAAAATCCATTTCAAAAGAATGACTGGAGCCATTATTACAGTCTATGTAGTCTATGATGTAGATCATGCTCCCATTAATCCTTTCCTTACTGTCCTTAAGCCACATGAATTGTGCTACTGACTTCATGAAAACTGTAAATATGAAAAGTCATACCACAAGGTTTGTTCCCGTGTATTTCTTTCTTGATCTGCTGCTGGCACATGAAAGACCTTAGTAAAAGGCTTTGTTAATGAGCAAAATGTGCAGACCTGGAAGCACTCTGGTTCACTCAATTCTATGAAATCTTGGGTTCTGACCAGGGTTCTTTGATATCAAAGATGAACAGATGCAGATGTCTGGGTCTTCTGAAGCTCTCTCTGTCATTCAGACTACATGTGCTGAAACACACATGAGAACCCACTGCTCCAATCTTTTTGAATTGTTCTTACCGTCAGAACATGAGAACACTTAGCCCTGAATACTTCAGAGAATACTTCAGGTCCCAAAAAAAGACAAAAGAGAATCCTTGTCCAGAATTTTTTTTTCTAGCAATTTTTAGGTCAGATATCCAGCTTACTATGTTACAGACTAGACAGCATTCCTAAACATAAAGAAGAAATTTGTACAAATTAATGAGACAGAACAGGAAAATAAATAAATAAATAAACAGTGAAAATATTGAAATGGGAAAAGAGAAATAACAAAAATCAAACAAGAGCATTACTCACATGCAGCATGACTGAGAACTGTCTGTTGCCATCAAAAAATAGTGAAAAATAAAGTGAAAAATAAATAGCCTAGAGACAACAGATGACCCACACAACAGACACTTACACGATACTCAGAGCCACCACCTAGGGAAAAATAAAAACAAGTGACCTCAAGCAATATGAGATGAAAGCTGATGCCCCTCAAATCGCAAAGTGCTGCAGACGATCTGTGCCACTAAGGCCAGACTGTTGATAGTGGGAGAACTTTACCAGTTTAACATCAAGGTAAGTCCACTTTTGCTATACTAGCACCTCATCAAACTAAACTCAGTCTGGGTTTTGAGCACGGATTTCAGATAATTTTGTCTGACATAATTCAGATAATTTAACGCTGACTTAGGCCACTGTTGTTAACATTTGTTGGCACCTTGGCTAATGCCATAGGAGATGCCAGCTGGCTTGTCAGTATGGATACAGGAATGGGAGCTCTTGGTCAAGCTCATATTCTACTGCACAAGGCAAGAGAAGCACAACTCATCTGTGGGTTTACATCTGTGCCCCATATAAAAACAGCATAGCAGTGCTCAGTTACATGGGATTGGCTTCATGTCTAATTGACAGCCTGGAGACGATTCTCTTGATCACCAGCTTTTCCTACAACTGTCCATGTCTTTGCTTTGCCTTCACTTTACCTTCAGATCATTCACCTCACTCATTTCTGCTGAGAGGATGAAAGAGCAAACTGTGAATATCAGCAGCTGGTCAGACTACTCGATGTGCTACTGGAGAAGGAGCAAGCCTCACCATGCCACTTGTGCAGTTCTTGGAGAAGATGGGCTGAGGATGGGATGCATCCACTTTACTAAAGTACCACTTTAAAGTATACATCTCAGAATTTTTTTTCAAAAATCAGAAAAAAAAATCTCGAACATATTTTTAACACAATAAATAATTTTGGCATAACTAAGGGTGATGAAAATCAGGGTAAGGACAATACTTGATTTATAAAATGCATAGAAGAGTTCAGATGGTAGTTACAAACCTGCGCTTTTAATCCCATTTAAAAAACAGTAAGGAAACATATTTGTGCAATTACTTCAGTCTTGAGTTTACTCTGCCACCAACCAAAACTGTGCTTGGGTAAATTGCTCATTCTAGAGATTTCTGGCTTCCTGGCAATTAAGCAAGAAAATAATAATTATTTCTACAGTTCACAATTACTGCTCCTGTTAATAATTATCATTATGCTCTGTCAGTAAAAATCATTCTGATTTAGGAAGAAGCATGGAATTGTCGACAAGACAAAGTTTAGTGAAATGAAATTAGTTTTAGAAAAAAAAAATATTTGCTTGTGATCCAATGAAATGGAAAGAGTGTATATGTCAAACTGATGATTATGCTATAAAAAGTCTCAACAATAACTAATTCATATGTAATAACATGAATTTATTCATAAGGTTATGAAAAGATCTTGGTGTCACAGACTAGATACTTGAGAGTGAACATAAGGCTGTCTGGATCACAGTGTCCTTTTAGTAACTTATGATTAAATCATGCTACAGATAGCAAATAAGGCTTTTATTATTGGAAAATTATTTCATCTAGCACATAAAATTGCTGGAAAAGTCCTTCCTTAATTACAAATTTTACACACTTCTTTAGTACTATCATGCAAATGTTTTCTCAGAAGAGCAAGCATTGCCAAAATAAATCAGAAAAATAACCTACAGATTAATGAGCTTTAAAAAACAGTTACATTTTAAAATTTTTAGAAATGTATTCTAGGTGGCAGTTAAGGAAAAGAAGTGAAAGATCACAGATTCAGATTTGTCAGACAGCTATCATTTGCTTCAGTGTAAAATGATCTTTGGGATAAAAATGAACTGGGCCACAGCAGGGCCACATTCTCTAAAAGGGAAGATATGAGTCTTGTGGTAAGTCACAAAACATCAGCCTGCCTCAGTACCAATGCTACTCTCCTTTAAAGTAATTATAAAATACTTTTCTACTATGTTTAAATATAAGCATTAAATAAAATCAGAGTTCATTAAAATGGAATTTAAATATATATATATTAAAGCACCTATATTTTCCAAAGTATTGAGGAACTTAGGAAAGCTTCATCTTCTCTGTTACACACCTGAAGTTGACAGAATCCCAGAATGTTAAATAGGATTAATACCATTTCATAGAATCATAATAATAAAATCATAGAATGGTTTGGATTGGAAGGGACTTCAAAGATCATCCATTTCCACCCCCTGCTACAGGCAGGGACACCTCCCTCTAGACCAGGTTGCTCAAAGCCCCATCCAGCCTAGCCTGGAATGCTTCCAGGGTGGTGGGCACCCACAATCTCACTGACCAACTTGTTCCAGTGTCTCACCACTCTCACAGTAAAGAGTTTCTTCCTAATGTCTAAATCTACCTTTTTCCAGTTTAAATCCATTTCCTCTCCTTCTGTCACTACCTGCCTTTATAAAAAGCCCCTCTCCATCTCTCCTGTAGGCACCCTTCAGGTACTGGAAGGCTGCTATAAGGTCTCCTTGAAGCCTTCTCTTCTCCAGGCTGAAGAGCCCCAGCTCTCTCAGCCTGACCTCATAGGGAAGGTGCTCCAGACCATTTCAGCTGGTAGAAGTGACTTAAAGAAGTAAGAAACCCTTTCTTGGTATCCTCCAATGTAGTGGGAAACAAAAAAGAAGAATCATAACATCATAGAATCAATACAATTAGAAAAGACATCCAAGATCATCTAGTCCATTCATTGACCTACCAATATCATGCCCACTATACCACGACATTCAGTGCTGTATCTACATGTTTCTTGAATGCCTCCATGGACAGTCACTCCACCACCTCCCTGGGCAGCCTGTTCTGAGACAGGCTTCACCCTTTGTTCTGAGATTAAATTTTTCCTAATATCCAACCTGAACTTTTCCTGGTGCAACTTAAGTCCATTACTGCTCATCCAATGCAGAATAACACAGGTAGTTCCAACAAGGTCCTGATATAGTGGATGGCTTTCTAATGGAGGAAAAGGATCATTTGATTATCTCTTGAATTGTTGCTGTTGCCATTTAATGCCTTATGGAGGGCTGCTGCGAATAATCCTGACTTCAGCCCAGGTTCATAATCTCTCTTTTAGTCTAGTTTGAAAACTATTCAGTTTTTCAGATATGTTGAAATGATCCTTCTGTCTACACCTTTTTACAACATCTTCATCGAGCTTCCCCATGAATAAAAATAAATCCTGTTGACACAGAGCCATAATTCACATGAGCTAGATTTGCCAAATTCAGGAGAATTTGCCTGGGATATATTCCAACATGCAAGGAGTTGAAAAAAAGCACCTAAAGGTCAGAAAAAAGAAGGAGGGCGAAAGGAAAGATGTGTAACCAGACTGATCATGAGAATGCCCTATGCTGTAACAGATGATCAAAATCCCAGCCACTTGCAGAATTTTATTCTACAACTCATGTTCTGGGTGACCACTGCAGCAAAGAACACTTGCTTGCATGACTGACTCACGTCCTCACACCTGCTGCTGCTGACATTAGGAACATGCTGAGCCTAAAGGTCATGAGTTTGAATATTTTGTACAGTTTGTGTCAGCCTCCACTACAGCTGTTCCAGAAAGCCTTCCTGCATGAGATATTATACATACTGTATCTATCATATACTGGTGGATATCTTGTCCTCAGAAACATTCTACTTCATTTGGAGACTCTCATGGCAAGATCCCATTGGCTGTATTGCAACTATCATAGATCATTTTTCTCAGAAAGTTACTCCATGCAGTAACATGCCAGCAAAAAGAAATCTGTTACGGTAAATGTGCTTGGTTTCTGGTCTCCTTTTATTTGTGCTTAGGGTCCCGCACTATAGCTTCCTGATATGTTGGAAAGTTGAAAAGCATATCTACCCTCCCTCACTGGTATTGCAGAAAAGTGGGACACATCCTGCCCAAATTAGGAGCATAAAAACTATTCCATTTAACTGCATCTTACCAATATTATGCGCTTATGCTCCCTCACCTTGGAAGTGCAAGCTCTAATGCCAGCACAGCTGTGATGCAGATACCCAGCAAGGACTCATTTTTCATTCTTTTCCTCCAACATCTGATTTAGCTCTATTCACATACTTCACTGAATATGTAAGTCAGAAAACAACAAAAATCATTATAAGAAAACACTACCTTACTTTTGGCAACATGGGGAAAAAAATGGGTTATTCTTGTTTGGTTTTGGATTATTTGCTTGTTCTTCTTTGGTTTTGGACTGTCTTCCTTTAGATTGATAGTCATTATATAATTCTAGCCTGATAAAACATTTTAAATCATGCCTGCCTTTGTGCGTCAGGTGCGTTTCTGATTGTTCCTTTGTACTGGTAACCCCTGGGTCTGAGAATCTAAGGTAATTCCTCTTGCCTAATTCACAAAACCCAAAGCTAAAGAACCAGAGCTTTCCCTCACAAAGGATGAAGAATGTGTCTAATTATGATCCAAGCAGTAAATCTCTCCAATAAAGTAAAAGTGGAAGTGTAAAGAACAATTTCATTTTCCATAGAGCACTATATACACTACATAATACCAGGTTCTGGTACTTTCAAAGACATTGCTTTGGTCATTTAGTTTTTACTTTTTTTTTAATGATCTTTTTTAGATTAGCAACACAGTTAATTTATTTGATTTACTTCATACTGGAGCTGCTAGCAGAAAAGAGGAAGTGCAGTGTGATAATGAGATTCCTCATGCAAAAAAAAAAAAAAAAAAAAAAAAAAAGTAATATGACCTCAAGAAATGGATGACCTTTCCAAATCTTTTTTTTTTACTAATTATTTAAATACCATCTTCATTCAGATATATCTTGTGGACTACAGTCTTTGACAGAGGTATGTTAGTAGGCGAATGGACTTCTGGGGAAATTGCAGGAACAAAAGCGATTCAAAAGGAAGTGGTAGCTGTGGAATTTTTCTAAGATGGAAAATCACATCAATAGATGCATTGTTGCTAGTGAGTAAAATTAAAAGAGGAGTATCTCTTGGTGCATTTTCTTTCTTTGCCCAAGTAATTAATGTATTATTGGCCTCAAAAATGATTAGATAACTTTTTTGCTTTCTCAGAGCAACCTTCCTAATAGTTGCCTTATCATGGAAAAAAATTTACACTTCCTATTTCTCTAGCATACTTCACTAGAAAAACTGCATGGTTGGCAGTCTTTATCGCAACCAATCAGAAGAGCAAAATCCTTGTGCAACCATTAAGGGTAAATGTTTTGGATGGGACACTGCAGATTTGCTTTGTTTTGTTTTGTTTTCTTCACAGTACTGCATTGTTCCAGCCAAGATCAGGCTTGCACTATATAGATTCATAAGGAGTAAGTTGCTCCTCAGAAGGAATGACAACAGAAAAAAATGACAGAAAGCTAGAGGGCAAAATGAAAGCATTGAGACACCAGGTGTAAAACAAAGCACTTGTCGCACGTTTCTTTGATTCTATCCAACTTGCTATGCTCACAGAACAAAAATTTCCATGTAAAAAAAAAAAAATATATCAGTGATTTTAGGCTATACTCCAACAGGATAGATGCAATATCAACTTAATTATCCTCCTGAAATAATGTTGGATATTTACAACCAGAAATCAGTTGGAGTTTACAAGTACACTAAGTAAACTTTCTGGCCTTTGCTAAGCTGAATGCTGCACTTTTACACAAAACAGAACTATCTATGTCACACATGTAGGAATTGCATGGTTTCCTCAGAGTGAATGGTACTATGCTGCAATCCAGGCCTGAATTAAAATGAGTTTTGAAAGCAATATTGAGATTGAGATTCTTATATAATGTATATCTCTGGGAATCTGGGTATACATGGGTAATGAATGTAATACAATTTTAATGAGAATTTCATTTTATGACTCAGGATACAAGAAGACATAACTTCTCCTAATATAATTACCTTTGATTAATCTGTGGGAGTTATTAATTTCAGACAAAAGTTTTGCTTTTTCAAATGTCCAGACTAATGAAATTACTCTTATTAGTTTGAGGGTAGATGATGACACAGATATAACAGGCACTGAGATGTATTAGACAGCTTACTGGAAATTGAAATTAAAGTACACTGACCCATGAGAACAAAGGCCACTTTTCCAACAAGGATTCTTTTATCTCCCCTCTGTTAGCACTCTTAACATACACATAACACAATCTACTTTAAGCAATTACCAAGCACTTCTCTGAAGCACCAAACAGGATGAAAAGGAAGAACTGTTAAAGGAACAAAAATATTCCACCATTATAATTTATTTTCTGTATTCTGATAATGGCCAAGGGGGTAAAAGAAAATTGGGCTCTATTGTATGAGTAGTTGTTCAGGCTCTCAAGAAAATAGTTTGAGCCCAGAAGAATTCAAAACCTTATTTCCTGCAAACGTAACACAAGAATCTAAGAAACAATGGCAGGGAATCCAAAAAGAGCTGATGAGGGAAACAGTATCAAGGAAGGATATACTGGCATATTACAACTGTTTAAACTGTTTGCTTGCAGTCTGCTCTGGATTACTACACCTTCCTTCTGTTGTAAAGGGTACAGAAAGGAAAGCTGCTTGTTTGTCTTAATGATGGATATTTGTTGCATGAGGTGGTGCCCTCTGGAGTGAGAGGGATTTATGACCTTTGTAAGAGCAGTCCAAGTAATGCAGCTGGATTGCAGAGAAGGTGCAGGCCAGCAGTGAGCCTGTAGCACAGACAGAGGTTGGTAAACTTCCACAGAATAAGAAAAAAGAGATTTCACCACAGACCCAGTGCATCCTACTCCCATAATGATTGTAGCCCATGTACTAGAGATCACCACACTGAGTCCAAAACAGCAATAAAGAACCAGATTTGAACAGAACCTTAGAGGAAGAATCTGATCGCAAATCCTTTTATTTCTATTATATTATGACCAACAAATCTTTGAACTGAAAGTTCATTTTAAAATTCCATTTTATAAGGTACTTCCTTTTCATGTTTTCACAAGGCCACATGTGATAATGGATCTTTGCAGTTTACAAGTTTGTTGTGTGCTCTCTGCCCATCTCAGAGCTATGACTAACTTCAGGTCATGGTGTATCCATGCTCATACCTAAATCAACTATGAGGCAAATGTTAAGGACTACAAATAAGTTGAAAACAGTTGAATCTGCTTTCCTGGGTGTTCTACACGCAATATATTAGGTGAAGAGTCATGTACTTGCTTTTTTTCTAAAATTCATACAGGAAACTTTCCTTTGAGATCTACTACCAAAACCACAAGTTTCTCCCTATAAATGCATTTTACTTATTTTTAAATCAACTAACTTTCAAGTTCTTATGTGGTGTTTATAAGCCAACTTACTTATAAGGGAATTTCTCCTTACATTTGCTGGGAAGGGAGCCAAAACTTATCTTTACTGTGTTGATGAGTGCTATGCCTTGCCCAACTGACATATCAAAGCTGATCTCTGGAAGAAGTCTGCTCACCAGGAGCCCGACAGTACCTGGAGATGCACATAAGACAGTACTAGAACTCTCTCGAATTTAGTTTAATTTCTAGATGCTTTCTGTGATCTTTCATATTTTTTCAGCATATCCTTTATTGACAGTGGTCCATTGGTCTCCTCTACAAAACGGGCACAATGCAAAACTTTAAAAAAAAAAACGACAATTTTTAGAGTTCATTTAGCTTCAGTAGGTAATGCACTCTTCACAGTGGGAACTCCCTCCCTGAATGACAGCGTCTGCCTTAATGGGATCCATGAATCTTAATGTTGTTATAAGACAGATAATGAACACAAAAGTCAGATAAGATGTTTCACCCTTGATAAAAGGGGTGGGATGTCCTAGGGCCTTGTTTGTACTGTTCTCATAGGCATCTACATTAAAAAAGGAAAATAACCATCCTACTTATAAATTGCAAAGATCTCCCACTATTAGTATTTCCCTAACAAACACCTCCCTGTTACCTCCTGACTTTTAATTATGGGACCTTATTAAACATTAAAACAAATGTCTTTTTTTTTACATAGACAATTCTATTACCAATGATTCACATGTACCTCACAAATTTGTTACAAAGGCAGTTCTGTATATTCCCTGTCAGCCTAGAAATAAGCAATGTATAGAACAACCCTACTCTGTTTCCCAAATTACAGTGCAATAATTGGTTCGTAGCTCCTAGTCACAAATGAGCTGTATCTCCTACTTTGTTTTCTTCCCCATTTCATTTCTTCATCTATATCTTCATTTTAAGTTAAGAGTTGAAGAATTATTCAGTAGCAAAAGCCAACAATTTTTCTTCCCTGTAAAGCTTTCTTTGCCATTTTTACTCACTGCTAAAAGTGATGGAAACTGTATGTATTAAAGACTGCATATACAAGAAGCCAAATTTAAATCTATATTGCAGAGTTTTTGTCTCTTCTTTCACCTCAGAATACAATAGAACAAAACATTTGATTCCTGAAAATAGGAGGTAAAAATCAACCAGCATGATAAAATATACTACCTTTAAAATATTACCCTGATAAGGGCGGACCAAAGGCTTACTGAAGATGATGCATAATTATAAAAAAGCACCATTCTGTATTAGTGATCCTAATAAGCAATGAAATTAGACGGTGCACCTCAATGAAAAAGATGACATACAGGTAGAAATCTCATTATTTAAGCAGTATGGAACATTCAACATAGAAACAGATCTAACAGTAAAAAGGATTAATTTATCTTTAAGTTTTTGCTTCAAATTAAAACTTTTTCATATCTTGATTTCTCAAAGACATCCCGAAATGTATAATTGGCACCATACCACCAAATGTGTAATGCCTCTTGTGATAAAAGGTACATAATTTTGCATCTTACAGTGTCTCTCTGAATCATAAAATTAGCCAAGGACTATGTATTTCAAAGCAAAGGACTGAGCTCCAGTATATTGAAGCCATCTGCTGAACAAATCAGATTAACACTGCCACAGTCACCAAACCACATGATACTACCAGCTTTACCTAAAAGAAAATACAACATGTCACACTAGCCTGACATTCCCTGTTGTCAAAGTATATGACTTGCATACAGATCCAACAACCTTCTGAGCAGCTTTAAGTACAGAAATAGTTTAGATTGATTTTGTCAACTGGATTGAAATTAAAAAAAAAGGCAAGGGATCTCGGATCAAAGTGTTCTAGCTCCAGTTTGCAGAGCTTTTTTTGTCAGTAAAGACCATTCATTTTGCACGCTTGGGTTCAGACAAAAGTCTCAAAGATTAAAAACTATAATATGTAACAAATTAATCACTTTCAAAAAAAAAAAAGTATTCTGTCAAGGCAGTTATTAATAAGAGTCTGAAATAAGATTATTATATTGAAAAGATATTGCCTGTCTTTATTACAACTTTTTGTAAGTTCTTTTGGTTTTGTCTGCATTATGGACTATGAAGTGCCAAGGAAAACAAAGATGGTCCATGCTCATCCATGCTATTTAGTGCCATACGATTTGCATGGCAGCTAATGCTTTTCCCCCAGGCTCATTTTGACAATAGCACCAGCCAGGAACTCTTCCTAATGCTCAGTATACATAAGGTCACCCCGTTTGAGAGGAGAAGTTTATCTGTTCAGATGTGAGCTATGTCATGCTGTCTGTCCTCTGAGCCAAAAATCATGCCATTGATCTAACAGTAGAGATGTAGCCTTTCTGCCTATGATAGGAAGAGTCATACACATGGTCCTGTGTCACATCTACTGGGACTGACGTCCCTGATCTCCTACAGATGAACCTCCCAGCCACCAATGGAACCTATAATGTGTGGGAGGACAGTGAGTTAGGGAAACTGCTTCAGAAAAAAAATAATGGTCAAAGAAATCACAGATTCCTTACAGATTCCTTAGTTCAGGAAGAAAATATTCTCTGTCTACAAATCAGAAAAGACCTAAAGAATTTTCTTTCTTTATGCACTGTTTCATTACTCCTACATTTATACTCTGGAAAACAGTGACAAAGTGACTAAGTCCTCAAAAAAAAAAAAAAAAAGACTCTAGAGCACTGGCTTTCATTCGTAGCACAGAAGTCAGACATTTTATGTCTAAAACAGTTGTGCTGACTCTGTTTTCCATTCTGCAAGCAGCTGGTGTTAAACTTCCCTGGTCCAAATTTACAAAGTAATAGCATGGTAGATTTTGCTCCCTTTTACCCTGCTGTGTACTCCAAAGGGAAAAAAACACAAAGCTGTAGAGAGGCATCACTCAGGAACGTGAAGCAACTGGATGCAGAACCCTTCTATCCAGGACTACTGAATTTCAGATACATATCTGTAACCCTGAACGGGCCTGTCTTGTGCACCCAGAGACTCTTGACATCATATCAAGGATTTCATTTCTTTTTTTCTGTTTTTCAAGATTTCTTTTCAGTTAACTTCTCTCATCATGCCAGTAGAATAAATGTGTGGAGATGTTGATACAGGCCACATGCTGCCAGCACTGTTCACTCTTTGTGCATTAAATCAATTAGCTTCATGTCTCTGTTTAGACTAAAAATTCTTGGAGCCAAGGAGACCTTCTACCACTCCATGTTTGTTGAATGCTTAGCATAAGATGGACTATCGTTCATTGGCTGTTAGGCATGACTATAATAAACATAATCAATAATAATAATCTTTTTAGTAGTCCACCAATTACCACAGATCAGAGGAAAGCCTTGCAGGAAATGGGAGAAATGTCTGCGCTGGAATACTTTCTGTGCCATTCTTAGTACAAATTAAGACCAAAAGAAAATTGTTCATAATGAGGTCTAGATGAAAGTCTTTTAAGTGAGGAAAGAATTATACCAGAAACTGGGCAAAGGATTTCTCCTAGTGTCATCATTGCTATAGGCAATTGGTCTTGACATAACTGTAATATTGTCTTCTAGATATTGACAATAATTGTAGCACAAGAGAAGCCAAAATGGGCTATTTTACCCAGTGAGCTTTTTCCTCCTTTCCATAATTTGTTTGAAACTGTGTTGTATTTTTTTTCCTCTGTTTTCTTACGCCTTCCATCTCTTCAAACAACTCTTGTGGTGTTCTTTAGCTCTTTCCTACGTGTTCTACTTCTTCCTCACTTCAGTCTCTCACTCAGCACCCCAAAATCATCACTCCAACCCCCACATGACACACAGTCATACTTCTCCCACTTTTTTCTCACAAAATTTCATGTACGCCTGCTCTGTGTATGCTGTTCCCAGGTGGCGGTTAATAAGAGCTCTTGCTGGAGCTAAAAGCTGTGATGAGTGTCTATATAATAACAAACATTACTGCAGGCGATGGAGGGAGAAGCATGCATATCTCTTCCTCAGGTTGTTGACACACTTTGTATTTCATAGAATCTGATTTAAATCTTGGAGTTCCTGGACCTTGTTGCAGCAAGAGCCTCCTGAAAGCCCTGTTAGCTTCTGAGGCTGATGATAAACTGCAGAAGAAGAGCCAGACTGTAGGAACTCTCCTGCTTTGTTGTCAAGTTAACTCTACAGAGACTGAAAGTTTTCTCTTATTCTGTGTTCTAATGACACAAAAGAGAAGCTGAAAAGGTTTTGTCCTCTGATTATGGGACTTCCCTCTTTCCCGCCTCAGCTTTCCACTAGAGAAAATGTGAGGCTGTGTCCTGAGAATGTACAGAAGTCTGTTGCAATAGTACCTACTCATTAGTTTGAACCATGAAACCTGCTGCAAACACCCTCCTGCCAGTATCCCTTATTGATCTTGTTCAGTGCACCTGCTTGCATTTGAGGCAGGCACCGCATAGATTCTATCACAATGTGCTTTGAGGAAAGCTGAGAAGTGTGCAAACAAATCAAGTGACATTTAATCTCTACTTCTGTGCTTTTAACTGCAAAGCTTAACAATATACCATGACTGGATAATGATACAGGGAAAGTGCAAAGTGCAAAGCGCAAAGAAAGATGTCAAAAGGAAAAAAAACAACAACCAAACTTTATCCAAACTTGACATCCATTAGAGCTACTTTTATGCTGAGCTGAGGAGGAACATTTTCAATGGATGTGGGGCAACTACAGGGGAACAGCTGAGATCCTGCATCATAAAGAAAAGTTATCTTAAAATTGAACTGATAATAAAGACTTGAGTTAAAAGTCATGATGTCGAGAGGTTTTTTCCTTATAAATGTTATAGACTGTAATGGAACAAAATCACACACAAAAAAAACCCAACAGGACACAGTATTTTAAATTCTAATTTGCACATAAAAAGTAGATTTATATTTTACAAATATTTGTACCTGTCATCAGAACAGGGTCCAGGATTCACTAAAGCAGTTCCAGTGTAGACAGCAGAGTGCGTAACAAATGGGCAGATTCTGTTCTGGTTGATATCCCATCCAACCTGTACACAAATGAAGACAGAATGTGTCTTAAAGCGCCAGCTGCTGGTCTGGATCACCATAATTTGACTACATTAGATCCTCTCACATCATTCCTAACCTAGTTTTCCTTTATCTAAATTTGTCATATGTGTTATTGGACTCTGTTATCATTTCAGTTTGTTCCCTTCTAGCTAATCCTTGTTCCTCCTTCTTTCCTTTCCCCACTTGTACTCCCTGCTGACTGTGGAACATGGATTTGAATTAAATGAAGAGTGAGAAGAGATCAGAACCTATTGTACTCATTAAAGAGACTTTCTGTCTGCTTTGCTCTTCAAGTAAATAGTGTATAACAAGCAGCCTAAAAAAATATGAAGATCCAGGTTAATATAAGGTCTTATGCTGTTTTAAGAACAGCCAGCAATACAGTGAGTCATTCCTTTAGCATCATATCAAGGGGCATGTGGGTTAGTCTTAGTCCGTATCTCACAAATCATACCCACACACAGCTCTCTACACATCCTTAGGACAGAGTAGGAATCAAATTACAGCTTTTTTAAAGGAGGGAGTTATGAGATCATAGGGACCTGGCCTTATTATCCCAAATGTCATGTCATTTATTAATATGAATGTTTCAGGATTCACTTTGATTGTGTATTTGTTCTACTCCTAATAATCCCATTAAGAAATTATTGTAGGAAAAATCTTTCTGGAGGATCGAGGATCTACATATGAGTTGTGGAGACCTGGGAATTCTCTGGTTCCTTGTCTTCCTGAATATCATTCTGCTCCCTAAAAACTATCCCTTGTTACATTGAGTTCTGCAGACTTCTAGCATCAAGATAATCGCTTTAACAAGGCAATGGCTGCTGCTTCTCCAAAGGAGTTATAGAATCATGTAATCATTTGAGTTGGAAGAGATCCTTAAAGGACACCTGGTCCAACTCCCCTGCAATGGACAGGGTCACCTACAGCTGGATCACGTTGATCAGAGCTCGGTCCAGCCTCACCTTGAATATCTCCAAGGATGGAGCATCCACATGTTCTAGTTTGGATCTGAAGGGAAGAGGAGAAGGTGAAATTTGGGAGCATCAGTTCATACCCAGACAATAGTGTAGGATTGTCTTTTCAAAAAAACAGTCACATTTTGTCAGCCATTAAAGGTTTGGATGTATTGGGAACTGAATCACTACCTCAGTAAACATGCTTTGCTCCTTTCCCCAGAAAGTCATTGAGGAACTATTTATCTGGTTCAGAAGAAGTCAGTTAAAGTCTGAAAAGTATGGCTGGTTCTGAATAATTGCCTTGCCAAGAGCTATACTGCCTCTGAATTCTTTTCTTTTGATGGCATTTGAGATGTATTTTAGAATCTAAAATCATTTCCACAACTTTTATTTAGACACATTTCAATTTAAAATTTGAAGGTAACGGAAACATTCATTTTTAGGCAGATACTTCCAAAGCTGAACTTCAGCCTAGCTGGAGCATTCAACTTTTCCCCACTGAGTTATATGATTTTTTTAATAGAAATGTCATGTGCACCTTAATTATTGCAGTACAAGAAGAAGATGTTACAATATTCATGACAGCAAGTAAAAAATAGCTAGATATAATACATGGGAATATCTATTTTCTAAGATTACTGATCTCTGTTGTAGAAGCTTTGGCAATATCTAGATATGGAATTTTTAAGACTGAACTTCAAAGAAAAATAACTAGAAAGGAGAAGCCCTAAAGAGTCCAGTCTGGGCAGAATTCAATCAGAGGTGATATTATTTCTTAGTATTTATCAGAATTGAGAAGTGAAACCTCTATATCTCTTCCTTGGTGCTTGAACCCTGTTTTCATACGTTCCTCTTTTTATTCCAGTGCATCTCTTTGGCAAACAAACACCTACTTTCACAAATTTCAAGGCTTAAATTATTTTTGTTTATTTTATCCTGTTTACCTTAGAGACGTAGGCAGATAATGTTATGGAATCTGTGTTAACTGAAATATAATCATAGTACTTATGAACTTTTCTTTATACTTACAGGATAAATATTATTTTTTATAATATGAAGGCTGCTCTGAAAGTAATGCCTTCTGTTTTATTAACTTGGCCCATGACATTAGAGGCAGATATTGGTGGGATGGCCGTAGAGGTTGAAATTTCCCATCGATTCCCAGAATTACATTTTGATTCTATGAGACAGGTGGCAGCAGAGGGGCAGTCTGACAGAATGGTATTTGACAGGAAAGTGCATATGAAACAAGAGTATGGAACCGAATTCCACTGTAGAGAAAAAATTGCACCCACTCACATTCATCAACACTTGCTGAATATTTATGGAGTCCAAAGAGTGAATGTGAGCACACTGAGGTAGTGGGTGGTGCGTTTCATCACTGATGACAGCGACAGTGGGTCACCTCCACTGGTGCAGATCGTTAGGAGAGCAGTAGGCAGGCTGTTGTTCATTGCTGTGAAAATGCATAGTTAATGGTGGTGACTGCGTTGAAAAAGAGTGTTTTGTAGCTGAGAATTTGCTCTATCAGCTAGTGTTATTGTGCTCTTTGTTGTAGTTTCCATGGAAATAAATAGGAGGCATTACTTTGTTTGCAACCTATGTACTTCTGCATTCTTTGAACACTGCTGCATATTTTCCTTACTTTCCTGCACTTCAAGTTCAGCTTTTCTTGTCTAACTTTCCTCTTTCCAGCTTTTAACATCATTATTATGCTTCCCCTCAGTCTTTTATAGACAAAACAGACTCTATACATGTGCCCAACTTTCCAAATCTTAGTTTGGTTTCAAACTCTTTCTTTCATGTGTGTGGTGTGTTGTGTTTTTTGTTGTTTTTGTTTTTTTTTTTTAATGTTATTTTTTAAAGTGTTTTTTCCTTAAAAATAATCCAGAAGAAGCTGAAATAATTGCCCTAGAATGAAATCACTCTTTGAAATTTCTGAACAGTAAACTCTTATATTAAATTCCATTGCTGCAAGATTCTAGCTTTATGACTATTTTGGGTTAAATTCATTTGCAATTTGAGCATTTAAAAGGAATTATTAAAAAAAGTGTAGAGCATGGAAAGGGAAAGAGAAGCAGGATTAAGCATCTACATTAAATGAGTCATTTTGTCACTGTAAAAGAAAAGGTGTTCCTACTTTTCTCAGTCGCCTTCCATGAACACAATGCATCAAATAATTGGATTTCTCAAACTGTGGACACAGGTTAGTGTACACAGTTCGTTAAACCTAAATAGTAATTCATAAGTAGTTGAAACAAAGTAGTCAGCATTCATGAAAAAGTTGAAATTCTTTTTTTTTTTTTTAAGGAATTTTCCAAATGTTGTTGGCAAGAGCATAACCTTACAGAAGGTGATCTTACAAAAGGAGACAGGAAAGTAAGATATCCTTTCCCTTAACCTGTCTTCAATGTGCTACTAATAACACTTCACCACGTGTTTGCACTGTGAGAGCATCCCAGATCAGCAATCTATTATTTTGCATACTGAACAAAACTCAAAAAATTAAATTCTAGCCCAGATTTAACACAGGTATAACATAAAGTGCCACAGGTTTGTGTTCTGAACTGACAAAGCAGGCAGAAATGAGTAATGGTTAATAGTCAGTACCCTGCACTGGTAACTTGTTTCCACTTCTTGTCTGGATGGATCTTCCAGCATTTATAAAGGATGAGAAAACAGGATCACAAATCTGAAGAAATTGACTGCAGATTTATTTGAAGACAACTTGAAGCTTAAAATTAACACAGAAACAGAGCATAGGTCATATACATAAATATGAACGCAATAGGACATGAATATCTTTACATATAATTCACTTTGCATTCTATACTCATGTGCACAGTATTAATACAAACAGTACACAGTACTAATATAAAAAGTACACAGTACTAATATAAAAAGTATAATGTGCAGAGCAAGTGACATCATAGATAAAGTAAGTACTCAAGGAAAATAAGTGTTCCGGTCACCTCTGTCCCTGCAATCCCAATTTATTATCTAATACAGTCATTCAAACCCATGCAGCTAGGTCCATGTTGTCATTTAATTTGGCTGGTTTTTTTGTTGTTGTAGTTGTTGGTTGGTATTTTTTGTATTTTACTGGTGAGTAGCATTCAGACACATAGTTTTGGTTGTGCTTATACCCCCTGGACTGTAGTGTCTAACCTGTTTGTTTCTGCTTGAAATGCTGACAAATTGAATCATGATGAGCTACCCTCAGGAATTTCATTGCCTGTGTCTTGATGACTGCTGGTGACATTCAAACACTGACTCTAGCAATAGGCACTCAAGTGGTTTTAAATCTCTTAACACTGCCTCCTTTCTCACTTGAAATAAAAATGATCAGCTGAACTTTTGTGTAGAGATAATCAATAGGAATCAAGCAGAAGAAAGGAGGGTATGACAGAGTGGATGGAGACTTCAAAAGAGGCAAAGTCAATAATCTCATTTTTTCCTTGCACTGCAAAAGGACCAACGTGCATCACAGATATCAAAGTATTCTCCATCATGAATAGTATCTCATACAGTACAGCTCTTCAGCTATTTGCTTGCTGGATAGGACTTTCAGTCATATTTGTTTAGCCTTTGGAAGTCAGGAGTTATGTACCTGCCTTGTAACACTTAGAATTTCCTGAAAATATTCAGATGTCATTTCAGGCACTCTTACTGAAAACACAATTCTCCAAAACTGCAGAAAGATTTGAAGAATTAGGTTTGTGTAAAAAAATCCAGATGAACTGCTCTTGTTCTTTATTATCAAGGTGGCACATTTCTTGAGTGTAAAAGCTATCCTTTTCTGTCAGGGTATTGTCAAGATCTCTTTCCTACCATGAAAAGAAATTGATATGTGAGAACTATTAATATTACCCTGCTCTGTGTTTGGGTATGATCACGTTTGCCATATATACAGAGGCAAGAAAGAGCAGCCTTCAGTGGTTTCCCCAGGCCGAAGCTCTTTCTGCACTGAAGGCAGGAAGCTCACTTCAGGATGTACAAAAAAAAAAAAAAAAAAAGATGTAGACCAGAATAGATAATGCACAGATTTGCCATGTCCAGGTTGACAGAACCTCTTTTCTCATCTGCTATATGTCCAGGAAGAATATTTTTAAACTACCTACCTTAGACAATGATGTTTATTGATATTTCTTTCCTGTTGCTGTGGAAGCAGACTGCAAGTATTCTTAGTCTCCCAAATGCTGTTGAAATATGAGGTATCATTGCACTGCTCCTTTCCATGGCCCTAGAGTTTTAAATTCTGGCAGATAGAGATGAAAGACAGCTAAATAGGACCTAGCTTCCAATCTGAATGCATCCACATATTAGTGACAAGGGTTGCTTTCACAGTAATATTGTATTATGACATACTGTAATACAGTAATACTGTATTATGTAAAACTGTAGTGCAGAAAGGAGCCTTTCTCAGTACGCCCAGTGTTTGGATATACTTGGACTGCATGTGCCTGTCTCTGCCAATTTTCGTTTTCTCTCAGAGTTCAGGTATGAACCGTTTAGTCATAGAGATGGAAGTTATAGGACAGAGGAAAGTCAAGGGAATGACCTATGAAAGAAAGGGTCATATATCCTCCAGAAGACATCTCTTTAGTGTGCGATGATAGAATTTAAAATAAAGTATTGGAGAAGGGAAAGGAATGGTGTCAACATGGTGTCCAATTTTTCCTGAGCATGATTGCCTTCTGTATTTTAACTGTCCTGTGAGCTCTGTAATGTATCTAGGTGGACAAGTCATGAAGTTCACAAAATTGCCAGTGTAAATGGGAAATCTGATTCTTAATACCCTCCTAAGAGCTGACTTTTCTTGCTTTTCAAGCAATTCAAAGATCTCCTTTTATTTGTATTCATTATAATTCTGTTTGAAACAATGAGTCTTTGAAGAAATATCCAACCCCTTCCTGCTTAATTATGTTGACCATTCTTTCCCATGTGGTATGTAGGAAGTTAACAGAAGTCTCTCTGGGTGACTTGCAGTCCATCTGGAGCTCAGTCTGCACGGTGGGAGGTACAGACCTTCCACCAGCAAGAGATGAGGTGCTGATAACATTTCTACAAGTAAGAGCGTGCACACAAACTGGGAGATTCATAGTTAACTTTAAGTAAAGATAAAATGAAAGTGTAGGAACTGCTTCATCAGTCCAAAAGTCTCTTTGTCCCAGTATTCTCTATACAACAGTGTCTGAGAGATGCAGGGACATGCTGGGACAGTGTGTTCCCCAGGACACACTTATAATCTTCAGCTCTTTACAGGTGCAAACTGCTTGAGTCTGTGTCTTAGCATTTCCTGATTTGTGATAGTTTTTCTTCTGTTAATTTCTCCAGCTGTTTGCTGAAGCAATATTAACTCCTAAAATCTAGTACAGCAAGGATCTTCTGTGCTGTTGGAATAAGCAGTTCACTTTGGAATGTTTCTTAATCTGCTGTTTTCTTTTGATGCCTCCTACGTCGCCCACAGTGAACATTCATTTCCTATTCATCTTCTCGTGTCACTCATGGTTTTACAGACCTTCATCATACTTTGGGGTCTATCTTTCATTCTGAAGGACTGCGGCAAGATCCTCTCTGTGAACCACATAAGTATTATCATTACTTGGGCCCAGATGAACAGGCCTTGCAGAGGAACACAATACTGCACTAACTCTGTTCTTTTTGTAGAATCATAGAATCGCAGAATGGCTTAAGTTGGAAGTGACCTTAAAGATCATCAGGGTTCAACCTCCTGCTATGGGCTGCTTGCCACCCACCAGGTCAGGTTGCCCTGGGCCACATCCAACGTGGCCTTGAATACTTCCCGAAATGAAGCATCCACAGCTTCTCTGGGCAGCCTGTGGCAGTACATCACCACTCTCTGAGTAACAAACTTCCTCCTAATATCCAACCTAAATCTCCTCTTTTTTAGATGGAAGCTGCTCCCCCTTGTCCTATCCCTATCAGACTGTATAAAAACTTGGTCCACCTCCTGCTTGCAAGCGTTCTTCAAGTGCTGGCAGACTGCCAGAAAAGGCCTTTTGGGCAAACTGCTGTCATCTCTCCAACGCTGTGTTTCCTTACTGGCTGGGTTCACTCTCAGTGAATGCTGGCATGGTGCAATCACATCTGACATCTCCCAGGGGCTGAGACGGCTCTCCCTGGCAGTTTGCAGGGCAGAAAGAGCAAACCACAACACAGGCTGACCAGGAGGTCCCGAGCAAGGGAGAAGCAGCTGAGGGACCCCAGTCCCAAAGAGGAGGGGGGCAGGAGGGGCTCCTTGCCCACTGCAGGGGTGCCCCTGCAGCACCACAGAGCCCAGCTGGAGTAGATCCCCACCTTGTAGGTCCTTTCCAACCTTGTGATTCTATGTGATTCTGTGTGATTCTATGTGAGCGTGTGAAGAGGAAGGGGGAGCCGAGAGGGGCTGGGATTGGATGAACACAACCCTCATCTCATCCCTTGCACTGCTTAGTGGAAGAGGATTGATAGAGCAGGGAGGGCATCTGGCCAAGGAAAAAGGGGAAGATGTTTTTCTCTTCCTACGTTTATTTGAGCGCCCCCAAGGTAAACATGCTTATACTTGCCCTCAGAATTGTTTGGATATAACCTCATCAGCTCATCTATGAGTGGACACAGCGAAAGACATGGATCAGCAGGTCTATGTTACCCACAGCCTCTTTATTCAAGGCTAGGTCTATCAAGCATTGCAGTGATTCATCCAGAAATGTTCAGATTTAAAACAGGATGTGATCCTTTAAATTTTCCTTTTATAACAAAAGTCAGACAACATACATAGCTTGCTCTGAAAGTATTTATTTTTCCATGTAAATGACAACAGATAAAAAAACACAACACTAATAGAGCAAAACCTTATTTTTTTACACAGTCACCATCATTAACTATGCATTGTCACCCCTGATGAATGATAGCCTGCATGCTGCACTCTTAGCAATCTGCACCAGTGGAGGTACATCACTGCTGCTACCACCCACCACCTCACTGAGATGACATCCACTGTTTGGTCTCCATAAATGTTCAGGCAAGTGCTGATGAATGTCAGTGGTGCACTTTTTTCTGCTGCCACATGTCACATGGCAACAAAACGTAGTGGAATATTGGTGGGAAGTTTAACCTGTACTGTCATAATACGAACATCTGCCTCTGAAATCATGAGCCAACATAATAAAAGAGGAGGCATTACTTTTGTAGCAGCCCTCATATGTTCTCCAAGTAAATAAAACAGTAACAACAAGAAAAGTCAACAAATAAAGAATGAGTAAAAACAAACAAACAATAAAGAATATACCTCCAAACAAAGCATTCCACCAGATACCACACTGAGAGGCAGGATAAGCAAGTAAAGACCATATGAAAGGTAATAGTCATGCTCCTTCAGGCACTTCTGGGAAACACTCATGAAGCAGGAGAATGGTCTGGATGCGGTGGCTCACATTTCTGCTCTGCTCTACAGAGGAAAAGTGAGGTTGTAATAACACCTACTGATGTATAGTCCAGGGACTTGAGATGCCAAACTGGAGTACGATTCTTGATCCATGTGTTATATGAAAGTGACAAGTGACTGATAATATATTTTCACATTGCTTCTGACGGCTGTCCTGTGGAAGGAGAGAGAGATCAGCCCTAGTTTCTGAAATATGGAAAGATCTCAGCACATGATAAGAAGGCAGCGGCTTACATGTGAGTATTACTTCATAGTTCAGATCTTCTAAACACCATCTATTCTTCCCTTTAGGAATTTTGCACAGTAAATGCTCTATTTTCCAAGGCATTCAATGTCCTCTGCTTTTCCCTGATGCTCCTGTGTACTCAGGGTATTGAATATCATGTCAGAATGGATCTTCAGAGGTTCGTATGCTTTTTAACAGGGATTCACAGGATTGAGCCCTAAATACGCATGATGTAAGGTGAGAAGTTTCCCAGTCTCTTTCCCAAGTAATTTCAAATGCATAGAGTCTCTGGTTTCAGTGTTGTTGCACTATTCCATTCTCCAAGCCATATATAATGCTGAGCTAATTGGTGTAAAAGGGGAAAGAGGGATTTTTGTGTTTGATAAATTAATCAGTGAGCACTGCTGTGCATTTCCCACTAATATCCTTAATTAGACACAAAATGCCAAAGAATGGGATTTTTGCTATATTTTTAGCCAGGAGTTCATTTTTTAATTGAAGGGATGACTTTTGATCCTCCATTAGCAAGGAGAGAAGAAAGCCTTTCAAACGGAAGCAGCACCCCAGCTGCTGCTTAGCTTCTAAGAGGTTCAGCACTGCACTTCCATGAATCCCAGGAGCCTATTGATACTTAGCATAAATACACTGAAAGGATCAAATTGACATTCACACAAACCAGAGCCCACAAAATAGCAAAAGCTTTTAATCCGAGCCTCTGTGTAAAAGGATAGCTTCTAATTAGCAGTCTAGAATAATCATCAATGTTTAACTTATAAAAATGAAGCTATCAATAAAGAAAGCAAGAACTGAAATGTTGGTAGAGGCCGGACAAAAGCTGGAACATCAATTAGTCATTCAGTGCACATTTCTTTCTTGCTCAGTTTTTCAGTGTTTCCAGAGATTTTGTAATCATAGAAGACAGACAAGTCTTCGAGGCTCCACTGGTTACAGGTTTCACAGGAAAAAAAAAAAAAAAAAAAAAAAAAAGAAAGAAAGAAAAAAAGGCAACCAGGGCAACAATCTAGGCAAATGAGGATATCCTGTAAGAATCCTCTTTAGGTCTTTACTCCTGCCTTGTACTTCTCAGATGGAGCTAATGCTTAGCTGCACCCTTAGGCAATGTTATAGGGCAGCTGCAAGTCAAGGTGAAATGCCACTTATATTCTTTCATTAACCCTCCCGGGCCTGTCATTAAATATGGCAGGTTTAGCATTTTTCACTTCAGATGAAAAAGCACTGCTAATCCCAGGAGGCAGAATTTTTTCGATGCCTAAATTGATGAACAAGACAAGGTCAGCAATTTTCAGTTTATTGACAGAACTCTATTTACTTTTAGAAGTATTGAAATGGTATTTCAGATGCCCTAGAGCAGAACTGTGACCAAAACAAGAAAGGAGAGGTTTATGAGAAGCACTGGCGTTATGCTACCTGAAATATTGTGAGTGGCTTTTATTTAACTTGCCAGAGTAGAAGGATATATTTTGTGATTAGAAAATATTTTCATAAGAAAAGAACTTTAATAAATGTGACAACACACAATAGATGGAGAAAAACACATAGATGCAGTACAAAAGAAAAAGAGCAGAAATGCAGCCAACCAGCCGTTTAGAGTTAAATATAGGATTGGATGCAAAAAAAATGCGTGTAGGCTTTCTGCTTTGTTTGAGGTTTTTTTGCTTAGGAATGATTATCATTACCAGGCTGACTATCTGATCTAGATTTCAGTGGGGAAAACAGAGCTAACCATTTGAAATCTGTCAGTTACTGTAGAAATTCAGTAATGACAATCACTGAAAGCTGCAGCTGAGCTCCAATTTTGTTTATAAAGCCTAATGACAAAAGTTAATTCATAATGAATAATAATAATAATAATAATAATAATAATAATAATAATAAATTCGTATTTCTAAGGGAGACAGGATACAGTTCCTAAGAACTGGATTTTCTCCTTTAACTATTATTACTAGGATGTATTTGTCCAAAAAGATGGATTTTCCATGAGAAGCAACCTTCAGCCAGAAAAATAATTTGTTTTAAACAAATGAAGATTGCCTAAAAGAAAATCAAAATAAGAAATTAAGAAAAATCACTAAATGTTGCTAATAAAGTGTAAAAGGTCTAATTAAAACCTCGAGCCCACAGAATTTAGTTCAACTCACTAAATCAGTGGCAGACAGCTCTCCATTTTGCAGTGGCCTTTCAGCCATGCAGCTGTAACTGCATCTTTTCCACTAGGCTGCTTAGGGTACTGAAAATCAGCATCTTTTAAAACTGTTTCAGTTTGACTGCAAGTGAGTGAGGAACATGGTGTTGTTCCTAACGAAGATGGAATTTGAGTACATGTACCTCCTTTTCCTACATACAGTGCATATGGTTTGTTTGGGAGAAAGGAGAGCTGGGAGCCTGCAGCATGGCCAAGCTAACTCCCTCATTCTGATGTCCTGCAGGCCCTCTGTCTTTCCTACCAGAAATGATCTGGTTACAAAGCCCATGAAGTAGGTGGCATCCAAGTAAAATTCTTGTAGCTAAGCCCATCAGAATCGGATTTGTGATTTTTAAAAATGTTGTCAACTCCTGTAAGGTGCCAGCACCTAATTTGTGTGCTATGGCCAGGGAGTAGCTTGGATCTTGTTGATGATGCCTGGGTTTCCTAATAAGGCTTTCCCTTATGCCAGTGATTCATGTCAGCTTAACTAAATTCTCATTCAGTTTATCCCAGAGTACATCTGTGGTATTAGTAAGTCCATGTTTCTTTCATGATATCTTTCACACATATTTACCAGCCTACTATTATCTGGCTGCAAATTGAACTCGGCACTGCAATTATTAGCCACCAAGCACTGTTCTCAGAAATACCAGAAAATGTGGCTTCCTTCCTCTCTCCCTATCATGTTAAACTGCATTCCCCATTCCTACTGGCAACCTCCTGGGTAGGGAATACAGAAGGTTGCAACCATGGCACCTATAGGCACAACTTCTGTACGCAGGGATAGAAGGTGAAAGACATAGCATCTGTAAGCTATTGACATATGCAAACCACTGGCACCCAAATTAGCAACCGAGCTTCATCTCCCTCCACTGACCCCCTCATCCCAACTTCCAGATGTCTCATCCGCCTTACTTCTTTGGATGGGTTGATGTGGCTACATTATGTTTTATGTTAATTTTGGTTCTATGCAAATTGCTTATGGTTTGCAAATCCATGCATTAAATAAAGAGCATACAGAGATGTGCATAACTTGGCAGCTATAAATCTGGAATCATTCCACTGACGTCAATGGTTTCACTTCAGATAGGCTCCAGTATGGAAGATATTGAAATCTGGCCCTATGATATTTTGAGTCAGCTTCTCAGGAACTAGTTTTGATCCAAAAGAGAAAATGAACTATTTCAAAGGTTTAATTATTATTAATGTGCTTTGGCTGTTGTTTCTTTTGGTTTGTGCAAACTCAAAATGTTATGCAGAACATATTTAATCTTAAGATGACACTGGTCATAAATAGAGAATCTGTAGCTTACCTGTTCTCCAGGATGTCTGAATCTGATCCCCTTCAGACCTTCAGATAATAGCATCTCTTTTGAAATATCCTGAGCAAATAATTTATAGAAAGAAGCTTTAAAAGGAAAATAAATACCGTGTAGTGTTTAAAATCAGTTTAGAATTGGAGAACAGAATATAGTTCACTGCTACACGCCAGTTATTTCTGAGCCCGAACTGGGTGCCTAAAAGCTTATGTACTGTTCTGTCTAACTACCCCCTGACAAGGATCTGCTGTTACTACATGCAAAAAAAGCAGAACTCAGTAAAGGTTAATGCTGCACATGGCAGTATCACAATACTGAGCAGGGGCACTGGTTGTTGTCTGCCTCCAGTGCTGTGCAGTCATTTACACATTTGCAAATGTCATTTTCACATGGCAGAATTTCCACCCACTTTTGCCTGAATGCAAATGTTTTCAGGAGATGTCAGGCATCCAGTGTTCTCACAACTGCCCCCAGCATCCCACTGCTCAAAACCAGTGCTTCAAAACAATTCTTGAAACAAAATATATTCATCTGTGCTTTTAAACCTTCGTGGTCAGCAATGGGGCTAAGCTCAGATTCACCAGGGTGCTGAACTGCAAGACATGTGAAATGACAACAAGGAGATTCAGGAAAGCCTGTTAATAAGAGACTGGAAGAGTCAGGCTCTGCTCCTGCTGTCTATTCGATCTATTCAACTCACCTTAAATTCTGTTCCATTTTGCATGAGAGAAAAGCTACAGGAAGTTTTATGGTATAAAGAAGCTTCCAGATTTCTGAATAGTTAATTGAACTAGCATGTGAAGTTATGTATATACGTACAGAGCAATTCTGAACTGCATGAATGCCAGTGTCTGTCCATATATACATTTTAACATTTATGAAGCGTATTATCAGTATATATCAGTATTTACTTCTTTTTTTTTCTTTTTAATGTCACGAGATTCATGAAATATTTGTGTTTGTATTGCTGTAACTAACTTCAGCTTCCAAGATGAGACTCTTATTATAGCTTTCACTTTCTGAATGTTTTGAGTTTGTTTGGGTTTTTCTTTTTAATCGTAACAGTCTCCTTGCAGACCTGAACTGACATCAATTTACTACTATCTTGACATCTTAAAGTTGTTTCTTATAAAATTTGCATTGCTGTCATTTTGTTTCAAGCTGATATTGTGACAGTGTCTCCCTGGATTTATACTGACAATTTATTCTCATTTTGACATAATGTCATCCCCACAGCCTTTCACTAGCATCTATCATAAGTCTGTGGATTTAAATGAAAAATGGTTTCATTCTGTAAACTCTGGTAACTAACTGAGCTTCCTCACTAGCTACATTTCTGACCTCAATATCTACTTATAGATTGCACTGAAATCTTTATAGAAGTGTTGGAAGTTTATTCTGTGTTAGAGCTACTCTTTCCTACTTACCAAATACAGAAATTAAACAAAAGTATGTCTTGAAAATTAGTGGCCATGTAGGAGACATAAATAGATGTTTGTAACAACAGCATCAAACAAACAGAATTAGGGAGTGTTATTGGCATTGCCTTGAACTGCTGAGACTGGTGGTTATCTTCTGCTTAACTGGCAGGGACCCCTTTTGGGGCTGATTACTCAAGCTTTTTCCAGATATCCCCTATAAAACACAAAGTCCTCAGTTACAATTTATTTGATATGCTGTTGCTACTTTTTTTTTTAAATACCCAAACTGACAGTAGGCAAGATCTGAGGGGAACCAGGGTGAGGAAAGATTTTAGGAAAGTTCCTTTGTGGCAGTTATGCCTTTGAACCTGGTTTATTTACTGTCAAGAGGCAAACAAAATAGTGTGCAGTATCATAAAGTCCTTGCGATCTTTCTTGAAGTAATGTCATTGTGTGGCATAGCTCAAATCCCCAAGGACAAGTTTGCAAATTATAAAGCAAATTCTCATCTGCAGTTGCTGAACACTCCTAGGATTATCCATGATCCTGACAGAGTGGCATGTGTATATGATTTTGAAAAAGCTATAGCTCGTCAGAATACAACTGAGACTTAATGAGGTTGGGTTGTGATTTTTTTTTTTTTTTTTTTTTCAGAAGCATCATTTCTATGTTCTGGTATAAGTTGTTCAGTTCTTAAGGATCTACTTATCTGGCAAACCACAGTCCGGGTACAGAGAAATCACAGAATCATAGAACCGTAGGATGGCTTAGGTTGGAAGGAATCTTAAAGATAATCAACGTCCAACTCCCTGCCATGAGTTGGGTTGTAATGTACTAGATCAGGCTGATCAGGGCTCCATCCAACTGAGCCTTGAACACCTTCAGGGATGGGGCAACCACAGCTTCTCTGGACAGCCTATGCCAGCAGCTCACCACCTGAGTAAAGGATTTCTTCCTAACATCTGACCTAAATTTACCATTTTTTAGTTTAAAACTATTGCCCATTGTCCTGTCACTATCAGACCATGTAAAATTTGGTCCCTGTTCTGCTTGTGAGCTTCCTTCACATACAGGCAGGTTATGAGGCCTCCCCTGAGTCCTCCCTTTGCAGATTCTTCATCTGCAAAGATTACTCATTTTTAATGAATCATCCCATCCATATCCAGTAATGCTGATGGTGATTTGTTTTCATGAACTTGCTTCACCAGCAGTGCCTAGGTAAGCACTTTACTTCTGGGTTTAGCCAAACTAAGAACACAGAAGTTTCCATACATGTGAGAAGTTATTTATTCAGTCCTACTTACATAAAGAAAAGTGCAATGTGATTGCCTAAGCAATCATGTAGTCATGTGTCATCTGAACAGACCTTTGTCTCAAGTTCCTGTTGTCAGGCCTGTCAGTCTCATGGGGATATTTAGATACTGCAGCAGTAGATCTTTATCTGTGTCCAATGAGATCAAGCTCTAAGTGTGACAAGATCAGGGCAGGAGGCACTTTAACAACTGTGCGAGCAAAGAGAGATCAGAGAAGATGATGTGTGAAACCAATGAGAAAAGAGTATCCTAAAACTTCACCACAAAAGTGAAGAGTTTAATACAAGTAAAACCAAAACTTTTAAATTTCTAATGGGGCTAATTTTGAACTTCAGCTTCATAATTCAAAGGGTAACCTGAAGCTAGAACCAACATAGACAGAATCTGTTCTCAACATTTATACACCCAGTTCTGGGTTCTAAACCTTTATAGCTAGATACAGGTGACGGCTGGTCTTGTCATGCTTCTCACAGAAGTTCTCTTTGAGTAAGATCTCTTGTCCTCAAAACATACATCTGTATACATTGCAGCCGGCTATTAATTAACTGTGCTAAACTGAGAGCCTCTCCTTCTAGGAGAATGGAAAGAACTGGCAGAGAGGGTTTTCATTTCTTTTCTGTAGAAGATCCATTTCCTTTTAGAGATTCAGTACTGTCCTATGGAATGAGATACTTACAGTTTATGCTGATCCCCATGTTCAGACAAGTTTGACTACAGATTTCTGCTCCACTAGGCATGAAGGATCAGTCAGCTATTAAACCAAGGGCTGTAATACTGCTAGCTGTGGAGAACCGCTCTATGGCAGTCTTGTACAATGCTTGGATAAGGATTGAGATGTTATTCTTTCCAGCCTAAAGAATTCAGACCTACACAAATACAAGCAGGCATATGTACACTGCACTTCTGATAGTCACATGAGAAAAAAGAAAAAAATGAACTGTAAAAGAAACTGAGATGAGATTATTTGGATATGCTGACAGCTCTGTGGATATAATGAAATCTTGTATTTAAATTTAAGTATGCGATGGTAACAAAGGAAGTTGTATGAGGACCTTTGAAGGTCGATATCTATTGATTATTGTTTAAAACTCAACCATATATTTCTACCATTGTTACGTTTTTATGTGCATTTGATGTTTGCAGCCTGCTCTGTCTTCAAATGGTGATTGAGCAATATTGACACCTGTTGCTCAAGGATTTCCATATAATCATCCAGAAATTTTAACTTGGTAGAAATCGTTTTCAAATTGTGCACAAAAGTTTCCACGTGATATGCAGGAAGAAGAGGAATGTAGTTGTACATAACACTACTGTGGCTTCTCTCTTTGCCATTACTCACTATCTCTGCTTCAATTAGGTGTTAAGAAAATAAAAATGTCTTGGATGAGAAGAATAGAATCAACAGTAATTAATTACTTCAATATTTCTCACAGTTATTCCCCCTCCATAGGAAATTAATTTCCATTCATGCTACAGACAAGATACATAGATGAAAGGGTAGAAAATTAATTTGGCTTATGCCATTCTGTAGTTTAATCCCAGCATTAATAACCTTTGTGTAGTGACTGGGAATGATATCTGGATTCAAAAGTAATTCTACAAAATTTGAGGCTTTATGGAGTTGACACTGTTCTGGAAATGAAGACATTGCAAGCTTCCTACCATTTCCAAGAGCCAGTAAAATCAAAGAATCAAACGAGAGCTTGAATGCCTATCCTTCTTTCCAAAACATCATTTTCCACTCCCGTTTTGTAATGATCAAATAGTCTTGCCAAGATACTCCTATCTGCCACTGTCTCTGTTTTGATATGCCAGAAGGCTGAGAATTAAGAAGCAGCTTCTGTGTACAGAACTTACACACGTCAAAGAAGAATGCTAAACATCAGAGATGTGTCATGGTTAGGGAAAAACTTGCCTTGACATGGACAGAGCTGCCAGGTGTCATATCTTCAGCCAGAGCCTTAAAGTTCAATTTCACTGAACTTTTGTTCAGTCTCATTTTACCCAAAAGACGTCTGGATGCACACAGTGACATACACAGTCTAAAATGTTTTTCTCCCCTGGAGAGAGAATCAGGAAGGCGATAGCTTTGGGTTCCTACTTGCTTCCCACTCTAAAGAAGCATTCTTCCAGTGCTGACTATTGCCTTCATGCAGATGATGTCATGTACCTAGTACATGCCTAATGCCTGTTAGCTCGCTTAACTATCATGAAGGCTTGCACATTGAGAGAAGAGTTATCTCTGGTTATGGCACACTGGGAAAATGCTGTCCATCAGATTAGGTCAAGATACTTCAAATCATTATGGATGAAAGTGGCTTTAGTTTTAGAAACTAAGAATTTTTCTACAAATTTTGAATATCCTACCACTGTGATTTCCAGAAGTTTCACCCTGTGAGTTTAATGTAAACTGATTAAGCTTTCTTTTCACGAATCTCACAAAAAAAAAAAAAAAAAAAAAAAGCCAAAGCTCATATATGAGTCTGATTTAACTTCCTTTTATTATAAATGCTAATGTTTTAAGGATAAATCTGAAGGTACTTCACTTGTATTGGCTGAAGAGATTGATATGTCTCCTTCTGACACTGATATAAAGAATCATCTTTGGAATGAGTGTATTTATTTCTGTGGATTTTTTTAATGGAACATTGTGGGGAACTATAGTTTAGTGAAAAGCATTCTCATTTGCATTATTGTACTCTACTTGACCTTTCCCAAGAAAATCAGAACACATCCAAGCACATTGTGTAGCTTTGAATACTGTCACTCGTGAGCCCATTCTTACATGTAGGAAATGATTAATATACCTTGGAAGATCACCAAATGTCTTGATACATTTTCTGTGCAACCTGTTGTATGGGGAAAACAGGATTAGAGATGTAATTTAAGGGAATTAAATGGAGAAGCTGAAATGGAGGAATGCATTTGGAAGCGTTGGCAGGATAGTAATGTTGAGACAATATAGTACAGTCTAAAAGTGTGTGTGAAATAGAGTGCTCTTGGAAAACATCCCAATTACATGGAGACACCTGGCTGATCAGGATGTTCCATCTTCAGAGGTCGATAGAAAGAACATGCACAGATTTTTATAGTCAAGGTATTGACTTGGAACCTTGCCTTTTGTTAGAAAATATGAAGCATATATGTCATCAGAATGTCCTAATTTGTGTTCATTGGTTGCTCACAAACCTACACTTTTCTGTCAGATAAAAAAATTTTACTTCCCTTGAAGATATCAAAAAGCTGATATTTCTTCTCATATAAAAACATAATGTCTAAAAAAGACAGGTGAAGGAAGGGAGGGAAGGAGGAAGGAAAGAAGGAAGGGAAAGGAAGGAAAGAAAGAAGGAGAAGGAAGGAAATTGTATCATCAGATGCCCTCAGTAATGCAGTCAAACAGTTAACATAGATGAGAGATTTGCATGGTACTATAGAAATGGATTTGTTCTGTATTGCAGCTGACTTTCACATGTTTTGTACCACTTACGCAAATCAACCCTTTTTCAACCCTGTCCCGCTAGGTTACAATGCCACAAAATCTATAGAGTATGTTCTTTTCTTTCAAAAAGCAGGTCTTTGGGCCCCAGCGGATAAAAAGTAGGTGGTAAGTGATCTTTTTTTTTTTCTTTTAATAAGGGGAAATACCTACCATGTACCTTGGAAAGGGGAAAGAAGCAATTGCAGCTGTACTCTGCAGATGAGAGATGAAATCACATCCTTCTTTTAGCAGCTGTTTTGCTTCTTCCCATAAACCATGAATTTGGGTTATCCAAAAGCTCTGCTCATAAGGTGATAGAGCTTTGCCAGGACATTTGAGTGCAGGAGATGTGCACACTTCATTACCTCTGACTCCATAGTGCTGCTCCTATGAGCTTCATTCTAGTCTGATTTTCAGTAATAAGATGCTTATTAATATTAACAACACAGGGATGGTTAGAGAAAATCATTATGACTTGACTCTTGTTACAGGAAGATGCTGATGTCCTTTTAATAATCAAATAATTTTAGCCAAAGGGTCTTTTTTTTTTTTTTTTTTTTTTTTCTCTCTCTTTTAGGATATTAGCAGTAATCACAAATAAAAGGAATAAAAAAATTATCCATAGTTAGTTTTAATGGTCTTCCAGATGTTGATAGTATCTTCCTCTCTATTCAGCACAGTTTTTCTTTATTACTCACACTGCACATGAAGTAGCAAGTTACCTCACTGAGGATTTGTCCAATGCATGGCATTCAGTGTAAGTTTGCATCTCCAATTATAAAAGGGTCATTAAGTTCAGAGAATGGGAGATATATATTTAAGAGGAATTCTAGGGAAATCATAATTGGATGCAGAGACATTGCATGAGTTTAATGACTGAGATTTAATTTCAGTTTTCAAGATTATAAATTGAGAATCCTTATCTGGCTCATCTTCTTTTTTTCCTAATTAATTGGAAATGTATTTCCAAGCAATTAAGGCAGATGGTCTTTTCAATCCCTGAGTGTTTGTGAGCTATATACTAATGTTCTCTACCTTGCTTTTAAAACCCTGTCCTGCTAATATCTTTGAGCTCTTTCTGATAACTTGATAATGCCTGTGTGTGTTTTTATATAAAAAGATCAATTTTCACTACAGTATAGATGCGTTTTAGGAAATTAAGTTCCTTAGAATTCAGAACTGTAGTATTCCATAAATGCTGATAGATTAGAAAAATAATCCCACACTAAACAATACAGAAGGCACAAAATTAAAAAGTAGCTTCATTCTGCAAGTATCTGAGAAATTTCCTTGCTGTGGTGTTTTATGGACTCTGTTATATTATCTCAGCAAGTATGTGTCCCACTTTTAAGCGTTTGGGCTCTGATTCATTTCATTTGACTCTAGATACAGTACGTGTCTATCCTAAATCAGTCATGCACTTTCTGAAGTGAGGAGTGCTATCACCAATAAGGGAATTTTACCCCTTTTGATGCAATTGTCTTTTTTTAAATTATGCTTTATTTATTTATTTATTTATTGCGTTTGACAGCAGAGGAATGAATTTGCATGCCAAACCTTCACACTGTGGGAGCACTAAAATGTGATATCCAGGGGGCTGGTGCATGCATACAGGAACTCAGCTGTTGGTTTTCCTGTTTTGACTGTTTCAGGAGAGCCAACCTCCTCCTTCTCAAAGCTCTTCAGCAATATAAAAATATTTTAAAAGGAAGATCAATAGATCATTTTGTTATTGTTGTTTTCCTGAAGTACTGCTCTGTCACATATAAAGGCTGGACTGTCCTGGAGAGGTAAAAAGGAAGCAGCATAGAAAGATGGTCCCTATGCCTACAGGCTTAAACCTCAAAGGAAGAAATTTTCAGAAGTAGATGTTGCTTTTGTATTTTATGTTACAAAGTAGGATCACACTGTGGGACTCTGAATCTCTAGTCTAACTTCCCCTCTGGCAAGATCTCATTGGCTATATTACAGTGTCATTTATAGATCATTCCTCTCCAAAAGTTACTCCATGCAGTACAGTAAACTGTCAAGAAAAAAAAAATCTGTTATGGTAAATGTGCTTGGTTTCTGGTCGTCTTTCATCTGTGCTTAGGGTCCTGTTCTACAGCTTCCTGATATGCTGCTAACTAGAAAGCACGTCTGCACTCCCTCATTGGTATTGCAGAGAAGTGGGACACATCTTGCCCAAACTAGGAGCATAAAGACTATTACATTTAACCTCATCTTACCATTATTATGTAGTTCATCACAGCCGTGATGCAGATACTCAACAAGGCCTCATTTTCCATTCTTTTCCTCCCAGATTGGTTTAGCTCTATTCACAAACTTTGCTGAATCTGTAAAAATCTTCATTGCCATCCAGAATGTGGCTTGTCTTTCATGTCACTGTTGGCACAGCTGAAATGCACCATCCATCACCTCACTATGCTCACATCCATTGTTTGGTCTCCATAAGTTCCCAGCAAGCATTGAAGAATGTCAGTGGGTGCCATTTTTTCAAATGGAGGAATTTGATGACACCTTTGCTTCATACACACTTCTGTGTCAGACTGCCCCTCTGTTGCCATCTCTTGCACAGCAAAATGTAATGAAATATTGGTGGGAAAGTTCAACCTCTACTGCCATACCACTAACATCCTCCTCTGATGTTGTGGGATAACATGATAAAATAGGAGGCATTATTTTTGGACTAGCCCTCACTGCTAATGTAACAAACCTTTTTTTTAAATAAATGTTTTTATTAAAAAAAAATTTAAAAGAGCAACCAAAATATGAAAGTAGCAAGCTGGATTCTCATGAAATAGGCTGAAAGAACAAGTATAACACAAGCTAACTTAATAAAACTACTCTACAAGTTCATGGTATTTTTTTATTCTGTTTTTGTTTTAATTTATTTTAATTACTATTATATCTCCACCAGCATTTTGCTTTTTTATATACTAGGAAAGAGGCAGTATTTCTTCTTGGTAGAAAGAAGCAGCTGAGGGAAATGACATTCCTAACTTACAGCCAAATATATGTCAGTGGAATTCTACCCTAAAAAGAGGTATTTTTAGAGCTGGACTGGTATCCCCTGGGTAACTGAGATCTATCAAAACTAGAAAAGAGGAAGGTAAGAAAAATTGTGAGGTTTTAGATCAATAGCTTCAAATATGGTGCATCAAAGAAAGTAAAAATTATGATCAATTTTAAGTAATGAATTAAATGATTTAGTGGGTTAACAGCGAGAAATATACTTCATATCCGAGTGACTATTTCCACTGTGAAATGACAAGCTGACCTCTTGTGGGTGGTTGTTTATATATATAGCCTCTCTGGCTAACAATTCAACCAATGTGAGCCCAAGAAAATTCATCCGAGGCTGTTTCAAAAGAAAAATGGAACTTCCAATTAAATGTAAATGAAAGTGTCTTATATAGAAGTTTTACCACAGAAAAATAAGTAGCTCAGTCTCAATTTGTTTTGAGATTTCAGTTTCCATTGAAACATAGGTGTTTGGTTGTGCCATTGGCTCATGCTTTCTGTGTCTCAGGTCCACTTTAATCCCTGGATGAACCAGGTAGGCACCGAAGTGACATTTCAGAGCCAAAATATTTTCAATTTTTCATTAAAAGCTCAAATTCTACCATAGAAAAAGAACTGATTAAAAAAAAAAACAAAAACTTTTGTTACTTTTTCTTAGGTAAAAGAGTCTTTTTATTCAGACTGCTGAAGAGTGTCAGTTGAGAAGAAAGGGATGAAGGTGGGCTACGGGACTTCGTTCTCCTTGTAGAGGTGGCTGTACCAGTGATCAGATTGTTACAAAGTGAAGATGTTAACTCCAGCTGCATATTAAGCACTGTTTAAATAAACAAAGGATTAAATGCCATGGCAGTGAACTTTCTGCTGGGAAAACAACTTAAAAAAAAAATTGGAATTAATAGTTATTCAAGTAAGATAGCATCAAACTGTATGTCTAATATGACACACTTTCCATTTTTTACTCATTTTCCAAGGTTAAGAGAACCAATGTTTGACACAATCATCATGTGCTATTGGACTTCACTGAAAACGCTCATGGAGGAACACCTCATTCCTTTATTCCTACCTTCAGCTCAATTGGATGCATCTTTCTGAGGCCAAGTTCCTTTGTGCAAGCACACATTCTTCTCATAATTGCCTTTTAACAGGGAGCTTTCTCAATGTTTCCTAAATTATTAGTTGAGAATCTGAGAATCTGCTGTATATTGATACCAGTTTCTTAGGCTTCTGTCAGGTTTTTATTTAAAGTAGTGGACATTAATCATTTGTCAGCATAGCTATTTTTAAAGCACTTTGCACTGAAACCTAACCTTCCAGCTCCAAGGCCAGAATAAGACTTCTCACTCCCAGTCACTAATGCTCTCAATTTCTCTGGCTATCTTCTTGTGTTGTTTGAAAAGTGGACATAGATTCCGAATTTAACTGCATTTTCCTTCTTCTGTGTTCCTCTCTTTTGACTTCTGTTTCTTATTTTGAATAAGTTTTTGAGAAGTCTTACCACTTAATTAGGAACAATCTATAATAGTGATGTTAATGCTAGCTAGGAGCTCCAAGGACAGATTACTACATCATTCTGCTGTGTTTTTTGTTTTGAAATAACGCTACAAATATGCTTACAGGTAGAAATCTGAGCCCTGCCCAGCAAATCTTCTAGTTTTGGCTACATAGTGAGAAACAGCAGATGGATTTCCAAAGAAGAAGACAACAAAGTAATATTTACAGCTACTGTTGTGACAGTCTTTTAAAAATCTATTTAAATATAAGGTAACTGAATCATATTTCTGTTACATTTAGCAGTATTTTTGTTGATCGTTGATGAAAGGTTATATTCTTCATCACGTCGATTATTAGCTGATAGAAATTAGTGTACCTTTGTGGCTGTTGTTGAAATTTTCCAGATTTCTCTCTGAAGATATGCACTTTACTTTTTATTAAGATTTTGTGCTCCAAGTCTGTGATCTTTATCTTATCTTAATACAGTTGTCATGTACGAACAGTAAAAATAAAAAAGTTATTTAATCTGTTGAGAAACATATGAATTCTCAATAGAGAGGCTATGATGTAGTCTTGTGGACACAGACTCCTACTACTGCTCACCTCTTAGTACTGATCACCTCTTCATTTCTGCACGCTCTGAAACACAGCAACTGAATACATGTAGTTTCCTCCCTCCTTTAGAGCAAAGTAAAGCAGATGCATTCTCTCCTTTGCAGAGGTATTTTAAAGCAGAACAATTGGGGTTGATTTCCATGGACCTGTTTCAGTTTGCACTGAATTAAGAGATTTCATGTGAGCACTTCTGTGTGCTAGCTGAGAGAATACAACCAAGACCTGAGGGTCCTCAACTCCAAAAATTGTTACAGATGTTCTAGCAAACATAAGATGGTGATTATATATTTAGAAAATACATGATGTTGATGTTCTGTAAAAGCCACATAAAAAGAACAGCTCCTATGTTTCATGTAGAAGTGTCACATAGGAAGACACAAATGATTTTTCAATGATGCAAGCAGAAAATGCACCCAGAGAGGTAGAGCTGATCAGTGTGCCCCGCTCTGGAAAAAAAATGCAAAAACAAAAAACAAACAAAAAAAACCTTCATATCTGTTTCCAACAAATTATGCTGTACAGGAAATTTCCATGGAGAAAGATTTGTTAACAAAAAAGAGTTCCAACAGAATTCAGTTAATGCTGTAACGTTGCATTTTCTAATGAATGTTCCAAGGATCTCTGAGCACTGCATGTAGCTCTCAGGTTTTGGGCAACAGTCATTTTTCCTTCAGTTCTTGATGATTATATGATGATTTAATTTTAGATAATCACAGCAAGTATAGGTAAATGACATTTTAGTCTTATTATTTGTAATTAGACAGAATCTAAGCATAACATTTCCTAACACATTAGAGTGTTGGAATTTCTTTTTTTTTTTTTTTTTTTTTTTTGTGTGTGTGTGTGTGTGTGTGTGGATAAGCTGTCTGAATGAACGTTGAGGCTTGATTCTTTTGTCTTTCCAGAGGTTTCAAGTGTTATTTGCAACATCCACAGGTATCTGAGACATCTTCATGGGACTGGCAGCTATCACAGAGAACCTGTGGGATGGTAGTGATTATCTGGAACAGCAGGAGAATTGCAAATGAAACTGCACTGGCTGCCTATCCATCCTGGGCTCCTTCATCTCACCCTTACCAGTTTGAATTCCGTTCAGGTTTAAGATTCCTAGCTGTAAGTGTATATATAGACAAGTTCCGCTCTTGAGGTCTATGATTGCATTGTAGTCAGTCAAGATTAAAGATTCCATTCAGTTGCTTGGATATCATCTCCAATGCCACAAGATACCTAGAGCACCTCTCTTTGCCTTTAGCTACTAGTCCCAAAGGAAATTAATCTCTTACAAGACCTATCATGTAGGTCCTTGGATAACCTGTTCCCTACAGGGACAGGCTGAGAAAGCTGCGACTCTTCAGCCTGAAGAAAACGATTCAGGAGAACCTTATAGCTGTCTATCTTCCAGTATCTCAAGGGGGCCTACAGGAAAGCTGAGGAGGGGCTTTTTATAAGGGCAGGTAGCAACATATCAAATGATGAAATTGACTTTGTCTTCAATGGAGACTTGTTTTTCCTTATAAAAATAAATAGATATGAAGATAACAATAAAGGCACTGCTTTTTTTTTTTTTTTTTTTTTTTTTTTTTTTTTTTTAAGCTGTCTAGCTATTTGCATCTTGTTCTTATCTTTAAAAGAAAGAAAGGAAGAAAAAAAAAACCCAAAGATATTTGGTACCTCTCCAACTAAGATTGCCAAATCATCTACACAAACTGTTTCTAACCTGGGCAAAATTACAGTGACCACCTGCAGAGAGCAAATGCCAATAAGGATGAAAATATTCTAAAAAATGTGTTTATTTGAGAAACCAGTGTCAGTATATTCCTCTCTAGAAGTTTATCTTCTATTTAAGATCCAGACACATAATTTAATGTTTTACACTAATTTTATTTCCAGACTGACATTTTGAAGGGGAAAAGGTAGTTTTATGTAATTTTATTTTTAAAAGTGACTTTATTTTTTTAAGAAGCATCTACTGTAAAAGTTGTGATGGTAGTCATTTGTCTTACACTCTCTTTTTCCTTCTGATTTTGTATGAGTGAAGGCAGAAATGGAAGATTTAATGTTTCAGGTTTTGAGGCATTCAAAAGTAATTTATACACTGAAGGTGTCTATTAAAAGAAAGTCAATTATATTTCCTGCAATTAATGTATTCTGATAAGGCAGTATGCAACACTCATGTGAAAGCAGTGTAAAGCAAGTGTCAGAGCCAGATAACAGAGTCTAAACAAATTTTGAGTACCAGCAAAACCTGAAAATTGGTAAGGGTACTATTATGTTCTAACTAGCAAATTTTTCAAATGGATAATAAGAAGAGAAAAGTTAATTCCTTCAAAATAGTGCAGCACAAATAGCATTCTTACTGGTTATAAATGAGACAGAATTTTTTATAATTAGTCCTAATGATAATTACCCAACTTTTATAATTGGGTAATTCACATTTGCAGCATTCACGGCATCCATAAGAGCATACACAGGAGCATATTCTTCTCTTTCAGTTGCAGACGGTGGAGAACCTATTTCAGTGGGAATTAAAGAGTTGAGATAATAAAGTACACTATTAAAAAAAAAAAAAGAAAAAAAAGTTCCTCTAGGAAAAAAAAAAAGAAACCACCAATGACAAGTTAGACTGACAGAGTTTGCCTACCCATGGCAGGAGGGATTTCAGGGAGAAGGATCTCCAAACTTACATTCAGACAGAAAGATGTAGTCTATCTACTATTCTTCTTCTTACACCACAATGAAGAGGAGTTATTGAAAGTGAGATGCCTACACACTCTTAAAAAAAGAATGGTTGAAAAATGAAGCTAGTGGCTGTGAACTCACCTGGAGTGACGAACATTTTGTTTGCAACACTGCTCACTTTCACAAAAAAAAGAAAATTCCATGTAATCCAGATATCAATGGAAATCAGTGTAATAAGGAAGGAATATCTCCAGGAATGAAAACTGTAATAGATTGGAATAATTTATTTTGGCAAGGAGATAAAGGAGAAACAATAAATTGTTCAAGAACAAGCGGGAGAGTTGAACTGGAGGAAATAATATTGCTTTAAAAAGGAAATGCATGCCTAATTGAACTATGAAAATATTTGTCATAGAATACTATTGAAGCTACTATTGAAGGAGTGTTTCAAGCTCTGAAAGAAAAAGAATACCTCAGTGGTCATCAGAATAACCATATTGCTAATAATTAATTCGATAAGTATTTTATGTTGCTTATTAACTATTTCTTTGGCAATGGATTGTTGTTGGCAAACATTTGCCTTCTAAGTATGACGTCTCGTATTATTCCTATTGGAAGTGAATGAGATTATCAGTAAAGGTGCATGTTTTCAGAGATTTCTGGAATTACTTTGCACTTTTTCCATGGAAATGAAACAAAGCTTCCTATGGGAAAGATGGTGGCCATTATGCTGGAGACAGCAGGTGTTTCAAATTGATCCTGCTGAGCGCAGTAAAGGATTAAAATTTTAGTGGACTGGGAGAGATATAAGAACATATTTTGCTGAATAGGGAGCTAATATGATAAACTGAGACATTTTCCAATTACCTTGAAGTGAATGCAAGCTACAGTTCCTTTCTAAACCACATTTGAGGGCTCTACTGAATATTTCTTGATGATCAGGTAAGTTATTAAATGTAGAAAGCACGTTTTAATTTCTTGACACTCTCTATTCGTTCAAGGATAGATGACAGTAGGAAAATACAGGGAGAATCACTAGCTACCGAAAATGCAATTAGCTTCCAGAAAGGTTAGTGTTTTATTTCTCCTTTCCTATTCCTTAATGAAAAACTGCTAATCGAAAAAATACCATGCATTCAAAGTGTTTTGAATTTCAGTGTAGTCAAACACAAGCAAGAAATATGTTTCACAGACAGTGCGGGTAATATGTCCTGAGGTGTTAGCACAGTTACTTTTTCAGTTAAGTAAGGTCAAATTATGTGTGAGGCAGGAACATTTAGCATAAAAACAACATTAATAATTCATGTGGCAAGCAGAGTAGTGGAATGATAAAATATAGTGATTGGAGAGAAAAAATAGGTTGACAAATAATGAAAGAAAAAACTCATAAAAAATCAAAGCCAACAGGAGATAGAGGTGAAAATATCAATTAAACTTCTTCTTATGAAGCACTCACACAGCTCCAATGTTATAATATACGTTATAATGTGATTTTGGTTTCTGTTATTTGTTTGCTGGTTATCTCAAGCCAAAGCAACTCAGGGAAGAACCTCCTATCATATCCCACCAGCCAACTATATATTGTTGCCCTCACTGCAGAAGAATATAGAGAAACAGAGCTATCTGGGTGTGTAAATACAGTACTACTATGGTAGGAGGCAAAGGGGCAAGATGCTTCAGGTCTGAAAAAGAAGGATTTATCTATTCCAGCCTTTAACTCCAGAGGAGCTTTATTTCTGAAACTTTCTGAGAAGCCTGAATTCTCCCTTGAAGTCTTGGGAGTCTTGGCAGTGAAAGCTGGCATGTAATACATGGTTCTCCAGAGGGAACTAGTCCAGTGCATTAAATTATCCCTCAATTTGGTGTAACTTGGAAACTTCACAAAGGTGCATTCATATTACCCATGTAATTTGAGGATGACAACAACGCCCTTATCAATCACCAAGAAATGTAAGTCATAATTGCTTCCAGGTAAACTTTGAGCTGTTGACTATTACATTTGAGTCTGGCAATCCAGTTAATTTGATAACCATCATGTAGTGTACCCACCCAACACATATGAACTTATCACGGCTGTGAGGATACTATAGGAACTGTGTTAAAAGCTTTCGTAATGTCAGTGTAAATTATTTAACTCTCACTCTTCCCACACCCAGAGTCTGCCATTTCATTAGGGAAAGCAAATAGGGCCTTTGACATGGTCCCCCACCACATCCTTATCTCCAAATTGGAGGGATGTGGATTTGATGGGTGGACCACTCGATGGATAAGAAATTGGTTGAAAGGCCGCAGACAGAGGATGGTCATCAATGGCTCTATGTCCAGGTTGAGGCCAGTAACAAGCAGCATCCCCAAGGGGTCTGTCTTGGGACCGGTGCTCTTTAACATCTTTATCAATGACATCGATGATGGAATCGAGTGCACCCTCAGCAAGTTTGCTGATGACACCAAGCTGAGTGGTGCAGCTGACACTGTGGAAGGAAGGGATGCCATTCAGAGATACCTCAACAGACTTGAAAGGTGGGCCCAGGTGAACCTGACAAGGTTCAACACAGCAAAGTGCGGAGTTTTGCACTTGGGCTGGAGGAATCCCAGGCATCCATACAGACTGGGAGGAGTGGTCCTTGAGAGCAGTCCTGTAGAGACAGACCTGGGGGTCTTGATGGATGAAAAGCTTAACATGAGCCAGCAGTGTGCTCTTGCAGCTTGGAGGGCAAATGGTGTCCTGGGCTCCATCAGAAGAGGGGTGGCCAACAGAGACAGGGAGGTGATTGTCTCCCTCTACTCTGCGCTTGTGAGGTCCCATCTGGAGTACTTCATCCAGGTCTGGAGCCCCCAGTACAAGAAAGACAGGGAGCTGTTGGAGAGGGTCCAGAGGAGAGCCACAAAGATGATCAGGGGACTGGAGCACCTCCCCTATGAAGACAGGCTGAGGGAGGTGGGCTTGTTCAGCATGGAGAAAAGAAGGCTGTGTGGTGACCTCATTGCACCCTTTCAATACCTAAAGGGAGCCTACAAACAGGAGGGGAACCAACTCTTTGAAAGGGTAGATAATAACAGGACAAGGTTTTAAGTTGAGGGAGGGAAGATTTAGGTTGGATGTCAGGGGGAAATTCTTTACAGAGAGAGTAGTGAGGTGCTGGAACAGGCTGCCCAGAGAGGTTGTGGATGCCCTGTTCCTGGAGGTGTTCAAGGCCGGATTGGATGGGGCCCTGGGCAGCCTGGTCTAGTACTAAATGGGGAGGTTGGTGGCCCTGCATGTGGCAGGGGGTTGGAGCTTGATCCTTGATGGTCCTTGATGATCCTTGAGGTTCCTTCCAACCCTGGCCATTCTGTGATTCTGTGAAACAGATTGGTCAAGCATGATTTTCTCTGATGTATAATACATGACTTATCTAGACTCTGTGTTCACAGTCACCTTGTCCTTTATGTGCCTGGATACACTGTCTGTGTATAACACTATTTTTTCAATGAGCCCTAGAAAAAAATGTAGAGAAGCAAGGTGTGGAATGCAATTCTTGGCTATGTGCTCTAGCTAGCAGAAGTCACACTCTCCATCGCAGTAGATAAGCTTTCATATAGAGCGCAGTACTCTCCAAAGAAGGGCAAGTTTTATGTTCTACACCAAAGCAGAACAGTTTAACTTGCAGTGGCTGGGTTTTTCAAGGTCTGCACACTACTGTTCAGCACCTACAAGAAATAAGCCATAATTTAAGATACATTCTTGCCTAGATTATTGACTTTTGTGAATATTGATTTTAGACACTGACATCACTGTGCTTTGGTGTTGACATTAGGGAAGGTCTATCACTTCTAATAGACCTTTGCGTTATAATGCCTTAATATGCTACTTTAATCCTTAATTTTAACCTCATTTGTGTACCACATTGATACTTCAATACTGCCCTGTGTTTGTGATACTTCAGTAATACCCTATGTACTGCAGTGATATTCCGATAGTAGGCAAAAATTGAAGATAATATATGCACTTATTTTAATGATGAGAGAAATGTAGCTTGAGTCTGGGGTGAGAAAGTGCTGTCATATACGTTCCTAAGTACATTTGCAGCCCTGAGTTAGACCCTCAGATTTTTCATACAAGATCAGAGCAGAGAATACATCTCAAAAGCTGGTGAACAAAGACAGGCAAGCTTTGAAGTAACAAGTAGGAAAATCAGAGCAAATAGCAATTTTTGATCCCAAGTAGAACTGAGTTAACAAGTTGACTCAATACAAAGTAACCTCAGTTCCTAGTATTTATCTAAGGGACAAATTTCTTGTCCTGAAAATTTTACAAACTCTCTGATTTGGGTATGGAGATTCCCATGTTCTGCAGATGCACTGGACTTACGTCTTCACAGTTACAGATCACTGCCTGTGCAGAAAACAAGACTGCTTTTCAATAATCTTTTGGTTTGTGATCATATTCAGAGTATCTAGAAGAAACAAAACCATTTCAGAGGCATTTTCTAATAATTGATAGAGCTGTGTAGAGGAAGTTCCTTATTTTCAGTGAGCTGGGCTGATTTGGGTTAAAAATGAACAAACAGAAGAAATGTTTTGTCCTTTTCCTCCTCTGCATTCCTGTGAGTGATAAAATTTGAGCTGTGCTGCCAAAATAATCACAGCTTAGAAAGCTGCTTTAAGGGATGGGGATTATCTCAATTATCACAGCTCTTCCAAAGGTATAAGCATAGAGGACATCAATCTGATAAGGCAAAAATCCTTGCATTTGTGTTCCTGTATCTATAAATTCTATAATGCACCCAGAGGCACCAAATACAGTCACACTCATGCAGTGCCTTGCTCAGGCAAGTAAGAAATCAGGATTATGTGGTATTCTGAAACTGTGGAATGGTGATACCTAGGAATAGACTGTAAATTATCTGTCCCTTTGTTTAGATGCACACTGCAGCTCTGCTGCAACTAGAGTGTCCCTAAGACTCAGAAATTCTTCCAGTGGCAGAATTTAAAATTGTGCATACTGCAGTACTCCCCAGTTTTCTTCCAGATTCAGATAGAAAGTTTGCTGGAGAGACTGACAACAAAATGCATCTCACAGCCAGCTCAGCTGTACCTATGGCTCTCTGGTTGCAGGTTGAACTACTCCTTCATGCACCAGGATGGGCATTCTGCTGATACCCAGTCAGGAGAGATTCAGCACTGAAGATGCTCCAAGCTGGAGGTGTTCAAGGCCAGGCTGGAAGAGCTCAGGAAAGCCTGATACAGCAGAGTCTTGAAGCTCAGTGATCTTTAAGATCCTTCCAAACTAAGCCACTCTATGATTCTATGATGCCTGCTTATATTTTTCAGACATCAGAACACTTGACTTGCTGTCTTCTCTGTTCAGATACCTGTAATGTCTTCACAATACTCTCCTGTTTCTCTGATCTCTGCCTATTAAAATCAATTCTTGCACACACACGTAAAATCACACTACATCCTTTCTGTAAGTACTCTGAAGTTTTTTTATTTGCAAATGGAGTCAGAATGTGCACTGTGAGACTTGAAGAACCATCTTTGCAAAGATGGCAAAGCTCAAAAGGTTTCACAGTCCCACTTTAAAACTAAGCCCCTGAGCAGGGATCAGGTAAAGATGGGGAGAAGTGGTATATTAAGACCAATCCACTCATCATGAAAGTAAAATCTTGCTTGGCTGATGCTTTTCTTCTCTTCCTGCTATTCCTATTCAATTAAATAACTGCAACAATGGGAAATGACATAATTGTTTGATTGGGTTTCTGGAAATATAACACATGTGCTTTTTGACCCAAACAGACTCAGAACAAGCAGACAGAGGAAATAACGACAAGAGACAGAATACTGTATTAGACTGGAGTCAGGACAGAGTGGTTAAAAAGGTAAAGGGGAAACAACTTCCTCATGGCCTGAAAATGTGTATGCTTGAATTATACTGATGTCATTGACAAACACTTTGAGTTCAGGTTCCTCAATTATATAAAATTGTCAAATCAAATATTAGAATAATTTCTAATCTGTTCAGCACTCAGGCTGTCTCTATGTAGATGCTCTAACCCTGTTTGCAGGTATAACTGTACTGATGATGCTGTGCCTTCTTAGTAACAGGCTGCTGATTTAGCCAGTATGAAAGAAAAAGACGTATGTTCGGAAAAAAGACACACATCCAAAACAGAAAAAAAGGAGGAGACAGGTGGGCTGAAAGTAGGAAATGGTAAGGCTGAGAGACCTGATGAAGAGGACTATATTTTTAAAGATAAAGTTATTTCCAGCAAAGCCTTGATAAAAATGTTTTTTCCTCTCTTGTGTAGTGGCTTTGAGAATATATCCATTCTTGGATAAGTTGATTTTCTGCCCCTCCAGGAGACTAGATCCTGGTCAAAGGACCAGGATAAAGGACAACATGGGATCGCCAGCATAATGCATTGACGTTACATTTGCCAAACAACTGCTTTCTCTCCATTCCTTCATTTCCTTCATAAGAAGGATATTGGCAGTGAAGTGAAAAAAATGAAACAAAGTATATATCATTAAAAATATAATGAGGTGAAGGAAAGATCGCTGGAAAGTCAGGATATGGCAGCCAGGCCAAACTCTCAAAGCAGTGGAAAGCATTATTGATAGATGATATCAATAATAAATGGGAATAGGAGGTAAGAAGCTGAGAGGAGGATGCAAGTGTGGGTTTGCACTTAAAGAAGAGGGATGGAACATGTCTGGGCTAATGAGGCAGCAGCTGCTGTGCTAAGGGCAGGAGGTTACTTGCTCTGACTTCTCTTCTGGCTTTGTGCACGCAGGGAGGAATTGGGAGGTTATGAGCCCTTCCTTTTCTAGTACATTGCTGGAAAAATCTCTTCCACTCTGTGTGGCACTCAGGCCAAGTTGTTCAATGAGCTTCAGTTCTTCTAGGTAAAAAGCAATGCTATAGTCTGAAGATGTGGATGATGGAAGAGCCAAGCATACAGCTGGCGATGTGGTTGGAACACCAGAAGTGTTTCACTTCATATTATTCTGTTAGGGAGGGCAGGGTCACTCCTGAAAAGTGTCCCTAAGTTGGCTGATGAGTGAAAAATGCTGCAAGCAGAAAGCTAGGTCCACAACAAACAAATCACCCCAACTGGAAAGTGGCATTTGGATTCTTTCAAACACAAGTAGTATCTCTCTTGTCCTCCCTTCCATGTTTGTGCTAAGCATATTCCAGTGCATCTCAAACTTCTGTTTGCATGAGAGTAAGAAGAGACTATTCTTAGTACTATCCTGCCAGGACTCACAATGACTCACAAGAAATTGTTTATAGTGATTGAGGTTAGGGCTTGATCCTGCCGCTATTGACAACAGCAACAATAACATTATTGTTGTTTCTAAGCAATAAAGAGCTGAAGAACCTGTGCTTACAGCTACCTTCACACATCCTCATCACAGCTCTGTTCAGCAAGTATCCTGCCTATTTTTGGAGTACCTTTAGAATCTCTGAATGTGCCAAAGATACAAAATTTGTCTGGAAGTCTCATGGGTGTTTCTCAAAGGGTTTTAGAAGCTTTGAAATTTCTCTCAGGATACAGCAATAACAAATAAATTACTGTCTTGTTCTGTTTTTTTCTGAGCAAGAATATGAAAATGAAAGCTAAAAGGAAATCAGGATCAGCAGATCTCTTCTTCAGAACTTCCCAGAAAGCAATGTTATTAAAAAAAAAAATAAAAAAAAAAAATTGGTATTTTAGTAAAAATCATTCTAACTCTTTAGTGAGTCACCTCTATTTACCTAACCATTATGGCTTTCGCTACTCGTGTCCAAGGAGTGCTGCTCTTCCTCCTCCAGTTGCCTTCTTAGTGCTGAAGGCATGAATTCCTGCTGTGGTTTAACCTGGTAGGCAGCTCAGCACCTGCCACCCAGATTCTTGCTCAGTCTCTCCAGGTGAAATGGGGGAGAGAATCGGAAAGGTTAAAGTGTGAGAACTTACGGGGTGAGATAAAGGCAGTTTACTGGGCAGAGCAAAAGCTGTGCACTGAAGCAAAGCAAAATCAGAAATTCATTCAATAATTCCCAACAACAGGAAGACAATTAAAACATCAGTGTGCTATCACCAGTATTTTCATCAGAAATATAAAATACATTAACTTTGTACCAGCAAAAGCTATGACAATGTCCAAACCTAGATTCAGTGCATCTTTTAGAGTTCAAGACAAGATTTGAAAATTAAAGATGAGGATAAAAAATTAAAGTTCCCTTCAGTGAGTTCTCCTCTGTCATAGAATCATATTTAAAAATCTAATCATTCTTTCTAAGGAAAGTAGTGATAGAACCATGCACAGAAATGTGCTTCCAACAGCTGTTGTAAGCAGATAACCCCAAAACAACATTTCTAAATTCCATATTTTAAGTAGATATTTAGTTGATTATATTTTCACTAAAATAGTTGTCTTTCCTGATTTCTTTATGTTTAGACTCAGGTGGGAAAAGTTGAATATATGCCCTCAGATAATGATTTTTTTGATTGTTTCTTTGCTTTCCTGTTAACATAGCATTTGCAACAGGATATCCTTCAGGGAAGTTTTTCTAGGGTGTAATTTCCATGAAACCAGAGAGAAGGGAAATTATTTCTTACCTTAACCTGAATTGAACGTATTCTCTTGCTAAAATCTCAGTTGCTTCTTAGTGTTGCCTCCAGGCTTTGCAGCACTCTCTCCCACATGTAAGGGCTCTTTTTTACCCTTGAGAACTTCAGATAAATTTTACTTCAGAGAATAGTTGTCATATAGGATTTAAACAATGATGTAGGGCCTATTACCAGGAATAAAGGGGTGTAAAAATTGGTCATCATCTAGTTTGGGTACCAGTGAGTGCAGTGTTGTGCCTTTCAGATATACTTAAGTGCACATTATGTACTGTCTGTCCCTTGAGAGTATCTTACGCAGTCGAAACTACTGCAGTGCCCAGGAGCATTTCCCGACAATTGCTGTACCACTTGCCTCATTTAGTATCATCCCATTACTCTTAGTTATGGCCTCCTAATTCACTTTGTAAAATCGTCACATTTTGGATGCATAAACCTGCCACGTATGTTCAGGAAGATTCATACTGTGTTATCCAGTACACTAAAAGCACAGCACACACTCTGCAGAGGACAGTCTCCTCACTTCAGGCTGTTAAAAGGAGCATAGTGTAAACCTTATGTGTTTCATTTGACTACATGTGGGTGGAAAGGTGTCCAGAGTCCTTATCTGTACACATATCTGTACAGTACACATATCTGAGGAAAATTGATGTCTATCCTAAAAGTGCCCACTTCTCACTATTGCACGTTTTTCTCGTTAATTTGTATAAAAGTCCACATTGAAGACACGTAAAGCTGGTGAGATATATTCAGGCTATATTGTATTATATATATATATGTAAAATGAGGATATATTCAGAACAAGCTGCCCAGAGAGGCTGTGGATACCCCATCCCTGGAGGTCTTCAAGACCAGGTGGAATGGGGCCCTGTGCAGTGTGGTTTAGTAGGCTGGTGACCCTGCCTGTTGGCAGAGGGGTTGGAACCTGATGATCCTTCCAACCCAAGCCATTCTATGATTCTATGATTCCACCTTACTTCACTCTGACAAACTGTCCCATAAAATGACAAGATATCTCACAAACGTTTCCCTAGTTCTTAAAAGAGCAGAACACAGGGAAAAGGATGACAGCATTTTGTAACCTCTCACCATGGCTGCTGCATAACCTGGGCTATCATCCCCATCATTGCAGGGCTGTGTTAAGGCCTACAGCTGCAGATTGTGTTGGGTGCTCTAATTCCATTCATAGCATCAAAGCATCCCCTGGGCTCACTGTTAAGCAATCAGCTGGCTGTTTGAGAGAGGATATGAACAACTTCCTTGTTCTACCTTTGCAACATCTGTCTTCATCTAACTCCAACTGCATGTCTGACAAGCTCTTTGCAGTGCTTTCATATATAATAAATGTAACTATGGAATGCAAGTCTGGTGGGGCGAGGCTGAAGAAATTGGGATTGTTCTGTCTGGAGAAGAGGAGGCTCGAGGAGACCATATCACTCTCTACAACTCCCTGAAAGGAGGTTGTAGTAAGGTGGAGATCAGCCTCATCTCCAGGTGATAGGACAAGAGGTAATGGTTTTAAGTTGTTCCAGAAGAGATTCAGGTTGGATATTAAGAAAAATTTATTCTCAGAAAGAGTGATGATGCATTGGAACAGGAAGCTAAGTGAGGTGGAGGATCACTGTTCTGGAAATGTTCAAGAATCATATAGATATTTTTCGGAGGGACAAGATTTAGTAGGCTTGGTGGTGATGGGTTGACAGTTAGACTAGATGATCTTAGTGGTCTTTTCCAAACTTAATGACTCTATGATGCTATGATTCTAACTTTGGGATATCTGTCTTACTCCGGCTCCAACCTGCAGGCCTGGCAAGCACTAATTAGTGTTTTCATATATAATAAATGTGTATGTAGAAAAATTAGGTTAATCATTCTTTAATCTTATAGTTTTGATATAATAATCAGTAGCAGAAACAGGAAGGTTAGGAGCCTGTTGTTGATATCTTACAGTAGCAAGTGAACTATACAGAAGTGTATTTTACTCTTTTTAGCAATACAAGGAAAATAAACTGGCTTTGCTGACACTGTTCAGGTCACTTTTTTCTCCCTTAGCTGAACATTTTTTCTGTGTGAATTTTATCTATAACTTCAATCGGAAGCATATGTTATTGTAGCCAGAGCCAAATGTTTTAGTATTGCTGCAGTGTGCTTGCCATTCCTCTCCGACTTCAGCCTCTGTGAAGATTACAGCACTTGATATCATAATGCAATTTTAAAAGTGACTTTTTGCTTGCTGGAGGTCAATAGGACAAAAGGTTATTCCATGGCAATTATTTTTCCCATGGTTTCAAAAGGAAAATTCAGGTCACATTACTTTAAAATGTATTTCACCCCCCTAATATTTCAGTTGCTCACTTTCTGCCAATCATACTTTTCCAAAGTTGCCTCAGATATTGTTAAGAGTTTTCTGTTTTACTGTTCATCTTATCTGTAGCAAAGGTAGTTCTCATCAGAGAAAGAGATCTGCTTTTCCCTAAAAAACACAAATTCCCCAAAGAGGAAGAAAAAAAAAAAAAAAAAGGAAAAAAGTAAAAGTTAATACTGAAATCAGCAAGAGTTTTCAAGAACACACTGGATTTTTTCTACAACTAAGAATCTATCATTTTAGAAGGGGAAAGTTATATTTGTTAGGTTCCTGACTGCCAAGCTTCATATCAATCCTCAGTTCAGGGGGATACTGTTGACAGTGCCTTCACCCTTGATAAACCACTTAGACTCTTTTCAGTCGAGTAAGGTATCTTCAGACTCTCATTGCACTGTGATGTGGCTTTAGTTGATAAATAAGGCAGAGGATCTCTTTCCCCTCCGCTCTCCCTTCAATACGTTAATATTGATTATTTAGAAGTAAGGAGTCCCAAGGAGTGAAAGTGGATATGCCTCAGTGCCTTGAACAATTTTTTTCCCTCTATTGGGATAGTACAGGGTGAATTAATAGTGTGCTTGCAGACACTAGGTAATGTTAATGTACTTGCTATTGATACAGTAAAATAAACGAGTAACTTCAGCTTTACTTAAAATAAAACATTAATTTTCTAAGGCCACTAAGATTTATGTAGCTGGTCAGTTGAATGCATACAATTTTTGTTTTCAAATACACAAAATTTTCTTTTTTAAACACAAGGAGGATTTTTATTGCCAGACGAAAAACAAAAAAAAAACAAAAGGTGTCTTTAATTCATTACTTATGCTCTCAGGCTCTTGTCTGCCTTTAACCTAAGTTTCTGCTTGATTCTGTGGGTAAGAAGCTGCTTTTTATACAACGTAATAATATTCAGTAGCATTATCCCTCGTGATTCTGTGAATATGTGAAAATGCACAGCCTGTAGTATTGTATATGTTTCAAAAAATGTTTCCATAAAAAGAAAATCTATTGGCAATGAGGGAAACCCAACTTCTCTGTTAGCTCATATGTATGTTCTGGGAAATGATTGCAGTCATACTGGACTAAGTAGAGGGTATTTAGCAAAAGGCTGGACTTCTCTTGGTTGTAAGTGCAGATGAAGACATTCAAGACCTGCCTGGACACCTATCTGTGCAACCTGGTCTATGAAGCCTGCTTTGAGAGGGGGGTTGGACTTTGGAGGTCCCTTCCAGCCCCTACAGTTCTGTGATTCTGTGATAGTATTGAAGTCACAATACTTTCTTGACCTTTAAGTATAGTTAAAACATCTGTAGTCTTCCTCCCACAGTTCCTATTCTTCATGAGGACCATCTCATCAACATACTGTGATGGGAACCTTAGAGGAAATTGCTAGTGTAGACTGTTGGTCAATCTAATGCCATATCGGTGATGGGTGCCCTTCCACCATATGGGTTAACAGGGATCACAACGCAGCAGCTTGGGCTGGGAGGCGGTGAAGGCATTATCATAGACATTCAACATGCTGCCACATTCCCTTTTCTCTTCTGGCCCCACCAACCAATTGCTGTGCAATTTTATGCAACTCATCTGAACTTGAAGTTGTTCAGCCATCTGTAACTCCAGTGTAGTAATAAATTATGGGTAGAACTCAAATTACAGCAAATTTGGCCCTGCTTTTCTCTTTACACTCTGATCCTAATTTCTGCAAACGTGTTTCTAGCTCATAAATATTCATGGAATAGCTCATGTAAATAATTTTTTTTCTATGTGTTATTCATGCACTGTTTGCTTTGATTGTCCAAGTTCCTCTATGTGTTACTTATGGTGGGTGAACGGTCATAAAAGTCACATACAATTACTGCTGGTACCTGAAGGGGTATTTGACTGAATTTTCTAGATAGGAATACAGCAAACAACAAACTGTGGATAATGAACTGACAAATTCATTGACAAAGTAACTAATAACAAAATATATAGAATGAATATTTGGAGGAATAATTATTTGTGCTTAAAATCATGAAACTTTTAAGATTTGCCAGCATTTTTTCTCCTAGAGAAACTGATATTCATTTGAAAGCTCATGAATGATAGATAATCTCATCTCACAGATACTGACAGCTCAAACCTCAATTAAACAAGCCTCAAAAAACTCCTGGGAGATAGGCAGTAATCATGGTTCTATATTAGTAAAACTGATACGTGAATATTTTCCCAAAGTATGGCATTTGATGAGTATTTTAATACCACTGAAAGAAACACACTTTCTGAATTAGCCACAATATTTGCAGTTCCTCAGTAAAGTTCCTGAAAAGTAACTACAACCTGGTTTTGGGTGTTCTGCATTCTCTGTACTCAATCGGAGAATTGTGAAGAGGACATTTTTAAGAAGATATGCAATAAGAAATTCCTGGCTCTCCAAAAAATCTTCTTGTGTAAGATGACAAAAAAGAAAGCATCCAAATTTTCTCATCTTCTAAATCAGTGTTGCAGTGGCTAATCAGATTGGAAAGAGAGAACACAGACACTTGGTGGGCAGAAGATGGGGGCATTGCAGTAAAAAGGCGCAGCACTGAAGCTGATTTCCTTCATGCTATCATTAATATGGAATAAACCAATACCTGTAATAGCATAAATGGGATCTGAATTAGTCTTATCTTCCCTGCAACTTTCAGTCTTTTTCATCCTGCTTATCTAAGATCTTGTCTCTTTACTATTGTATTAACAATTTTACCCTCAAACTGCAAGAACAGTTTCTACAGCCTGACATTTGTCCTAAAGACAATATAACCTCTGGATTCAGAAAATGATTTGTTAAACTAGATCAAGGAAATTCTGCTGACCTCACAGAGCTGACAATAGCTCTCTTTCTGATGCACTGTCAACTCTAACCAGCTAGTTCTCCCTTTTCTCTCTTTTCCCAGTAGGTGAGCACACTTAACAGCCTTCAAAGCAGCCATGCTTCTTTCTTTCTTAGACTAATGCTCTCCATTCTCAAAGCAGGAAAGAAGTTGGGGTAAGTTCCTATTAAGCCAACACAGCTCTTCTTAAAATCTCAAGGCATCAGTGCTCCTACCCTCTTGAACCTTTCACACTCTTAACAGCTTGTGTTTTTCACTTTCCTTTTTTAGCTGGAGTTTTTGAAAACTTACTTTTTTCTTCCTCCTGCCTGAAGATATTTCTCTTACCAGAATTTTTAAATTCCTTCACAGTGCAGGATTAAGGAGCTGGTGCAAGTTTGCAACTTTATCAGTGTACTATCACACTTCTCCAGTCCAGTGAGTGCTAGGAAAATAGGCTCAGAAATGGAAGAAAAGTGAGTGACATGATACCTAGAAGGAATGCACCTTGTGCTCCCAGGGCTGCACTGTGAGTTAGACGCCTGTAGAGGTCTAGTTCTTTTTCTGCCATTGATTTTGGCTCTGATCTTTGGTTGATTGTTAAATCCTCATTTTTCAAAGGTGCTGAATGATTGCCATTAGGTAAAATTCTGTTTTTAACTGAAGTCAGTAAGAGCTTTGCATCTGGAAGCTAGGATTTCATCTGCTGCTGTGGGCAATTGGAAAATCAGTGGCTGGGGAAGGTGGACTTCGTAAGGGGAGACATTAAATCAAAACCAAGTAAGAAGTAGCATTAGTTGTGTTTAGTTAACTTTTCAAGATATGATTCTGTCCCTTAAACTGCGAGGCAGATTAGTGACTGATCTGATAAAGTAATGAATTTCTTGTCAGTAAAAGCTGAGCCATCCAGCCTGTGAAGTGAATGATTGATTATAAATGGAACGTAAGAGCTTAATATCTGACATAAGCCTTGTTAACAGGGGAGATGAAGGAATAGCATATGATGTCTTCCTGGACTCAGTAAGGACTTGAAACTGTTAAAAATAAGATCAGAAGCTGTTGGTGTCTAGACTGGATGAATATAGTGAAGTGCATCCAACACTAGCTTAATGGCAAAGCCCAGAAGGTAGTCAGTGGTCCAAAGCCTGCACAGAGGCCAAAAGAAAGCAGAGTATCCCAGGGATCAATACTGGGTCCAGTCTTGTGTAATATCTTCAATAACCATCTGAATGATGGAGCAGTATGCATGCTCAGTAAATTTGCGGATGACACAAAACCAGGGGGAGTGGCTGAATTCAAAAAGAGCTGAGCAACCATCCAAAGGGATCTTTACAGAAATCTCGTGATGTTTAGCAGAGAGAAGTGCAGAGTCTTGCACCTGGGGAGGAACAACCCCGAGCATCATGCTGGGAGCCACAGCTGGAAAGCAACATAGCAAAAAAGGACCTACAACTTCTGGGATTGTTGTCTGGAGAAGAGAGGACTAGAGGGAGACATTATCACTCTCTACAGCTCTCTCAAAGGAGGTTGTACTAGATAGGTGTTGGCCTCCTCTTCAGATAACTAGAGATAGGGTGAGAGGGAATGGTCTTAAGTTGCTCCAGGGGAAGTTCAGGTTGGATATTAGGAGAAATTTATTCTCAGATACAGTGGCAAGGCATTGGAATCTTGCTGTCCAGGGAGGTGGTAAAGTCATCATCTCTGAAGATGTTCAGGAAGCATGTAGATGTGACATTGAGATGCATGGTTTAGGGGGCTGGTGGTGACGGGTTGATGGTTGTATGATCTTAGTGGTCTTTTCCAGCCTTATTAATTCTATGATTCTATGACATTAGTTTGAATATGTGCTAGCAACATGCCCTTGATGCTAAATATAATGGCATCCTGGGCTACATTAGGCAAAGTATTGCCAGCAAGTCTCAAGAGATGATCCTTCCCCTCTGCTCAGAAGCTCAGTAGTGGTGAGGTCACACCTGGAGTATTGTGTCCAGAGACATGGACATGCAAGGAGTACTCCTTATGACATAGGGCCACCAAGGGGTTAAAGCACTTGTCTTATGAGGAGAGGCTGATAGGGGTATGAATTTTTAGCATGAAAAAAAAGACAACTAAGAAATGAAACTGCATTTTTGAATAAAGGCTAAGTGGAGCTGAGCTATAAGCAACAGGAAAGGGCTAAAGAATTCACTTAAATATAATGAATAGCAATGGCAAATGGGTATAACAAAAGGACATGGAACAGCCAACGGAATAGCTGATTTGTTTGCAATAAACTACCTAAATGGTGTGCTTTCTGCTATGTATCTAAGGACATGACTTTCCAGCAGCAGGAAGCAGATCTCAGTTGTCATAGATTGTCGTAATTCTGATGACTCCAAAGGTGCTATAATGATTATTCTAGTAAAGAATTAGACCTTACCTGTTTTCCAGTTTGTTATCTAAGAAAAATGTGATAGAGCATTCACAAACTCCAGAAATGAAAACACTTTTCACACCCACATTTAACTTCTTTGCCCATCCTGTTATAAATAAAATTACTTGACATTTTTCATTCACATCATTTGTCAATAATTAAAAAGGCGTTTCAGTCTTCTTTGTTTTATTTTTTGTTTTGTTTTTTAAATATTCTAGCCCTGTTTGCACTTTATTTCACCATGTTCCCACAAATAAAAACATAAACAACATTTTCTCAATGCTTTTTGTTTTAATCTTTTTGAAAAGAGAAAAGCTTTTAGATTTTTCCCTGTTTACTTTTTCATATCGTCACAAGATGACGTAGGGTGTTGTGCTGTGTTCCTCTAATCAGACAGATCATAAATGTAATTCCAAAAAATGACTGAAAATTTAGATAGCTAACAAGGCCTGGCTAATTTAACCATTAGCAATTGATGATTTAAACTGGCAGTTTCTAGTGGGGACGTTAGTTCATATCAGATACCAGAAGAAAAACTGACCATGTGATCAGATTCTGCCTGAATGAAGTTTCCTTCTTTGATACCCAGAGGGCTGGCAGCTCAGACATAAATCAACAGAGGGATGATAGGTCTGACCCTGAATGATATTTCAGATCAATTCTTTGCAATACTTTTATTTTATTTTATTTTATTTTATTTTATTTTATTTTATTTTATTTTATTTTATTTTTTGTAAGTTTAAAGAAGATAAGCTGTCCTATCTTGTGACCAGATCTAATTACAAATCTCAGATGTGTTCAGAGGAGAATCTGTTTGGTAAACTGTTTTCATCTAAAACCAACCTTTGCAGTTCTGACTCCTCTCCTGGAAATCTCCAGCTTGAGTTTCCCATTTTATCTTACTGCCTTTTTCATCTTTGAGCTATTTGTCATGATTTCATTGTCAGAATAATCTTCACATCTTATCCTCACTATTTCTATAGATTTGTGCCTCTCCTGATGTGTCTCTGTTATGATTCACCTACTCTCTCAATATGGGAAATTTAGCAGATGTCACCTGGAGAGGCTCTCCAGGGGAAACACAATTCCTTCTTGATAAGAAGGGAGGTGAAACAACAATATAGATGAAATTACATTGAATGATGTGGTATAGGATTGAGCACACAACATCAGAAAATGCAAGGGACATTCTCCATTATCCCCCTCCTTCCTCATCACCTTCCAAGCAAACACATCCCCAGTCTTTCGAATTCCTGAGATTAGATAGGTTGCGATCACCAGGAAAATATCCTTGCTTCTTGACTTTTGTAGGTTTCTTTAGCCTTAGCGTAGTTCTTTCTCAGGCTATAACTGTCTGTTATAGGGTGCTCAACATATGAGGAGGGTTTTACATCAACAAACTCAGATCAGAGTTTGTGTTTTCCTCAGTATTATTGTATCATTTCCCTTCTTATGCTTTGCTCATCCTCAAGCTTCATGTATAATTTTTCTGTCCTCTCTGGACAGGATTTGTTAAATATCACATGCAGGTCTTACTAGAGTGTCTTTCCTCCCAGTTTTGAAGTCATATACATTAAGAACAATACTACTTGCTCCATTCCTGCAGTGAAAAGTTTACCTGAACTCATACCAATGGTCTTTGCCATTCTTTACCAATTCTTAGCAACTTTTCAGAGAGAAATGTGTTCAACAGCCTCAGAGGAACATCTCTGCTCAGGTTTCAGAAATCACTGTACCATTTTAATGAAATACTGCATCCAGAGCCTGATGTTTAGTCTCATTGGGAGGTAATGATTGGCAACAGATATATTTAAGACCAGAGACTGTGGCAGAAGACATCTTTTTTTGTGCGCGTTTGCTGTTTTTAGTTTTGTTTTTTTTTCACACTGGAACCAATTATAGGGCATGAGAGCAAAATGAAACACAGTCTAAAAGCAATATGGAGGTAGAAATATAGAATAACAGAAGCTTTTGAGTTAGAAGGGACTTAAGGGTCATATAGTCCAACTCCCCTGCAATGAACAGGGACACTTACAGCTAGAGAAGGTTGCTCAGAGCTCTGTCCAAAGTCACCTTGAATGTCTCCAAAGATGGAGCATCCACAACCTCTCTGGGCAACAAGGCTAACACATTAAATAGTTATTCATCTAATACCTAGGAGTGCAGAGTTTAATTTACTTTCTTCAAATAAGGATAACAATCAGCCTAGTTATGATTTCAAAAGAAGTGATGAGCAAATGAACCAAATTCTTGGCTTACTCTGCTCTTATAAGAGGGCTTAGTCCACATTCCACACTTTCTGTCAGGTTGTCTGTGCCAATCCACTCAGAGTATTTTCTTTAATTTCAAAAGCCAAACTGTCTACTCCTGTTACCAGTGAAAGATAGAAAAAAAGTGTTGCTGAAATTGTGTCAAATTTTTTGGTCATTACATAAATTCCTGGTAAGGAAATAATTCAGGAAACCATATGACCTTAATTAGTTCTGTTTACTCCATGTCCAAAAGAGGAAAAAAATTATTTTGCCTGTGCAGTATTGAATAGATTTGTGACAAAGCATACCAAGACAAGTCCTGCAATTCATTGTTGCCTCCTCAGGGATTTTTCAAATACTCAAAGTGTAGTTTGAAATCAGTCACTGGGAGACTTACAATGATAAGTTGGAAGTTCCTGATGCCTTCCAATATCACATACAGACTAAACTGGGAAGATAAATCTCTGATTCTCAGCAGTCACAACTATTTACACATTTGTACAAAAAGGTGGGGGTTAAAACTTATCTTACAAATTATGCAAGGAAAGTGATAGTCCAAGACATATTTGTTTCCAAACTCCATAATTAGGCTCCCAGATGACTGGCTGCTGATTGCTTAGCGCTTTTTAAAGCCTTAAGGCTGCAATTTTTGCAAAACTAATGAAAATGGTTTCAGGGGAACTTTACAGCTTCCACAGAATGTGAAACATTGTAGTCCCCAGGACTTTTGTTCCCTCTAACCAAAAGCAAAGTCTGGATCTTCACAAGGATAAAATGTAAAAATAATTCAGAGAAGCTACAGAATGTTTTAATTTTGAAGCCAGCATACAGAGCTGAGGAGAGAAAAAAAAAAAAAAAAAAAAAAAAAAAAAAAAGTGGCTGATAGAGCATAAATGTGAACTTTAATTTCTAAGTATTCAAAATATCACTCTAGTATATGATTGTCCCATTTTGATTTATTTGATCAGAATTCTTTCGTAGACATTGGAAAGTTTTAAACAGGCAACTTTCTGTCTCAGGACAGATAGTGCAGAGTAGGAGACTTAAGGAGTTTCTGTACTATGTCTATTCGTAGAATCATAGAATCATTATCTATTCTATCATTATCTCATTACTCCTTAGAAGAACTACAACCCTACCATTTTGTCCAAGAAGAGGCAAGTACTGCTGATACTTAGATTTCTTTCTGTAGTGAACTGCAGAGGCTGTTTGTTGCAGATTTTCCTTTCTTCTGCCATGTCAAAAAGGAATGTCTTGGCATGTTTTGCTTTGGTATTCACTTTCTTACTGTTGAACAACTCCATATGTTAAGACTAAAATTAACACCAAAACTGCCAGACTAATTTGGTTCAGCTGAACCAATTCAGCTCTGGAAAGCCCAATGCTGGAATAAGAAGGTACTAAAACTTCTGGCAGCTATGGAAGAAATAAATTCCATGTTATAATAAGAAGGATGTTGATGATAGCAAACCAATGGTCTGTTTATTCAGCAGAGTTATCCCCTTCTTTATTTTTGTTGCCAGCATACCTGGAATTTGAGAAAAGGAACTGTTGTGGTTTATCCTAGTGGGTGGCTCAGCACCACACAGTTGTTCAATCACTTCCCCCCTTCAAGTTGGATGGGGGAGAGAATCAGGGGGGAAAAATGTAGAATTCATGGGTTAAGAAAAACTACTAAGATAGAGAAAAGGATAATATTCATGACTATGTGTATATACATACACATATGAATGCATATTACAAGCAATGCACAAGCACCACTCCCTGAGTGATGCTCAGCTAGATCCCTGACAGTGGAAGAGAACAAGAGGAATTTCCAGCACCTTCAAAACTCCTTCCACATGATGTTATATGTTACAGAATGGTTATGGTTTAAGTCAGTTGTCTGGTTTAAGTCAGCTGTCCTAATTCTGTTCCCTCCCAGCTCCTTGGGCCCCTTGCTGTGAATAGCCTTGGCTTTGTACAGTACTGCTTAGCAGGAACTATTAACATCAGTTTGTTATCAACATCATTTTTCCCCTGAGCCAGAACATATCTTCATACCCAGCACTCTGAAGAAAAATCCATCCCAGCTGAAACTAAGACAAACCAGGGTGCCCAGTGCAAGTGCCTCTGACCTTCAAAAATAATTGGATGTAGATCCAAACCTGGCAGCCTAACCATATACTAAAGTCTCTTGAAATCAGTATCCATCAGTAAAACATGCAAAGTGAAATATGGAAGAAAAGGTCACATTAGCAGGAAACAGATAAAATGATTCCACGAGGTTCATTGTATTTAGTGTGACCAGCTTCCACATTTCAAATTGCAAATCCACACAAAAATCTGATGGCAGAGACATGAACACTCAGGCATATACAGTATCAGAGTGACATTTCAGAACTGTTATGCAAGAAGTTACACTCACATGACTGCAAATACTGGTTGTTTAATCTCCAGAGATGGCACAAAACTCTTCATTCTCTGAAAACACTGCCACGAGGCACTGCAGATTGGCTTTACAGTGTATACACATACAAACCACCTTGCTTTAGTACAAAGACTGAAGCAATTATTAGAGGCACAGACTATAATGATGCAGTAGATACACTACTAACTAAACAGAAATTGATGGTAAATGTTCAGCTTAGTAAGAAGCAAATTATTCCTTTGTCGCACTGACCAAGGTGCCTCTGCCATTACAGAAAAATAAATTTTGCATTTCCATAACTGTTTTTCTTCTTGGATTTTAAAAAAAAAAATGATTTTTTTTTTAACTATAAAAGATTAATTAATGTATCCAAAAGTATTCCTAGTCGTTTTCAGCTAGTGTGTAAAGGCACTGAATAATGAACCACAGATTTTCTAGAAAAAAATAATGGATGGCAGCATGCAGATCATTCAGAAGACAGTCCAGCTTTATTACTCTAAGGATGCAGGCTCTCAGGTAACTTTTCTGAGCCCAGAATAACAACAATATTGCATGTATAGAGCTAAACTTTACTTCAACCTCAAATTCAAACTCTGAATAGAAAAGGTGTGAGCAGAGAAAGAACAGGAAAGTAACAGACAAGAAGAGTGTCAGAAATCTTCAAGGACTTTGCCACTACATACCACTGACCACATTACTTTCCTTCATCAAGGAGATTCACTGCCCTTTATTCCAGCAGCCCACTTATAGTAAAGGCCTAACTGACCCGGGCAATATGTGTACGGGGACAAGTACTTGACACATCATAGCTAGTTTTAAATAGTAAGACAACTCCCATATTGAACTCCCCAGTAAGGAACATGAAGTAAAGCTTGAGATCTTCACCTGCACACCTCTGATTTTCCAGAAGAATCACAAACAAAAAGAATGGAACCAGACTCAGCCATCTCCTAGCACTCTTTTCAAAACTCCTTGGTTTTGCCATCCTGACCTCGCATTGTATGAGTCAATGGATGAAATCAGTTATGGGCTCATCATTATGATCCGCTACAAAATCTAACTTTCATCAATCTCAGAGAAGCACTTCAGAATGGCAACTGCTCTGTTGCTACAGAGAAAGACCCACTTCTGAAAGAAACCAACTCAGGTTATTTTTCAGCAGTGATATTAATATTGCCTTCCTCTTCAGAACAACCTCTTAACAAATAAAGCTTCACCAAAATTTTGTCTGCCATGCATCCTTCTGATCACCATGTATTTCTTACTTCCCATAGCAACTTCCTGCGGTATCTCCCCTCTCTTCCCCTCATACCCTCAGTTTCAAGGGGAAAATCAAAATCAAGGGGAGGGGAGGGAGGGGAGGGGAGAGGGGAGGGGAGGGGAGGGGAGGGGAGGGGGAGGGGAGGGGAGGGGAGGGGAGGGGAGGGGAGGGGGAGGGGAGGAGAGGAGAGGAGAGGAGAGGAGAGGAGAGGAGAGGAGAGGAGAGGAGAGGAGAGGAGAGGAGAGGAGAGGAGAGGAGAGGAGAGGAGAGGAGAGGAGAGGAGAGGAGAGGAGAGGAGAGGAGAGGAGAGGAGAGGAGAGGAGAGGAGAGGAGAGAGGGAGAGGAGAGGAGAGGAGAGGAGAGGAGAGGAGAGGAGAGGAGAGGAGAGGAGAGGAGAGGAGAGGAGAGGAGAGGAGAGGAGAGGAGGAGGAAGGAGAGGAGAGGAGAGGAGAGGAGAGAGAATGATTTGGTTGGCATGAACTGCTGAAGGTCATCTGGTCCAACACCATACTCAAGCGGGGATACCTAGAGCAGATTGCAGAACAAAATACTTCAGCTGAAAGAGACCTTCAGAGATCATGAAGTCCAACTGTTTGACCTCTCAGAGCTAAACAAAAGTTAAAGAATATTACTGAGGGGAATTACCCACTGTGAAGGCATCTTTCCTAAAGTCCAGTTTGAATCTCATACTGTGCAGCTTTGTGCCATTGCTCCAAGTGCCATCATCAGCACCTCATTCTCCTTTCCTCTCCTCGGGGAGTTACAGACCACAGTGATGTCAATTCTCTGTCTCCTTTTGTCCAAACTAGACAAGCCAAGTGTCTCAGCCTCACCTGACAGGAATGCCTTCCAGCTCTTTCAACAGCTGTCTTGCCCTCCTCTGGTTGCTTTGCGAGACTTCAACATCCTTTTAATAATGTGAAACTCAGGACTGTGCACAGTGTTTCAAAGTGAAGTTACATCAATGCTAAACACAGTGGAAGAATCACCTCTTTTTACCAGCTAATGCCCCCAGGATGTGGTTTGCCCTCATGGATGCCAGGGTACATTGCTGGCTCCTGCTGAGTTGCTGTGACCATCATGCCCAGATTCCTTTCTGCTGAGATGTTCTACAGCCGCTCATCTCCCATCTGTACCCCTGTCTGGCATCATTCCATCTCAGGTGCAGCACCCAGTGTTTATCTTTGATGAATTTATTGCTGTTGCTGATTTTCCAATGATCTAATAAATATATTTAGATCTCTGCAAGGCCTTTCATCCCTGCAGGAGTTCAACTGTACCTCTCAGTAGTTCTTGTTGTGACAATTTTTCAAAACTTCCAAATGAGTAAGACAAAACAAAACAAAACAAAAACAAACAACTGAAAAATGGCTTAAAACTAAAAGAGAGGAAATTTAGATTAGATGTTAAGGGGAAATTTTTCACTCAGAGGGTGGTGAGAAACTGGCAGAGCTGCTCAGAGAAGCTGTGGATGCCTGGAGGCATTCAAGGCCAGGGCAGCCTGAGCTGCTGGGGGGCAACCCTGCTCATAGCAGGGGTTAGAACTAGATAATCTTTACGGTCCTTTCCAACTCAGAATAGATTTGTATTTTGACAAATCTTTACCAAATAGGATTTAAGCTGTACTGAAACAGAAACACAACTCGAATAAACTCTCTGACACGTTTAGAACAAGGACTTGAACCCATTTCTCCATCACTAATCTGTTGGCTCTAGGCTGATCAGACAAAGAATCTCTCTTCTTGCAGTGGCTCTGAGCAACCTGATCTAGTTGCAGGTGTCCCTGTTCCTTGCAGGGGAGTTGGGCTTACTGATCTTTAACGGTCCCTTCTAACTCAAATGATTCTATGATTTTATGATCAGATACTACAGAGACTGTCCCACCCTACACTGAAGAAATCCATGCTTGATGCTCACCAGCAGAGAACCGGGAATTGTAATCACCTAATTGAGTCTTTCAGACATCAGTAGCAGTAAATTCACCTTATAAAGGAAGTTCAAATAGAAGAAAAGCTTTTCATTTGTCTCCAGGGGCAGATAATAACTCCAGAGATGGCTCCATCTAGGTGAAACATTCAGTATAAAATATAAGAAGCAGAATCTCTGTACTTATTTCCAAAGGTAATAATTAATATGAGGAAGCTATTAAAATGCTCTGCCTCTTTTATTTATAAGCAAGGGCTTACTTTCTCTTCAGACTGCTGTTTGCACTTGTTGATCCCTGTGATGGAAGTATTATGGCAGAAGTATGGATATATTTTTCCCACACCTTGGAAGTATTCTCCTTTCTTCAAGCAATCTCTCCTATAAGTTAACAAACTTATTATTTCTGTCTTTACAGAGAATATTTAATAGAACAGAAGCAGTTCCTAATACATATATAATATCTTCACCACATCTATATAGCCCGGAGTGTCTCATTTACAGCTGTGTATTGAAATGACTTTCAGGCTCTTGGTTTATTTCCTGAAAGAGCATGAAATACATAATCAGGACTAATTTTTCACTGTTCTGGATTATTTTTATATGGAAGATAAGAGGTTACTTTCCAAAAATGAAAAAGGAAATGTGAGGGAGCAATGAAAATGGAGATTCATGTATCCTAGAAGGCTTTCTCTAGGTCACTGTGAGAGAACAGGACATCACAAAGGCAAAAGAAACATTTTCAGATTTCTTCAGGAATTCCCCAGTGTACATTCCCTCCAAGTACAGAATGCCTCATTATCTTCTCATAGCAGTATGTGCATGTGTGGAGGGTATCAAGATACTCATACCATTTCTGGGAACTACTGAACAGTTTCTCACATCAAATTGTTAATTCCCCAAGACAACAGCCCTGGTCTTATTCTCTGCTAATGTCCTGAATAATCTGCTAAACACCTGCTATAGCATATGATTAAATTGCACTGTGTTGGCATTAAATCTGCAGTGCCAGGAGGGGCATTGCAGATGTTTCTTTTAAACTAATCAGAAAGTAGAAATATGAAACATACAATATAACCAATATCTCTGCAGTACTATTTTAAGCCCTGACATAGGCACATTCTGTGCTGCTTCCAGTAACATCTAGAGGCCATATAAAGACTGCATTCAAGGGTAATGGTTTTCCTTACTTGTGAGCTTTACTAATAATTTTTCAGACTCTTTCATATACAAGACAAATTTTGTCTCTTTCTCTCTTTTAAATTTTATTTTGTTTTGAACTTCAAGTCACTTCCTTATTAATAAGGACTGACTGGTAAACCTTACTGGTGACTTTGTACATTAAACAAATATTTACTCTCAGCAAGGCTGTGTTCCATTCCAAGTCTTGTGATGATACATTGCTTAGGGCACGATTAGGTTTGTGAGCAGCTGGTCTGAGTCTCCTTATCACAGATGATAAAAGGGAATACAAGGGAAACAGAAAAGTATGTCCATTATTATATTACTGGGCAGATCATTCATCATTTAGCTTTAGCAGAATATCTATTACTATACTTAGTTTAATTCAATTCCAAAAATAGATCCTAAATGAAAGCTCCCTGTGCTAATGCTTAAGATTTTGTAGCCCCCTCAAGTCAACACTGCACAGGTTTTCATATTTACCCTTCCAGGGTTAATTCTGAGTCTACTGGTGACTAAGCCAAGACTCCATATGAGTTTGTCAAGAATCAACAACCATGGAGAGAAGCAGAGGTAAAATGAAGTTGAACTCCAATGTTTTCTCTTTTCCCCTCCATGAACAATATCATTTCACCCAAGAAAGCCTTTCACTCCCAGAAAGTTAGAATAGATCAGAGAAAGGTAGGTGTATCAACTAGATCTACTTCGCTCTATGTACTTAAACCAAAATATTTGATTCCTTTCCATAATATCTCTGATGCTCTCTTAAGATGAAAACCTTCTCCTACAATCCCTGGGAAAGTACTGTAACACACATCAATTTACTGCATCATGAAAAGCCACAACTTATGCCCTCCTAGCAATATAAGTGACTCAAGAAACAGTAGGGACACCATAATTTCAGTAGAGTTCTCCAACATGAATCATGGACTCCATTGATTCAGATTTTCAAATATGAGGGTCAAAGTTGCTTCAGGAGTAATGAGATGCCTTAAGAGGTGCAAACTGGAATCTATTTCACTAAATGAGTATACTTCTGAGGTTAGACCTGTATCTCTAAGATGATGTTCTAGGATGTCTTTGCAGACAACAAGGAGCTAGTCAGTAGAGTTTCACTGTTCATCCCACTTTAAAGGAAAGAACCACATTTAGCCAGAAGAATCATACACTAACCTCCATGGAGTATATTGATCAGATCACCCTTAACTATATTAGAATCTAAGCAAGTAGTAGACGACTAATGTTAGTTTAGATTAATCATCAAACTGGACACCTTACAATCTAATCTTCTTGGAGCCATTATCTAAGATCCTTCTAACTTTCTGCTAGGAGCTCTGAGTGCTTTTTGAGTTCATCAGAAGAGGTAAAGCTATGTCTTCATTGGCCTGCTAGAAGTGAGAGACAAAAGATATAATCAAATCACATTGTTGACAAAGTAATGTAAAGGAATGAAAAGGCATTTGTCTGACCTTTTTGTGGGTTTTATAGCTGAACTTGAAGTACCCTCTAGTAACAAGCAAAGGTCTTGACGTTTTAGCTAACCACTGCAGAGGTAAATGACAAAACCTTCACACTGTGCAAGAAGCAGTAAGTCAGTTTTAGAGATTGTCCTTCAAAGAGATGCCACAGTAGGGTGTTGCAGTGACAAGAGATTAATGCTATGACTAATGATAGCATCATCATCCTCTCTGTTGATAACGTGTCTGAATGATACAAAAACAGTAAAAATCTAAAGCACTCTAGGTATTGTAGAAAAGTTTAATTACACTTCATTATTTTAAAGTGGATTATTACCACAGCAGACACTGTATAACAACACCTGGAATATCAAATGAAAATACTGAAAGTACAGCAAAATGAAAAATTGAAATATTTGATTCTGCACACATCAAAAGGTCAGAATTTTCCTCATGGGTCTTCTTCCAAAAGAGAAATCCTGAAAAGTCAATCTGATTTATAAAACATTTCAAATTACTGATATAAAAAGTTTTCATAAAGGTTTTGTTGTGGTCTCCTCTGTTATTTGCATACTTGTATATCTCTTTTTTAAACATGTAAGCTTGTTAAACTATTGTAAGATAAAATTAATGTTGTTATTATTAAGAATGACTTCCAGGCCTCCCCCGGGTAGGCTGGCAGCTTGCAGGAGCAGTTTTATTCTGACCTATTTGTGCAGCATTTTCATTTTGATTAATTATAATAAGATCAGTGGCTTTTAAGCAGGACTGGTGTGCAGCAAGTCTGTGAGTCTGGACTTCCTGCACTTAGAGAGAGAAGATGGAGAAAAGAAATCACTCCCAACATAAAGGAAATCCAGTCTCTGAGGTTAATGGTTATAAAAACTTATGTGAATATCAGAAGTATAAAGAAAGACCTCAGTGGGAGATAGAAGTTGTAGAACAACAGATAAACCCAGCAAATGATGAAATCCATAATACCAAACAAGAGGTTAAAAGAACAGAGAGGCTTCAGCCCAGCTAGATTTGTGAATAGCTGAAGGAAAGAAAAAAAATTCTCTTGCACTGGAAATATAGTTTAAAGTACTACCTATTGAAAATCCTCTGAATTCTAAAGGATTCCAAAGGATCACATTGTTGTCTGAAGTGGTACAACCATAACAGTTCATTTTCCTCCTTCTTCCTTCTGGACTGCAAACGCATATATTGTAACAATATAGTCAAGAGTGAGAAACATAAATATTAAGATCAGAGCCAGCACATGGAATAATCAACGTTTCTCTACAGCCTGTCCAAACCAATCAGTATGACACATTTAGGACCTCATTATACTCAGGGTTTTCCCATAATACAGTCCCTGCCATAGCTGTCCAAATACAAACCACTAGCACTGACAGGTAAAATTCCTGCTTGTACAATATCTACAGACGTTGCAGAAAGTAGCCTGTGTGCAGGCCTGGAGGCCCCAGCACAAGAAGGATGCAGAACTGCTGGAGCTTGTCCAGAGGAGGGCCATGAAGATGATCAGAGAGCTGGAGCACCTCTCCTATGAAAAAAGTTTAAGGGAACTGACCTTGTTCAGCTTGGAGAAGAGAAGGCTCCAGGGAGATCTTATTGTAGCCTTCGGTACTTAAAGGGGTGCTCATTAGCAGGAAGGAGAGTGAATTCTTACGTGGTTTAATAGTGATAGGACAAGGGGAAATGGCTTTAAACTAAAAGAGAGGAAATTTAGGTGATATATTAGGAGGAAATTCTGTGAGACCCTAGCACAGGCTGCTCAGAGAAGTTGTGGATGCCCCATCCCTGGAAGAGTTCAAGGCTTATTTGCATGAAGCTCTGGGCAGTCTCATCTGGTGGGTAACAACCCTGCCCATGGCAGAGGTTTGGAACTCAATGATCTCTGAGTTTTTTTCCAATTTAAGCCATTCTATGATTCTATGATTCTTTGAAAGCTCCCATTATCTCAGTGGCATTGAATCAAGCCATAGGCACTTTATAAATATTTTGGAGTGGTGTGGCTGCTGAATAGCTGCTAACACCAGGGCAAAGCTCTAGTGTCAGCAGGAGCATCATTTTATAACAGTGAAAAGAAGTAATTTGACAATAGTGAAAATAAAGCTTTATTGATGAAATAGTCACTAGGCCAGAAAATCAATTATCATAAGTCTGCACTTGATACATGGTAACTCTTCCAGAATCAGGGTTTATCTTAACTGAACTCCTTCTGGTAACAGATCTCTTTGTTTTTCCTTAGATGTTTGTTGTTTATCAGTAATCAAGCTTGGAACTGAATACTCAGATATTTTTTGCTTAATGAAATTCTGGGATTCAGCATACATAAACTAGATTTATACTGATAAATCAAACGTGCTGAGGACCATCCTCTGGCACTAAATTAAATGGCATTGAAAAGGCTACTCCAAACTTTTCAAAATACCTCACCCTATTACACAGTAGGAGTGTGTGGCTGCATGGAGATTGCGTATTGAGAGTGGCTGCTGGACTGTGCAAATTGTTAAATTATGCTGAAGAACAGTTTGGGACAGTTTGACTTGACTAAAAGGATACCAGAAAACATTCCAACAATTTTAAAAGGAAGGCTATTGAGTTCTACTGTCAAGGATATATATACTTACTTAAACTATCAACAGCATTCTCCAAAAATACCTGGAGAAATTTAGTGAGGTGTTTTGAAACATATGCAAAGATCAGGACGGATTTCTGTGTGAGTTAAATATGTAAGGACAAAGTTTGAAATGGGTGTTTCAGTAAGTGATTTGATAAATAGAGGCACTGAACAGGGAAGTTTGAAGCTGGCTGTCAGTCTTTAAAGGCTTTAAAGGTGGGAGCTGGATGCCAATCTCCTTTAGGAAGTACTGCAGTTTAGTAACGAGCATATGCTAAATGCTGAATTCCCAGTCCTGTACAGTCTGCAGAGGGAAGAGTTTACTCTGACCAGCTGTAATCTGGTCCTGTGGGCTGAAAGCTCAGTAACAGTAGGCGTGCACAGGGCATCTTCTGATCCAGTTTCATCTGAAATGAGTTTAGTTAACATACTTAAGGACCGCTCCCTGGGGCTAAACATAGGATGGTAAGTGGGGATGACTGGAAGAATACCTTCAGAAAAATACTTCAGATCCAAATTAACGCGTCCTGCGAAGAAGGACCTGGGGGTCCTGGTGGGTGAAAAACTGAATCTGAGCCAGCAGTGTGCTCTTGCAACTTGGAAAGCCAATGGTATCCTGGGCTCCTCTCTACTCTGCCCTGCGAGGCCACATCTGGAGTACTGAGTCCAGGTCTGGGGCCCCCAGTAAAAGAAAGATGTGGAGCTGTTGGAGTGGGTCCAGAGAAGGACCATGAAGATGGTCAGAGGTTTGGAGCACCTCCCTACAAAGACAGACTGAGGGAGCTGGCTTGTTCAGCTTGGAGAACAGAAGGCTGTGACTTCATTGCAGCCTTCCAGTATTTAAAACAGGATTATAAACAGGAAAGCAACCAATTTTTTTACAAGGGTAGATAGTGAAGGGACAAGGGGAAATGGTTTTAAGTTCAAAGATGGAAGGTTTACATTGGATGTTAAGGGAAAGTTCTTTACAGAAGGAATGGTGAAGTGCTGGTACAGGATATCCAGGGAAGCTGTGGATGCTCCATCCATGGAGGTGTGCAAGACCAGGTGGGATGGAGCCCTGGGCAACCTGGTCTAGTATTAGATATGGAGGTTGGTAGCCCGGCTTGTGCCAGGGGGGTAGGAACTTGATGATCTTTGGGATCCCTTCCAACCCAAGCCATTCTATGATTCTGTGAGTCTAAAGTGGCAATGTATATGCACCCATACGCATTCAGGTCCAACTGAGTTTTGTCAGGTCCAACTGAATGAACTGTTTAGGTCCTGAATTTTGTCTAATTTCAAGCATTCTTGTTTCAAAGTTATGATCAAACTGTGTTTTCCTTTTTTTCTTCTTGTAAAACACTATTGATAAGATTGCTAAATTCACCTGTGCCATGCTTGATTATTTACACCTAATTATTAACATAAACTGCTGTTTCATTCCCGTGGCAATATAAAGATAGTTTGATGGAAAAGTATTTTTTGTCTCTTGCAGAAGGCTTGCCAATTAGACAGAAATGCTAGGGCTCATCCAATTCGTGGGGCAGTATTCTTTATTTTGATACTGTTTACAAACAAAACCAAAATCCCCTTAAGTAAATGACAGTTAACTTATTTTTCTAATGCATGGAAATCCTATCAGCAATGCTTTGAGAGGGACCTGTCAGGATTGGAAGATGTCTCATTATCAATAAGGAAGAAGTGCATAACTACTTTCTGATTGTGAATGCATGACAAACTGGCAGTGCTCATAGTGGCCTACCACAGACCCTTTACTGACATTTCTTCTGAAAATTGTGCATGCAGTTTTGATGTACAGCTTGCTCCATGACAGCAGCTCGGGAGACTATAGAGCTGCTGTCTTCCAAGATCTAACTCATCAACTGCCTGGCAACTGTCATGGGTGAGGCTGCAGCTCTGGTGGAAGGAAGAAGCTGACAGAAAGGCTGAAGCTTTCCCCTGACTTCTACTGAATTATTGCTATAAAGATATGACATCAGTGCAAGGAAGGTGAGGATACTTCGTAGAACTGAGCTCTGAGGCACAGGCTGAAAGCATCAACCCTTAACCAGCAACTCTCTGAGCTGAAAGGCTGGCTTACATTACAGCGCTCATTTTGCTTCTGAGCTCCTCGGTCATGTTTTCAGGTTGAAGTTGCAAGGTTTGTTTTTGTAATCATAAGAGGATAAAACATTGTAAATGACAGCTGCCATTTATAAGCAAAAATTTCCCTCTTGTAGCCTTCAGTCTCACAAGATGCAATAAAATCCGGAACATTATATGCCTAAGTTCATTTGGTCTACAGTTGAGTGATTCTCTGATTTAGGAGCAATCTCCATTTGCAGTCCATAGTCACCTTTACAAGATTAAATTTTCACCCAAGCTTGATCATCTAGAAGCAACATCTTGAAAATAACAAATGCAATATTTCTGAGTGGAACTACTCAGAGTAGTAAGCCCTGAAATTGGTAATAAGTGCACTTTCACCCTCAGATCTGTGCAAGACTGTATCACTCACACTAGAACAGCCATGTATGTCTCTATTGGATGTGTAGCAGATTGTGTATATTTTTACAGAAGATCTCAATTTAGTGCTTCTTCTGGCAAGAAAACAATATTTTTAGAAGCACAAAGAATGCGTGGGCCACTCAGCTCTTACCGATGTCTTTAAAAGCCACCATTTAAGGAGGACGTACTAACAGCCATGTCTTATTTGATTCTTTATCAACTGACTTCATTACGTCATTGAAAATGTTCCTTCCTCTTTTCCTGACAAAACAAGACAAAACAAACCAAAACAACAACAGCAAAGTAAAATCGGAAAAGCAACAACAATAAAAAAAGAAAACAAAAACAAAAACAAAAACAAAAAAAAAGAGTCATTACCTCTCAAAATACTGCAGCCACATTAAGGTAAGTTATACTGTTTTCAGCTGTGAATGCAGAACACTGATGTTTATTTTTATAAGGTTGCTAGGCAGTGAAGCCACTTTGAAGGAAAGGAGCTATCTGTGTGAAAGCATGTACAACAAAGGTATTGATAGAATACTGAATTTAAAAAAATAGGAACACACGAGAGCTAAATCTGAGTATATTTAACTGGTGCTCTGCTATTGTATTCCAGAAACACTGACATTTCAGTCTGCAGTTTTCAACAGCTGTTGCAATATAATTTAAGCCCCCATACCAAAACTGTCAGCACTTTTGGGCCCAAGAGCTAGGGAAAAGTTGAATTTCAAACAGTACTGTTCTTTCCTCCAACTTTCTCAAGTCTCACAAGTGCACTCATCTTCCTCTTGGAAGAGGATTTCCTCACAATCATAGATGCAACTGTCAAACCACAAGGATGATTTAGGTGTGTAGAGACCTCTAGAAATACTCCAACCCCTGTGCAAAGCAAGACCAGCTTTGAATCAAGATCAGCTTGTTCACAGCCTGAAAATAATACGAAAGTCCAGCATTATCTTGAACAAGAATGGCTGTCATTCACATGAGGAATCTCCACGTACAAATCTATATCCCATAGTTTTTCCTCTCTTTGACATAATTATTTTTGACCCCTCGTCTGTGCAGAGCATAGAGATACATTAAGTCTGAACAAAGCAAGTAGGAAAAAGCATTTTCATCCACTCTGCGCCTCAGCCTTGCATTCATATCTGTAGGTTGCTAGGTTGCTAGTTTGGTTTTGTATTAAATGTGGAAGTTTGTAGCTCTGTCTGTGGCAGGAGGTTGGAGCTTCACAACTCTTGAGGTCTCTTCCAGCTCGGGTCATTCTGTGATTCTGTTGCTCCGAAAGTAATACCTCCTATTTATTTCTGAGGAAACTGCAACAGATACAAAAACCACAATAACACTATTTGAGAGAACAAATTCTCAGCTACAAAACACAAATTTTCAACGTTTTCACCACCATTAGCTGAGCATTTTCACCAGTGGTGGTGTCCATGTCTGTCAGTAGAATACAAAAACAAGATGATATAGATGATTCAATACAGGTAATTCTAACTTTTCCTCTTGTTAACTGAATTAAATAAATTAAAAACAAACAAAAAAAAAATATGGAGAAGACCACGCAAGATTTCTTTGTTCCTTTTTTTTTTTTTAATAATCCCACAAGTCTTAGGTGTAAAGCTTAAAGTTAAAAGCACCTCCTTGTACAAGATACAGGTTAAAGTGAAAATAATCGTAGCAACAGTCTATGCTCAAAGTGCTCCATATACATCGTCTGGTTACTGTAGAGCAGATAAGCACAGCTCCTACAGAAATGAATAGGAGCTGGCATGTAAGTACCTGTAAGAATCTGCTACACAGAACATGATAAAACATCTGGTTTATCATTGGCAGCAGAACCAGTAGAATTAAGTAGCTAATATTTCAAAGTGATACCAAATGTGGCTATAAAATTGACAGAGCTTTCTGCTGGAGACCACAATAATAACAGCAAATTGATTCACCTAAACCTTTGCTATGCATTTGCTATAAGACAGGCTTTCCAGTAAACTACTTATGCTCTCTTTTGTGTTAATAACAATCACCTCAGTGCATGCTGTACAAGCCATGTTTAGAGACACAGCTGAGAAAAAGAAAGAAAAGAAAAAAAAAAAAAAAAGGAAGGAAAGAGAAATATTACAGACATGGGATTTTATTCCTGGTTGGAGCTGCCATTTGATGCAGCTTTATAAAGATGCAGAATTTGGGTCAATGTAAGATCCATGTTGTATCCTCGCACTATTGTTTTCTATGGTTTGTTGAGATATAAGTGACTGAAATACTATTTCACTCAAGACTTGCACATTCATTTCCCCCTAACTCTACCACCTCATCCTCAAAGGATCATAACTGGCTTTAATCTCATGGGAAAGTATGTCATGGGAAGCCCTAACCCTAACTCTTTCAGTATCTATAAGGAATGTTGTGATAGGACAATGGGAAATGGTTTCAGACTAAAAGAGGGGAGATTTCGATTGGATATGAGGAAAAAGTTCTTTATAAGAAGGATGGTGAGGCACTGGAACAGGTTGCTCAGAAATGTCGTGGACGCTCCATCTCCGGAGACATTCAAAGTCAGGCTGGACAGGGATCTGAGTAACCTGACGTAGTTGTAGGCATCCTTGTTCATTGCAAGAGAGTTGGACTAGATGGCCTTTAAAGGTCCCTTACAACTCAAACGAGTCTATGATCCTGTGATGAAACTTAACTGTGGAGAGTTTGTAAAACAAATTCTGCCATATAACACTGCCATGGAAATTAATGAGAAAATGGCTCCTTCACTACAGTCCCCTCCACGCAAATGGCACTTTAGTCATTTAGAGGGCAGTGCCATGGGAACTCTTACTCCTTGCTTCTACACACAACCAAGTAACCAAAGCTACAGTCCCTCAGGTACTCTGGCCATTGCTTGGGAAAGCAGTGGTGGTGCCTCCAACACACAGCAAGGAAGAGCTTGGAGGAGCTCCAGAGTCAGAGGAGTTCTGCAAGAAGATCTCCAAAAGCAGCTATCACCAGTTCCCTTCAACACCATCTGACCCCTTACAGATGCATGCATGCATATGCATGCAATGATGCAATGTTGTTCCCCAAATGTGACCTACATGCAGGCTTGTATCAATTATCCACGTGAATTTTGAAACAGGAAGTCTACAAAATTGTGTTTTTTCACCAAACATCCACGCTTGGACAGCTCACGTATACAGTCACTGTGTAATAAGGGCTTTATCTGAGTGGATGAAAGGAAAAATCAGGAAGAATTAGGAAACATGAGGTGGTTGAGTCACCATCCCTGAACATCTTCAAGAAATGTTTAGATATAGTTCTAAGGGACATGGTTTAGAGGAGAAATATTGGTGGTAGGTGGACAGTAGGACTGGATGATCTTGGAGATCTTTTCCAACCTTGGTGACTCTATAAGACGTCTACTCCAGCTCTCCATAGTCACCACTGGGTCTTTTCTGTCATGCTCAGCACCATGATAACCTGAGTAAATAGAAATTGCATTTTAATTGTATTGAAAACGTCAGCATTTCTGAGGTTTTACAGATTTCCTGCAAATTTGGTAGATGTGCTTTCCCCCCCCCCCCCCCCCCCATAAAAGTGGAATTTCAAGCTTTACATTTCAGAAGGCTTCTCCTTTAACAATAAACCCATTTATCTATATCTGAAAGGAGATACATTCTTTTCCTCAGAAATAGCCATCTTTTGGCCTCAAAACTCCTAAACGCCATCAGCTGAGAGAGTGTGGAAAGAAAAAAAAAAAAAAAAAGATAAAGAAGTCTCAAACTTTGCTGCAAAATTTTACCCTAAGGTAAAATTGATCCACTGTGCTGTCACAGAAGCTGAGGGAGGCCACACAATAATTCCTCAGATAGATCATGATTGCTGTGACAACATTCACAACATGCTGAGCTTTGTCTCTATATAGGTTATGATTTCTTTTAATGTCATGCACTGCAATCTTAAAAAATATGTATATGCATCACACAGAGACTGCTAACTTGAGGGAGTTGGGGTCTCTGGTTTGCACCACCAGACTTCATCATTTGCATTCTCTGGACCAACACTGAAATCACTGCAGCATCCATAGGCAAAGAGAGGGAGAAGGAGAGGGAAGAAACCTTTTTTTGTGGCTGCCAGCTACAATAAAATGTGAGCCCTTACTCTCCACTTCTTGGTGATAACGCAGGTGGTTGTAGATCTTCATCTCTCCACTTTCTGCTGCAGAGGGCACTGGCTCCAGAGCCATAAATCAGGCAAGATGCAGTACTTGACTCTTCCTACCTCTCTGCCATGCCTTCTCTGTAATTCAGATCAATCACTAGAAGTGTCCATAGCGCTGGTTTACTGCTTCAGATGCTGCCAAAGCAAATGAGTCATGCGTAAAACTGAGAACATTTGGTCACAGGAAACTTGCCTATTTCTTTTAAACAGATCTGGATGGGCCTACACAAGAAACCCTGCTAAATGTGTTTGCAAGTCATTAGCTAAAAAATATGCAAAAAAAGAAACAACATACCTAGGACAGAATAACAGGAACAATGCAGAAGCCTTGAAGAAGAGTGCTGGCCTCTCTGTATCACACTCTCAGCAGGGGTATCTATTTGGTTTGTAGAACTGCCATCAGGTGGCAATAAACATAAGTGAAACAGTATTTTTTTCTTTTTTTAAGTTCTTTTAAGATAGAAAAAGAGAAATCCTACAACGTTAACATAGGCCTGATGCCACCCTACCCTTCTGAAAGCTCTAAACTTCAGAAGGGCGTTTGGATTTCTCCAGGTCAGGCTGGCCTACAGATTGCAGTTGGGGCAAGTGACACATTATTAAATGTAACCCACAGAGGCAACTTAAGCTCCTGGATGGGCTCTCTGGCCCAGATCAGGTGACAAAACCAGTGACACAGCAATAGGTATTTTGTGTATTCACTGCTGTAGGAATTGAGGCTTGATAGCAATTAGATTTCTTCTTTCATTCTCCATCCTCACTGCACTTGAAAGAATAAGGGTGCTTACTGAAGCCAACTTTTAGAAAGGTGAGGAAAATGGTTGGTTTTGTTACAATTCACAAGCTAACATTCTACCCCATTTATTAACACTAATCTGGGATGTCCACTACAGACGTGCATTTCTGAAAATTCATATACCCTGACAGTGCTTTCTCCAGATTTCTCTCAGCTAAGATGCTGAAAATGGTGGATAAAATAAATACATGTTATAAATTAAAATGTGCTGAGTAACAGACTAGGATTACAGCAGTTCACTCAGGTCTATCAGGACATTTATATAGCACAAAGATGTTCAATAATTCTCAGGGTTTATATACACTACTAGTGAGTCCGACATTCTTGATTTGAGCATAAATATGGGATAAATCTTCCCACAGCCAAAGAAATAGTGACTCCAACTGGAAACATGAAATCTACTCACAGGGCCAGATGCTCAGCTGCAACAAAATAAGTTCACTTCTAATGAAATCTGCAGGATTGTGCTATTTTGGACCAAAGTATTTTAGGATGGTAATATTTGTTAGCATAATGTAGATGACAGTAAAAAGTCTCTGGGCAGCTGACATAACCTAGTTTAGAACTTCTTAGGATCTGTCTTACGAAGCAGATTTTTCTCTACCTAGCTTTACAAACCCACTACTGCTAAACAGAAGATGAACAGGAGTTTACGCTGATTCCCGTTTTCCAATGGAATAATTTTTGTTTTGCATGCTGAATAACTGATATACCTAGAAGTGACATTAGAAGCAGAAAATTCTGTTTATTTCTTAGTTACTGGATAGGTTTGCAGAGACAGCATCTTAAAAACAAACAAACAAACAAACAAACAAACTACATGATCTAACTTGTAATCTGAGTGTATCTCACGTGTAATTAGCGAGTGCAAATAACTTTATAACCTAAGGGTGAAAGTCTTAGAGATTATAAATCTTTTGACAAAGATCTGTTGAATAGAGGAAGACTCTCCCAGGAAGAGAGATGAGACCTCTTCCCACTGGCCTGGAAGCATTTAAAAACAGACCAAGTACTCGGACACTATCTTGTCTCGAAAAAAAAAGGTTTACCAGGACGATAACAGGATTTCTACTCTTAATTTCCTGCTTTGTTATCTTAATCTCAAAGGAGTATGCATCCACAAAGGTGTGTTTTCTGTGGTTATGAAATTAATGCTACTCACTGACTTCCTGAATACTATCCACTTGCTTATCATTATTTCTATATAACAGGAAACGACAGGCCCCAAGCAAGTCATTACTATTTGATGATTATGAATTAGCTGACCTCAAGCCACAGCGAAAGGTAGCACTGCCTGGCAGACCACAAGGTGTTGTAGTCAACAAAGATATCCCAGTGTTCTGATCTGCAGCTGGACATTTCTGCTAGCTTAGTAGTCAGGTGTTTCATCTTTCCAAAAAAGAAATGTTCACCTAAGGAAAAAAGAGAAGACTTCCTCCTACATTTAGCAAAGCAAAACTATTTGCTAGAGGCTATCAGTGCAGAGCTTTATTCTCTTTTGCTGACTGCTGTAAAAATACTTTCTCATGCAAGAGACATTAAGGAAGTCTATTTCAAATATAATGGAGCACAGACTAAATCAAATACTGAGTGCTGTACCATATAAATTCCTGACTGCTTCCACAAAACAAGGAAGGGACCATCAACATTTCTTTACATCCCTACTGGGAATACACAGCAACAGCATCCACATGTCCAAAGCAGAAACAAATCGCTCTCCTTCTTCCCTCCTTTCTAATGCTTCCACCTCTAATCAAAAGCAGCCTCTTCCCTTTAAAATCCTCCTTCTAGAGTTTGAAAGTCACCAAATAATTAAAACTGGAGTCTGAAGCAATCGTGTAGGTTTGACCCAATTAGAGGAATACAACCTAACCCCTTACATCTATTCATATATTATTTTATTTAATCTCACTTTCTCAGTGTGTTTCTGCCACGCAGGCCATATGTAGCAGCTGAGACACCAAGCAGGGCTGGGGCAAGCTCAGGTACAACAAATCAAAGGCCCATCTGCAAGACCTTCCCAAAATGCCTTGCTGAACAGGCTCAGAGAGCAAATGAGGAACAGAAGTTGTTCCTTGCCATTTCCTTCTGCAGGAGAAAACAGCGCCTTTTGGGGAGGGAAAGATGGAAGTGCTTGAAATACACTGTTGGACTGTTGCAAGGCTCAGGACAAGAGAAGTTGGGATGCCTGTTTTGTCAGAGCCTGGAGAAAGAGTATTCAGTATTCCTGTATCTTCAGACTAAGCCAAAATACATTCTGGCTTCTGCAGTGTAATCTAAGCCAGACGTAGTCCCATTTTAATCAACATCCATTAGTAGTGGGAGGGTCTGTGTAAATCCAACTGGCTTTCTCCATCAGCTTTTAAACAGACCAGTGCTGAGGCCTGAAAGTAACCATCAAACCCAGCAAAAAGTTTTTCTGGTAGGTCAAGAAGAAAACTGGGACAAATCAGTATGAGCCTAGGTACAAGCCTGCAAGGAGGATGGTGTCTGTGAACTTCAGTTTGGAACAACAGAGCACTGCAACAGAGCAATTCAGAATTGCAAATCTGTCACTTTTCATTCACATTCAGGTCCCATTAAATGTTCATCAACATTTATGTGGCCAAAAGAAACAGCAAAGGAATTCTGTGCACACTGAGGAGCTTTTACCAAATTTACTGTGCTGTGTATTGCAAAAATCTCAGTCATTATTCTTCATACAATGAACTAAGCAGAGGTAGAGTTGCAAGGACTATTTTTCCAGGCTTTCTGCCTTTGCCAAGCAAAGTGGTAGCAAAAATGTACCGAGTTTTTAAACTGCCTCTATGGTGAGAGCTCACCAAGTCACTGGCATACAGTCAGTGGGTAGCACATGAGGAATTTGAACCATCTTCTTTCATAGATGAGAGTGCCCTGAAATAAGTCACTTCATCCCTTTACTGCGTCCCACCCATTGCCTTTTCTAGCTGAAACAAACCACTCCTGCCTTGGGGACAGAGTGCAGTGTTCCCAATAAGGAAGGCATAGTATTTAAATGTCTATTTCAGGAAAGTCTGATGAAGTGGTTCCCTCCGGCTCTAAGTTCTCTTTCCTATCCCTTCTCTACTGTAGTGTACTCCAGACTGGTGTAATTCATGGGGCCATGCTGTAGGTGAGAACAGTGAAGTGAGTAAAAACAAATAAACAGATGGGAGATGGAGTTGAAGTAACAGTCAAATGGAATTCAAAGTGAACCTAGGAGAAATGAGGACCCACTGCAGCTCTCCAGTAGGTCTGCAATTTCAAATGCAGCATCTCAAGAATGAAGTCACTTCTCGGACGCCTCTCCCTTGCATTACAAGGGCAGTTATACCAAGTTCACATAGAATGCTCATCCCATACCTACCAGAAGACCTCGAGCTCAGTGTAAACCTCTTGGTGCTACTGTAGTTGAGCTAATTAATGCTAATTTTAGTCAGTTGTTCCTGTGTATCCTAGAGAATGGAGTGACTATTCATTAGCCTTGGTGTGTATTTTGAAAACAGCTACAAATTAAAACTCTTTTAAAATGCAAAACGTTATTTGCCTATGTGCTGCTTTCATTGAACAAACAGAAGTTAGAGGCGAAGATGAAAGAGGCTGCTGTACTGAGACTGCATAAGAATGAGATCTGGCATCCAGCTTGTACAGTGCCTGTCCCACCAGTGTACCCAGTCATTGCCCTGTTCATGGCAAGGTGGCCTTTAGCATGCCAGGTATAACTTAAGAGGACAAATGAACTCCATGGTGTTAACGGTATAAAATTCAGACCTTGATCTCAGGCTTCATCCTTTGATATGATTGTGCAGATCCCAGGGGACATGGATTCCTGTTTAACATGTAAATTCAATGCTGTAGCGCCTGTATTTCACACTTCCAGCTGCTGGCTCCAGGAGTGATGAGAAGCAGTCCTTCTGTAAGGGAGGGATGATACTTCAGTTCCAGGAGATGAGAGAGTTGATCTTAGTGTTTAGTGGTGCTAGATTGCACCTAAATTCCTAGTAATAAAAAATAGTTTGACAGCTTTGTCCTGTGGTATGTGGCACAGTTTTCATATTTTTCCAATTACTAAATCAAAGTCCAAGATCTCCACTGCATGGTTATAAACCAGATTTGAGTCAAAGCACAGGCACATCAGGTGCCTGTACAAAGGTATGACGTTCTTGTTGCTAAGGCTTGGGTTAGTGAAAAGGTGTTGACAAATACCTCAACCTTAAAGGTCAGTCAAGATTCTCCACTTAATCATCCACTTCTCTTTTACTAGAAAGCACATCTGATTTCAGGCAAGAGCAAAGCCAAACAGGAAAGGAAAATGAGCTGCAGTATTGCTGCCATGTAGATCAGAAGTGGGTGGAAGTTTGAAAAAGTGTTTGATGAGCCTCTGAGTATCCAAGACCTATAGAAAAAAATGCAATGGGGACTGGGAGTGACAGGCTTATATAAGACTTACAGTGAGGATAATCTTAAACAGACGAAAACCTGGAAATGTTGATGCCTCCTGTAAATGAATTGAAGGAATTCACATGGAGCAATGAAATAGCATGAGACATGAGCCCTGGCATGAAAAAAATCCTTCTCCCATTAAGGATATTGGCACAGGAACTGTGAGAGAATATTGTCTCTCTTCTCGTTTTTTGAGTGAGAAGGCTAGCATTGCTTAGAGGGGCAAGAAGTAATGGTGTCAGAAAGAAAAGGCTGTGCAAATCAGAAAGCATAAAAGATATCCTTTAAGGCTTAAATTAACTCAGAACAATTCACATATCTGGAAAAATCCTCCAACGATAGCATGTTTGATGGAGAAGCAGTTGTGAGACCTGGTGATTCTTTCTTAGCTCACAACTCCAGAGCCTGACATGACAAGTGCTGAAAATCACAGTAGGTCTCAATTTTGCCTTTTTCAAAGGACTTGGAAAGGTAAAATTCTCACAAAATTCTTCCTACCATGCTGAAACACATGCTGCAAGCTATATCCTCCTTGAAAAGGTAGTGCAACTTGAGAACAAGTTTGAAGTGCTCTGCTCCAGAGGAAAGATGTAAAACTTTCTCTTTTGGGTAACCACTGATGTGATGGGTCTAACCAACTTATTTGTGACATATCCTTCAATAACATTCACTAACGTGTCGAATGTACCAATATACAGAAGTCTTGAGACCTCAGATTATTGCAGCTTCAGAAGCTATAGCTGGAGGATGTAGGCTGGTGATATAGTAGAAAATTCTCAGTCTCTTTCTGCAACTAAGAAAGACTCTTTTCCAAAAGGGTTCTTTTTGCAAGAACAGCAAATCTAATTTGAATAGATCTTATTTTCCAGGTTCAACGTGAGCTGAAATAACTGTATAATCACAGTTGGTGTCTACTATGTCAGAACTGCAGCCTTCCTATCTTTTCAGTAGGAAGGCAGCCTTGCCTTGAGGCAGCTTCATCGCCACTTACCTCAGCCCAAAATCTTGGCAATTTTCAATTTTCAACAGGCATGCAGCTCTTCCCATGTCAGATAAGATGCATCAGAGACTAGCAGAGGAATTACCTTGCAACCTGTAATATTTCCTCAATGCACACATTTTGAATCTGGAAAGGCCGTCCTCACATTAGGAGGGAACACATCAGACAGTGCCCTTCTTTTGTGCATTAATGGGGAAAATCACAGTATAAGAGTGAGAGCCCTACAGAAGCATTGGTGGTTCTGTGCCATGAACCACACAGAATCACAGAGTTGCAGGGGTTGGAAAGGACCTCTAGTGATCGTCAAGTCTAACTCCTTTGCTAAAGCTGGTTCCCTACAGCAGGTCGCAGCCACCAAACAGCTACCAGCCAGTTTTTTTACAAACTTTGTGTACAGACTTGTACTGAAGGTAACCAATCCTGCTGAGAGTTTTACCAAAGGCACACTGCACATTCTCTAGCCCCAAATGAGCCTGAGCCCAAGCTGTTTGAAACTCTGGCTGCATGAGTTCACTGCACTGTGAAATCTTCCCACCCAAAGTACAGGGAAGAAAAGCTTTTTTGCCTGCAGTATTCCTTTCTATATTTGGCTTCATTTGTGATTAAGTGAAATTTGTAAAGATACTGTAGATAAAATAATGACATTTCATGTTTAAAAGAATTTTTGAACTAAACCAAAAATAAATAAAAAAAAATAATGAAAGGAATTGCTTACATTTTATCTAATCCCTGTAGGAATTATGTGGTTTCTTCCTAGTAAATTAATTCTCTAAATAGCTTTTCAGACATAAGGGAATTAAAAAATAACTGTCCGAGTCATCACTGATTAGAATTAGTAACCCAGTGAACTATCTTTAAAAAGTTTTCAGAATGTTATTTATCCCACTGACATGATATACTCTCAGAAATGGCAAATTCATAAATTTCAAAGAAAAAACATATCAAATAGCTATTCTAAAAAATATTCTCTAGTGCAAGATAAAGCACTTCAGATCCACTTAAAAGTATCACAAAAACACTGCCAACACCATTGTGAAGCAGAGAAATCTCATTACAACATGGCTCTTTTCAACATCCTGTTTTTGTTTCCTCTCTGCTTTGTACATGCATAGTGCCTGCCTGTTTTACCTGTCCACAAGATAGAGCTCCTCGAGGAAAAGAACTTGAGGAATGCAATGATTCTGGCACATCAAATCTTTTGCACACATACAATCACAGAATCCTTAAGGTTGGAAAAGACCACTAAGGTCATCCAGTCCAACCATCAATTCATCACCACCATTCCCACTAAATCACGTCCCTTAGTATCACATCTACATATTTCTTGAAAATCTCACAGGATGCTGACTGTATCACTTCCCTGGGCAGCCTATTTCAACACGTCATCACTCTTTCTGAGAAGAATTTTTCCTAGTATCCAACCTGAACCTCCCCTGAAGCAACTTAAAGCCATTACTTTTTGTCCTATTACAACTTACCAAGGAGACAATGTCAACTCCCACTTCACCACAACTTCCTTTCTGGGGCTGAACAACCCCAATTTCCTCAGCTGCTCCTCACAAGACTTGGGCTTCAGACCCTTTGCAGCTTTGTTGCCTTTCTCTGGACACACTCTGAAGACTCAATGTCATTTCTGTGGTGAGGGCCCCAAAACTGAACACAGCACTTGAAGTAGAGCTGAGTATAGAGGGATGATCACTTCCCTGCTCCTACTGGCTGCGCTATTTCTGACACAAGCCAGGATGTCATTGGCCTTCATGGCTACCTGGGCACATTACTGGCTCATGTTCAGCTGGCTATCATCTAACTATTCTAGATTCTTTTCTTCCACCAAGCTTTCCAGCCATTGCCTCAAGCCTGTAGCAGTGTATGGAGTTGTTGTGGCCAGAATTATATAGTTGGGATACAAAAGACGTAAGAAGAAAAGGGAAAAAGGAAATCTATTTTTCTTTTACCATCCTTAGAAACTTTTATACAACAGGAAACACAACTGTCCAACACAAATAGTTACCTCTTAACAGAGGCATGTTGCAGTCATCACGACGTTGAAGCTTCTGACTGCTCTGAGGTAGATTTTGTGGTTTTCTAAGTTCAGTTACTATGGAACAGTCTAGAAACTGAGGTGGAGGCTTGACAACTTCCTGGGATTTTTATTTTAGTGTGTTTATTTTTCAAGGAGGTTATCAGCAGGAAATAGATTGCACAAGCAGCTTTATATTAAGGGTGCTTGACCATAGCCCTGAGCCACAATGGTTGTTCAAAGAATTGAATGAGTTTCCCAGAGCATCTGTGAGTTATAAGAGGAACGCGTGCATGCTTTCATGCTGAAGCTTCTGATTAAAGCAAGCACTACGCAAAGGGAAAATGCAGCCTCCCTTTGTGAAGAGCAATTCCATGCACTGTTAGGTAAATTGCTAGGTGCACACTTACTACAGGGACAGAGATGACAAGGGAAGGGGCACATAAACACCACAGCAGAAGCAGAAAAGCTTTTGGAAGGCAAGCAGTGAAGAAAAGGTATTACAAATGTCAGATGTACTTGTGAAGTTCCTGCTGCTCACAAGGAACCGTGATTAAGGGCTTGTTATCTTACTTGTATTCCTGCACCACTTTGCCAGAGTTAGGGAATAGATATGGCATGAAGGAGTTGATGCACCACAGTTGAGAGTAAGGGAAACTTTACTGTTAAAGTCTCAGCAGGACATAATCAGAAAGGTGAGCCCTCCAAGTTTTCTTCTCTGGGACAGGAAGGTATGTTGGGAATGCAAAGGTTCTTAACTCACATCTGAACTGGCAGATCTTGATGAGCTACAGAAACAGTTCAAATCTTCTCTGATGCTGCAAGAAATGTACTGCCACTTTTAGGGAGAAGGAAAGTGTTCAAAAGACACCAGGAAGCTCTTCGCACATTTTTCAACTTCAGTTAGAGAAAAGAGACAGCAAAACCAGGCATACCTGAGATAAAACAGGGAAGGAAAGACAGAGGCAGGTAAGTGGATCCTTGTATAATTTCATTCTTTTTGAAATCATGATAATTACCAATTATATGGTCCTCATCTCACCCTCCTGATTCAGGAAAGTAAGGAATTACTGCCACGATGGTAGTACAGAGGGTGCCATGATAAGGTGATGGCTGGAGAGCCACCAGTCACCTCTCTGGGAGGTATCAAGCTCCCAGAGGAAAATAAAAAATAAGTGACAGAAAGGCAAGAAAAGAGGCATTTAATCTGATCTCATAATCATCAGCTTCTGAAGAGAATCCTCATTAGCATACAAAATCTCTGTGATCTATAATGAAAGTAGGGGACATAAGCCTCACCTAGGGCCTTTCCTCTCCATCCAGGGGGATGTGGTTGGCACTGAGATCAGTATCTGCGCTTTGTTTTGAACATGTAGGTCACTTCTGTGAGCCCCAGAAAACTGTAACATTTGTGCTACTTAGCTAATTGTCCATAGGGCAATAGAAAGGGTTGATGGCTAAACTATATGGATCACAAAGTTGGCATGAGTAAAAAGGCCTTCAAATAATACTGTTTTTGCATAAAGCTCACAGCCTTTCTATCAGGAATGTTAAGAGCAATTTGCTTACTGTGCATAGAACTTGTACGCCTCCTCCCTTGAGATGCACCAGGGCACTGAGAAGCACATTGCAAAGTAATTTCTCTAGTGAGAGGTACTTAAATACATTCTCCTCTGCAGAATCCTCAGTAAGAAGCAGGATTGGTGCTATCACAGTGTCCGGGAAAATTAGTTTAGCATCTCTATTTCTTCATTTTCACACACCTAACAATCACCTTTGTAAGTAAGAATGGTGAGCAGCTGTCCAGAAAGGATATTCTCCTCAAAAATACTCCACTGGTTTATCCACATCTGTGATTACTGGGTGAAATGGTTTTTGTTTGAGACTAACACAGTGAACATGGGGAAGGCCTCCAAATCCCACCTCAGTCTCCCTTCTTGGGAAGTATTGTGGCAGCATAAGAACTTCATAATGCTCAGCACGAGAGAAAATTCTTGCCGCAAAGTGCTAATTAGATTTACAAGCAAGACTTTGAGACCTTAAAACATATCTAGAGAAAGGCAGTGAAGCTTTGAAGGGCCTGAAGCACAAGTCTTATGAGGACTGGCTGAGGAAATTGAGATTGTTCATTCTGGAGGAGGCTCAGGGGGAGATCATATCACTCTCTACAACTCCCTGAAAGGAGACTGTAGCAAAGTGGGGGTTGGCCTCTTCTATCAGTCCTACTGATAGGACAAAAGGTAATGGCTCTACGTTGCACCAGGGAAGGGTCAGGTTGGCTATTAGAAAAAAAAAATCTCTTGGAAAGAATGGTGGAGCACTGGAACAGGCTGCCAGGGAAGTAGTGGAATCATCATCCATAGAAGTTTTCAAGTAACAGTGGTCAACCTAAATGATTCTATGATTCTTCCTATGAATAGGGTCAGTACTAGGTTCCTCAGAGCTATGGTAGTTTCTTGAACAAGCAGTTTCATGCATATGAGCAGCTGATGAAAATTTACATTTATCCAGTGGAAAGGATGCAGTATGCACTTCTCTGAGAATATCTGTTTTGAGTTGCATTGAATGGGAAGCATTATCATACTTAAAACAACCAAGCACAAATCTTCCCTCACTCCCATAGAAGCCCCACAGATTGTCTAAGGTGAAAGGAGAAAATCGCTCTGGGATCAACAGGGACATTGGTAATCATGCTAAAAAACAGAGTTCTCATCCTCTCACTGGTCAAAATCCATCCTCTCACAAATCTGAAGTTTTACAAGATTTTAGTCTCCAGACCACTCTAACCTACCAAAGATTTTCTGAAAGCTCAAGAGAAAGTTCTCCTAGTGAAGCAATTTCAAAACTTGGGTCACAAGTTAAAAAAATGCATGTGAAAATGAATTCCCAAATCTGAAAGTGAGGGCTGTAAGTCAGAAAGTTCATAAGCTCCTGTTTCAAGGTCTCTACTGTGAAATATTGACTAAAGACTGAAAATATCCTCCTCTCCTATAAAATACCTTATCTTACTGACAGTACTAAGTATGTACTCCTAGGTATTTTAGACAACAGTCCTGTGCCAGAAAAATCTGGTCAAAATTAACAATAATGTCTTTAACAGCTGACTAGCTTGTCCCTGTCCTTCCTGGGGAGACTGCTTTGTCACATATCTATAATCAGATTCAAATTCCTCACCTAAACAATGCCAAAAGTTAACCTAAAGAGAAAAGGAAAAAGAAAGCACAGCTTTTGAGAATAATATTTCTTCTGAAAAACATCTGAGTGAGTCAAGCTGCTACAACCTATGAGCAATCTATGAGGAAGCTGGACATCAAAATCTGAACTGCACAGAATGAAATTTGTTGCCTTATAGGGATAGAAGGAGAATCTAACATCCTTGTACTCATAGTTTACCACAGATATGACTGGACTGAGCATGTTTAATACCTACAAGTTTATTTCTGCCTCCAGTGTTTCTACTCTTTGTGCTGCTTTGTTGTTGCTGTTGCTTTTTCTTCTCACAAACTTCTTTTGAACTCTTTGTGATGTCTCTCACTTGACAATTTTACACTTTCACAGAAATTTGCGTTTTAATATCTTAGCCACTGTGAGAAGATTTTTGTTGTTTTGTGGGCTGTTGTGGGCTGTTGTGGTTTTTTTTACCCTCTCTTCATGTTGTTGATTTTGCATTCATTACACTTTGACTACTTAAGACTCTGCAGTAGCATCCCTTTGGTCTTGCTTTTTGCCAAAGGAGGGTGAAAAAAATCTTTAACATCAAGCAGACAAATCACAAACTGTATGGTATGCTTGAATCTTTGCATGGATCAGATTAGAAGCATGGAGTGAACGGTTGGGATGTGTTTTGTTTTCCTCAACTAATGAAACATAACTTTTGAAACAAATAATTTAGCTGAGAACTTTGCATCTGTAAAGCACTTTCACTCCAGAAACAAATCCCAGAATTTAAAAGATTGGGTGGGGGCCGATCGGTAGAGAACTAATTGAAGGTGCTGCAAATATAGATATTCAACCACAATTAATTAGAAGAGCAAAAAGAACACTCTAATTCCATTTCCAAATCAAACCAGTTGTACAACAATTATCTCAAGTACCTCAGGGATGGATGAGTTCACAGTTAGTCTCTTGCTTTCCTCAGGGAGGAATGGTTAGTTGGGAAGAATCAAAAAAAACCCCAACTTATTCACTGACTTAACTATCTCCTACTAATACAATATTTCAAAAAGACATAGTTTGCATTCGGGATCAGTATTCAAGGATGTCCAGCGTGCATATTCAAGGGTTTCAGCTCCTGGGGAGCAGTATCTCCCCTGCATCTCTACTCTCATACTAAACTATTTTAAAAGGAGCTTTTAAAAATCTAGCTTTGATAGGCTTTGTCTTGTAGATGAGATATCTCAGAAGTCTATAGGATGAGGTTTGCCTTCCTTAGCTTTCAAAATGCTCTGTATAATAAATGCTCTGTTTAATAGTATGTATGATATCACCAAACCCAGAATCTAGTGTTCTTCCGAATCTAGAAAAAACATCTCTTCCTAGAGATCCATCTTTTCCCTTGAACATCTCCCATGTTCTCAGACTCATTTCTGCAGCTTGAAGATTTTGTTACCAAGCTAAATGTTTTGGCATATGGTAAAACAATGATACTGTAGTCCCTTTCTGTCAGCATCATCTTTCAATGTTTTTTCATTCTAGGCTCACCTCCATCTACCATCGAAATGCAACTGCCTTTTCAACAACAACAGCTGTTTTAGGAAGTCTACAAATCATACACAAAAGCTCTGGGAAAGAAGCAAAGAGCTGCAGTTTGAATCTGCAACAGGAATTTCCAGGAAAAAAAAAAAAGAAAAAAAAAAGCAAATTGATTATTGTTCTCTCTAGTAGCTCTGCTATCCAGTCTTCAACAACCACAAGTGGTCAGGGCCTCTCATTTTGTAAGTCAATTGTAAGGCAGCTGTTTTATTTTCTAAGTGGGAATATAGTTCACCTTGAGCCCAAATTCAGTTGTTGCAACTTTTCTACCATTAAATATAACACAAAATAGATTATCAGCATGGGGAGAGGATAGAGAGTGTTTGAACAAAACAAGATATTAATGTTCAACATAGAAGAGAACTCTCATCCTGGAAACACTGCTGTGCTATTGTGTGAGGCACAGTTTTCGTCTGAAACCGGACAAACCATTTGGAAAGTAATTCAGGTTTCTTTAAATAGAGAATATATTACACACAGATGGTGATGGAAGGATTCAGTATCCACAGCTATGTTAACTGTATGTAATAAATTAGAAATATCTTCTTTTAATAGATCCTAATTGTGACATTCTGCCCCAAAAACTCTTTTGGAAATGCCCCAGCATGTTCTACCTCTTTAACTCACTGTGATCATGTTTCTTTTGTTAATTCTGCTCTTGTGGCATTGTTACCAACTTCTCCTTTTTGTCTTGCAACTGATGGCCAAAATACTTGATTCAATAGCTGAGGGCAAATTGAGCATGCTTCAAGAACTATAACTAAGAGTCAATGATCTTACTTCCATCAATAGTGAGCAGCCAAAAGCCTCTTGAGCCCTCCTGCACAGCAGCTGGTTCCATGACAGGATTTCCCCATGAGTAAGGACACCTCTTGAGATTATGCCTGAGCAGAGATCCCTTATACCTTGATATCAAAATGTGCCACTGATATAGATCCTTGGTAAATTATTAATATTTCTAAAAAGTCTGTTAGCATTACTAAGATTGTATGTTAGAATGACCGAGCACATATAATCCCTTGGACATGAACCAAGACCCAGACTAAGTCTGGAATGAGGAGTGGATCCAGCTGCGCCTAGGCTCCTTATCTCTGTGGTTCAAGAAATGTAAAAAGCACTGGAGTCCACTATGAACCTCATGACTCAACAGAGCCCTGGACGAGGGCGTTAAATCCACCTTCTATGCAGTAAATTGTCAAGTGTATGTTCCCATCTTGAATGTTGATTACAATTGAGCTTTGTTAAATCACCATATTCTATCAATAAATATATTCCTGGTTTTCTCCTATGAGCGCATAGTTTCCATCTGCAGCAGCCCAGTATTTGATTTCTCTCTGATAGTCTCTCTCCTCACTCAGGGAAGGCTGAACATTCTACCTCCCGTCTCAGCTAATGTGATCACAGGCTGAGGCAGGCTAAATGCCCACATGTTCATGGATGACATGCAGAGAGATGATACAGAAACTCCTCCTAGCTAGCTATAAAATGCAAAGCACCATTCATTGGTATTCCTTATTTGAGTTTAGTTTGCGACAAGGATACAGATCTGTCCATCAAATGCCACAAGAGTGAAGGATATAACCCAAGATTATGGTGTAAACAGAAATAGTACGTAAAGTAAAATCAAATTTTTATTTTGCTTTACTTCCATGTCTCCAAACAATGGAAGCTAAATCTGAGCATCACTTTTGTGGATGAATCTGATCAAAAATTTCATGTTTTATGCAATACTGACAGCAAAGAGTAATTTTAAAAGATAAGAATACAGTATGTACAGAGTGATAGATGATCTTCTACAATATTACCTGTGATTTTCTCCTAAACAAATTTCCAGGGTTACTCCACCCTCTGAATATCAATCAAGTCCAGGAGGAGAAAAAGGGAAGAGGATGGATGAGGGAGCAGAGGGAGTAAGAAACCTTCCTGCTGCAATCTCAGTAATGGATGAGAATGTGTCTGCTCCTTTCTGGACCCATAGAAAGAGTAGGGACTTACAGAGTCAGGCACTAACAGCGTTTGTGCTCATGAAGACAACAACAGCACAGAAGAAGGAATGCAGAAGACAAATTTGAACAGACGGTTTAGATTTCAGACATGAACTGAATATAATCTTACTGAATGTTTTGCTTTCAACACAGCCTTGACTAAAGTTCAACTACCCTTCCCATTCACTGATTTGGTTGTACAGATATTTTTTCCAAACCACCATAACCATTTCTACTTTGAGAGAAAGTCTCATTAGTTATGTTAACTATGAAATAATTAGTAGTCTTTTTGTGGCTTAGAGTGGGCTTGTTTTGATTTAGGTTAAGTTGGCAAGAAACAGGTTCAAGCTGTTTTGAAAAAATATATTTTTAAATCAAAATAGACACCCACATGAGTGATATAATTAAAAAGATCTGGATGTGAGCATGGCCTCAGGTGGTCCAGATATCTATGTTGCATTGTTTTAAAAACAGCATCATAAAGTGATAACAGCATTTGAGAGGCATTATGCCTGATAAGAGGCTACTTAAAGTGGTGGATCTCATGCTTTTGGAGGAAATTTGTCCGTGGATTTTTAAAAATGTCTGTAAAACTGCTATGAACACAAAAGCTAAGTAAAGCAAAACTGAAGCTGGCTGCTTCTCATGTGTTGGATCCAAGTGGCAAATAGATGGGCAAACAAGGGGACAGGACACTGCTACAGTAGTGACATAGTCCACCAACATTCGACTAAACAGCCTCATGAAAATGCTTTCCTTCATCCCCCCACCTCCTATGACTTAGTTATACTGACTTAGATTGTTCTTTGCCTCCCAGACACCTGGACAAGAATTAGTGCTGCCTCATTGCATTTATGTGCTTAGCCAAGCCATCTGAGTATTTTCAAGGTCATTGTCTACGGTCTCCTGAGGTTGTTGATCCTTTGGTTTGTCTTAGAGAAATGGGATATAGACTTTGAAAGTGGAGGTAAAGAATGAGCCTGTAAAATCAAAATAAATGAAATTTTTACATAATACAAAAGATGGAAGTCATTTAACCTTGGCTTAGATGTACTGCCACACTGCTCACACAATTGCACAAATAAAGCTTGTATTTTGTGGTGGCAGATCCGGTTCTTTGGTTGTTTGGTTGTTTGTTTGTTTTTTTCTCTTTTATCCACTATGTAGACAAACACACCTGCTAGAGAGACTTTCTCTTCCCAAAGGCAGTGACTTCATAATTTAGCCTGAGTAAGCTACTGCTGTCTCACCCCATTCATTTGTGAAGCCACCTCTATCCTCATAACAATAACAAGCTGCAGCTTACCTGCTGGTAGGTGAGAAAACCACTTGGATTTGTGCATTTAAGCAGAAACTGCTCCTCTTTTGTCTGTTCTTGTCTCCTTCACTGTCCTACGTATACAAAACTACAATCTGGTTCATCAACCAGATGCCCTTCACGGTTGGTGTATCAAATCACAGGGTTAGCTGTTATTTCTACAGCCTTCTGGTTTTAGTCTGGTAAACATCTGTGGGGGCTGAATATGTCTGCATCATCTTCACCAAAAACAGAAGACATAGGGCTAGCCGTTGGGTGACTGTAAAGTTATTTAACTAGAGATCCTTAAAGAATCTTAAAGGTTTTGTTTACTGGTTGGATGTTCCTCATGATTGCTACAGGGATGACTTGAACCCAGCCAGCAGCCAGGCACCCACACAGGTGCTTGCTCACATTTCCTGGAGCAAGATAAGGGAGAGAATCCAATCAGGAAAAGCTGAAACTCACAGTCTGAGATACAGATGGTGTAATAACTGAAGCAAAGCTGCATGCAAGCAAAACAAAATGAGGAATCTATTCACTACTTTCCATCTCTGAGTGGGCATCCAGCAACTTGCCAGGAAGCAGTGCCTGAACAAGCATAACTTGCTTAAGAAGACAAACATACCCCCTTCCTCCCCCTTTCTCTGATTTTTTATTGCTGTTCACCACACCATATGGCCTGAAGTAGCCTTTTGGCCAACTATGGTCAGCTGTGTTCTTTCCAGCTGCTTACTACTTGCTTGGGGTTTGGAGTGGGAAAAAAGAAACATTGACACTGTGCAATCGCTTCTCAGCAACAGCCAAAATATGGGTGTGTTATTGACACTGTTTTAGCTATCCAAAAATCTCCAATAATCCAAAATCTCACCATATGGACTTTAATGAATAAGTTAACTCTGTCCCTGACAGACCAAGCACAATTAACCGTATTTCTAAGGAGAAGATCCTACACAAGCAAATGTTTAAAAGCACATTTGAGCTTTAATCATGTGAATAGTCTTCTATACCTTGGAGTTCTCATTCTGCACCTCTGAAGATAATTAGTTTTATTGTCCTGAAAGAGATTGTGAATACTTAAACAACATGATTTAAGGATGCTGTCTGGATTTTAAAAATTGGACGTATTTCTTCTTCCTCACTCCTTGACCCTGGGCAACTCACTTCATCTCTCTGATTTTGCATCTCTCTAAAATGGAACCATTTTTCCATTTTGGAGGAAAAATGGTGTGCCAAGCTCCATAGCCACTCAGGCCTGAACTTCTGTTATAAAACTACCTGTAATAAAGACAGGTATTGCTGGTACCTGCAATGTTGAATTTAGTCCATTAGTACCTGGGCTGAGGCCATCAGTTTCTTTTGTGTAAGTTGTCAAAGAGCTGTAATAGTGACCTACTGCAGAGCAAAATTCTGCGAAATATTGTAGGTTTCCTGAGTTATCCACCCTGTCCATCCTTTGCCCCCATCCAGACTTTACCCTCACTACTGTATTTCTGGGTTTTATTTAGTGACTAGACAAGAAATGGGATTGTACTTCTGGGCAATTTTAAAGTAGAAGAAATAATACCAAAGGGAGGCACAATAACTGTCTGCAGATGAAGAAAAGAATGTTGCACCAGAGGATGAGAAGCAATTATTATCATTAGTCAGCAATGATAGAGAAAGAAGTAATTAAACTTCAGCAGCATCAGGGAAATTTTTAGACTGAATATTAAGAAAACAGCTGGAAAAGAAAGCCTAGGTTGAGCTGCCAAAGAAAGTTGTGGTGTAACTGCAGTATTCACATCTCATGAATGTATTTCTGTAAATAGCCTAAGAATAAGGTAGTCTTATCTCAGCATTCTTAAGGTCTGAGTTGGGAAAACATTTCTATTCCTGGCAGTGTCTAAAGGTGCTTAAATTCCTTTCATATAATCTGAAAAGCAAAGGAATATAAGTAGAGTTGGAGCTGCCTGACAAGGGAGTAGATGTGAATCCTCCTCAGACAACAGCGTGTCCTCGTTGGAAGACAACCTGAGAATGTTCTATGAGGAACTTTCACTTCAAATGGATGGCTGTAGAGCCAGGGGACCTGCTCCTCCCCAAGCTGCTGTATCAGTGAAAATTTATATTCTTGAGACAACTGAGAGGTTACAGTGCACAGGAAATGTAAACCCCATCACAGTGCAGTATATGCAAAGGAGGGAGTGAGCAGATGTTCCTTGCGGCTATGACTTGGAAATGATTTCAAACTAAAGAAGAAGATATTTTGATTGGGTATAAGGAAAAGTTTTTTTACAATAAGGATAGTGAAGCACTGAAACAGGTTGCTCAGAGGTGGATGCTCCATCCCTGGAGACACTCAAGATCAGGCTGGACAGGGCTCTGAGTGATCTGATCTAGCTGCAGGTGTCCCTGTTCTGTGCAGGGGAGTTGGAGTAGGTGACCTTTAAGGGTCCCTTCAAAATCAAACAATTCTATGATGGCAAAGATCCTGAGCAACAGAGAACAGCCACTCCTTTTCACTAGCTCTAGGTGTACACCTAAGAGCGGAAATCATGTGTAAATACTCTGCATTCTCTCTGGAGAGGGAAATTCATGAAAGAGAAGGGAAGGAGTCCCTACTCTTCCATGTGCCCAACAGCAAGGGCAAGGTCACAGCCTTCTTTGTGTGCTGAGCTTCCTTCCCATTTCTGGCACAGTGCAGAACAGAGAGAGAAATTACAAGGAAGTAGAATTAGTGTTTAGAGCAAAATTAGAGAGAAGGGAGAGAGAGAGAACACGTGTGCCTGGTGGAACTGTTTTTACTGCCTTCCCACCTCCATATTTCATTCATTTTGCTAATCCTCTGAAGAAATGACTCACTGTCGGGCAGAATCTTGAAGTAGCCATTTAAATTTGCTTGATGGCCCCCAAGGCAAGTAAATTTTCAGTTTGACTGGCTTTAATCCCAGCAGAGAGCCCTACCATGCCATTACATGGCGCAGCAGGGGTAAGAGTGGGGAGGTAATCACATTACAGCACTGTTCCATTTAGCCATAATCTGTAAGAATTCCATGAAAGCGTCAACCATTATTATGACTCCTGATGTCCTTCAGGCAAAGTGTTTGTGGTAATAGGGAAAAAAAATCTCAGCCTGTCAAAAGCAGACAGACACTTTCGCTCAAAGTAAAGGGAGGTGAGATGTAAAGGTGACACTATTATTTAAACATTCTATTACTAAAATTACAGTTCATCTGTATGAAACTGAGCTATTGGGTCTTACTCTGTCAGCTAGATCAATATGCCTGCCACGGTTGCAGAGATGCAACGAGCTAAGGAAGCATTTGGAATGGAAGATTTGCTGTAAAGACTTCTTCCAGCTTCAGTCCATCAACTGGTGTCCTGCCCACTGCACTAAATAGCTGCTGCAAGAGGCAAGGATGTGTTCACATCTGGAGGCTTAAGGCAAAACTTCAGCATAACCACAGCTGGCTTTTTGCTGCCATTTATTAAGAATCTTATTTAAAATCCAGCTTTGGTGTCTGACTCTTTGACCTCTTGTGACAGATGCAGGCTGATTACACAGTGTGAGGAAATAGTTTTCAGCAGCAACTGTAAATCTGCACTACTATTAATTAAATATGTAGATAGAGTGTATATGCACTGGGCAGAGTATCTGGCAAATATCTTGCTCCTATTTCCACACCTGCTTTTGACAAGTGGCAAATCAGTCCAGCTTTGGTGCCTCTCTTTCTTTGTTTGTAAATGGAAACTTGTATTCTTCTGTGTAAAGGGACTAGTAAGGGATAAGGGAATGTGGATGCAGTTTGCCATCATACTATGAGGCAAACAGTTTTCATAAGCTTTATCTCCCCATTTTCATCTCCATTACTTTGGGAACTGGCTTGAGGGTGGCAGGCAAGAAAGAGGACACAGTTAGTTTGAGCTGGCTGTAAACAAAAGGAAATGAGCAGAATCTCAAAAAAAAAAAAAGCTCATTCAGAGCACATCCATTATGGTGGCTATTCTCCAGAAATTCTGGACAGGGTCAGGCAAAAGAAAGGAGGACTTGGTGACAGGGCAGAGAGCATTATACCTTAGCATCCATCCTGGAAGAGACAATGCCAAGGAGAAGGACAGTTTCTCAGGAGAGCATTGATCCAGGAGATGATGTGTGTTAACAGCAAAGCTTCTGTCAGAAAGGCAGGATATCTGAACTATGCTGGGACTCCTGGTTCTCAGGGCAGCAACAGGAAATACCACAATGTGAAAGGTAGGTATACCACAAAAACATTATGCTGGGTATGCTGAGATACTGCTGTGGTGTCTACTGGTGACTTGGAAACAATCTGAGCTCAGTCAGGGCACTGAGCTGCATAAGGAGGAAGGAGCAAGACTCTTGCAGAACCAGAACACCTTTTACTGGGTTCCTACAGGAAGAAGATGATCAAAGAAGGGAAAGGCTGGGTTTGGAAGACATGGAGCCCAGACTGGTCTCAGAAGTGAACAGAGTTAAGACTCCAAGACAGAAATCACACACTGAAGATATTTCCTCAGTGTTCACACAGTAGCTGGATCTAACCTGCAGGGGACGTTCAGGTTGGATACTAGGAAAAACTTAGCTCAGAAGGAGTGATTAGGCACTGGAATGGGCTGCCCAGGGTGGTGGCAGAGTCACTGTCCCTGGAGGTGTTCAAGAAAAGAATATATATGGCACTGAGGGACAAGGTTTAGAGGGCATGTTTATGATGGTTTGGGGTTGGACTGGATAATCTTAGTGGTCTTTTCCAACCTTAATGATTCTATGACTCTATGATGTGGTTTCTGCAGTGGTCTCTGGAATGAAGCAGAAAAACAAAATACAAAGGAGGAGGTGATGTTACCTTGCAGCATGGTAGAAAGGAGAAATCATAAATCGACAGATTGTCTAGAAAAGGGAGGAGATGCTTGAAGTAATGTGGGATCTACCCAATCATGTGAGTTTTATTTACATGCTCTGAATTTGTTGTGATGTGCCTGAACTGGATAAGAACATGGGGTTGTCCATCCTGCTGGGAGAAGATGAGGCACACTCCCACAGGGAGAAGTGAGAAGGACCTGTATGGATGCAGTACTCACCGAGAAGGCATCTTGGATAGAGCAGGGCATTTTTTGTAATTTAAAAATATATTTATTTATATTTATTTATGTTATTTATAAATAAATACTTATAAATATATATTTTTTAAAAAATATACATACACATAACTGGAGATTTGTGAGGAGAAGGGGCATGGGAAGTTTCACCCCTCCTGCTGATTTGTAGTGTGGCACTTGACGACTTGTAATAGAAAAAGATCTGTTGTTTCTCTATTGGCAATAAACTAAGGTTAAAACAAACTCAAGCATAAATTTTATAAACAACCACATATAAACACAGCTGTTCAGTGAAGGAAAGGGACTGGCTGCTAGCTCAGTACTGCCCCCTGATGTTGTCACCTACTTCAAATATATTTTACGATGTCTTTTATTGATGAAATACTATTTCCCTGAGAGACAATGGAGAAAAAAATAGATAATTTATGAGATTTTGACAAACTTAACCTAAATGTGATTTAGCAGACCTCGTTTTGGTGATTATGCCCACAGGGACATTGATTTTGTACATCCTCACATTGACAGCTGATGTTTAATAATACTGTTCAGAATCCATGGCTTTGGAGAAGAAGCCTTTTGTGATTAGATGGAGTTGCTTGGAAGACAAAGATGAGAATTGGTCTCTACCCATTTTTTATTTTTTTTTCTGAATAAGTGCATTCTAAATGTACAGTCTGAAACCGATTCTGCTCACAGTCCAAAAATTCTGGTTCTTCTCTCCGCCTCAGGGAAATCAGAAATGGAATTACAGAATAGAGAAGCTCTCCTATAGATTTTTTAGGGCTGTCAGCCTCTTAGCAATGGGACTCCTCCTTACTCAAAAGTTTTTCATGTCAGGTTCATGCAAAAAATTCACATTTCAAATTAACTTTGCATTTGGATGACTTATGTAGCCACACAGGCTCATGCATTACTGCATGGGCCCTAGAAATGCAGTGTCACTGGATATAACTCGTAAAGTTAAAAGTTGGCTCTTGTCCTGATGGAAAAGACTTATACCCCTTTCAGTCTTTTGTTTTAGGATGAACTGATCAGTTCTTTGCTTCCACAGTGCTCAGTGGCAATAAATTCATCAGGAGAGGATCCCAGGTATCCAGAGGACAGAGCAGTATTTCAGATATACAAGGAGGTGTCTTTCTCATCACTCTCCACATCACATGTTATTTTCTGAGCTTCTTCATTTTGTTATTCATTTCCTTGCCCAATGGCACCAGCCTTATTCTTTCTTCCCATGTTGTTAGTAGCTCTCACCCAGCCCATCTCCATTCTTCTCTACAGTGACTGGCAGAGCAGGCACCAAGCGATGGTTTTGCTCATGGGTCAGGCACTTCTTTTCCCAGTGGCATCTAGTTCTGAGTCACTCTTCCTGAGTCACTCTTCCTGACACTGTCATACCTGCCTGACAGCATTAAATCCCTCACTGTCACTTTACCAAAGGATTAGAAATCCCTTCACCATCATTTGCCTGGGACAGAGCAATTTTCTTTGGGGGAGCTATTTTCCATTCTTCCTTCTCTTATTGCTTCTTGACAGGAGACCATCTCATGTTGTTCTGCTCCAAAATGTCTCTGAAACAGTAGTCCCCATTCCCCTCCCTTCTTCCCACTCCCTGCTGTTTTACCTGATTTTGAAATGGAAGTTCAGCAGACATTGCAAAATCTACCATTTCTTATTTTTTTCCTCAGCAAATATATATATACACCCACACATATATATATGTGGGACTCTATCTATATATGCATTTATATGTATATCTACTGAACAAGGGCATTCAATCTGGGAAAAACAAAGAGAAACTTCAGGGCGGACCTCCATGGTTTGAATTAATAAATATTAATAAAAATTAATAACAGAAGGAAAAATGAGGTGATAGACAGACAGACAGATAGATGGATAAATGTGTGGTTTGGGTTGGTTTTTTTTTTAATATAGATACTCTGCTTATTATAATTTAAAGGCAGGAGCTTTTATTGATATGTGAATTCTGCTGCCGTTTCAGAATGGATAAATCTCTGTGCTCTAAATTATTGCAGGAAACAGAAACACAAATAGTGCTGTCTCCTGTATCTGGACAGATTCCCTTTTTATTGTCACCTGCCTGACAGCTCGGCTGTTGCTGCTTACTAAAACCTGTCTGTAACTGAAATCCCCAGGGTAATAAGCTCCCCACAAAACAGGTTCCTGGCTGGAAAAAAATCTGCACATCTCCAGATTAAATCAATAACAATTAAGAATTCTTTGAAATCTAATTGGAAAAGCAGCTATTTTGATCAGCACTAAGATGTTATCTGGAAATTGTATTTTGTTTATCTACAGCAGGAGAGGGTTTTCTTCTTTGTAGGACTGGTTTGCCAGCTTCAGACACATCCTTTGATCTCTCAGATGATACAGTGAACTGAAACATGGGGGCAATCAGGGGGATTATCACGGGATGGGGAAATCATTTGATCTATTTTTAAAAGTATTTTTTTATGAATAACTTTAGGGTTGGTTATCATTAAGGAAGGAAGAGACTGCTCTCCCATCTTTAACAGTGTTAGATTTCTCTGAAGATGATTGATTCATATAGTTAATAATACTTAGCATTTATATGGTGCTTCTGAACTTCAAAGCACTATACAAATATTTCCCACTAATACCAAACTTCTGCACTATTACTTTCAATGAGGGATGAAGCTATTTGATCTGCCTCATATTTCTGTAGATGGTTTCCTGCTCAAGCCCCACTTGACTTGTTTCAAGTTAATTGGTAAAGAAAACCACCAACAAGTCTGTTTAATTTTGCTTCCTCAGGCTTTAAGAAGGAAGAAGGTGAGAGGAAAACAAAATGCTGGCCAAGAATGCAGGTGAGATGCTTTCAAGTGCACCATCAGAATACTCTCCTACTCAGCATGAGAAGGTCTCCTCCACCTTGCAAAGCCCCTCCTTCCAACTTAACTCAGATTCTAGGGCTTATTGTGAGGATAATTGCTTGTTTGAAGATCTCTATCAACACCAATACTTACAAATAAAACAAAACAAAAGGAGAGAAACTGCCTTTGGAACATGCTGTGTTTTGTATAAGCTTTGTGTCAACATGAAAATATCCAATGATTAAAATACGAAAAAAAAACCCAAAACAAAAAACCTCAAAATGAACTTGAAACTCTGTAAGGCTGGTGAGGCCTTTTTCTTTCCATTGAATCTAGTTTTCTTATAGCACACACTCATGCCAACAAATAGCAGATGGCGATGGCAGATATGTACTAAAACAGCTAAAACTGTACTCCTCGCAGGAGCATCTATCATGCTGATCATGCTGAACAGTCTGTGCTGGCAGCAACGTCGGGTCCGTTTATGGAAGGAAAGATCAAAACCTTTCTTGAGATCTCTTTGAATGGTATTTCAGATGGCTCGTTTGACAAACAAAGGCAGATTTGCTCTGCTGGCTCACTCAAGAGAAGTTTGTTGCTGCCTTAGCCATGTGTCAACCCTGAGAGGTTGCTGAAGGCAGCTGGCATCAGGGATGGGAAGGAGGAAGCTCAGGAGCACAGTGCTCCCTGCTCTAGCAGTGTCTTTCCCCACACACAGAGCTGAAAGCAGCTTCCAGCTCTGACAGCCAGGATCAGCAGATGAGACAAGCAAACTCAAGTCTTTCCACAGTGGGTTACTGAAGTGAAACTTTTTCTTCTTTCTGGGCAGATTTCCTAAGAGATTTCTCAGTCTCCAGGCCTTCGGCTCCCGCCTGGCTCAATGCAGTCAGCTGTGACACTGTTTCTTGCAGTACAGACATCTGTTCACCAGGAACTGGCGTAAGAACCATTTTGGCAAGACCACGAAGGCTGTCATGGCTAAGAAAGTGGATTAAGGGAAGCTTACAGATACCAGGAGCTCATCAAGTATCACAGCTGCCCCAGTCTGTCCATCTGTGCGAGCACAGTAAAGAGGTGCCTTTGTGGGGGGTTAGCATTATTTCAAATGCTGAAGTTTTTCATCTTCATTCTGCCAAACTCCAGGGAGCCTATTAGGATCTTGAACCCTCTATATTATGAACACAGAACTTACCCTTCCTGTCATTTTACTTCTCCAAGCACTTTAGTGTAAGACTGGTAGGGTAGCATTACCCAGGAGGAAGAGCAGGTGGTTTACTCAGCCCTGGTGAGGCCATGTTTTAAGTACCGTGTTTGCTTTTGGGCCCCTCACAACAAGGAAGACATTGAGGCTCTAGAGAGTGTCCAGAGGAGGGCAGCAAAGCTGTGAGGGGTCTGGAGCAGAACTCTTACAGGGAGCAACTGAGAGTGCTGGAATTGTTCAGTTTGGAGGAGGCTCAGAGCAGTCCTTATTGATCTCTACAGCTCCCTGAAAGGAGGCGGTGGTGAGGTGCGGGTTGGCCTCTTCTCAGCAATGGCCAGTGGGAATGGCCTCAAGTTTCACCAGGGGAAGTACATCTTGGATACTAGGAAAAATTTATTCTCTGAAAGAGTGGTCAGGCACTAGAATGGACTGCCCAGGGACATGGTAGAGTCACCATCCCTGGAGGTGTTCAAGAAATGTGTATGTTTTGTACTAAGAGGCATGGTTTAGTGGAGACATATTGGTGGTAGGTGGACAGTTGACCTAGATGATCCTGGAGGTCTTTTCCAGCCTTGGTGACTCTATGATTCTACAGTGGAGAGTCAGAAGTCTTCAGCTCTGAACTGATCTATTGCTTGTGGTATGATCTCAAGCCAGTTACTGATGTTCTGGTACTAAGGCATGCTGGATACCCGCATCTCCTACAAACTCTAGAGAAGATAACGTATGGTTAGTCTGCTAGAACCGAAAAACATCTTTGACTCTTTGATATCTGCAGTGAAAAGATGTGCTTTCTCATATCTACCTAGACTGCATGTTGTGCCACTTGGCTGTTAATCATATGGCACTGACAGATGTACACACTGTGAAAGAAACATCAGCTCCCCTTTGTTCCTCACAATGCTGGTACAGCACAATGCCTAGGCTTTTGAGGAACTGCCCAGATTTTTTCCCATCAGTCCTCCAGGCACCTCAGCAAGCTGATATCTTATATCTAAGAGAGCTGGCTTCCTCCAAGCATTCTGGCTGTTAATCCTAAGCAGCCTGTTTGTAGTGGTATAATTTTTCCCTATTCACACTGCCTACCTATGAGCCAATCTGAAGTATCCTCTTGCTTACGGGTTCAGCTTCTTGGTCAGTGTCTTTGCATTCCTTTATCTGATTGCTGAAGTTTAAACTTGCCTTTGCTCTTAAACAGAAGCAAAGTCCCACTGGCAGTACCAAAAACCACTTTCAAAGATGTGTCTGGATTGGGCTCTAATAGAAAGAAGAGCAAGCAGACCCTGTGCCTGCAGGGAGCTCAGCCAGATCCAGCATTTTTCATCGGTGCCCTGTGTCTTCATCAATATGCAGATCCATCTGTGCTGCTGAGATATCTCCATGGTACAGACCGGGAGTGGGGGAATACATTTATAAATAGGATCACTTCATCTTTCCCTTTCCTGCTGTCCCCACTCTCCTGTAACACCTGCTGATGGAAGTATTTCACTATGAGAGCTCCCGGTGCCACCCTACCTTCATCTCTGTTCTCATGTTACCAAGCTCTCCCTACTTTACATTGTAAAAGATCTAAAGAAGCAAGGGGTGAGGAGCAGGGATGTAGAAGCAAGAATATACACCAGTGGGTTCTAGGATTCAAAATACCTTTTATCACTTGATTATCAAGAACAGGTACTAGAAATGATGGCAGTGAGATTGCAGTGCTTGCTCATCAGTTCTAACGGGTGTCTTTTTAAATCCAGCAGGTAAACAATAGCATCTTGTTAGAAAGGTGCACACTACAAACCTACTCTCTGTTGCACAAATATCTCTCTGTACCAAAATATCTCCAGACGCTGCTGAAAGCTCACTCTCCCTGCTCACTGTGTTAGAGGGTTGTTAAGTGTTGTATGGCCTCAGAGAAATTAAACATTGCTCCTACTCGTGCTTACTCACATGAGAAGCTCTTGAAGCTGTAGTGACACTGAATGCAGCAATCATATCGGTACATGACAATAACAGTTGCTCTGAAGGAAAAAAGCAGCAGAAAAAACCTATATGAGACACAGCTTTTTTTTTTTTTTTTTTTTGGTGCAACTGGGTTGAAGTCTTAATATCTCACTGTGACTTATTGGCAAAACCAGCAAAAGAATCCCAGAATCCCAATTTTGTCACAACAGATGACAAATCTCCAGCAGAATTGTCCTATAGACAAGACCTGTGGTTGGGCTGTATGGCCATTATGTGTGTTTGTGACCTTCTCCAAGCTCATACTGCCTGTTAATGAGTTAATTGTGGCTTAGCCCAGCATGCAGCTCAGCACCAGTTGTTTGCTCGCTCCTCCATCCTCCCCCATCCTAGTGGGACAGAGGAGAAAATCAGGAAGAAAAAAAAAATAGAGCTTGAGGGTTGGGATAAAAACATCCTTCACAAAGCTTAAAAAGTCACATTTTCTATTGAGGTTTGTTTTTTTTTTTGGTTTTTTTTTTATTCTTATTAAGGAAATAGTAGAGGAAATACTGGAAATTCCACCATTTGGTACTGAAGATGTTCCAAAACAGATATTGCCAGTAATGATTTGAGCAAATGTGTTACTTTGCAGCAAAAGATGAAAAAGATGATGAACAAATCCCTCTAGAAAAATGACTGATTTGTCCAAAGCCAAAAGTAAACTGTACTGTACTCACTGTAAACACTCAGGACAGTTCTACTCCCACTGGCAAAAAGAAGTCCTGAAATAGGTGATTCAAAGAAGTGTGTACATATTGACTATCACAACCACGAAAGCAGGGTAGAAAAGTAAATGTGGTTAGATCAACAAAAATGCAAAGAAACTCTATGCATGGTTGTATAGTGACAGTGACATATCTGTTCCTAGTTAGTGCTGTAATTCAATGAGCAAACCTGCTACTATTAGGTTTTGGTTGGCAGCTTTATGTAAAATGGAGTTTTCTCCATGGACAGATAATTCCATATCCTCCTCTAGTGGAACAGATCATCAGACTTGGTTTTCCAAAGTCTCCCAAGGTGTCTATGAAGAAAAAGTTGTTCTACACTCTTCATGTCGCCAAACAGCTGCTGACCTTGTCAGGGAGTCTGGGATGGCAATGTGAGCTTGCAGGGAAGCAGGTCCATTCCCAAAATAATTCCCTCAGCCCCTCAGTTAAACTGATTCAAACATGTCATTAATTGCAAGCCCCATTTCCCAGCCTGCAGGAGATCTGTGCTGACTTCAGTAAGCTCAGTGGCTTTGTCATGCATCCCAAGATTTAGAATGCCCAAAGCTGTTCTGGATAGATTTCCAGGGCAAACTGAATGTGTTGTCTGGTCTCCAGCCAAGGAGAGAAGGACAAGAGATGCAACAAGGAATAATAAAAGTCATACCTGAAGGGACTGTAAGATGGGAGGCAGAAGCTGTTAGAGAAAAGAAAATGGGATAGGCAAGGGGGAAAAGAGAGAACAGCATTCATAGGATTGAAGGACATGCAGTACTGGAGATCTCAGAAGAGGATCTGAAGAGGCGAACAGGTCTTTCAGTCAACAACAGAGGAAACCCATTTGTTTTTTTTTGCAGTAACTCATGAGCCCTCCTCAAGCCCTCCTAAATCCTTGTGTCTCTGCACAGCCTTTCATATTGCATTCCTGTTTTTAAGAGACTTTCCATCAAGCTCAGGCTGACTGAAGTCATCCCATTGTCCAAGCTTCCCAGATAACTCGTAACTAATTGAGAAGATATCTGTAATACCAGTCATTATGTGAGGTCGGGTACTGTTGTTTGTGTAGACTCAGGGCTATGGTTATGACCACAGTATATGTATGGAACATCCCCTACAATGTGTGTGCCAGTATAATGTATGCCTCTTTGAAACACTCATTTTCATTGCATATGTGTTTGCAGGGTGCACAGATTTCCAGCCAGAGAAACACAGGAATAAGTGTGGCAACTTTCACTCTGCACTGGAACTAGGAATACAAAGCTGACACTTCCAGGATGCAACACATGGACTGACTGCACATACACTTCACAGCCTGCACACATCTATTTCTTTCTGAGAAACCATGTTGTGAAAAATGGCTGCCCAATTTTAAGACTAAGTTCAAGCACATCTTTGCATTAATGTGTGCTTGTGAACATATGATGCAGTAGAAAATCAAAGCTTCAAGCCTTTAAGTATTCAGATTGTATCACTGCAGTGCAGAACTATGTCAGCTTTCTCAAGTGACACATGGCTGTGAAACAGCAACTCATTCCACCATGATCTCTACTCTGGTGGCTCTCCCCATGCTCTTTCTCAGGCACTGAACTTCAGCACAAACATACCCTGAGACACGGGGAACTCCATAAACAGTGAGGTTTCTCACCACTATCCCCAGGAAGCAAAGTAGCAGTGGTATGATGACGCAGTTGGTGACAAACACCTAGCTCTATTCAGAACTTGAGGATTTGCTGAAACACTGTTCAAAGTCTACCAGTATATCTTCTGGTTGGTAGCCAGAACTCACAGCTTTGTGCTTGTCACTGGAAGATAGACCCTGCAGATCAATCAACTTGCTTGGCAATGTCATGTCAGACCAGGATGACTGTAGATTGCATCAGAACCTGGCGTGGGTGCTTTTATCACTTACTTCACATATGGAAAATCTTATCTATTTTTGCCAGAATTTCATGTGGAAGAACAGGGAAAGAGTGAGGAGGAGGAGAAGGGGAGAGGTGTGACAGCAGTGTCAGTCTGCCCCATTTTTGACATTTGAAAAAAAAAAAGATTTTCATTTCTTATTCCTTGCATAATTCTGACAAAATAATAATACCAATAATAATAATAATAGTAATAATTAAAATATGGCAGTGTGTTAAAAAAGGAAAGTCTGAACACAAGTGTTGTGTTCTCAAGAAGTATTTCACTTCTCCCTGAACTTTTTATTCATGGAGATTATCAATATTTTTCTTTGGTTTCATTCCAACTTGCAACAATGTTGGACTTCAAACTTATAATTCTGGAACATTCTTGTGGTTTCTACATGCAGTGTCAAAACAGCGTGGGTACAGAAGGATGGCTTTGCCAACAGCACAGTTGTTTACTCCACATTCATGCCTTGGTCTTGTTTTCTGAGTCACAGTGGTAATTTTAGTGCTTGCATGGCCCCTAAGTATTTCATGGTCTACAGTAAGGACATAAATGTACAGGCATTTCTGTAATGCAAAAATTGGGTAAGAATGAGGGTATCAGGAGTACAGATAACCAGAAAGTAACATGCCTCATGCTAGCTGTCCCCAGTGCTGCCTGCAAGCCTGGGATAAGCAAGGAAACTAGGGGCACATTAAGCTACAGGAAAGTGAATAAAGCAGACTTTAAGGCACGAGTAATGGGAGAAGCAGGCAGGCAGCCAAGAGGAATAACCTTGACTGATGAACAACAGGATGTGTGATGTCCTTTCATGTGGAACAAAAGGCAAACATGAGACTTTACCCGTGTTCTTTCTGCCTGAAAAACACCACTGATTACACACAGCAGAGGTGACGTTAGAAGTCAAACACAAGCCCTCAGTCTTCTCTTTTACAACCACAATCAGGAAACAAGGCAGAAGAGGATAAACAACGCAAAGCATCTCAGTTGCAATGGAGAGTGTAGGTAGAGGGATCCCTAACACAAAGAGGGGGCTGTAGGCACTGAGCAGTTTTTGTGTCCTGTTTGGTGTTTGGGAACTGTCAGGGGGAGAAATGATAAATCTGTGAATTACTGAGTCAGTGTGTTGACCCAGAGTCTTTCCTCCCCCTTCTTTTTTTTTTTTTTTTTTTTTGAAGGGGGGATTGTAGTGAGTGTAGAGATAAAAGGGATTCTTTGAAGTCAAACCCTGTGTGAAAATGGATATAAGCAAATTAAGAGATTGCAGCTGAGAACTGGCTAGGAGGGAGTCTTTGGAAGAGCAGTGGAAGAAAGTGTGAGTCTTTCCAAGCCTTTGCCCCTGTCTTAACAGCAGCAGCGGGGAGGAGCTCATGTTGACACTCACAGTGAAATACCTCACTAACCAGGGTAACCACTAAGCTAAATTGGATATAGAAGGGTCCCCAGTTTAGTTTTACATGAAATCTGTGTCTGTGAGGTATCTTTAAACTGCATTTTCAGCTGGTGTCCTTACCCTCTTGGCTCTTCTGGATGTTTCTTTGTTTCTCTGGCTTTCACAAAATGATCATCTAGTTCAGAAGTGCTATCTGAATTTGCTAAGTTCTGAGGGGAAAAAAATTACGCAAGCACTTTTGATGAATTTTCATTTCTGAATGGAAAACTAAGAATAACTCCCAAGTAGATGTAATCAGAGCAGAAGTATAAATTATATGTGATGCATAGCACAAGCATCCTGTGGGAGTTTCTCAGAAGGGGCTGCCTCCCCAGGGCCTTGCTGTCAACATGAGCTGATGTGTTTGGTTCTCTCCCATTTCTGGAGAGTGTGAGTAAGACTCCAGCCCCAACATTGCAAATTAGCATGGGATATGGGTGTCCACAATCAAACTGAATTGTTTCAAATGGTTCTTCTCATCCCTGCAACGAGTTCATCTCTTCTGGTCTGTAGTAAGGAAGATACCATTCCTTGTTTCAAGGAATACATTGAAAATAATAATAGAGTTTTCACTTTCTTTTCCCTCTTTGCCCTTAAATCTGCCACGTGCTTTATGCTCTTTACAGACCTGAGCAATCTCTGCTAATGCAGAGGCCCAGAAACATCTTTGCATCTATTCCTGCAGTTATCCAGAGATTTCTTTCCCTCTCCCTTCACATTTCTCTGTGTGTCTGGGGTATTGTTCTACTTTCTCAGTTACCAATGACTAATTTAAATCGTCCTAATTTTCAGCTCCCCTCTGGAACCCTCCCCCAGTGACCCAGAGGAATTGCTCGAGACACTTCGCCCTCCTTTCTTCCTCTCACTCTATCTCCCCACTCGATATCTAATAATTTATGTAAATGGATTCAGCAGTATCAAAATAAGCATGAGGAGGGGGAAGAAGTAGAGCCTGACTGATTATGAAAAACATGTGAACAGTTTCTGGAAACCGGTGTTTTCCTTTAAATCTCTATTCCATGCAATACACCTCCTTAAAAGTGCCTTAATCAAAACCACATTCACATTAGCAAGTGATACTTAAGCTATCTTAAGATAATAATTTTCAGGTGAATTGCATTTCCCAGACAGTAACCATAAGTCACTACTTGCAGTTCAAGCATAACAGACCATTTCTAATCCTAAAACCTAAATTATCTGTAAGGAGGGCTGCTCCTTTAAATGGACACATTCCTTAAAACAACATCTTCAGAAGAGCTTTACATGTTTTATGTAGTAGTTAAAAAAAAAAAAAAAAAAAATTCTAATTAATCTTTGGCATTTGCCAACTTTGAAGCCACATAATTGTCACAAAAGGGTTTTACTGAGGGACCTGGAAAGCCACAATCCTTTTTGCCCACTGGCATCACTGCTATGACTGAGAATTCATTCATTCAATTACACAGAGGTTGATCTATTTCACTGTCTCCTATGGTAGTTTTACATTGCTCTGTATTCAATTTGTATGCTGCACACATATCGGATTTGATGAATGCAGGCAAGAATTTTATTTCATTATCTTAAAAACTTCAAATTACACATGCACAATAAATATTGACAGGGAGGTGAAATGAAGACTTTGCTGCATCTCGCTGCAAGAGTTACAAATGGCAGTAAGGAGTGTGCAGGAGAGGCGTGACAAGCAAGTTAAAAGAAAAGTAGAAAATCTCTATTTACTATTACACTGACAAGTACTAAGTAGGGACTGAACCTGATAACCCAGAGTCATGCCCCTCACGTATGGGATGCTCTCCTTAGATACATCTCCTAAATGCTTTAGGGAATTTGGGCAATTTTATGTTTCTGCACTCATTAGCAATGTTAAGGGAACAAAAAGTAATCTGCATAAATTATCTTGCCTATAATATGGTATTGTTTTGATTTAATTACTATTGGAAAATAAAACCAGCACCATAAGATAAGGACCTCAGGAGCTCTGTAACCAAACTTCCTACTTAAAATAGAGTCAGGATAGGGAGCTGAGCAGATTGCTCAGTTTGGCTGAGTAGCCTATCTGTATAGCCTCCAAGGATGGAGAATGCACAACGTCTCTGGAAAACCTCTGCTTCTAAACTCATCTGTTCTTGCATGAGGACCAGATGAAGAAATTCTAATGTTTTCATTCCAAGCAGCTAATATATTTAGAATTGTAGAACAGAATCATAGAATGACTTGGGATGGAAGAGATCTTTTAGACCAAGATCATTCAGCACCAACCCCCTGGGTTGCCACTCATCAGATCAGGCTGCCCAGGGCCCCATCTAGGGCCTTGAACTCTTCCATGGATGGATCATCCACAGCTTCTCTGGTCAGCCTGTGCCAGTGCCTCACTACTCTGAGTGAAAAATTTCCTGATAAAATCTAAACTAAATCTTCCCTCCTTCAGTTTAAAACCATTCACCTTTGTCCTATCACTATCAGATCATGTATATTTGTTAAGTAACATTTTCTAGTTGAGGACTTCAAGCAAGCAGCAACCCAAAGCTGGTGTTATCTTCCAATGTTGGATTTGTAAAAGCTGTGCTGCTAGGACTCTGGACAGCCCACACTCCCTGGGGCGGGCAGGGTCCTGCTTCAGAGGTCTTGCAGTAATGCCTCGGTTTTGTTGCATATTTTGCAGTCAGGAAAACTGATACATAGAGAATTTGTGACATGCAAGTAGTGGTAAATCACTAAAAAGGATGGGAATTTTCATTTCCTATTCTTCAGTCCTTGTCTGCTTCCAACTAGTTGGACATACACCATATGGGATCCACAGTTATCTATTTCACTACAGTTTGCCATTCATTGCCTCACCTTTACTACCTTATCTACTGAAACGTACAGTTAATTTACAGATCTTCTTCCTGAAACCCAGTTATTTTGATCTTATGCCCCACAAGACCATCATTTCTTTCCCTTCAAAGCTTTTTTTCAGTGATTTGTGGGCTGGTATTAATCAGACCAACACTGAGAATCTGCCAAGGGCAGCATCAGGGTTTGCATTTTTATGCTCAGTTCTGAAATCTGGCAATTAAGATGCCAACAGACAAAAGTCCTGCCTCTGGCAGCCCCTCCACCCTTCACAGCAAGACATCTGGAGCTACTCCATCAGCGTGGCATTTTATGGAAACTCATCACCAACTTTACTTTCTTTAAAATACTACCCTGTAGTCCTGTAGCTGTCTGAAAAGTAGTTTAGCTATTGATGAGTGGGATGAGGGTAATGTAGGGCAGAGAGGGGAGGGAGGGAGTGGGCAGAGAACTGGCAATGATAACCTCCTTAGCTGTTCGAGATAAGGATCCCTAATTGATGAGGAGCACCAAATGGAGCAGGATTTGTCCAAGTGAAAAAAATCTTGGAGGGCTGCTGTCTATGTTTTTCTAACCAGGTCTGTATAAAGGGAATGTATCTAGCTGATGATTAATTTTGATAATAAAACTGATTCTAGAATGATATGCTATAAAGATTTGCCTGTTGTCACTGAAACCAAACTCTGTCTTCTCCAGAAATTTATAACTTCAGAGGCATTGGAAAGCAGCTTTTTAGGCAGGAAAAAAGTAAAATGTTTTTTTTCAACATTTGTATTATTTATTTATTACACCTCCCCCTAATTTCATTCTTTTTTCTTGTGAAATTTGTTTATTTTGTAAATTCTCATTCTAAAAAGGAGATGAAATTGTGGCTGGCATTTTTTGAATTTTCTCCAAAATAAATTTTTTATTAACTCGTCTAATTTCTTAAAATATTTTATCTTGACAAAATGACATAATTCAAAGGACTATGAGCCTATTCTGCGTCTTCTGATTTTTACTGCACTATTTATGACAGTGTTTATCCTTTGGAACTTTGGGGGGTTTTACTGTAGCATTTCCATGGACCACTCAATGTTGTAAGCAGGTAAGTATGATGCAGGAGTTCTTACTGACTACCTTTGCTATTCCAGCCTCCTTATTATTATTTATTTATTTATTTATTTGCGTAAGAAAGAGGATGAGAGCTGCTTTGATTTTTCTAACAGGCGTCCAAACCTTGCCTGAAGTAGAAAGTCTTAATTTGTGTGAAATCTTAGAGCCTTATTTCCCACACAGGCTGATTCACCGCTCTGGCCATATAGCTGTCGCCAGTGCCGGCGGGGGTCTGTGAATCACATGGGCCCCCACAGTGAGCTGAGAAAAAATTTCCCCCAAGCTGCCTCTTTGAAGTGTTGTTGGTGTTCACTGTTCACAGGCCACAAGCATGCTGACATTTTGTGCAGCTCCTGTTTTGCAAGTGGGCTCAAAATAACAGCAAAGAATGATCTTTGACCCTGACTGATATTGCATATAACCAAAAATAGTTCTAAAAATTCAGAGTTTCTGCTAGCACAATGTAGGAGAAGGAGAGAGAAGCCAGAAAAATTAATTAAGAAAAGCATAAGTTTTGTTTAATACGCGATTTGTCACCTGAAGCAGAATATGTAGCAACATTTCTTGTTTGGCTGAGTTCTAGTCTTGAAACTGCTGTACCATTTACTACTGAATTTATTTAATAAAAAAAAAAAAAAAAGAGTTAAAATCCTCTTGCTGTTCCAACTCCCCTCTTGGACAACTACAGCCAGAGTAGGTTGTTCAGAGCCTCATCCAGCCTGACCTTAAATGTCTCCAGGGATGGATTTTCCACCACCTCTCTGGACAACATATTCCAGAGCTTCACTACCCTTATAGTAAAAAACTTTTCCCTTATATTCAATCTAAATCTCTCCTCTTTCAGTTTAAAACCATTTCCTCTTGTCCTAGCACAACAGACCATACTACAGAGTCTGTCTCCTTCCTTCTTGTAATCTCCTTTTAGATACTGAAAGGCCACTATCAGGTGTCCCCAGAGACTTTACTTCTCCAGGGTGAACAGCCCCAGTTCTCTCATCCTGTCCTTACAGGGGAGGTATTCCATCCCATAGACTTATTCCCTTGGAAAAAAATGATTTCTTCTCCTCACCTGTTTCATCTTGTTTTATCCCCTTCATCCAAAAGTAGCTAAACCAACTCAAATTACCTATTTTTACTGTTTGAGTTAGGGAATGTTCACAGGATTCATTTTACTGGCAGAACTGAAGGGTTTGCATAAAGGGAAAAGTCAAATTGTAGAGGGCAAAATAGTAGCTAAACATGGCAACATCATAGCTGGTGGAGGTCTTTGTCTCAGTGTCTGTTTCTGGCCAAATATAACAGGTTTTATTTAGAGAGTTTTGGTTTTGATCTTACTTGGTTGCTTAGTTGATTTGTCGTTTTGGTTTCACTGCAGATCACTCATAATTATTAATTCAATTAAGGGAGAAACTTAAGAAAAAATGCTTAAGTCCTACTTATTTTCATTCTCTATTGGGTTTCTGGAAGAAGCATTACCTAGCAAATAAGGAAGACAAGTCCAGAATCTCTGTTGCATCCTGCCACATATTTAAGAGAATTTGTGATTTTGCATGAGAAGTGAAATCCAGCAACCTCAGTTGTATAAGCTAAACTCTTCACAATTGAATGGCTAAAACTAATCCTTTAATCCACATTTAGGTCCTCATAATGAACTAACCTTAAATGTTATCTTCAGGTGCTCAGGCGTTCTGAAAAATTGATAAAGTATATGGTTAGTCTTCACTAAGGCAACTGAATTTGAATTTCTTGGCCATAATGACTTTTTGGTGTTAATGAGACTTTTGTACATTAAAGGGCTCTTCTGATGTTTGTAAAGAAATTTTAAATAATATGCCTCTCTGTGAGTACTGAATATGATAATTGAAGCACCAGAAGAAGTTCCAAAGTAGCAGGAGGCAAGTTCTAGCAAATGTTTTGCCATTCCATCCTAGGCATTTTTGTTCAATCATTTCTGCAACATTTTTAGGAATGTCTCTCCTCTCCGTTCCTCTGCATGGGTGAGTGATGCTTATGTTTAACACAGAGGGAGACTTATTGAACGTAGTAGTATTTGGTGTCAGTAAGGGCTTGGGGACGGGAGGAGAAGAAGCAAGCCTCACTTATACATAAAATCTGATTGAACAAAAAGTAAAGCTCATATGAACTGTGAAGGCCATTGAGTTTAACTCTGTTCTTATCATCCTTGAATTATATCTTCAGGGAAAATATCTTCTTGAAAATCTATGCTTTTTGACAAGCTTGATTAATTAAGAAGAGCCAATAGATTCCTACCTGTCCAAGGTACTACTGGTCCAAATGCTCTGGTCTCCTTTTCCCAGGTCATTCCATCTCTCTCCTCAAAGCTACATGGCTGTACTGTATTCCTTAAAAGACAAGGAGTAAAGATGTGCTGATTTCTTTTATCAGACCTTTGCTTAAAGTTTCTTTCTTCCCTTTCTAGTACAGAAATACCCACCTGACTAGTCCATTTGGCAACATAGGATAAATAAGGAAGAATTCAGTTACTAATTTTCCCTGGAACATTGTACAAGATTTGTCAGGATGGCAGATTTTGGGGTAGTAACCGCCAGATACCATCTCAGAGGCTGCACTCCCCAGGGTTGAGCCATAGCACTAGCAGCTGGAGGCGTGGCATGTCACGAGCTTTTGTATCTGGAATGGCATTTTCCCAAGTGGCTGATAACAGGCTGTCTATTCCATGGAGGATGTATTCACAGCCTGCCCTGATACATTTATCAGAAACAAAAGACAAAGAATGTTGAATTTGTCTCTAGCAAAATGCTATTCTGGCTATTCATATAAAACAGGTTTGGCTTGTGTTTTTTAGACGCAGTGCTGCCTTTGCTGTAGGAAATCTCATGTATTAAGGAAAGATCAATACCACAGCTAATGGCCTAAGGTATCAAAAACCTCACTGGAGGAAATGAGAATGTTGTCTGGAAACCAGATGATGATAATCCCCAGGATAAATGGATTTAGAGATTTCCGAAGTCGTTTTAGTAAACAGAGGGCAGACTTAGGCAGTTATTTCAACAAGTTCCTTTACAAAAGAGAGATTGCCATTTTCCTGTTTGGTTTTAGTTGTGACATTGATGATTCTTAGTGAATATTTATTAAGCTTGTAAACACAGAATAAAGCCTTTTTTTAAAGAATCCTCTTATTCCTTACAGAGAAATCTTACACTGGGCATTTTGTCTTGCAAATGTCCTTGCGTATGATGCTGACAAAGGCTGGTAGGGTCCATCAGTATCCATGCTGGAACATTTGTAAAGGATTCAAGGTGGAGTTCAGACAAGTACCAGAAAGCAAAAACCCCTTAATTCTGTTCTTGGTTTTGTGACTGTGAACCAGAAGTCATCCAGAGTAGAACACCATTCAGTGTGTCCAGTCAGAACATAAAAACAGCCCTAATTCCTAAGGCCAGAGGTATATCCAGCCCTCCTAGCCCCATTCATTTCAGTCTTATAATCCGTGAAAACATATTTTCTCAGCTGGTGACTGTCTATCTTGTCTCTTCTCATGTGGAAGCTATTTCATGACTTAGCTCATACCTGATACATTTTCTCATTACACTGCTTCCTGTGTGAGGATAAAAACCCCATAGAACATCCAAGATCTTGGAGCTTGTGGGTTTTATGCCATTTAGAAATATGTTTGGTGTTTCTCTTTGTTCTTCTCCTTATCTATCTTTTTGACTGCTGCAGAGCACTGAGCTTATGTTTCATTAATTCCTCCTTTACTTAGAAGCATCTTAGATCTACTTTATAGCACTTTAATGGATTATTGTGCGTCAGCTAACCTCCTATAACTGAACATGTACAAATCCAGAACAGGAAAAAATTGAAAAATATAACTCTAAACCACCATAGTGTCACAGCAGTTTGCCTTGTAGTCAGAGGAGGGTCAGTTATTCCCATTCAGCCAGCTTGCAGTACCTCACTGCAACACCTCACATCACAACACTTCAGAGGGTCCATTTGAGAACATAGAATGTCTGTGTTTGCTTGGAGCAAGCATTGTGGTGTTAGATTATCACATGGTATAGGACACTTTTGATTCCTTTCAGTTTCAGATGTACGAAATATCCAACAGGAATCAGCCCTGAAACAACTCTTGGTTCAACCAGCTCAATGTTATGCCTTCCATCTAGCCATCAGCTCACGAGGTCTCCCTAGACATGCACATGGAGAAAGCTGAAGAGATTAGATTGTTGGGTTTTTTTTTTTGTCTTGTTCTTTTTTTTCTGGAGATGCATTCTGACCTGTGTCCATCATTCCTTCTTCTCCTATCACATGGCAAAAATACTGACATCTGGGAAAAGTTGTGGTTAGTAAGAAGTCTGTAGCAGGGAGAGAGCTGTACCACAGGATCCCAGAATAATGCATATTGGAAGGGACCTCTAGACAAATTTCCTCTTTAAAGCGGGTCCAAAAGAGTAACTTATTCAAGGACCTTGTTCTGTTGTGTTCTGAACCTCTCAGGGCTTTGTTCTATTGTGCATTCCAAGCATCTCAAAGAATGGAAATCCTGTTATATCTTTAGGATCCCATTTGATCACTGTCACACTGATTTATTTTTTAATATCCTTATATTGAGACTGCATTTCCCAAGTTAAGTAGCATGTTTTCTTTTTTTTTTTTCTTCTTTTTTTCTTGTAGCTGTACATCCTAAAGAAGAAAGAGTTTAGCTCTTTAAGAAGAGTCTAAGACTACCTAGACAAAATCAGGCCCCTCTATTACACTCACTCAAGCGTGTGAATCAGGTTGGATATTAGGAGAAGTCTCTTCTCCGAAACAGTGGCTAGGCACAGGAAATGGCTGACCATGGAGGTGGTGGAGTCACCGTGCCTGAAGGTGTTCAATAAATGTGCAGATGTGGCACTGAGGAACATGGTTTAGTAGGCATGGTGGTGATAGGCTGATGGTTGGATCAGATGTTAATAGCGTATCTCCTGCTTACAAACTGAGGATGCACAGGATTCTCTGCACAACACAGCTAGACCCCACCCACGCAGGTGTGAAGTCAAGAGGGAGATATCACTTTGGCTTCAATTCCAAAAGAGGAGACTTGGCTGACACAGCAGGAAATCACTGTGATTGAGTCGCAGCAAAAAGATATCGAGTCTGAGTGTCTACTACAGACTAGAGGAAAGACTTCATTACATAGAAGGCCACAGATACTTCATATGAGGTCTGATACATTAAAACATTGCTGAGTTTGATTCCATAGGATCTACAAAACACTTTGGGTTTGCTTGTTTTTAAAGAAGTGGTGACTTTAAAAGGAAAGTGGAGTTTATTGTGTGCCAACAGCAGCTTTCTTTGATCACCATTCCACAAAGACAGCCTAGGACTAACTCAGTACTACTTAAAAAAACAATCTCTTGGAAGTTGGCTTCTCAGACAATTCCATTTTATTAACTCTTTTCTGGACTGTCATCACTTTCCAATTATTCTTCATTTTTGCAGCAAGACAGAATGCTAAAAAAAAATGCATGCCAATTTTTTCTGCGTGGGATTTTTTTATCACTCCAAAGTGGGTCATTTTTAAGGAACGTTTAGGAGTCTTGATTAAGGAGAGAGGGCAGATCATCTTGGAACAGTCCTTATTGGTGTAGCTTTACAGTCTTACTATTTTTATGCATTTTGTTTGAAAGAGTTGAGCCTCAGAATTGATTTCCAGCTTCCTCAAGTGGGTTCCAATGTTGCTGACAACAAACAAAATTGAATGATTTGTTGACTGTATCCAAAGACACAATTCATGCAGAAATCTTACATTGTCTTGCAACTTAAGCTGGTATTTTCTGTTCACTTGAACTGGAGGGATGAAATGATCTGTATTAGAAAAAGAAAACAAAGAAAATAAAGAAAAAGAAGGAAGCATCCTGGCTCCCCGAAGGGCTGTATCTGTGATAATGAGGGGATGCAGAATTCGGAAAGAGTAATTGAGGAATGCATTGTATTGTAGGGCTGTCTTAGTTCAAACTATACCCTTGATGTATGTCCTTTGGACATGGATCAGCACTGCCTTTTTCCACAAACGACATCCTGGTGTCCACCTGGTGTTCCAGGGCAGTAATAACCCATCCCTCTCCATCCCATAGGAGCTTGCCTCTCTCAGTCACCTTTTCTTCCGAACAATTAACATGATAATGTTAAACTCTGAGCAATTACACCTTGCCCTACTTTATTTCACATCCATTTCCTCTTCTTGAGAGCTGCAGAAAGACCTTTATGAAAAGCTTCTCTGCTTTTTTTCCAGGTGTCTTTGTGGGTCTAATAAATGGCATTACTTTTCTACACTACCTTCTCCTTTTATATATACTTAAAATTTTGTAGCTGTAAGAATACTATCACTACAATATGTTACTGGGACTATTTTATTTAAACTGAATGGTAAAATGGTCATACAGTCATTAAAAATCCCCTGATACTTTTCACAAAAAATATGAACTTTAGCCCAGATTCACAGACCCAGTGAGCACAGTCTTTACGTGATGTTTCATAGAATCATAGAATCACAGAATCATAGGATGGCCTGGGTTGAAAAGGACCACAATGATCATCTACTTTCAAATCCCCTGCTATGTGTAGGGTTGCCAACCACCAGACCAGGCTGCCCAGAGCCACATCCAGCTTGAATGCCTCCGGGGATGGGGCAACCTGTTCCAGTGTGTCACCACTCTTTGTGTGAAAAACTTCCTCCTAATATCTAACCTAAACCACCCCGTATCAGTTTAAAACCATTCCCCTTTGTCCTATCACTATCCACACTTGTGAACAGTCATACCCCTTCTGTTTATATGCTCCCTTCAAATATTGGAAGACCACAACAAGGTCACCCCAGAGTCTTCTCTTTTTCAAGCTATACAAGCCCAGTTCACTCAACCTTTCAGCTGAACTGTAGCTCCCTTTATTTTTTGTTGTAACTATGGATTGTTAAACAGCTGCCACCATTCCGCCTGTTCCCCAGGAGATCAAACTGCAAATGAATTATTGATACAATACAAATAGTTTCACACATGCACTACCCAGAGCCTCCTACAGGGCTGGAATCATGTGGCTACTGCCATATCAGGTCACTGGAAGAAAAGTCTGTGGACTTCATGAAATAATCTCAGAGTATAGACTGCTGTAAAGGAGTATCTTTCACTTGAGATAGAAAGATGTCAGAAGTTTGTGATTAACAAAGGGGAGAAGAGGGTAGGGAAGAAATGTTCTTACATGAAATAAAATAAGAGAGTGAGGGTAGAGAAAGGAGAAGAAAGAGTACGATGGAAGAGGGTAAAAAAAAGAAAGGAAAAAGTGAGAGAAAAGAGGACAGAAATAAAAGAAATTAAAAGAACAACAGAAAAGTATGATGTGAATGTCTTCTTACAACTACTTAAGGGTAGACTCCTCCAAGAAAAAAAAAAAAAAAAAGAATGACAGGAATTAAGTTTGTAATTGATCGAGAAATTGAATTGACTTTGTCAGTTCTGTCCTATTTTGGCCTTTCAGTTTTCCAATGGAAATTAAACAAACTAGCTCTGGTTTGGATCTTGCTTTGACTTATGATTCACCTCTCCTGACCAGGTAAGGACTACACAGAAGACATCCAAACCAACTACACAAAAGGCCATGTTCATATTGGTCTTATTTTATGAGACCATAATGCCATCAAGTAATTAGCAATAAAAATACTGTGCAAGAACTGTACATGCCATTAGGATTGAGTAATTTCATCTTTAACCCATCTAGCAGCTACCACAAGACGTACTAAGAAACTGAAAACTGTATATCTCATTATAGTAAATATTTTATAGACCACATCTCAGCCCAAATCACTTTCTATGACATTGTTTTTAAAGTCACTGGCAGCACACAGGGTGATTTCAGTTCCTGGCAACTGGAAGGGAAATCTTGCACTGGCACATTAAGATGAACCCATAATAATAACAGTCAAATGTTTTCATTTCATCCACATCAAATGTCAACAATAAATAAATTGGTGCAATCAATTTCTGTAGGTCAGAGGACAAACAACCACCTCTTCCACACTGGGTGCCTATTCATTATCATTCATTCTTGAGTTGATGCCTGTTTATGAGACAACTCTCATAGTGGACATCCTGCTGTATGTGCTTTGTGTACATTTTGCTACTTAGCACTGTAAATTTGGCTTTTTTATAAGTGCTGTAATTTTCACCTTTGCATTTCATGTTTAGATCACGGCTATATAACGTGAGCAGAGGTAACCATGCTGCTGACATTTGCAGTGGTTTTTCATCTTAGTCCTTGAAGGATCACTTCCATTACATAGGTGCCCTTCATCTCAGAAGCCAATTGCTTATCTTATGTAGATATGAGTAACACAACATCAGAGAAAGCTTCCGAATTGAGAAATTTATTAGACAGGAGAAAGGAGTCCTCTGGGGAAGTGTTAGATCAGCATTCCATCTTTGGAGGTTTTAGGGCTAAAATGGATAAAATGGTATGTGTGTGTGTGGTGGTTGTGGTGGTGAGATGGCAGGATAGCGTTAAATTATAATCCTGCAGTGGCAAGAATGGAGTGAGTATTTAAAACTACTTTTTCATCCCACAAAACAGAGTAGGGAATTGAAAGAGTCTTCCTGACTCATCAAACAGGGACTCTGCCATTAAGCTCTATGACTCTGTTCATTAATTAATTGTATGCTCTATCTTTAAATTATTCAGGATTCCCACCAGTCCTCCTGCAAGAAGAGTGTGAAGGAGACTGAGTGATTAAAGCACCTGAGTCATTCCTTCAGGCTCCTTTACAGACAGGAGCAGGGGACCATGCATGGTCCTCTTACAAATATGTCACGATTGGTCAGACCAGAACAGGCCCTTTTTTGTTGTTCTTCGGACAAATTTTTTCTTTACTAAAAACCACTGTTCCTCTTTATTGCTATAGAATTCAGTGTCCATTATAAATTGTAATCATGTTCTCTTATTCCTAATTGCACTGAAAAAGAAAAAAAAAAAAGAAAAAAAAAGAAAAAAAGCTGTCTTAATGTCAGACAGACATTTCCTGGGTCAGTAAGGGAGAAAATAACAAACAGGGAATGCTTGTTAATTGTCTTCTTAAAACCAAGAATCAGTGGCATTAGAGGAAATAACAAGGATCAATTTCTTAAGAAGCAAAGTTATGGTTTTCCTGCATGCTGGGACTGTGTAAATCCCTGCTGCTACAGAGATGCTAAATGTTCTCTCTAGTTCTGAAATTAAATTGCAACCAAAGTGAGCAAAGAGAGAGGAGATCCAGTAAGGTAACCAACATGTATTAAAGGCAAAGATGCCAATTCTTGCTCCGGAAGTCTCTGAATTGAAATCTGATGAAGATGGACAATGTTTTGGGAAGTGTTATTCATGCTAATATTATTGTACACTTTTTGTTAAGCATTTACTCTCGGTCACAGTAGGACACAAGCAGAACATTGTACTTCATATGAAACACAGAATAATAGAGTGGCTTAGCTGAAATGGACCTCAAAGATAATCTAGTTCCAACCTCCCTGCCACAGATGGGGCTGCCTTTCCTATTATTCTTTACAGCTCTTTTTTTTTTCCTCTTAGTTAATAGTATTTAATTGAACCTGGCCCAGTTTGAGTGCATGATTCTTGTAGACATGTAACTATCATGGCAGTTGCTACTCCAGATGAGATTTCACAGAGCCTAGTACAAAGACATTAAATTCTAACACTAAATCCCGATATGACAAAAATATCTTCCCTGTTACACCGCAGGCTTACAATTTGACTCAAAATTTTCCTATGATCTGTCACTACGTCTATTTCTTTCTCCTGTCAAGACCTGACCATGACCATTGCAGAACTCTTTATCACCCAAAACCACATTACTTTTCATGGTAAACTGTCCAATTCACTGTTATTGTCTCAGTTTCCTTGTCTGATCTTTCAGTTCTTCTTTGAACTGATCATACTGGCCACTGTGTTATCAGCGGATTCTAGTTCACCTCAGATTTTTATGGCATGAGAGCTGCTGGGCTAATGGTGTGTCATCATCATTCACACTGTCTGTCAACTTGCTCACACAGGCAACAATAAACTCTATATTTCATTGGAAAATTATAATTAGTTACAATGTGCAGCAACAATAACATTGTTTTTATTTATTTATTTTTTAAGTATATAGTAGGAAAAACCACTCACATATGGGGAATCCTATCCTGAAGATAAAGCTGGTCTTTGAATCTAGTTTTTCTATATTAGAGAGAAATCCTTTTCTTTTTTTTTTTTTTTTTTTTTTTTTTCCTCAGGGTTTCTGTATACTTTTCGTGAGAAATTTTGCACATTGTTAGTTTTGTCTTCATGATAGTCAGCTGTTGAAATCTCAGATTTTCATAGAACAAAAAGATAATTTCTCACCCAATTTTACTTCCTCCTAAACAAGGTGAAGTAGAATTTGTCTTTACTGCACATATAGAGACATGTTCATAGAAGCAAATCAACCATTGCTTGTTTTATAGCATTTGTATTATTTGAGGCAACCTCCACCCACCCTTCCAAGTGATCTCCAGTCTCCTATTTTTGAATCTGGAGAGCAGTAACAGAAAGAGTACCCCAGAATCATAGAATCATAGAATCACTAAGGTTGGAAAAGACCTAAAAGATCACCCAGTCCAACCGTTCACCTATTCCCAATAGCTCCTACTAAACCATGTCCCTCAACGCAACATCCAGTCTTTCCTTGAACACCCCCAGGGTCGGTGATTCCACCACCTCCCTGGGCAGTCCATTCCAGTGCCTGACCACCCTTTCTGAAAAGTAATACTTCCTCATGTCCAGCCTGAATTTCCCCTGGCGTAGCTTGAAACCATTCCCCCTGGTCCTATCACTAATGACACGAGAGAAGAGGCCGACCCCCAGCTCACTACAACCTCCCTTCAGGAAGTTATAGAGAGCAATAAGGTCTCCCCTGAGCCTCCTCTTCTCCAGGCTGAACATTCCCAGCTCCTTCAGCCTCTCCTCATATGGCCTGTGCTCCAGACCCCTCACCAGCTTCGTTGCCCTTCTTTGAACACGCTCCAGGGCCTCAATATCTTTCTTGCAGTGAGGGGCCCAAAACTGGACACAGTACTCGAGGTGCGGCCTGACGAGTGCTGAATATAGGGGAACAATCACCTCTCTGCTCCTGCTTGCAACACTGTTTCTGATGCAAGCCAGGATGCCATTGGCCTTCTTGGCCACCTGGGCACACTGTCGGCTCATGTTCAGCCGAGCATCAATCAATACCCCCAGGTCCATTTCCTCTACGCAGTCCTCCAGCCACACCGCCCCAAGCCTGTAGCGTCGCCTGGGGTTGTTGTGGCCAAAGTGCAGGACCCGGCATTTGGCCTTGTTGAAACTCATCCCATTGGCTCCAGCCCAGCTCTCCAGCCTGTCCAGATCCCTCTGTAGGGCGTCACTACCCCCAGGCAGATCCACGCTTCCAGCCAATTTGGTGTCATCTGTGAATTTACTGAGGGTGCACTCGATGCCCTCATCGAGGTCATCTATAAAGATATTGAAGAGGACAGGCCCCAGCACCGACCCCTGGGGAACACCACTCACGACCGGTCGCCAGCTGGATTTGACTCCATTCACCACCACTCTCTGTGCCCGGCCCTCCAGCCAGCTCCTTACCCAGCCAAGAGTGTACCCATCCAAGCCTCTGACTGCCAGCTTCTGCAGGAGAATGCTGTGGGAGACAGTGTCAAAGGCTTTGCTGAAGTCTAGGTAGACCACATCAACAGCCTTTCCTTCATCCACCAGATGGGTCACTAGATCATAGAAGGAGATCAGGTTGGTCAAACAGGACCTGCCCTTCACGAACCCATGCTGGCTAGGCCTGATCCCCCGGTCACCCTGCACATGCCGCATGATCTCCCTCAAGACGATCTGCTCCATAACCTTCCCTGGCACCGAGGTCAGGCTGACAGGCCTGTAGTTCCCCAGATCCTCCTTACGACCTTTCTTATAAATGGGAGTCACATTGGCAAGCCTCCAGTCATCTGGGACCTCACCAGTCAACAAGGAGCGCTGACAGATGATGGAAAGCGGCTCGGCTATCACCTCCGCCAGTTCCCTCAGCACTCTTGGGTGGATCTCATCTGGCCCCATCGACTTGTGACAGTCCAGCTGGAGCAGTAGGTCTCTGACTGTTTCTTTCAGAATCGCAGGGGGGTTAGTGTGCTCCCCGGCCGAGATTACCAGGTCAGAGAGAGGGGTATCCTGAGGATAACTGGTCTGACTTTTAAAGACAGACGTAAAGAAGGCATTCAGAACCTCCGCCTTTTCCTTATCCTCAGTGGTCACATTCCCAGCCTCATCCAGCAAAGAGTGGATATTCTCCTTTGTCCTCCTCTTACTGTTAATGTATTTATAAAAGAGTTTCTTATTCCTTTTCACACCAGCAGCTAGGTTAAATTCAAGCTGGGCTTTTGCCTTTCTGATTTCACCTCTACACATCCTAACAACTTCCCTGTATTCATTTTGAGTGGCCTGTCCCTCTTTCCACAGGCGGTAGATTCTCTTTTTCTCCCGGAGCCTCAGGAATAGCTCCCTATTCATCCACGCCGGTCTTCTTCCCCGCCGGCTCATTTTGTAGCTCAGGGGGACTGCCTGCTCCTGCGCCCTTAAGACTTCCTTTTTGAAGAGCAACCAGCTCTCTGAGATTAATGCTCTCTCTCTCAGAGATTAATCTCTCTCAGAGATTAATGCTGGACCCAGTGTGGAGACCAGACGGCCTCCAGAAGTCCCAGCCTCAGCCTTTCTGTGATTCTGTAATCTGTAATCCTAATAAAAATCTAACTTTCCCATACTTTCCCACTGTGTCCTTCAAAACTGTCATTAATCACATCTGAATCTCTTTTGGTTTGCAAGAATTCACTGGAAAATTAAATTTAAGCCTAATCAGTCAGCCTTTGTTCCCTCAAAGGCCTCAGACTGTTGTTCAGTAACATCCCTTGTCACACTCTAGATAGCCCAACAGGCAGAGGAGAAAAATAATTTTTTTTTTATCACTACAAAGAGAAACAAAATTTGTTCTAACGCTAGTCTAATTGACTTTGGAGTCTAACACAAACCTTGGACTAATCTCTTTCTGGACAAACACAACAATCATAGCAATTATTATACTACTAACCCAGGCATAAATGCACACACAGGTTTCCAGCTGAGCATTAAATAACATCTGGTTTTTTTGAAAAACTGGGTACTATTGTCTTCATTCAGCTTCTGTCCCTCATTACCTTTCCTGCACTGGAGAAATACAAAACAGGAATGCAATTTTAGGCAGATGGAAGGCCTGACCAAAGATTTTAAGGGCCATTATCCTTTTAGCAGGGGTATCAGCAATTTAAGACTTGGCATCGCTTTCTGTAGTTCAAAGAGTTCTCTTTGTTCCCACAGTTTTTTTAAAGCATGCTTTGCCTGCCACATAAGTGGTTTCGCTCTGCATTTGATGTTTATTTTTATAGAGCCATAGAATCATTAAGGTTGGAAAAGGCCTCTGAGATCATCTTGTCCAATCTTCCATCTACCACCAATATTTCCTCACTAAACCATGTCCCTTTTTGCAATATCTAAGAATTTCTTGGCCGTATCCAGGGACAGTGACTCAATCACCTCCCTGGGCAGCCCATTCTAGCACTTGACCACAATTTTGGAGAAAAAAATATTCCTAATATCCAACCTGAATCTTTCCTGGCACAACATGAGGCCTTTTGCTAGTTACACAGGAGGAGAGGCCAATCCTCTTTTCAGGGAGTTGTAGAGAGCAATGAGGTCAACCCTGAACCCCCTCCAATCTAAATAATCCCAATTTCCTTAGCCTCCCTTTAGGACTGTGCCCCAGGCCCTGCACAACTTTGCTGCCTTTCTCTGGATGCACTCCAGTGCCTCAATGTCTTTCTTGTAGTGAGGAGACCAAAACTGAACGCAGCAGTTGAGGTGCGGCCTCACCAGAGCTGACTATATACTTCAGGGGGGATATACTTTATCTGGCTATGCAGTGTTAGCTGCTAATTTTTGCAGTTTGAGTTTCTTAAGTTATTAAAGCAGCCACAAATTGTTGTGCAGAGTGTTATTCCAGCAAATGTAAAATGTGTGATATTTCAGTTACGCTAGGACTGGTAGTAACAAGGCTATACATTTTGAAAGAGTGATATTAACTTTTAATCCTCATAAAACCTTTTGAAGAAGATTTGCTAAACTGAAAAGTGTCATTTCCTTTTGGAATGAGACATCTTATGTATTCTTTCTCTTCTAAAATCAATTCGAGAATTAATTTTTTCAAATGACCAAACTGCAAGTGCCAGGTTTTCAAAGCCATCAGTCATTACTAGAAGTTCCTTACAGATATTGGCTCTGAGATAGACAGTCAGGAGGGATTTGAGACTAGGAGAATACGTACAATATTTTATTCCTTGCTTCTACCACAGAATTTGGTCGTTCTGTAGCTTTGAATGAGGCTCGTAACATATAACATATAACATATATATATCACTGTTTGCTTTCTATATCTGAGACCGACTTAATCACTTAATCATGTAGAGAACTTTTGAGTTCTGAGGCTCTCTCAACAACACAGCAGGTTCTGCTCTTTTCACTTTATTTTCTATGACATTGCTTCAGCAAAAGATGTATGAACATAACTCCAGTGTGTATGATAATCCCCTATTGATTACAAGAAACTCCAAGGTAGTTCCATTTTACATTGATCAGACTTTTTTTTACTAGTGAAACATTGTCTTAGTTTTCTAAACTTTATACTGACATTCATGAAAATTAGTTTATCCATCCAGGTGAAATCTACTGAAAAGACAGATGGATAGGCACATGGATACACCTAACCAGCCATAGGTACTGTGAAGTCCCAGCTCCTCTGTGGGGCACTTCTCTGTGCATAGAGCTCATCAAATACATGATTATTCTTCTACGTTGAATGAGGTCATGCGTCCAAAATCTGAGGAAGGGGTCTCTGAGATAAAAACCTAATTTGTTCAATACTGCAGTTCTGCAAGTGCCCTGCTTTCAAATACACAAATTATTGCTGTTGAGGTCTGTTCTGTGCACAGTTTCAGGCTGAATAGGTCATCCAAAATCTGGGAAATAAATTCTTTCTAATACCACAGTCTCTGTTACCGGGCAACTTGACAAGCAAGCACTCTCACTCAGAGTTCAGGTTCTGTATTTAAACAGTTAAGACATACATATGCAGTACACTGGCATATATATTCATTCTTTTTCAATAACTCATTAAGATATGCTAATTATCCCTTTGGGCATGCTCAGTAGTATCTAGGGTGGTCGAGTGCCCACCTACTTCTTCCTTATTTTCCACAGTCAGCTTCATCACTGAGACCTCTGACTAACTTTCAGCTGCTTTTGCCCAATTTGAAAAATATTCATTGCTTATTAGGCCATAGTGAGCAACTTTTAAAACAATATATGTGGAATTCAAGGAAGATGTCCTTACACCTACTGAGGCAAAAGATAAAAGTGCTCTATTATGTCTCCAGTGCAAAATTATTAAGGCAAACAAGACTATCCACCCACTAAAGTTGAAATTGAAAGTTTTAGAACTATCACTCATGGATTCCTTTTGCTAAACTAAATATTGGTTCTTAAACTAATGTACTAATCCTTTTTGCCAAACAAACCAACCTATATCAGGTGTCAATTTGATTCAAAGGATCCTCAGGGCAGGAATTCCATGTTATGGAGAGAAAGACGCAGAGGCTTGTGCACAGCTGGTGGAAGATTCTAAAAACAATTGATAAGTCAATGAAATAAAAGGAAAAAAAGGAAAAAAAGGAAAAAATGTACTTTTTAACTCTTTTCTAGAAGAGAAAGAGAAAAAAATGTTGCGTGTGGCACAACTATAATTTTTTTTTTAATTCTTTTTCAAAATATCTACTTATTTGGAAATATTAATTTGTCAATTCAGGACATTTTGTACGAAAACAGGTGGTATTCAGGGGTGGCAGGGGGAATAACAGTTTGTGTCATTCAAATCTTCAGTTCTGTAGATCCTTTTCTGTACAAAATAGTTCTAAGTAGATCATGACAGCCTATTCTGAGATTTTTTATTCAACTGCTCATGAAAAATACCTTCTCAAGTTAGATTAAAGATCTTAGAGAAGAACAAGTTGGAAAGGACCACTGATTATTTAGTCTTGCTCTGAGCTTAGTTCTTCAGTCTGGGGTATTTATTTTCAGCTCATTCCACAGAGACGGGGAAATAAAAAAAAGAAAAGAAAAGAAAAAAAAAAGGATTTCCTTCTGAAAATTGAGTGAGCATCCAGCAGTCATTAGCCAAGAAACTTTGACTTCACAATCTTTGACTTGGGTTCAACTTCTGGTTTGGGTTCAACTATTGAACCCTCAGCAAAGCATATCCACAGGCCAAGAAATCATGGGCAATAACCTATTAAGATCCTTTTTGCTAACTTCTTTCCAAAATCACCTTCTTCGGAAGAGTTCCTTAAAAATTCCATAGTAGAGTCAGTTTCATGTGAGGAAAGGAATTAGCTAGCAGCCTCCTCACTTTTACACAAACATGAACATATGCAATTCCTGTTGGACAGACTTCATTAAACTATGCAAAATAACAACCTTTAGTTCAGGAGAACAACTATTTCCACTCATCGTTGTAATAAAAAAAAAAGTACATATTTGGCAACAGTTCCACTCAAAAGCTTCCTCTCTAAACACTGACAACTCCACCCTCAGTATTCTTCACGCCCTATTATTTTCACTATTGCTGTGTCTCTTAAGTGGGCATAAACTAATTACCTCCCAAAGGAAACTAATGAAACAATTTAGGAATGCTCTTGAATTAGGTTTTCTAAATGAAACATTAGCTCAGAACTAGCTTGGAGAGCACTGTTGAACTGCTTTTGGGTGGAAGCAATCTCCTGATTGGTAAAAACAAAAGAACTGAGCAACAAATACTTTATTTAACTGCAGCCATCATTGTAAGCTGCTGCATTCGTCTATTAAAAAGAAACTCTAGAAGACTTGAAATGGAATCTGTTCTACTGTCATACACTTAATACAGGTGAAGAATTGTTTACTTATAAATTGAATGTGAACTCTTCGAAATTGGCATCTAACAAGAAAAGCTCAGCCAAATGATTAGAAACTGGCTTCAAAGATGAATTGGCAATTTAATAAATATTTTAATTGATGTATCTCTGGTGGTAGATGGCTACCTGCTTATCCAGAAATGCAAAGTCATATGCTCATATTTCATGGAGAAAGTAATTGCACATCTGAGGGTGTATTATGAAGTCAGCATCTTGACTGCTTTCTTTGCAACTCCCACTGACTTATATATAAAAACAAGCTATGTGTGATTCGCCTCTTTAAGCGATTAAGCACCTTCCTTCCTTCCTTCCTTTCTTCCTTCCTTATTTTTTCTTTACATTCTCCCTTCCTTCTTTCTTTAATCCCTTCTCTTCTGTTTCAGTTCTTTCTAACTTCAATGATCACTGACAGTGATTGTAGTCTTCCAGAAGGGGGCTTGCAATCTTTAGAGTCACTGTCATTGTTTTTCCCATTCCTTGAAGAACTCTTCCAGCTCAAGAGAAATTTCATATATGAATACATGTCAATAGCAATACCAATTGAGCTCCCATTATCTCTTTAAGCAGTATGATCTGGAAATGCATACACTGAAAAAATAGAAAAATAATTCCAATATGTATCTCAAGCTTATCAAATTTCATCGTGGTGTATGATGATTGTCAACAATTTCTCTTATTCTTCTTTAAGAATAAATACCTGTTTGCTTTTTTTTTTTTCATTGTATATAAATAAACCCTTGTATCACCTCACTTCTGACACAAATGAAAAATGTTAAGGCACGAAGTGATAATATTTAGTATTGGTTTTTTTACAGATCAGAACTTCTGGAAGTCCCATGCTAGCTGAACTCACAATTCTCACTCAATATTTTGTTGGAGGTTAAAGCTTGTTTTCAGATTACTTGCCAGTGTGTTTTGTTCAAGTCGTAAGAACTGGGCCTGAAGTTGAGGATGTTACAACTCCTCGACATACATGTCTTGATGTCTTTTTTTTTTTTTTAAAACAAAAGCATCTTCCTGTAATTAGTGTGTTATATATTATTACCATCCTTGAAAAGAAAACGTGAAACTTGCCAGAATTCACATACGCCTGCATATTTGCAATCTCCTTACATCAATTTTTCAAGTAAAATGTTATGGGGACAGGGGTGGTTGCTGAGAGAAACTGCAAGTGCTTTTGGTCTTCAGAAAAAGGTCTCTTAATTCAGAAACCTGTAATTAAAAATTTCTTGAGTCCTTTGCTCCTCTCTACCTGCTTACGGCATTTCATTAATAAAGAATAGCACTGCATAATGTCACTCTGGGAGTAAAATTCTCTTCTCTCTTCTAACAGTTCTTATCACAGCTACACTGCCTTTCCAATTAACACTAAATCTATGGGTTTATCTCTGCTGTCTGTAGCTACTGTTCTGATTGCTTGACCTCATGCCAGGCAAAGAATGTAAACATCCTGACACCCATTTTCAATGAGCTCTCCCAAACCCACTGACAAAATTAAACCACTGACAGAATGAGTCACAACATTATCAGCTGAATGCTGACTGTAGGGAATGAATGCAACAAACGACTTCTACAAGTTACAATTGTAGATCAGTTCAGGACCATGAGTGAAGCCTGAAATGAAATAGTGAGGAGGAAGGAATAAGTGAGCAGCATGTGTAACGACCATAGATTCACAGAATGCCTGAGGTTGGAAGGAACTTTTGGAGATCACGTAGTCCAAACCCCTGCTTGATCAGGAACACCCAGAGCAGGTTTTCCAGGTCCATGTCCAGTTTTTGAAGATGTTCAAGATCTCCACAACATCTCTGGGTAACTTGTGGCAGTCACCTGCACAGTAAAGATCTGCTTCCTAATGTTCAGGTGGAAGCTTCTGTGTTTCATTTTGTGCCCACTGCCTCTTGGCCTGACACTTGGCACCATTTTTAAGAGCCTAGTTCCACCCTTGTTGTATTCTCCCTTCAGATATTTGTATATTCTGCTAAGGTTTCCCCTGAACCACAACTTCTACACACTGAAGAGTCCCACCTTTCTCAGCCTTTCCTCCTAGGGCCGATATTTCTCTCCTTTAATCAGCTTCACAGCCCTTCACTGAACACTTTCTACTATGTTTATGTCTCTTTTGTACTGAGGAGCCCAGAACTGGACGCAGTTCTGTTGACATACAAGTGCACAGGTACAAAAGTGTCAAAGAGGAGGAACATCCTAACCGTAAGTCTGAGAACTGCACTGTCGCCTCACGAGTGGTAGTCTAGAGGAGGGAAATCCAGGAGGCTTTGCCCATCTCCCAGTATGTTTCAACAATGGTACACAGAATAAAGCCTCTGTTTTTGTCCCAACCCTACTGAGAAGTTAGGAGATCTTTCAGTGGCTCAATTCAAGAAGTCACACAAGACCTGGTTTCTTTCATATTCCTTAAAAACTCAAAGAAGAAGGAATCAGGGAGCTTCTATTCCTAGTCCATTTTCCTATTCTTTCTCCCAGTAAAGTCCTACTTGAGCAGAGGATGAGACATTCTTGGAGCTACCAAAAACTACGTGCTTAATGCAGGACTTTAATAAAGGGCCTTGCGAAGGTGAAGGATTTTGTCAGTGAGTCACACCTTCTTCCAGCTGTTGTTCCAACATTAGCTGTAACATTTGCTTTAACAATGCATGCAGATAGGCCAGTTGGAAATGCTGCAAAAACTGCATAAGAGTTGAATAAGTTGCTCAAGCAGAGGATCAACCTGGGACCTTGCTCTGAGCCTTTGCTTTGGCTGCCAGCCCAGGTGAGGGTTTGATCAGGGGTGCTGAATAACACTGTTGATATAGTCCATAAAATCAAGAAGCAATTTCTGTTTTAGCCTGCTTTCTTCCTGATGTTAGATAAGGTACTGTCTGTAGCACCATGCAGAGTATGGAGGTGTTTTTTCTGTATCATAGTTTCACATGTCCCTTTACAACTTTTTGAGAAGAGAAAGTATAGGTATTGTCATTTGCTTTTTTAGAAAATATGGATTAAAAACACATCTCAGAGTTTGGATTTTATTTCATGCTATTTTCCTTTCTTTTAACAACCACTAAGAGCAGCCACGTGAGTTCAGCTCCTCTGCTCTCCTGTAATCTGCCCTTTGATGTAACTAACCAGCAAAAACATATTTCTAATCAAATATACTCTTCCCTCCTTAATCAGCTCAGCTTTAAAATGCAGATCAATGAGATAAGAAAGAGCTGATTTAATTAGCCCAACCTCAGCAATGTTACAGCATATTCTCATTTACAGAAATAATGGGAACCAGAAGGAAAGGGATTAATCATCATGAGAAGACTGGGCAAGGCAGAAGAAAGCAGGATTATTTCCTGTGTTAGCAAAGGGTGATTTTCACTCTGGCTAAAGAGCCTGCACATGCTTTATGAGCCATTTAAATAACACTTAGGCCTCGTGCTTTGTCCTTTAGCCTAAGGATGAATTTCTTCCACTAAGTAGCAATGCCTCTGGAAATCATCACTCTTGGGTTTAACTGATGAGACAGAGACAGCTCCCACCACTTGGTGAATAAAGAAGAAGAAATACGGCAGGTAGGAGCATAGCAATAATGCATGTTTGTATTGCTGCTTGGGAAAACTCACCCACATGCACTTTATGCATCATACACCTAGTAAGGCATGCTTAATGAAGAGGCAATGTGCCTTAATGGGAAGAGCACAGGATGTGCTTCCTCATCCTCCTATTGCCTTACTATGTGTCCACAAGCCAGTCACTTCACCTTTTGTGCTTTTTTTGTAGGCAAGTTGCTGTGTTTTGTTTTGTTTCATTTTGCTTTTCAACTTTGGCTCATTTGGATTTGCAGTTTCCTGCAGTGCAAAACTCTTCCCCCATGGTACATGTACCCTGCAGAATCAGGACCTCCACAGTTACAGATCCAAGGTATTGATGTACAACTATTTACAGAGCAAAAACAGTGCCAGTACTTAGATTCCACTTCCTCCTTTGTAACCTTGAAACATCATATAATTACCTTACCTCCATCAGTAGTGTGTAAACTGCTCCTCTGCCCCTCAAGTGGAGATTCATTGGATCAGATTAGCTTAAGTTTAGTAAGTGAGTGGAGAAAAGCTGCCACACCTCTGCAGAGCACTCAGAATGCTTCCATTTAAAGCAATCTCTAGAGATCTCAACAAGAAGAAAATCAGATCTGTAACTGTTCAACAAGGGTTTTCAACAAGGCTCTAGCAGTGGAGTTGGGCTCAGTATCTGAAACTTTACTGCAGTAGATTTTGCTATTTGCATTGTTGCAACGTCAGGCCCACTCCACATAGAATCAGAGTATATCAGCTCCTAATTTGAGTGTTAATTCCAGAGATGAAGTACAACTTTGGACCCATCCATCATTTTGAATGGAGCTACTTTGCAACCTCCACACTTAGCAGTCATTACCTGGAAGATAATTGCTCATCATTTAGGAGAACTAGCATTGGATTGGGATAACCCTCAGGCCCTTTCTCCTCAGGGACAGGAGCACCAGAGGCAAAGCAATTAACAGAGCAATTAATCCGTTAGCCAATCACCTCTTTTTTTTTTTTTTTTTTCCCCCTTCTGAGATTTGTTCCATTATCAAGTGCCTCTAAAAACAGCACGGAAAGGTCCTTCTCTCCAGAGGAAGATCCCTCTCAGAAGAGTGGGGCTCAGATCAGGCTATAGTCCCCATTCCTGCCCCTTAAAGGAGCTCCAGGTTGCAGCCTTGTATTGCACGCTACCTTAGGGAGTGGTGCTGCTCATAGAATCATAGAATCATTAAGGCTGGAAAGATTGCTAAGATCACTGAGTACAATTATGAGCACAGGCCTGTGTCTCCTCTAGATTATGTCACCCAATGAGACATCTACCTTTCTCTTGAACACCTCCAGGGATGGTGTCTCAACCACCTCCCTGGGCAGCCTGTTTCAGTACCCCGCCACTCTTTCTGAGAATAATTTTTTTCCTAATATCCGTCCTGAATGTCCCCTGGCACAATTTAAGGCCATTACTTTGTATCCTATTGCTAGTTGAGCAATAGGATACAAGAAAAGAGAAAAGAGTCTGACCTCCTGCTAGGCATCCTAATCTTTTGTGTCAAGGTTGCCTCTCGAGAACACATCTCTTCTTGGGGTCTAGCAGGTGGAAGAGACAACTGCCTGCAACTCAACCACAAGTGGAGAGATGCCATCTGCCGTGCATCTCCCCTTCCTGACAAATTGCTAGTGTGACCATTCCCTGAAAATCTTCACTGGCAGTGAAATGAGTTAGCAAAAGGCCTAGTGTTTGGACTGATACAGGTGTGTCCAGAGTCCAAAGATGATTATCAGTCTGCCCTATGTAGGCATGCCTTGGCTGCTGAACAGTACCTACGCTGTTCCAGTTCCTAAAGTTGTTGAGAGCCAAGACATCAAGGTGGCAGCTTGGATCTTTTCTGTTTCCTGCATTCCTCCCAACCAGGTCTATTGCTCAGATCTTAAATCAAGCTTTTCACAGAGATTATACCAGTTATCCCAACTGCTTGGGCTGCAGGTGGGGATCCGCTGCAGGTGGGGATCCGCTGCAGGTGGGCACTGTGGGGCTGAAGGGGTTCCTGCTGTGGGCCTGGAGCCCCTCTGGTCCTCCTCCTCTTTGGGCCTGGGGTCCCTCTGCTGTTTCTCCCTTGCTTGAAGCCTCCTCCTCAGCCTGTTCCCGCAGTGCTGCAGTCCCTGAGGTGCTGCCAGGTTGGTGCTGGGCTCAGCTGTGCCCTCTAGCAGGGCCATTGGAACCAGCTATGTCCTACATGGGGCAAACCTGGCTTCTGCCCACAGAGGCCAGCACCCAGGCATGGACTCACAATACACTTTCTTTTGGTTATTCCTGCGTATGTAGTTTCTGCCAACTGGAATACCTTTTGCTCAAGGCAGGTGCTGCTCAGTGCCACAAGTGCCTCATTGTGTCCCTGACCTTGACCAGAAGGTATAACCAGGTCAGAAAAAGGAGAAAAGATGGGGTAAGTCTCACACAGGTAGTAACGATCTTCCACAGTAGACTGTACTGAATGGTACCAAAAGGTAATGTATTTTTTTATCGCAATAGCCACCTGTAGTGCCAAATAGCATCTTGGACATAGAGAAGAGGAATCAGCTTCTCTGTTAAAAAAGTCTGAAGTGAAACTCTCTGTCAGCACCTCTTCATCATCTGGAAATCTGCAGTGTAAGACTCACCCCATCTTTAGCACCTGAAGCCTGCACATCTCTCCATTTAAAGGATGCACAATGCTTTTGTTAATTAGAGCCTTAGTTTAATATGAGCTGTCAAAGTTCACTTAACTTCAATTAATTGTTTCTCCTGAGCTTAATTTCTTTAGTTAAGTATTGATTAATCATTGCTTAATTATGCTGGAGTCTCACTGGGTGATATTTCAGTTGAACACTGCAGCAATGCAACACTTTCTAAAAATAATCTGGGAATCATCAGACATATTATGCATTGCTATTATTGGGATGACTTTGAATATTTATCTCCTCATCCCTTATGTTCCAAAGTGAATAGTTAATGCTTTGTGTTTAGTTCCACTGGTTCCACTTCCTTTTCTCTGTGAGAGTTTTGGCATTTGACATTGCACAGTGGGGCCAGTAAGGACTTGACATCCAGTATCCACCAAACTGTGCTGGAGGGAACACACATGAGTGGTCCTTACCCACTTTTGCCGGGATTGTGACACAATTCTACAACCAAACTATTAATGGCATGTTTTTTATTTTGGTTGCTTTTCAGGTGGCACATGAGAACACAGACTCAAATACTACATGTGTATTCTCAAAACAACTATTTTACATCTCGTCTTACAAGTATGCCTTCAGACAGGGGCATAGCCATTCTGAAATCTCAGTCTGTTCTGAAGTATCAGGAAAAGGATAATACGAAGTCTTCCACCATTCTGTTACATCTTATAACACTGTAATATCAGGTTTGATTGCAAGTAAATTATTTCTCTTAGGTAAGTAAAATGCATCTGTTAATTTCTATTGAGTTCTCTCTCAAATGTAAATATTTACCCAAACCAAAGGTAAACTTCATCTGTAGTGCAAAATTAAAGAATTTCTTTTCCCTCAACAGTAATTTCCCTGGAGTCCATTTGTTTGTCTGGTTTTACCCACTCAGTGAAGCATTTTTTTATGATTTTTTATGTAAAAGTCACTCCTCGGAGAACACTTCCTGGCTTGCCCTGGTTTTATCACAGTCAGTGCTTAACTTTCTCCCTTCAGTACACGCTCACTTCTTCAGAGGTCTCCAAGCTTACTACTACTAAAATTTCATTTTGAGCCTGTATTGTGCTATAGGAGCTGTAAGCATTATTTACTACTGTCATCACAGATGCTCGGATGAGCACTGTTAGGAATATGCTATAAGAGAATCATCAAAACAACGTCCTTTTCTACTACATTTCACCTACTTGGGGGTATAAACATCTGGCACCTTGGGAATGCACATCACTGCTATGTGAAAGACAAGATAAACTGGCAAAAACACTGATCATTATATAGATCATGAAAAACACTGCTGTGCTTTGATGCTGAATGACATCATACAGTAAGTTTTCCAGCAAAGAACAAATGATTTAATCCAGGTAAAATAAACACCTTAGTGAAGGACTTGAGTGAGCCTTAGTCAAAACAATTCTAGAGTTCAATTAACCCGTCCTTTATTATCTTTATTATTAACTCCTTATCCAACTCTGTGTTTCTGAATTCAGACCTACAACACAAACCAGAAGCCCCACTATCATAATGAAGTTGCCTGTATTAAATTTATAGTAGTACATAATCGAGAAGCTGAAAAACAAATCTGTTGTCATGACATTCATTACAACTTCATTAAAATACTTGATCTGAGCGCAAGCCACTGCTGTTGTAAATGCTGAGCAAATATAGTGCTACCCAACATGCTTAAGGCAGCATCAAAAACAGAATTGGAGAAGGGAATTTTTACCTTCTATGCCTTCTTTAGGGGAAATTGAGGCACCAAAACTCAATTTTCCAATGTGATTTGGAGACAGACTCATTAAAATGATTAGTCATTAATCTTAATTCAACCCCCAGGATCCTGCCACATGAAAACCAAGCTTTATTTATGTAAGTGACAGTAAATGGATGCAAATCCCCAGCTTTCTAGAATTAATGCCTAAACACAAAAACCTTCCAACTTCATCAGTCCTCTTGGCTTTGGCATCATCCTCATTGCTTACAATTATTTATTCATATTGTAACCAAGCTTAGCAGATGCAGCCATTAACCATAGCTATATGGTTATGCTCAAAATGAACTTCTAAATCCATGCATTAAGATCACTGAGTAGAGCTGGCAAACAATGGGAACTACGAGTTTAACACAGAAGTCAGTGAGTAGAAGGGATCAGAGTTTCTCCTGTCCCCTCTTAAGTCTATCCTGATCAACGCTAGGAGAGATAGTTACTTTTTATGTGACTGAGTATTGTAAATACATCTGGATGTGTTTAATGGCAAGCTGGGTGGGACCCTGGGCAATCTGATCCAGTGCTTGATGTAGTAGTTGGCAACCCTGCCTGTGGAAGGGGGGTGGAACTTGATGGTCCTTGAGGTCCCTTCCAGTCCAAGCCATTCTATAATTCTACGATTCTATCATCCCCAAGTAAAGGTAATTGCATCATTCCCCATACTATCCTGGTTCATATCCTGCCTGCTTGGGTCTCTGAAGAACTTTCTTCAGCATTCCAGCTCACCTGCAAAGAAGTCAAAATTGTAAAACATCTCTACAATTGTTTGTGAACACATACACAGAGGGTAGCACGTGGGAGCTCTGCTATGGATTTCTGAGTCTCCCAGGACGTGGGGTCTGTGAGGTTGACTGAACTCAGGATATGAAATCTTCCGAAGGAAGTACTGTGATTTGTTGGCATGAGAGCAGAGAATAGGCTGTAGAAGTCAAAGAAGGGTCCTTCAGGGACACCAGCAGTGCCAGTACATGCAGGTTCAATATGCAGTCTTCTCGGTACATTTGCTTTGGACAATGCTGTAATAGCAGCTTCTCTTCTTAGGTAAATGTGCCTGATAGAATATTTATCCTAAGATGGTTTTTTATTATTATTAATAAAGAATCACATAAAATTTGCAGGTCACCATAACTTTGCCAGACTTCCCATCTCTAACAGTATTTTTTTTTTTTTAATTTTGAATGACACTCTACAAATGACTGTAGTGCAATTTCCTTCCCTCCTTTTCAACACAATAATTGCTTCATATAGATTTTGCAGATTGTTGATAACTAAATTAGTGGCTCTTTTGTGATTGCTTCCCCTTCTAATTTCTCTGTCTTATATTTTAGAGGGATTGCAGTTTTGTTTGGCATCCTGCTCTCCCCACATCAGCATTTGTAAATGGGCAGGAGGGGAGTGCTTGTTTAGATGTGTTCTAATAAACTCTTTGATGAGCAGACTTGAAAGGGGAAGAAATGCAGATAAATTCTGGGGGATCAGATACTACCTGCCTCAAACATACATTATGTAACTCTTCATCCTTTGAGCACTCTTACTGATTCCAGTGCTAGAAGTTACTGCAGAATGTGAATAAGGTGTCAGAATGTTACCCCAAATATTTCACTTAGCAGAGAAAGCAATGCTGCAAAAGAACACACCCCAGGCTGCAGCATAATGTACAGTTTGCAGTGGTAGCAAGAACTAGGCAGGCATTTATTTCTTTGTGATGGTGCCATCTTGCATGCATTCCATAATCAGTGGTAGCTGTGTTTAAATTAAATGAAAGACTCTGTTGTGCAAACTGAGAGCCTTCTAAGCCTCACAGCACTGCAGATAATTCAAAGAAGTTTCAAAATACCATGATAATGGTACAAGAAGATTGGTATCTCTGTATTAGTGTTTTTGTGCATCTCAAAGAGTACTCTGCAGGAAAATAATGTTGCATAACAAAACAAAAGATTTATTTCTGAAAAGCCAGACAATTAAAATTATTCAGAACTTGAGAAAAATATGACTTACAAATATTTTGCATCATGTTTGCCTTTGAAAGTTTACATTGCCCTTAAAACAATTTTACGGTGGATACTGTGGTCACTGGATTAACGTAAGAGATTGAATATCTTTATAAGGATGCTGAGATTAAGGACATAGCTCTTAAGTTCTACAAAAGCAAAACTGATTTCAAAGGAATAAAGTGATGAGAATGGATGTCCATGAAACAAAAATAATATATTAATAAAGCTGTTTTTCAACAGTCAAGGCGTAACTTGATTACCATTAAACTCGTTGGCAGATTTTAAAATTGTATTAAAATTGTATAAAGGTTGCAGGAAAAACTGACAATGTAAAGAAAGAAACAAAGGCAAGCTGTATCTCTGGTGTGATTGCATTGGCTTCAGTACAGATACAGCACTGGTTGGTTGACTTTTATGTTGTTATTTTAGATGTGCATGAAGTAACAACAGTGTGGCACTGAATGAGTGGTTGGAAAGTGTGCAGGGCAAAGTCTGCCAGAGCCAATGACAGTAAAGCTTGGGGAAGAGGAATAGGGGAAGAGAACATGTTATCCTATATAGCTTTTTAAAAGAAAAGTTCAAAAGTGAACATGCTCCAAACCAGAGAAAGCAGAAAGAACTGAATAGAGCTACCCTCCATCCTCAATTATCTTATTGCCCTTCCAACTGAAATATTTTGTTGTAGATCACTGCTGTTAAGATTAAAATACTTGTGAAGATGATTTTTAAAGAACCAATCAGTTATTAGATTTGGGCTAAATCTAGTGGCATCCGGCTAAAGCCCTATAAAAGTGATTATGTGCTACTTACTGATGGTCTAATAACTCAGAATATATCCCAAAATAATTCTGTAGCATTTCTAAGTGTAGAAATTTACCTTGCTGTTGAAGCAGGGTTCCTGATACGCAGTACTAGGAATACTTGAGGTGGAGGTGCAGTGGGACAATCTGACCCTCATTTCTCTAATTGCCATACAGCTGGACAAAAGTGCAAGATTCCAGTGCACAGACTTGTGTCTTTGCCTTTGTCCCTTGCACACACACAGACTCATATCCCATTTTCCTACTAGGGCAGAGCCACTAGCAATGATGTACAACGTGCTTTACTCCATACAGAGAGATAATGAAGAATAGGCATCCACTTTTTTGCTGTCATACCTTTAAATCAAGGAAAAACAAAGTGAAAAGCAAATAGATTTTAAGTCCTTGTAAGCTCATAGGGAAAACAGAATGGATAAACTAAGATGATGCAACATCATATACAATCCTGTTGCATTACAGTTGGCCATATAACAAGTTCATGGCCTTCTTGATGTGAATAGGAAGGCGATTACTTGGCTAAAAAATACATGCTGGTAATCCCTCTTCTGCCTTAGTTAACAGAGTTAACAACTGGAAAATGCTATGTAATTTTCAGGAATGTTGCATTGCCTCCTACGCTACTAACCCTAACCAGGTCAGGACCAAATAACTGCACATATACACCAATACGATGATGGCATCTGTCAGACATGAACTACACAGGGGAAAAAAAAAAATCAAACTGACCAGGCCTTTTTTTAAAACAAACAAACAAACAAAAAACATGAATCATGTAGAAACAGAGGGAAGAGAATATTTGTATTGAAAATGAATCTTTAATGTACATATCCTTATTGGACCAGGTTAAAGGAGTAGTAGGTGGTACCTCTGCACAGAGAGCTGCAGCTCCTGCAATCCTCAGACTGGAAGAGAATCTTGTCTCTCTGTTGAGCTGAGGGAAAAGATTCAGCAGGAAATTCCAGTCCATCTTCTTGGCTGGGAAGAAACGTTTTCAGAAGAACTAACCTTAGTGCACCTGCTAAAGGGTCTAAACACATAACCAAACATGAGACAGCAACTCTGATAATGGTCACTTGAACTTTCACTTCGATATGGTCCTAATTCTATACGCAACTGTCCTCAGTGTCCTTTAAAGAGTTATTTTGCATCTCTCCTAACAAATGCCTGTAACAGAAAAGGAGAAAGAGGAGGAGGAAGCAGGCCAGAGCTAATTCTCTTGATACTGAGAATTTCTCAGCTGTCATTTTTTTCTTCTCCAAGGTAATAGGAATCTCCTCAGTCCATCTTTTTCCACCTTTTTGGTCAGTGGAACAGGACCACTTTTTGCCACTGTGGGATGAGATTTAGTTGATGATTGGATCTGATGATCTTATTGTTCTTTTTCAACCTTAACGATTCTATGATGGGAAAGCATAGCCAAAATAAGGTCACAGCTGCTAAGTCTGGATATAAACTGCTGTTTAGGGGTCAGTTTAATTATTCATGAAGCTACACTCAAGTCTCATTTTGCTGCCAAACTTTGTTATTTGGTTCCTGGAGCACCATCTGCACTGATCTTCTAGTGATCCAGCTGCTCTTTCTGGGTGGGAAATCATTCATGTAGCATGAGCACTACAGTACATCCAAGAGGGAAATCTGCTGCTGAAAATACTTTGCAGTATATTTGGCTAGATAAGGCATATGGCTAGATCCCATCACTCACCTATCTTGCAATCTGACTGATAAGAGGGAGCCAAGAAATTCTGGGCTCCCTCTCCTACTTAATTCATTATAAGGATTCATGAGCCGTCTATTCTCAGGCTTAATTATAGGGAGAGGGTGCTGATGTGTGTCTGTCATCCATTATGTCCATAATATCATGGTTTGAAAAGACCTGTACACTGCAAGAGAACAAAAAGAAGACTTTTCAGAAAGTATCTCAGAACATCTGTATGCACAGCAGAAATAGTGGCTGTGTGGGGAATGCTGTGGGACTGAACAGTGCAGCTGGAGAGCACAGTGCCCATGGCAGAGCATGTGTCTGTTTCACACGTACATGAGGATCAGGTAAATATTTCGGCTTTTCCATTCTCCTCTACCATCAAATTACAACTCATTTGTCCTTTTCTTTTTGCCTGTAATGTTTTGAGCAATCGACTAGATAGATTAAAGTCAATTCACTTATTTATAACAGCTGCAGTAAATTCTGGGGGAAATTTTAGGAGGCTATTGGACTGGAGCATGCAGTTTCTTTCTCTATTTGAATTAAGGCTATGGAACACAAGGAGCTGATATTGGGTTCCAGCAACTTAAATCTGTTTAGCAAGGCTCTTAATAATCTCTGCATGTATATTGTAGAGAACCTTTCACATATTGCTTTAAATAATTCAGAACTCCTCCAATATTGTATTAAATAATTCAAGAATAGGACAGGCTTTGTGATTAATGATGTGTACCTGGAATTTCTGCAAATACAGCAAGGAGTCAAAGTGTGCTCTAGATACAAGTGTCCTGGCACCATGTCCCATTTACTCTTTGCCAAGGCAATAGTATGTATTAGAAAATTGGAAAAGTGCCTGCTACTCAATGGAAAACTGACTTAGGCCAATGGTTAATGTAGCTGCTGCTGAAAGAGTGTGTTCCTTCTAATCTCCACGAATAGCACTTGAGCATGACGTGAAAATTAAAAAGAGGTATTTCTGTGGGACGTGAAGGTTTGTCCTGCTGTTATACCAGACTCAGAGCATGGAATCAGTGCATTTCGTTAAGCAAATCACATAGATTTATTTTGCACGTTAACTTAATCCTAAAGAGTCCTGCCACTGTGATTCTTCCCAGTCGTGCTTGGGTCTGCAGCCATGAAAAATACCTGGAGATTTTGTTGTCCTTCCCCATTTGCTTCTTAGGAAGTTGATAGCAGTTAAGCATCATAGCTAAACAAAAACCTAAGTGCTAAAATTTGTGAGTTTTCTACCTGTTGGCAAAAAAAAAAAAAAAAGTTTTCATCCTTGGTAAGGTTGAAACAAGGCCTGATTTAGTGAGTACTATCAACTTTTTCCTAGGAAGTGAGATCCTTTGCTGAATAGATTTCTGTATGCTCAAAGTACTTTTTGATTAAGGGATTTCTCTAAGACAAGGTAAATCAATGCTACATAGAAGTAAGAATAAAACAAACAAACCCTCTTCAGTGTCCCTTTTTTTAAATAGAGGGTAGTGTTAGTGAGCAGAATATGATATGTGGCAGAGAGGTTACAGCTATCAGCACTATTGGAAATGCTATGTAGATATTTTTATGGGAGTCTGATATTGTATCCCAAACCTGCTGCCTCAGTGAGCAGCCACTTTACAAACATCAAAAGGACTGGCTAATTTTATTGGATTTCAGATGTTTTCAATAGAAAGAGTCCTCAGGGGATACACTGAGATGTTTCCAGGTTTAATATTTAAACACAGTCAAGATTCCTGAAGGAAGGAAAGGAAGAAAAAGATCTGCTGCTGTGGCAACTGTGTTTGATACATCATGACCAGTATCTTTCCCTACACATGCCTGCCTGCCCCAGCAGCAGCTGCTGGCCCCAAGGGTCATGTCGAGCCAGACTGGATGAAGCATAGATTTAGAGATGCTGATCTGCACAGGTAGTCTTGACTTCAGGTATTCAAAAGGCAGAGACTGAAGTCAAGGCAGATCAAATATCTGGTGGCTAAAACAAAGCTCTGTATATACATGTGCATTTAATTAGCAGCAAATCAGCTGCACAAGTCTTTATTTCAGTGTTTTACGGATCTATGCTATAACAAACTCTAGCATCTTTTGGCTTAGGCTGGCTGCAAAGTGCTGCTCATTGTTTCTTATTAAAATCAAAGCTCTGAAAGATGACCAATAAGAGTTTGTCAAAGTCTCAGATGTAACATACCTCCCTTAAATAAAAGGGGAAGGTGATATTTTCCATCCCTGCAGATTAACTGAGGAGCCAAATGATTTCTTTGGTATTTCAGGGCACCAAGGAGGAAAGAGGGAGGATGCTGTACATCCTGTACAGGCTGACCTGTGTGGTCAGCTACACTTGGACTGGTAGGAGAACATGCCTTCTGTAAATAGTGAGTAGTTTAGCCATTCTCCAACTCCCCTGGCCCTTTAAATTAAGTCTTCCTATTATTATAAGGAGATCTCTCAAGGGAATAAACAAAGATGACAAAAATGATCTACATCGGAGTTGACACTGATTACTGCAGACTGAATTCCCTCACTCATGGGGCTCGTCCACCTTTAAATGTCATCATGAGATGACACCTGCCTATCCTGCTGTCATATTGAACTGAGTAAGTCTCTTTTTCTGGTGGCTTCCTTGCCTGGCAAGACCTATTCTAAGTCATAAAGCACAGAATAACAAATATTAAACCAGTAAAAACTGAGTGGCTTCTTGTTATTCATTCAGACTAATAGAGAAATGAGGTAAAAATACAGGAGAGAGGAAGTGAGGGGACCTTCTTGACATTAATATCAGAGAAATTCAAAACAAGTGAAATATTGGAGGTTGGTTCTGTAAAATCAGTATCTGTAAAAGACTACATAGAACAATGATGTGACAGAAGACATTGTTACAGGCAATGCTTTGGAATAACCAGCAGTGATAATCAGCCAGATCCTTCTGCTGTGTATCAAGGACAACTGGCCATGAAGCACTGTGCCACCCAAGGCAGGTCTGTGGGCATGTATCCTCTCAGATTTATTGTTGATTGTCCACCTTTCAGAATAACAGACTCGGAACACTGTAGGCACTGCCACACTGAGTGAAATCAAAGGCCTAAATAGCCCCAGGGATCCCATCACAGGCAGAATGACGTCTGAAGAAAGGAAATCAACCTGCTGAGAAAAGACGGCCTCCGTGACATGGCTGGTCTGAAGCAAAGATGAGAACGATAGCCAGATTTTCTGAACTAGCCAAAAACCTTCTTCCCTAGTCAGAAAATATTTTATTATTTTCTGATGACTTCCATTTTTTTTTTTTAATTGAATTTCCACTACCAGGAAAAAATATTTCAAAACGTGATTGTTCATTGCAACAGCTTTGCTTTTTCTTTTTTTTTTTTTCTTATTTTTGCTGCAGTTCTTATTTCACTGCATTACAATAAATTGGCTTAGTGCCCCCATGCCTACCTCTATTGAAGGGTGCCTTGGATATTAACAGTTCATCTACCATATAGCAACTTAACTGGACTCCCCTGCCCAGCAGCACAAGCATGAATGGTAATGAACATTCTATGATGCAAAACCGACATACCCTTTGGGCAGCATATACATATATAATTTAATTCCATTAGAGTTATTTCTTAGTATTAGAATGGTTTTCTGTGCTGGTAAGAAATCCTATTTCTGCTCCCAGATGGACTGCTGAGATAAAGTGTCAGCTGCCTTTATCTTTGGTCCTGTGCATGACTTCTCCCTGTTGCACAGGCTCACTACCTTGTAAAGTGGATGAGAAGGAAGAAAACAAAACTCAGAGGTCCCATATTACAGGTGCTGCCAGGTACACTCAGGCAGTGTGGTTCTGAAACAGTAAAAATATATAAATATATATACATGTACGTGTGTATGCAAAATATAACATTTATTAATGCACAGCAGACTTCAGGCATACGTGGTATGGCTTTTTACTTTTATTCCATCTCTATTCCTGTCTGCTGTTTCCCTTATTTGAAGATGCACTGTCATTCAGACTGACCTTTTCTGCTACCATCTATGTGTAAGTGAAAGAATACACCAGTCCCTCTGAACTAACTCCAAACACAAACTAAGCTGCATTTACACAAGAACACAATCAACAGCAGCAGGAGTACCTCATTCATATTTTTCTTGTATTAAAAGCAAAACTTCCCCATTTTGTTATAATGCCCTGCCATTCAAGAACCTCTGACAAGAACAACAGAGGGCTGAAATGATTTTACATCTCTCCCTGCTCCTCAAACAGCAGTGCCGTGCTCTTACAAGATATCAGACAAGATACAGCGGCAGGTAACTACGTGATTATTGGACAACAGCAAACCACAACATGCAGCAATCCCATGGTTGCTTTGGTTTTTAGAGGAGAGGTTATGTGTCCACTACAGACAAAAGCCTGTTTAAATAAACAAATAAATTTGACTGTAACATTATGTGAGCTTTCTGGGTAGCACCTGCCTTCCTCAGAGAGACACTAAGCATACCTTCAGCACCTAATCAGCACTACAAAAGAAACTAAACACTGGTATAGTACTAAGATTTTCTTCTCTAGCTGCACTGTAGTGACTAAATAAGAAGGACTGATGTCTGGTTTTAAAAAAGGGGGAGAGAGAGATGGGGTAAAGTGAGAGAAAGAAATTACCCATTGATTTATTCTTTTACTTAATAGCAAAGGAGAATGAGCAATTTAATGCCAGCAGCATATTGCTCAGCTGGCCTCAGATCCTGCAAAATTACCAGCATTGTGTGTTGCAATAAATTGAATACTTTTGTCATCCCTGTTTGTTTGAAATATGTGTGAAGTGAAGAGGGAAATAGCTAAGGCCAGCACTAAGGACTGCGCTGATCTGCCTAGAAGGTGAAAGGGAGACAAAACAGTCTGTTTCGTCTTGCCTGGCAATACAAGTGCTGCTGTAATGCAGCAGTCCCACTGCTGTCAGAATCACTACTTTGCAGCAGCCCCTGTACTAGCCACAAACATAGCCAGGTTGCCCAGGAGGGATGCTGGCAGTTCTGATCGTGGTGCTGCTCTCCTGGTAATCCTCTGACTCAGCCCAAACATCTCAATCTGCAGTGAGGTTGTGCTTTGCCATTGCACACAGTCATGCAGATTGCTCAATCATGAGTCTTGCAGCAGTGTGCCCAGGTGGCCAAGAAGGCCAGTGGCATCCTGGCATGTATCAGAAACAGGGCTGCCAGCAGGAGCAGGTTGGTGATCGTCCCTCTCAGCACTGGTGAGGCCGCAACCCCAAGTACTGTGTTCAATTTCGGGCCCCTCACTACAAGAAAATTTTGAGGCCCTGAAGCATATCCAGAAAAGGCAGCAAACCTGTGAACAGTCTGGAATACAAGTGTTATGAAAAGTGGCTGAAGGAGTTGGGATTGGTCAGTCAGGAAAAGAGGAAGCTCAGGGGAGACCTTATCGCTCTCTACATCTTCCTGAAGGGAGACTGTGGAGATGTGAGGCTCAGCCTCTTCTCCCAGGTAACAGCAACAGGACAAGGTATAATGGCTTTAAATTGTGCCGAGAGAAGTTCAGGCTAGGTAATTAGGAAAAATTTCTTCTCAAAAAGAGTGGTGAGGCATTGGAACAGGCTGCCCAGGGAGGTGGTGGAGTCACTGAACCTGTAGTTGTTCAAGAAATTTGTAGCTGAGGCACTGATGGTTGTAGTTTAGTGGGCATGGTGGAGATGAGTTGATTGTACTTGGTGATCTTGGTGGCCTTTTCCAATCTTAATGATTCTATGATTTACACTAACAGGCCTTACAGATCTCACCCTGTCATGGAATCATAGAATCACTCAGGTTGGAAAAGACATTAAAGATCATCAAGTTCAACCACGACCTAACCACACTACGCTAACTAACAACCCTCCACTAAATCATGTCCCTGAGCACCACACCCAAACGGTTTTTAAACAACCCAGGGATGGTGACTCAACCACTCTCTGGGGAGCCTGTTCCAGTGCTTGAAGACATAAATCAAATGCACAGGTGTGGCTCCACTGAAGCAGTGCATTGTACAGTGAGCCTAAGTAACTCTCCTGACTAATGACTCTCTCATCTGCTCAAGAAAACAGATCCTGTTGCTCAAGAAGGTCAAACTGGCCTTTATTTTCCTCCTGGCGATGCAAGTGCTGATTATAGTGCAGTATCCAAGACAGGTAATTCATGTCAAAAGGTGGAGAAAGTGGCTTTGCTTATTGATGTGTTGTCATCGCAACGTTCAGCCTTTCTGTTCATAGCTATTCATGTGAGTTAGAGCAGACAATGCCCGTTCCTGGCATTAACTTGCTCCCCAGGCAGCTATTACTCAAAATGCACAATAGTCTGCAGGACACCAAAAGATTTGCCATTGGTCTACTGACCAGGGGTGCCCTTGCATTGCACCATATGATGAAATAGCACCAAAAAAGATTTTTCCAGTGAATGTTACAAAGTTGGCAGCCCAGGAGGATAGAATCCTCCATTTACTCACAGGTTAGGTTACTTTCAGCATCATTTGTCACATCTGTGCCTCCCACCAATGACCCCAGGAATAGAGAAGTGAATTAAGTCACTGACAACAATGGAGGCACTGGGAAAAAAGGTTCAACAGAGCATCTCATCACAGATAAGAAAGCCTATTTTATCATTTCCATTGTGATATTTCCATTTGGTTTTAAGGTTGTCACTAGAAATATGTAACAAATTGCTAAGAAGTCTCTTCAAAACTCCGGGCAGGTGGCAGCCTTGATACCTCTGCAAGATCTGAGAAGAATGTGTGCTAGGGATTCACTGGGTGTCATTACACATCATGCAGTTCTGAAATGTTTCCTAAAATTCCAACCTAGGAGATACAAAGTCTTCATCCAGTTTGATAAAAGTGATCTACTTGGCGTTATCATATGCTGGGTTAACCTTAACTGGCTGCTGGTGCTACTGAAGCATTAAGATCTTCATCAAATGTCCCAGCTTGATCTTGCTGTGATATTTGGAACAGAGTTCCAGTTGCACTCATGGTGGTGAGGAAGCCTTTCAAATTAAGAAGGTACCTCTGTCAATGAAGGGACAGTAAGCTCAATGCAATGGACAGTATTCTTTCCACCTGTGAAAAGAGTCAGCAGACACATGTATAGTTCAAGAAGCTTTTGGACAGCACTGTCAGAAATATGATTTGAATTCTGTGTGTAGCCAGGAGCTGGACTCTATGATACTTTTGGTCCCTTCCAACTCAGGATATTCTATGATTCTGTGTGTCTCCATTCAGCCTCAATGACTAAGAGTGCTCTCTTTATGTGAAGACCATCATTTCTTTACCCTTGGCTGCTTTGCAGAGACAACTGTGTAGTGAGTCTGATGGAGATGACGTTGATGTTGGCACAGGCACATGGTCTGAAGTTATCAATCATTTCCAAATAACACCTGGGCAGTAGCAAATTTTGCTAATTACTATAAGCCATTCCTTACAAATTACCTTTCCCAGTCCACTCCCCCCGTCTTGGTGTTTGTCCAGTGTTTGTGCAGCTATAGGAGCTATAGTCACTGTAATGATTAGATTTCTGCATAGATTTTACTGGAGATGGGGGATGATGGTGATCAGAGCTTGGGTGGAATGTGTGCTTAATGGTCAGCCCTGTGGAAAAAAAAAAAAAAAAAGATAGATAGATAGATAGATAGATAGACAGATAGATATAGATAGATAGATAGATAGATAGATAGATAGATAGACAGATAGATAGATAGATGGATGGGGATAGTTGGGAGTTTAAAAAACTTTGAGTACCTGCCAGAGAAGGGTCACAGTAATTTTAAATCTCAGATCTTACAGAAACTCAGGTTTGGAGCAGGAACAAATATTTTTCTTCTCCAAATTGAGAGCGCTATATATATAGTGTTTTATACTATACAGTATATATATATATATCTCAACACTTAAATATATATATTTAAGATCATATATTTCCAACCCCCCTGCTATAGGCTGGGACACCTCCCACTAGACCAGGTTGCTCAAAGCCCAACCAGCCTGGCCTTGAACACCTCCAGGGACTGGGCAACCTGTTCCAGTGTCTCATTACCCTCACAGTAAAAAAATTTCTTCCTAATATCTAGTCTAAATCTACCCTCTTTCAGTTTAAAGCCATTTCCCCCTGTCTTCTTGCTACATGCCCTTATAAAAAGTCCTTTTCTGTAGGCCCCTTCAGGTACTGGGAGGCTGCTACAAGGTCCCCCTGGGATACTTCCTGGTATTCTGAAAGTCCACAACAAAACAGCAGAAGCAGTTGATGTTATCTTTTCTGATTTCATGCAGGGTTGGGGAGAAGCTAGATGGGTCAGGATCCACTTCCACATCAAATGGTAAGATATTTAGGACAGCAAAAAACAGCCTTTGCTTGGCTCACTTGGAGCTTCTGGTTGCCTGGGTCTTGCTCTTAATTCAATGGGACCCAGGGTTTCCAACCTTGCACAAAGCAAGAGACAGTCATCTTGAATAGAAACAAAGTGCCACTCGTCAGCCCCACAGCCTTGAAGTACCAATCATGTAACAAACAGAGCTCTGGAAGTGGCTTTCAGTTTGTTGCAATGATGCAAGATTTCCAAGATTTTTGTTCATTTTAGAATGAAAAGATGTTTATTGCCACTTTTATGTGTGAGCTGCCTACAGCTTCATATTACTTGGGGTATAAAGCAAAAGGCCTTTAAACTAGCATTGTTGCACCTCTGATCTTGATTGATGTTGACACCAATTAGCAGAAAAGGAATCTTCCAGATAAAGGAAAAGAAGATTTTATTAAGCTCTAAATGCCAAGAGTCAGAATTCAATGCAAAATTCATTAGTGCTTATGTCAGAAGTCCTACCAGCTATTGCCAAGGGGTTAAAGGGAAATAAAAATTGCATAAATAAGAATTTCAGGACTTAAAATCCTAGTTTGAAGAGTAAAAGTGTTTGGGTAGTTTTAGCCTGCTATTATATACCTCTATTTGTAAAGACTGTTCTGTTACATTTACTGATTTTAGTCAGTGGCAACTCGTACTGAAATCAGTTGTATTCCTTTGAATGAAGAGCGAACAGCAAAAGAGAGGTCATATTCTTTTCCATTCAGCCCAAAACTGTGTCTTTAAATACAATAGACAACAGGTAGTGAAACAAGTCTTGACATGGTAAAAATATAAATGTAATATATGTAAATATATATATGTATAGGATTAGAATTTGATTCTGAATTTCTGGCTCATTTACAGATAGAAAAAAAATAATGCAGAGAGATTTAGACTGTATATAAGAAAGAAGATTTTTACAATAAGGGTGGTGAGGAACTGGAACAAGTTGCCCAGAGAGGTGGTGGCTGCCATGTCCCTGGAGACATTTAAGGTCCAGCTGTATGGGGCTCTGAACTAGCTGTAGGTATAACTGTTCTTTGCAGGGGAGTTGGACTAGATGATCTTTAAGAGTCCCTTCCAATGGAAAGATTATCACAGAATCACAGAATTGTAGGGGTTGGAAGGGACCTCCAGAGATCACTGAGTCCAACCCCCTGCCAAAGCAGGTTCCCTACAGCAGGTCGCACAGGTAGGCATCCAGGCTGGTCTTGAACATCTCCAGGGAAGGAGACTTCACCACCTCCCTGGGCAGCCTGTTCCAGTGCTCCGTCACCTCACTGTAAAGAAGTTCTTGCACACATTTGTGCGGAACTTCCTATGCTGCAGTTTCCGGCCGTTTCCCCTTGTCCTGTCTCCATTCACCACTGAAAAGAGTCCGTCCTCGCCATTCTGCCCCCCACACCTTAGATACTTATAGACCTGGATCAGGTCCCCTCTCAGTCTTCTTCTCTCAAGGCTGAACAGACCCAGTTCACTTAGCCTCTCTCCATAGGGGAGATGCTCCAGGCCCTTCACCATCTTTGTGGCCCTCTACTGGACTCTTTCCAAGAGATCCCTGTCCCTTTTGTACTGGGGAGCCCAGAACTGGACGCAGTACTCCAGATGAGGCCTCACCAGGGCAGAGTAGAGGGGGAGGATCACCTCCCTCGACCTGCTGGCCACGCTCTTTTTAATGCATCCCAGAATGCCATTGGCCCTCTTGGCCACAAGGGCACACTGCATATAATGTAGCTGCATTATATGCTTCAATTATTCTGTACTTTGCTTTGCAAACTCTTACCTCTAAGTAAGTGCTCTAAAAAATATCAGAGCTTTGGAAATTTCCTTATGTTGCATTAATAATAAATTCCAATTTAACAAAGTTCTGAAAAAGATATTTGAAAGCCTTGTAAAAAGTAAAAATTAAATATGTATTTTAGGAACCACAATCGTGAACAAATATTTTTCTTCTCCAAATTGAAAACACTATCCATGTCCATAATGTCTTATCCAGACATTGCTGCGCTTGCCGCGTACTTGATCTTATTACCTCCAATACATTCTGAGTATCTCCTATTTAGTCCTCACTGGGGAAATCACTGTGGCTCTCTGGGGACAGAACTCTCTCCTTCATCTGAAATGGTTTCCGCCATGATCTCACAGTTATACTGTGTATTTTGGGAACACCTACATGGACACATGCACAAACACTACATCAGTCAAGCAACAGGTATCTTGTAGCATTTCTTTTCAATGGCTTGTACTCACATCACTCAGAAATTTAGCCAGTTCTATCTGTGTTCACTTGATCCTGTTTAGCTTTGTGCTACTAAGCTCTTCAACTTTGTAAGGAAAACTATAGTTTCCAGCTCTCAAAGACTGAGCACCAGGTTGACCAGAAACACACCTGCAGATTCTCAGTCCTTCCTTTTTACTGAGTATCTGCTCTCTCATTTCAAAGGACTGCACATACAAATGCTAATTCTTACAACTCAATTTATCCAATGGTAATTGAATTTCAACATGTCCTAAGACATACTCTTCCACTGGCAGATGTTCCTGATGGCCATCAGTTTACATCTAGCTGTTAGAAGACCCAGGGCAAATGCTGACTCTAAATTTATCTTCCAGTCTCATTTACTGCATCAAATGTTATCACGTTTTTGACTGCAGCATCCTGGGCTTGTAGCTGGAAATCTACTGCCATTCTCTTCCTATTTTAGGCATTAGGAATTTGCTTTATGCATCTCATCTTCCAGGACTAAGCACTACAATTCTTTGTGTCACCTTAACAGTGAAACAGTTATAGTGCTGTTTGCCTATTGCTACTTTTGAATACATCATGTATTCAGAGTAATGTAAGTCAGAGTGGAAAAGGTGAATAATTATAGAAAGGTATGTGGGATTTGAAGGACTGTATTTTGTGGAATCCTAATCTGACATGATTCTGTATAGTCTCTGATTGCTTCAGCATTTGTGCCTCTACGAGAATATGCATTTCTACGTTCACAGAAATGTCAGGGATCATTTTAGGAATGCTGAGAAGTAAGTGAAAAGTATCTTTGTTCTATTTCTTTTGCTTCACGATGAGGAAAAATTAGGAAAAACCTTGTTGTGGAAGAAGAGATTGTGAAGATAACTTATACCTATACTGGAAGACTCCTTGGAGAATTAGAGTATGGTATTTACAAGTCTGAAGCAATGGGGTACCGACTCAGTTATATGGCAGCACCACTCTCAACCTGCTAACAAAATAAAGAATTAAAACTTCATTAAAAATATTTTTTTTCAGGACTCGGGTCTATTTTGGCACCTTATCAAGATAGTTCTTCCTTCATTACAAATAAAGAAGACAAGATTTCATAAGATTTCAAACGTTCAGTGTATCAACAAGAATATTTTAGCTTCCTAATGCAGATACAAAGCAAAATTTGTAATTATTCCCCTTTTCTCACTCTGGAGTTACCTGTAAGCAGTGAAGCAGAGAACAGAAAATGAAAAGTTTTTTCCTTAGATATTCACATATAACAGGACCCCCTCAGAAATGCTTACTATTCTATGAATCCACAAATCCTGCTGCACACCTCATATTGCAACTAAAGACGTGCCTAGATGCGCAAGCTGTCAGTTGTTTATAAGAGGCCTCCTATCAAGACCAGCATTGACAATAATACCTGCAAATGTCGAAGAGCCCTCAACTGTCAAACAAGAAACCATCACCTAGCTGTGTGCTAAGTACAACTGCCAGGTGCTAAATCTACAAGCAGAGTATGCATGGACAAGCAGCATCTACCACCAGGACACCAAGAACTTAATTAGAGAGAAAAAAAAAAAGTGAGCAAAATAGTATGGTCATTGCTAAGCCTGATCCTATTCTTCCTGAAGCACCCACTGCTGTTTGGGAATATCAGTAGTCCATTGAGAGATGTTAGCAGCATTTCTGTTATTTCTCTATATAAATCATCAGGCAGAGCAGTCAATTTTGATCGTGGTAAAAACACGAGTCACTGGCAGTAATCTCAACAGCTACCATTTCAGCTGTTGCTTTCACAAAAGTCATGAGAGGTGGAAAAAGAAGTACGAGCATATGCACACTTTCAATCTTGTCCATGATCTAAACTGCCTTCTATAGTGATTGACAAAAATAAGGACACTTATCTATATCAGGCTTTTGTTATCATCACTACTGTTAGACAGAGAGGAGATACTACAACAGATATCATAAATCTGTCTAACTTTTTCTAAAAGCCATGGAAACTTTTTGTAGCTAGGAAACTTTTGTGCGCCAGGAATGATCATGGAGCAGATTCTCCTGGAAGCTATGCTAAGGCATATGGAGGAGAGGGAAATGATATGGAACAACCAGCATGACTTCAGAAAAAAGCTCTGGAGAGATCTGATAGTGGCATTTCAGTATCTAAAGTGGGGTTATAAAGTGGGGTTATAAGAAAGAAGGGCACAGGCTCTTTAGCAGGATCTCTTGTGATAGGGCAAAAGGGAAATGGTTTCAGACTAAAACAGGGAAGATTTAGGCTGGATATAAGGAAAAAGCTTTTTATGATAATGGTATTGAACCACTGAACAGTTTGCCCAGAGATGTTGTGGATGCCCCATCCCTGGAGACATTCAAGGTCAGGCTGGATGTGGCTCTGAGCAACCTAATCTAGCTGTAGGTGTCCCTGTTCAGTGCAGAGGAGTTGGACTAGATGACCTTTAAGGGTCCCTTCCAACTCAAATGATTCTATGATTCTATGAAGTGACAAGAATTTCAGGACATCGATCATTTCGCTTCAATCTTTTAGGAATTAATCCTTCCTAGAGAGGAAAAAGTGCTTGTCTTGATGACATCTGACAGCTAAGCAGATAAAATACTTTGGTTAAGTGACAAAGAACTGAATAACCCAGCCATTTATTGTGCACTGCTGTCAGTGTGTTAGTGCATGTATGTCACGGCACTCCAAAAATCAGAGACATAATCTTCAGAGCCAAAGAACTGTCGGCTTGTGTCCATACGGCATCATCTTCACAAATGGCACTAGCATCTGATCTTAATTAAATTAGTTATCACCATTTGCTAAATGGATCCTAATATCAGAGCAAGCTGGACTGTTCCCAGAAAGTCCCTGCTGTTTAAGTGATTAACATCACTGAGCAGATCCAAGAGAGCCTTGGGAGGTCATGAATAGAAACAATGCATGTAGATTTACCAGTAGCTGCTCCTGACACTGGAAAACTCCAAAATATGTAATTATTTTTAATTATTAAATTACATAAATTGATCATCACTCCACAGGGATTGCATGCATAAAAGTTCACATAAAACCATGCAAGAAAGAGTAAATGGTGCAAGTGGTGGCAATACTAGATTAAATAAAAAAAAAGAAAAGAAAAACAACCTATGAATGTATGAAATCTTATTTCTACATCATAAGAACATATATGATCTTATTTATGCATATTTGGGCACTACAGTTCAAAATTAGGACTTAAATTCAAAATCAAAACTCCTTTTTGGCTTTGATTTTTTTTTTTTTTTGTTTTTTTTGTTTTTTTGTTTAGTGACTACTTAATGAGCACTTTCCTAGTTAGCACATCCAAAGCCACTTTTGTGTGAATGCAGATGAAACATGGATGAGACTCCTCCACCGTTAAGCTCAGTTAGCTCCTCAAGACTTTAGCGAATTCAAGATTGAGAATGATTCACCCACAACTGCTACTTGGTCCATCCAGATATCATACTAAATTGCTCACTCTGAAGGCCAGAAATATCAACATTCATAGCAGGGGGGTTGGAACTTACAGGATCTTCAAGGTCCCTTCCAACCAAACCACTTTATGATTCTGTGATTTATGATAGTGCCTGTATGAGTTCATTTGCCAAATCCAAGTAAGGGGAAAATGAGGAGGCAGACTGCAACCGAATATGGATGTGAACTGCTAGACTCACACAATACTAGTTAACACCTATACTGGTGTTCTGTGTGGAAAATATCAAGGTTTGCAGAGTTACACAGTCTGCAATGGATTGAAATTGCATCATCGTACTATCTATACTGGACAAGCCAACATCAGTATATCTTTTTGGTGATCATCCTACTTGACATCATGAAATAATTCGTTATTACCACGGAACACAAGTTGTGTGTTTATGATGGTGCTCTTGTTACTGTAGAAGTTGTAAGCATACAGATTGATTGACGAGTACAATGTATCTTGGTCTCTGACACCATGACAGATAAATTGCTAAGGATTTAACGACAACAGCACATTGGTCCACCTCTTATGTTCACTTTCTGAAACCGATAAGAAATAACAAAAGGATGTGTAACAAGAAAAAGTAAGCACAAAGATAGCTGTGCAGGCGTGGAAAGATAAACAATTATTTTCTTCCATTTCTGCAGATCAGAACAAATGCAAAAGACTAAAAAACTTTTTCAAACGCTGATGGTCCATGACAAGCAATAGGAAATAATGCTCTAATTGCAAAAAAATGGGAAGAAGAGGAAAGAGGGCAAAATGTCACGGTTACAATTTGTTTCCAATTCATTCTCTCTCTTCAAGGTTCCTTTTGCCCTTTAAGAAATTTGTACTTAAAAAATAATGGACTAGACAATTTCCCAACCAGGAGTCTGATATAATTCATTTTAATGCTACTCTAGTTGGCTGGGCAATACAATAGATCATTACGTTGCGAGAGAACCCTTTAGTCCAGACTATGTATCAGAATAACTTCTAGATGTATAGTGTATTTATCATGACTGTGCTGTCATGCAAGGTTATCATGCTAGCATGCAATATTTCTCCATCTCTTTCTTCGTGATTAGGTTCTTTATCCAAAATGGAACTAATCAACATAAAAACACTATGCTGACTCTTTCAGTGAGCCACTGTTCAGTCTTAGAAAGACATGTTGTATCGCACTTTGCTCCAACTATTTTATCTTCACTATTCTTTTCTGTTTAGAATGAACTCTATGAGTAAATGCAATTTTTTTTTTCTTAAATTTATTACTGTAAATATAGAATATGTTTTTGGGACTTTTTTTTTTTTTTTTTTTTTTCCCCATTCCAGTGACAAAACAAGTGAAACATTCTAGGGTCACTTATTGCTCCTCTACTAGTAAACCAAGCTGAGAATTCCAGTACCTGCCAGGAAGCATGTCAGAGACTTTGTGGCCAGAATAATTTAACAATTAACTAAAACTTTGGTTTGGAACGCATTCAGTACTTGATATTTCCATTGCTTTCCTGGGAAGTCAATAAAGAATCAGGTAGTTTATTTAAGTTCCTTACTGTAAAATGAGCTCTCCAAACTTAGATCTGATTGCTATTATGAACTTTGATTTAGGAGGTGTAAAATATATGAGGGTAACAGAAATAAAATCCACTTTTTGCTCACTGAACATCATCAGTGGTGTTTATTTTTTTCTGGCTTTGTTTTCCCCTCCAGCATAATTGTCAGTAAGAGACCAGTTTTATCAGACCAGCATTGATTAAAACAAACTCACAGGCTGATTTCTCACTCAATATTTCAATGATTGAGGTCTGTTGAAGAAAAATAATCTCTTTTCTTTGCCTTCTCCTTTTAGATAGGAGTGAAGCTAGCAGCAACAAAAATATGGTGTGCAAAGGTTTTTTTATGCTATTTCCATCCAGGAAGTGTCATGAATTCCCAAGACAGCCTATTCTCATGTGCATCCCACTTTTCTTCCATTGAGCTTCTGAGGTATTAAGAGCTGAGCCGAGGTCCCTTTCTGGCTGACTGGATTACTATAAACTCTGTCCCTTATTTTCCTCTGCTCCTTAGAATTCACCGTGCCACAGATAAAACTCCTTATGCATTATTGTTATGATTATATACCTACTTACAGAGAGTACCCATCCCTTTTCATCATATCCAGATCCCTAATTATCTTCTTCAGGCTTTGTGTTGGTCCTTCCCACATATACTTATACTCTAACCTTTGTCTTTTCCCCCCATTTTGACCTAACAGATACAGTATTTGGGTACAGTATTTGGGTGCAGTTCCAGAAGCCATTTAGCCTAGTTTATGTTTCGGTAGGAAATCACAACACATTGGCTATACTGTACATTCACATTCCAATATCCTAAAGCCATGAGGTGGTGTGTGCTTTTCAAAGGGAGTCATTACTCCAGCAAAATATCCTGCTAGATTTCCAAGAAAGAAGAGAGCAAAGCTTAAAAGTAATTAGGAATAACCAGGAAAGAGTCAATGGGAAATGCAAGTTGTGTTGCTGGAGCAACCCATGATATGCTTCTGTTATGAGGAAGCAATCATAGTGATAGAAACACTATCAGTACTAGTACAGCAGTAATAACAGGTGTAGCAAAGGTACCATAATGTTAATAACTTTTTAAGAAGAAAAGTGATATTTGCAGCATGGAGAGAAAGGGTCCTGTGGACACCAACATTCGGAAAGTGGCTCTCCTGTGGGCTATTGCTGCAGGACAATGGGAAGATGGTCTGCTCTGCTAGAATTTTGCGTAGGAGTTATTTCACAAAACCTTTGTGGCAGCTGCCAGGATGGGATAGAACTGAGGAGAGAATAAGAGTCACAGACAAGATATGGCAGCACTTTCACCTACAGGAAGGATAAAGGACTGTTTTCAGAACTTACGGCGCTGAACTATCCTCTCAGATCAGCTGTGAGCCCAACAGGAGAAAGATGGTTTGATTCCACCTGAGACTTTATCCTAGACTACAAATTTGAAGAATGTAAAATAGAAAAGAGTGAAACTTTATGCCTGGGGAAAGCTGGGTGGGAAACTATTGGTCTGGAGCTCTCAGCTGCTGCTCTGGATCATAACAAAATTCACAGTCAGTAAGAGCAGACTGGCCAACACCAAGCAAAGCAGTATTTCTTGGGCTGCATTGCTATATGCAGGATGAAGAGCCCAACTATCAAATGATATTGGCATATGACAGACATTAGAAAGGTGCTCCTAGGGCAGTATAGTTCCTAAATGAGCAGTTGTCTCTGACTCTTGGCTACACTATACTCAGCCGTGGATCAAGTAAAGAAGATGAAGCCCTTTGAAGTGATTTGGCTACTGCAAATCACCCTACAGGGTGCAGCAATGAGTCAAACTCAGGTCAGATGGTCACAGCAGGCAACTGGAAATCAAGAGTTCTTGCATTAGCACATTATCCTTAAATGCTGGCATAAAGCAATTGACATTTTTGTACTTCACTCAACATGAGCATCGTTAGCATTACTTGAATTAATAGGAGGCACAATACCTGAGAAATGCTTTAAAACCGTGGAATCGTTAAGTGTGATAACATAATAGAACAAGATCTGCAATCTGCTTGTATTGATAGATATGAAAATCTGGGCTCCTGCTGTTTCACATTTTCAGGGTAATTGCTAAAAGAGAAAATGATCTATGTGTCAAGTCAACTCATTAAACAAATTGAGACTTTGAACTACTTGATTTGGGTGAAAATTTAATCATGGAGAGAAGGGGTGAAATGACACTGAACACATTTCCTATTTTCTGCCCTAGGGCCATTTTAGATACCACAGTAACGCAATATTCTTACTGTTATTTTATAATCTAACTGAAAATCAGCATTACTTTGTGTACTTCTTTTCCACAGAGAACAGAGGAAGTGCTTATTCATGCATCTGTAGTTAGGATGCAATAAAAAAGTAAACAGAGACTGTAAGACTCTGAAATACGGGCAGTAGGAGGACGGGGAGTGTGATGCAAACATGCTGATACTGTCTCCTCAGAGACTGGTATCCATTTGTTTTCCAGGACTTTGTTGTAAGCAGGCAGAAGAGCAAAGAACCAATACCTGTTTGCCTCCCTCTCATCTTGCTGCTGGTGTCATTCATGCTCCAGTACTATGTAAAGCAGTCCAGACTCCATAAATGCATCTTGATAAACTTTTCTCTACCCTCTCAGGATGCAGCTGCTATCACCAGATCTCCCAATAATTCATTTTGTTATATGAATGCGATCAATCCTTCTCATTACAATTAGGCAGAAGGTAAACAAATCTTGTGTCCTGTCATTGCAGGTTTTTCTGCTGGGTTGAAGATTGCCTAGAAGTTTTCTCAAAGACCCTGCAGCTTCATTTTGACATTGGAAACTTTTTACTTTTGTGTAACTACAGTGTTTGTACAAGACACACTTCTGTGCCAAGCAGAATCTGTGCTGTATTTACTGAGCATAAGCCAATACAACGGGTGCTCGCTGTAATGAACAGTGTTTGGAGTGAAATGTCTAATGAGTATAGATGCTATCAAAGCTGTTCTCTTGCTCAGAAGTGAATGTTAATGCCAATTACTCATGTTTCTTGATTAAATTCTCTCCGAACATTAAGTACTGCAGAAAAAAATCTATCTCAAAATATGCACGTTGCAGTTGAGTCAGAAGCTGGTACCAAGAATCCAGGGGCAAAGTGTGCTCTATGCTTTGATCAATCAAGTAATATTGCTATTAAAGTGCCCTGGATGTGACTGATAATAGATTACTGTGCTGAATATTCCACTAGAACATGGTCAGGTTCATGGACACCAGACTGCAATGTACTTCCAGGGCAAGGGAAGTACTTGCATTAGTAAATGACTGAATGAAGATATTTTACATCAGAAAATAGGAGGTTCTGCTACAGATGGGTCAGTCCTCCAGATTTACAGCTGGGCATCATATAACCAATGAGAGCCAACCGGTGATCTCTCATAGTTGAGGCTGCTCTCTGGTTTGAGGGAATCCAAATCAGCCATTCTGTTTGAGAAACTGCTGGGAGGTGTGTCTGCATCACCAAAAACAACAGCAACAAAAGGTTTCTCTTTAAAGGTGGAAAGGGTTATTATGAAAGTTACAGCAATGCATACTTTTTACATTCACTAAATCAGAGTTCAAGAGTGGAAGAGATACTTAAACTGTCTGTCCTTAACCACTTCCCCCATCTTGGCCATTGCATGTCATAGAACTACCACTGCTTCCAGCCAGGTTTCCTAGAGCTATGACATAGTGACTGCTAAAACAGTCATGGCATCTTGAGCTATGCATTAGATGTAACATTAGAAACAGAGAGTAAAAGGAAGACTTAGAGTTGAAATAAAACTGGAAGTGGCTGGTAGAAGAGCTGCTCTTCGTCTTCATCTCTGGATTCAGACTAGGTGGACATCTGCCCAAAGTACTGAGGACCTGCTGAGGACACTGGTGTACATGCCTTCAGCCAGCACCTGATCAGAGCACTGCTCAGCACAGTGTTCACAAAATAGATGCATTTTATGAGAGATGAGGGAAGAGGAGTGGCAGGAATTGTGAAATGTCTCATTCAGGGATGGGCAGGAAGCCATTAGCAGAGCTAGAAAAGGCCACAGATGTCCCAGCTCCAAAGATTGAGCTTTAAATATTTAACCACCTGATGTTTATATCCCATTTTTTTACTGATAGTTCACAGCACCTAGCATAAATAATGTTTTACACTTTGCAAATATCACTTCATAAATCTTCATGGCGTGTGCATGTGGTGGGTGTGTGACTGGCATCATCCCCCTTTCACCACTTTGGGATGCTCACACAGCACAATGGGCAGAGACAAAACTTCCAGAGGATACTCCTGAAGCAATTGGGTAGGGAAGAGCCCAAAGGCCAACCAAAACCCACAGAAATCACACCATGAACATAGCAGATAGTAGGATGTGGGCTGGAGCCGAATGCAATTGCTGCCAGCAGCACTTTGATACTCACACAAATTTAAGTTAGCTGAGAAAAAGAAAGAGATTGGAAGTAATGGGGAACATATGAATCACATCTACAAGTCTTTGTGTAATTTAACATTGAAATTTAAGATTTAAACTAATGTATTCCTAGGTCAAAAGTTATTCTAGCTTCTCCGGGCAGGTAGTAAGAGAAAGAAATGCGATCTTTTTGATAAAGCCAGAACATTTACTGCCACTGGGAAGTGCTGCACATAATGTACCATGGGGACATGCTGCTTTCTGCAGTTTCTGCTACAACTGCAATATCTTACAGTAAACTTTAAAAAGTACAGTATATAGGAAGTCTCAAATCATCCTCGTTAACTGCTTTTATACAACAGTGCACCAATCTATTAAGGTGGTAGAGATGCTGCCAGTAGAGTAAATTAAATTCTCATTTTGCTTCCCAACACTCATATAAATCTAGACAACTTGTCCCATTTCTGTAGCATTATTCCAGAATTAAACCATTCAATACAGCTTTTAAATTTGTCTTGCTTGAGCATTGAGTATTTCCCCTGGTGCCAACAGGGTTGTCCTCATGAGCTTTAAATGTATTGATGTCTTCGAAAATTTAAGTGTATGCCAGGGACTAAAACCCACCCTACAAGACTGAAAACAACACACTGGTGGAAACCTGGAAGCTGATACAAAACCATTAATAGAAATGAAAAGGTACAATATCTTCCAGAGTTAAAAAAGCTAATTTGTATCTTTGGAGGACACAGGAGAGCTGAAGGCTGTGGACATGCACCCTCATTCAAAATATGTCAGTATTTAGTCTTCCTTCAGTATTCCACTATGCTACTGCTGCACAAAGGGATGTTGAATCTCTGCATCCCCAAAAACTTAAACTTGAGATTTCCACACAAGGTTTCTATTCCATCATTCAAAGTCAGGCTGGATGTATGTGCACCTAATCTAGCTGTAGATGTCCCTGTTCATTGCAGGGGAGTTGGACTAGATGACTTTTAAGGGTCTCTTCCTGCTCAAGAGATTCCATGATTCTATGATTTATCTGTACCTAAGTAAGCACTCTACAAAATCCAGCATTATCTACAATATATTGATCAGGAAAGTAAGTTTTAAAAGAAAGAAATAACTTACCTAAGACCTCGTCATGTATTCAGACACCAGCAAATGAGTCTACTCTACTGCCACATAAAGGGAAAAATTTTAACTACGTTTGGAAATAGGTTTTGTGGTTTTGTTCATCCAGTCTCTTATATGAAATGGAAATTTCATGTTCCCGTCAACCTGTAATGCCTCTAAGGAGGTCATGACTGCTCAGCTAGAAGAGAGTAAACTGCCACAGCCTTATTTTCTAATGAGGGATAAACTCAGCCTAACATTTCAACTTTGCTTTAGGATCATCTTTATGGTCCTGGTAACTCTCAGCTCAGCCAGTGCAGGATGCTTAAGTGATATTGCAGTATGAATAATAAATCTTAACTTGGGATTAAGGAGAAACCATCTGACTACTGAATAAGCATGCTGTAAAAAGCCACTTAAAAGATCTGTACAAGCACTAGGATATGTCTGGTTGTCCACAGAGGAGGTGGATGCCTGCATCTGGCTTGCTGTCTGCAGATCTTTGCCTACCTGCTTCCTCATCACATGTGGCACTGCATATCCAACGCAGACATTGATTTCGTCCCTCAATAACCAGCCCCCTATTTAAGTTGAACACTGCTCGATTCAGCCAGCCTGTAAATGCCACATTCATTATTCAGACTTCTCCAGATCTGAGGGAACTGAAGGGAAATGAAAACAAAGCTCCTTGTGGGATTTAACATGCACTCTGATGGTCTGCAGAGACCCTGCTTCAGGCACACGCAGCTCCAACACATCATTTGTTGTCCTGTGCAGATTTGGGAAGACACTGCAGGACAAGGGGCTCTTCTTTCAGAATGGTCAGAGCCAAAGAACATAGGAGCAATGCTGGAACAGGAAGAAATAACAGGCACAACCCTTACAGGGGGCCTCTTCTGACTCTCACTCCTTCCCTAGAGCGCAGCAGATGCTGCTCATGAGCAGCTGCCAGCCCCAGCTGTTGGGCCATTGAGCTCCAGTCTTCCCATAGCACTCCCACGGTGGTGCCCAGCTGCCCTATGACTTGGAGAACTGGAAAGACAATACTTTCTCTCCCACCTGCTTGCGCATTAGTCACAAGCCAGAGCAATGTTCAAGCCTTTGTGCTTGCTCTGTCTCACTCCCTCAGGAAGGATGAGATTTGGATAAAGCTCATAAGAAAATGGCAGCTTGGCAAGACTACACACGAAGAGCCCTGCCTTGTGATGGATCAGAGCAGGTGTCTGCACAGGGCTCCATAGAATAACAGAATCATGGAATCATTTAAGTTGGAAGAGATCCTTAAACGTCATTAGTCCAATTCCCTTGCAATGAACAGGAACACCTACCCAGGTAGATCAGGGTGTTCAGAGCCTTACCTTGAATGTTTTGATTTTCTCTTTCTTAAAAAAAAAAAAAAGAAATAAAAAAAAACGAAGAAGAAAAAAAAAATGAAAGCCAGTAGTAGGACAGTGCAAGAATAGGCATAAAACTAGCAAAATGGTAACACATAATGAAGCGAGGGGGGTCAGGAGTGGAAAAGACCTATTATAATAGACCATACCTAGTCTATAGCTGCACATGTGGTTTTAGAGATTATTTGATGCACAAGTATTTAGAAATTTGGGCTGAGTTCAGTGAGTCAGAACAGGCTGAAAGTTGAACTGGTTTTATAGAAGCATAGAATGGCTTATGTTGGAGGGGATCTTAAAGCCCACTCAGTTCTAAACCCCTGCCATGGGCAGGGTTGCCACCCACTACATCAGGCTGCCCAAGACCAAATTCAGCCTGATCTTGAATATCTGCAGGGATGGGGCATTCACAGCTTCTCTGGGCAAGTTTTTCCAGTGCCTCACCACTCTCCGAGTAAAGATTTTTTTCCTAACGTCTAATCTACATTTCCCCTCTTTTATTTTAAAGCCATTCCCACTTGTCTTACCACTAAGGGAGCATTTACGCTCACTCCTTTCCCTTGGCTGCCCTCCCAACAGCAGTCATGACATGGCTCGGTGTCTGTATTTTCTGCTACCAGAGGACTCCTCATGCCAAAATCCAGGCTCTTCTAGATGTCTGCCTTTCAGTTCTCAACAGCAGTCCTTGCTGCAAGAAAGCCAAGAGGACAGCCTGGTGATGAGACCACTCACCAAAGTGGATTTATTTCCACCATGGTCTTATAATGCATACTTTAGGCTTGCTTTAAATTTCTGTGAACGAGAAGAGATATGAAGGCAGATGTCTCAGATCCCTCCTATCTTGATCTCCTTCCACCTACTTGCTTCCACGAATCTAGGTTTCCTTTCAAAATGGATAAGAATGTAAATGGAAGTAAATAAATGAGTAAATAAATGCTTCCAAATAAAATTATCATTTTCAAGTTGAACAAAACACCCATTGAAATGAAACACTACTGAACACATAGAAAAAAAGAAACAGCTTACTTTAGGTTGACAAGAAATCACGCTGCCCTAATTAGATCAACATAATGAGGTTTTTCTCCACAATATCTGAGCACTGTACCCAGACAGTAGCAATTTCTGGTTGTACAAGCATGTCTTCCTCCATGGCTTTCCAAATTTTTATCTGATTGCTTATTTTTTTCTCTCCACAGGCACCCATAAAGAGGGCTTTTTAGGAATCCATGAGGATTATTCATGGAATGTATTTTTAATAAGTGTGACTATGTTTATAAATTGCACTTTCACTTGCACATGTACACACAACTTATTATTACTTTATGAATCATAGAATGTCCTGAGTTGGAAGAGACCCATAACGATCATCGAGTCCAACTCAAAAATATTGCTAAATAGTTCTGGAGAAAATCCCAAATTCAAGTCTGTTTGATATCTGCTTTTATTTTCTTTATTTGTCACAGAGGTATTTGACACTCTCTGTGATTGGTACATTTCTGGAACATTTCTTTGTTATATAAAGAAATAACAAATATATATATTTTAAATCAAGTATCATCATTCAGCCAACTATTCATATGTACTAATTGGGAGTCTGGTTTTCATGAATACCTGGCAATACTATGTATACTTATAAAGTGCATATTAAGATGCCAGAAATAATGTAAATAGAATTTCAGAGTTTGAAATTCAGAATTAGACTTTTCCAATACTGTGACGTGATCCCCAGCAGCCTGGCTTCCCTTGCTGACTGGTGATGCCAAACAGGAGATGGGATACCAGCAGTGTGACTACCAGGTGCAACATTTCCATTAGTCACTCATGTAAAAACTTCTCCTTGTAGCAGATTGGTCAAACTTAACATTATGATGATCAGCTTGATTTATTCCGTGTTTTTGTGCTTGTTTGTTTAAAGAAAACCAATCACAAAATGATGGCAAATCTAATAAAAACTCTAGATTTCAGTGAGCAAAAATGTTTCAGAGGATCTTACATACTGTAAGAATAGTTGCAGCTTGATTACTGCAGATACAACAAATTGCAAAGATGCTGTGAACAGATAAGAAACATAAAGAAATAAAAGGAAATCCGACCATAATGAGTGTGTTTAAATGAAGGTGGATGAACTGGTACAAGAAAAAGTACAGCTGTCAGCACAGATAAACTGGGAGAGATACCAAAAAGGGATGGAAAAGGAAACCAATAAAAAGTGCAAAGAAACAGTATCCTTAAGGCTAGAAGTTAAGCTGTGAAAAATCACGCTGAGTTCCCATTTCAGAAGTACTGACATTGCTCTATCTGTACTTTGCAAAAGTAAAAGAAACAGCCAGCCAGGTTTGCGAAGATGCAGAAGACTACAAGAGATGACTGAAAAGGTGAATGGTATGGTAATGGGAACATCTATGTCCTTAAGGAACTGTTGCATCAGCATTAATTATATGCAATGTCAATGACAAATATCTCTTCTCCATCCCAACAGCATTAAAAAAAATAAATAAATAAATAAAAAAAAAATCCACAAGCTTGTAAAAGCTTCATATTTAGCCTTTGTCCTCCTGGTCCAGAACCGAGAACGATGGGTTTTCATAGTGAAACACCCTTATCTGCCTTAGTGGGTGAAGAAGAAGACATCATGGACTGCACTAGGGAAAGCTGTCTTCGCCTATATATGTACTTTCCTTTCTCTCAGCATTACTGTTTTCAGAGAGGCCCTACTTCATAAACATAGCAGGAAGAGAGTGAGAGAGTGCAAGGAGGAGGCACATCATGTGTTCTTCATTATAGAGCAGCACAAGATGCTTTTTGCCCCAGCTGCTAAAGGACTTCTGCACACAAAACACCTGAGTAACCATGCAATCAAGATCACCTGGATTTCCCACTAATTATTCCTCTGCATTAACAACAAAGGAGAAAATGAGAGCATGCAAAAACTCAACTGTGAGGCCAAATGAATCTCATAATGCTAGCACCAAGAAGCACTGGAGATGGAGGGTCCCTTGGGCCACCTCTGTGCCGAGGACACACACCACTGCTGTACAGAGCCTTGAGAGCCCGGCCACCAGATTCTCAATGAAACCCGGCTGAAACATGCAGCCAAAGCCACTCTGCTGCCCAAGCACAACACGGCTCTGCCATCTGCAGCCGTGCTGGGGGCTTTGCAGTCTTCAGCGCTGTGTCACATCAAGCAGATCAAATTGGTCCCGTGACAAAGATTTTTCAAAGATGCCTGAAGTGCGACTTGCATATTTGTGTGAGGTGGGAATAATTGTGCTTTTTAAGGGCTTGGAATGCACCTTCTGTGAGGCAGGTGCTGCTGTGAATAAATAACAGGCTCCATCAGAGCAAGCAACCTGCAAGTTCCTCCTGCCTGCATGACACCTAAGCTAAAGATGCTGAGCTGGAGGGCTTGCATATCTCATTACCCATCCCTGGAGCCAGCTGCTCCCCATACCTGCAAAATCTGTACAGAAAGTTCCCTTCCAATTTGCCTTGCTGGCCAGGACAGGCTCCTGCTTCTGCTGCCCTAAAGGAAACTTCACCTGATGGGAGCTGACTCTTTGAGTCACGTGGGATTTTCAGCACCATGTTGAAGTTAAACTTTTCACAGTTTGAAAACAACTCTGGGTGAAGATGGCAGGAGCTGAAGGCATTTGGCTGGAAATTACACACTGCTCTTAATCCATCACTGCTGTGCGGCAGCTCTGCCTGTGCAGATTCCTGGCTTTTCTGGAGGTGGTTGAGATGGCTTCAGGCTTCTGGCTGTTTTATGCAAGCAGCTTTTCATGCTTTGATATTATCTCTGACGTGACTTTTGATCCAGTGGAGGTGATGCTAACACTTTTTTTTTTTTTTTTTTTTTTTTTCCACTGGGAATATTTTATTTGTGATCAGCCTTCAAAATCACGTGTTGCAGCTGCATGTGTTATTTAGTGAGAAGGGCATTTTGGAATAGCCAGTATATTCTTCAAAAATAAATAAATAACATAGAAGTAGAGGAAGGATGATGTTTCAAGCTGGCAGACAGGCAAGTTTTGGGAAAAAAAGAAAAAAAACAAAAAAACGCCCAAAAAACGGGTGGAAAGTGCATTTGGCTCTCCCTGTCAGGGCAGATGCACAGGGAAGGAGGGTAACCAGCCAAGGAACACTGTGTGCCTCAGGGAACCCCCTGCTGAAGGACATGCATATAAGTGAGAAAGTCAAACACCCCTATCTGTGCTGCAAAGGAGGCTGAAATACCTTATTCAAGTGTTTGAGCTACAGAGGGAATTGTTCATAAAGGCAGATGGAATTAAAGGGCATACTATTTAATGGGCCAGATTGATGTGCACACTGATAAGATACACTTCAAATTGACTAAATGTCTGATTTGGGTGAAATAGGCTTATTTTTCTTTCTTTTTCTTTCTTTCTTTTTTTTTTTTTTCTTGAGCAATGTTATCTGTGATTTTTTTTTTCATTTGTAAGCTATGTCCTTTGCTGTGACCCCAGTCAGAACTGACACTTGCCAAATATTATGTAAAATATATATATATATAATGATAAATTGCTATCTATCCTAATTTTTGCCACTTAAAGGCCCATTTAGGCAAATGAATTTTGTGCTAATGAAGTTCTCATCTCACCTAAAGCAGATTACAGACTGATCATAGCCCACCTGCATGCAGAGGGCCTCATCAGGGCACACTGCAAATTTTTCAAGTTACTTACCAAGGTAGCTGACCTCTTTGCAAACATGAGATTGAACAACATCATTTTATCTTCCTTTTCCTTGAATCATAGACTCATAGAATAACTTAGGTTGCAGGGGACCTTAAAGACTATTGAGTTCCAACCCTCCTGCCATGGGCACTGTTGCCACTCCGCACATCAGGTTGTCCCAACTCCTATCCAACCTGGCCTTGAACATCTCCAGAGATGGGGCATCCACAGCTTCTCTGGACAGCCTGTGCCAGGGCCTCACCACCCTCTGAATAAAGACTTTTTTCCTAAAAATCTAACCTAAATTTTCCCTCTTTTATTTTAAAGCCATTCCACCTTGTTTTATCACTATCAAAGCATGTAAAAAGTCAGTCTCCTTCCTGCTCATAAGTTCCTTTCAAGTACTGGAAGGTCACAATGAGGTCTCCCTGGAGTCTTCTCCAAGTTAAACAAGCCCTGCTCCCTCAACATTTCTTCATAGGAGAGACGTTTCAGCCTTCTGATCATCTTTGTAGCCCTCCTCTCCAACAAGAATTGATGAGGCGGCCTTTTTTGGATGAGTGCCTGCAGCGCTATAAAAGCACAGTTGCTGGGAGCTGGTAGGTTTAACAAAGTATTAAGCTGATCTGGATTTATAGTCACACAACTCTTCCAGTTGATGCTGTTACTCAAGTGCAAACCTCAGCAGTAGGGCTTCCACCAGAATGTGGTGTGAAGAGCTGGTTACATGAAGGCGCTCAGAAAAGTTTATCTGGGTTTGTAAGGGGATTAGTTTAACTGCACTGATTAAAGCCCTTTGTGGCAACTGTCAGAATTAAAGCGGCTTTGACTTGATTTGGTTTACTTCTCTTTCAAGGCTAAGTCATATTAAGGCCACTTTAATTGCAAAATGGGAGGCTTAATTCACTTTACTAGTGAATTAATTCACTTTAAACTGCTGCTTTTAGTTCATTTAAATTAAATTCCTTGATTGTCCCTGTGTAGGCAAACCCAAGCAAAAAGTCAGGATCACATTAATAGAAACAACCTAAGACTAACTTTGAAAGAATTCCAAATATTTAAGAACACATTCAGGACATTGCTGTCTTTGTCACCAATGATCTTTAGGAATTGCAGGAAAAGATGCTGAGATTCGAAGAGGCACAGTGAGAAACAGATCCTCAGTGCTAAACTGTAGCTGCCTATCAGGGAAAGGATGGTCAGTCCTGCTCTAAAACTGTACTCCAGCCTAAAATAAAGGAGAACAAAGATCTATTAGGAAAAATCTGTCTTCTTTTTTTTTTTTTTTTTTTTCTCAGACAGAGTGGTAATGCATTGGGACAGGCTGCCCAGAGAGATGGTGGAGTCACCATCCCTGGAGGTGTTCAGTAACTGTGGAGGTATGGCACTGGGGAACATGGGTTGGTGGGCAGGATGGTGGTGGGATGATGGTTGGACTAGGTGATCTTGGAGGTCCTTTCTAGCCTTAATAAATCTATGATTCTATAACAAGTTCAGAAAATTCCTCTAAGCCCTGAGAAAAGAGGGTATGAGTCATGGGCTGAGAGGGGAGAGCTGCTTCAATATAAGGAGGAAGAAAATTTTATTTAAAGCTCTTTGAGGTTCCTTCCAATCCAAACAATTCTATGATTCTATGCCTGTCTCTGTAGGTGCAGGTTGCTTTTATAATATGTTTCATTGCTTTAGAAAATTTATACCCTTTTTACATCGTCTTTTTAAGGCTAGAAATTATTATTAATGCAACAGTAGTGCAGACAGTAACATTACGGTGAGCGCTGCTCACAGAGACAAGGTTACTGTCTGCACCAAATGGATGGCTGTGCCTCAGTGTAGATTAGAATCTGTATTGCCACATTAAATGAGAGGGAGTGTGAGACAGGCTTCTTGTACTGCTGAGATCCATTTCAGGATTGAATCTTACTCCAAACAGCAGCATAAGTGAGGGCAGAAGTAGTAATTAGTTAGCCCATTTCTACCTGGAGATGGCTGCGTGCATGACTGAGCACCAAAGGCCTGTTGATGAGTGGGTGGAACTGCAAGGGGCTGCGGGCAGAGTGAGGCAGCAGTGATTAGCTGCCACCAGGGTAAGTTACTGTCTCCTGTGATGCTAAAGATATACTGCACTTAATAGTTCATTGGCTAAATACGTTCAGATGGTTGATATTGCCTGGCCGGAAACATTCATTCACGTAATTAGTTTACCTTCTTAGTTTAAATCAAATGGAAAATCTCCCTGTAAGGCACAACTTTGGCTGTTGCACCAGTCTTAATCAGTGCAGTGCTTTTGACTTCGCAAAGCTGTCTAGTGCACTCCAAGAGAAAAGCAAGGTCCTCTGATCCCCTTATCGCAGAGCCTTATCACAGCCCTCCTGGAAGTGTTCTGGATTTTTTCTGGATAGCTTAGCCCCAATATTTGCAGCAGCTGCTGCTGAAGTCAATGGAAAACAAGCCCTTGTTGTTACCCGTCAACAACATTAACTCCAGGAGTGTGATGGGAGGCAAAGGGAATGACTCACCTCTTGTCACAAATCATCTGTGTCACAGATTTGCAGTTACACTTTTTTTTTTTCCAGAGGAATCTCAGTGACTTCACCACTATAAATAATCTTCAGGTGTTTTCTCCGGGAATCACAAACATTTGGCTAAATGAATTAATCTTTTCTCTCTGTATCATAACAAGACAGATACCTTTAAATATGGCGTGTATGAGGCAGAGACAAAAAAAAAGGAGGAGCATAAAGAAAAGTGTCCGATTTTAAAATACCTTAAAAGGTATTTCAAGATTAAGCCAGACCCTAAGAAACAGTGGAGTAATGCTATTTAAATCAGCAAGTGTATTGCTCCAGGGGAGGGACAGCTGGGGGTTAGGACAAGGTTCAGCACCAGAGGGCAGTGGGCATGGAACGGGCTGCCCAGGGCAGTGGTCACAGCCCCGAGCTGCTGGAGTTCAAGGAGTATTTGGACAACACTCTCAGACATAAGATTTGAATTTTGGGTGTTCCTATGAGGAGCCAAGGGTTGGACTTGATGATCCTTGGTGGGTCCCTTCCCAATTGGGATATTCTATGATGCTATGATTTCGTTGAGTTTTTGCACTGTTCAAGCTTTAGCAGCAGAGCTGGATTCTGGAAAGGGCTGTTTGGATGATCACAGCACTCCTTGTGCAGTATTACATCCCACAAAGAGCTCACTGAGTACAGGCAGTTCTTAAACCTCCACACTTCACTCACAGTAATCCACAGAAGTCACATGCTGCTGTAGTCCATAGCAGAAGGATACTGCAGTCTCGAGCTTCATCCATCCATTTGCTTGTACTTGTTTCTGCATTCTTTGCTTTTGACCTGTGAGGTACAATATACAGTCCCACAATCATTTTTCCATTAATTTTCATCTTTCCCGACTCATTTAGGAAACAAATATGTCTTGTGTACTTGCACAACCTCCTGTGCAATGAAACATACTATCCAGTTCAGTGTGGTGCAAAGAGCAAATCTACTGCCTTTGGAAACCCTGCAAACTGACAGCAGGAAGCAGTTGTCTCCTGGACATTTTGTTCAGTCCTCCTCATTTAAGAAAATAACTTTTGTTCTGAATTGACTCAATAAGAACACAACAGCCAGACGGTTTGCTATCTTGACACAGATTTCCCGAGGAGTATACAAAATACAGAGGGGAGCACTAAGGGCTTTCTGGACATGAGTACTATGCAGCAGGTTGAGCACGAGTTCAGCAAGCACATCACTACAGTAAGGTGGCTGTTGTAACCAAATACAGGCCAAAGCTGCTTGCTGCCAGGGCCTACCTGCACTCTACTGTGCCAAATTGCATTCTACCTGCATCTAAACACACTCATGCCAACCCAAGGGTGCTGTCACAGAATCACGGAATCATCAAGGTTGGAAAAGACCTTCAAGATGATCCAGTCCAACTGTCCATCTATCACCAATATTTCCCAGTAAAATATGCCCATCAATACAATGTCTAAATGCTTCTTGAAACGTTTCTTTTCTGTCCCACAGAGTCGCACTGCTGGTGTTCCTGTTTAGCTGTGTTTTCTGTAAATACCTCAGAAAAGTAATATGCTGAGGAGATTTGTAAAACAGGAGTGTATTGTATGGACCAACTATCTGAGATCAAATGGCAAACCCAAAGCTGCCAGCATATCCTCAAAAATGTCCATGGACTCTTAGTGTTAGCAAGGTGGATATTTTATTCAAATGCAAATCAATCAGGTGTTTCTTCCAACAATTCCAGTGCGGACTAATACTGTTTTACTGTCCAACATGTAGCTGAAGGGGAATGCATTTGGGGAGAAGCAGAGATCACAGCAGCTTCTGTGATGCTCTTTTGCGTTCCCTTTTCTTTCATGCTCTCTGTGCAGTGAGAAAGATAGGGCAAGGATTCTGGTATTATGTAAGGAAAAGCAGATTTGCTACAGGGTAACAAAAGCTATGACACAAAATGGGAAGCAGAATTAGGTTACCAGAACTGGAAATGGAGATCTAGCACAAGTTACCGAAGGGTGACTCCTTGCAAACAACAGATCAAGAGAGCAGGTTGTTTAGAAGGCCCCTGCCAGAGGGGGCTCATTTGCTAAGAAACTGAAGCTTAAGAAATTCCACCAGAAAAAAGAAAAAAAAATAAGAAAGAACAATTAAGTGTCCTTAAAAAGACAGCACAAACAAGAAGAATCATTCGAGTAGATCATTAATTAAAAAAATTTATTTTCAGATGGTTTACAAAGAGAAGGCGAATGGTGCTAAATCCCTTTTTGTCCAAGGATACATGCAGATTCCAGACGAAATCAGATCATTACCAAAGAGTCAGGGTCTGCATGTTTCTCAGTCCTTAAATAAATGTCTTTACATCTTTGCAGAAGGCCAAGCCACTCTGAAAAGGGTATCAGGCAGAGAATAAAGGCGTAACATGTTTTGGTGATGTCATTCTCAAGCCTGTACAGTCAAAGAAAGAAAAATGAAAGAAAAAACACTTAAATCACTAGGTGAGGACACTTCCACATCGTTCAGTTCTCGACAAATCTCAAAACAAGGCTTTCAAATGCTGGCCTGCAAAAAGATAAGAGAAAAAGAACAAAGGATAACATAAATAACACACATTCAATAGTATGGTAACATTAAAAAAACACAAAATTGCAAACTAAAATGAAGCATAGACAAAAGAGCACAAACATATTAAAACCACAGCAATAAAGGAGCAGCCACCGTCCATCACGAGGGGCTGATCCATTCCTCTCCTCCCTGCCCTCTCCTCTCACAACTTGCTCACCCGCTTACTCCCACGACAGCCACGGCTGCTGCAGCATTCTTTCAGCTCCTCCTTGGAAACTTCTCACAGCTCCAGAGATAGGGGCTAACACCAGCAATTCACTCACTGCAACAGAGACACTACTGTGGTCACAGAGGCTCTTGGCGGCCCTAGCTCCTTTCACAACCGCTCCCTTCAAAACGCAAGGAGGGGGATTTCAGCCCAACGAAAGCCCGGCTGAGGTATGGCGTCGGATCACTTATCTTTGCAGGACAGCAGGCTCAGGTCACCGTTGCCTCCACACACTCCAGGGATGACAAGTGCATGACGGGGACAGGTCAACTCACGGAAAAATAACAGGGGACAGCAGACACACAGTGCAAGAAAGGAGGAGCAACCGTGAGCTATCAACTCTGGCCAGTACCGTTCTTCTCCTCCCTGCCCTCTCCTCTCACGCCTTGCTCACCTGCTCACTTGCATGACAGCCCCGGCTCCTGATGCATTCCAGACACTCATCCTGGTGACCTCTTCTCCAAACTCCCAGGCACGGGCCAGCACCGGCCACTGCAGCACTGCAATGATGACACCACTGCGGTTGCACAAGCTGATGCAGGCCGTAGCTCAGAACACACCAGCTCCCTTGACCACAGAGCTAAGGACATGTCAGCAAATGGTGAACTAGCACGGCATCGCTTGGCTTAACTTAGCTTTCCAGCACGGCAGAGCCAGGACTCCAGTTCCTTCACACACGACCCGGAGGACAAGGGCACGATGTGGGCAGCTGAACCCAAGGCCTGCCGCCACGCTGCAAGAGACACAGAAAGCAACAAGGGAGTAGCAGTCACCATCCAGCCCTAGGGGCAGCCCTGGGCTTCACCTCCCTGCCCTCTCCACCTGGACCCTGCTCACCGCATTCCTGCCACGACACCCATGGCTGAGGCACCACTTTTCACGTCCACCCTGCCAACTCGGCTCTAAAATCCACACGCAGTGGCCAACACCAGCAATCTCACCACTGTAACACGGACATGACTGCGTTTGCAGGAGCAACTCTGCACTGCACTCAGTCACAAAACAGCTCCCTTCAACGGAGGAGGGTTGTTGATACTTGACTCCCCTGGAAAACCAGCCTGGCATAAGGATGGGTTGAAGGCACCTTCCCAGCACAGCAGTGTCACGTCTCCAATCTCCTTCCTGCTGGAGGCACACGACATGCACTTGCAGCAAACACGCTGCCAATTCGTGGCCATCTGCCAGGCTGCAACACACACAAAAATCAACAAAGGAGGAGCAGCCACCGTCCATCACGAGGGGCTGATCCATTCCTCTCCTCCCTGCCCTCTCCTCTCACAACTTGCTCACCCGCTTACTCCCACGACAGCCACGGCTGCTGCAGCATTCTTTCAGCTCCTCCTTGGAAACTTCTCACAGCTCCAGAGATAGGGGCTAACACCAGCAATTCACTCACTGCAACAGAGACACTACTGTGGTCACAGAGGCTCTTGGCGGCCCTAGCTCCTTTCACAACCGCTCCCTTCAAAACGCAAGGAGGGGGATTTCAGCCCAACGAAAGCCCGGCTGAGGTATGGCGTCGGATCACTTATCTTTGCAGGACAGCAGGCTCAGGTCACCGTTGCCTCCACACACTCCAGGGATGACAAGTGCATGACGGGGACAGGTCAACTCACGGAAAAATAACAGGGGACAGCAGACACACAGTGCAAGAAAGGAGGAGCAACCGTGAGCTATCAACTCTGGCCAGTACCGTTCTTCTCCTCCCTGCCCTCTCCTCTCACGCCTTGCTCACCTGCTCACTTGCATGACAGCCCCGGCTCCTGATGCATTCCAGACACTCATCCTGGCGACCTCTTCTCCAAACTCCATGGTAGTTTGGAGCTACAAGTACTTAATCAGTGTAATTGACACTGGGTACTGTGCTCCCTTTCTTGTCTTCTCCACCCTTTCTCACCACTGTTGCTAGGTGCTGCTATGTCATATTCTCTTCTTGTGTTCTATCCACTATGTCATAGCCTTTACAGTACCTGGCCTTGGTGTACTGTCCCTTAACTACTGTGCTGTTTATATAACATCTCTATCGCTGAGCACTTCATCTCTTCTACACTGATTTTATCTTCCACTCTCTTGTTGTGAAGAAGTAATTCTTTAGTATTAAGTTAATTGTAAGTATATTAATTGACAAATCCATAAATGAAGCTGTAAATATTTACAGTAAATTAGGTACCTGCAGTATCTCTTTAAGAACAGTAGCTCATAATACATTCCAGCCCTTTTATAGCAGGAGGTCTTACTCCATGTTTTGTTTTATATATTTCTGTGGTACTTGCTACTGCAATTTTTTTTTTTTTTTTTTTTTTCAGACAAATAAGACACAAACTTTTTCTGGAAAAAGAAAAACAGATTCTTATCAACTGGACTGGCTGTTTTATTTAACACCTTGGGAATTAAAGTCTTTTCCAATGCCAAAGTCTGCACCCCAGACAGTTCTGAGCATATTTCAGTGTGAACTGACATATCTTTCTCTCTATGCAATGAACAGAGATCTTGCCAGTGATTTCCAGTGTTATACACTTCAGTTGGACAACAGACAGCAATACAGGAATTACCTTCTATCTGTTTTGTTCACTGCAGGCTATCATATTGAATTTCTTTGAAGGACAGAATGAGCCTTGAGTGGGCTCAAACTGAAGTACAGCAGTTTCTGTGTAAACAATGAAAGCAACCCCATTCTGTGCAGGTAGCTCAGCACTAGCACAGGTTGCGCAGACAGGCTGTGGCGTCTCCTTCTTGGAGATCTTCAAAAGCTGCCTGGACACAGCAGCCTGCTCAGGTGTCCCTCTTGGGCATGAAGCTGTGACATCTGATCTCAGATGTCCTTTCCAACCTCAGACATTCTGCCATTCTGTAACTTAGGCACATGGAGATTTAATTCTAATCAGCTGACATACAACAGTTGGTTTAAACTCTGAAAACCTTCTTTTGAGTTTGGGTCCAAGGCCACCACTGCAGTAACTGACTGATACAGTCAGTTTGCGTGATGCCATGCCTACAGAGTTGACAGCTAGTGGTCTTACAATGAGCACAGTCAGGGTCAGAATTCTATGTGTGCAAACTCTCTTCCTCTGGAGACCACCAAAATGGTAGGCTCAGTTATCAGGTTATTGTTTTCCAGGTAGCAGGCCTTTTATCTATGCAGTCTTCACCCGAGAGAAATTAGTCCCACAAGGCTCACTTGTCCTACATATTTCGTATCTAAGCCAAGAAATCCATCTAAAGAGCTCATCTGCTGGCATCAGTAGCCGTACTGCTCTCAAGGAAAGCAGGTGTTTTCTAGACTGCAAAGCTGGGATGAGAACCAAGCTGAACAGCAGCAAAACAGTTCATCATCCATGTCTGTGTTTGTGCATGAAGAAGCACTACAGAAATGCTGCAATTCTTTGCCCATTTTGCACATATAATCCTCCAGCATTTTGATTTGTTTTCAATATTTGCAGGGATAAATAGATCTGTGGGCTGCTAAGCAGTGAGCACTCAGGTCTGCAGTTTCTCCAGGTGGGACAAACAGCACAGGCATCAGAAACACCTCACGAGAGCTCTTGCCTTCATTTTGAAACAGTAGGAATTCATAGACTTCAGAAAAAGTCCAGATAAACGTGGACTTTTTGACATTCTTCTGAATCCAGCACAAATTTTGAACTATTTCTAATTTTCATTCATCTACTCTTTTTACCCAGGGATCTCAATGCCTCCATGAAGATATTGTTTGAGCTATCTCAACAACTAAACAAATACAAAGCAAAGACTAAGTACACCTTGGCTGCATTTGCAAGCTGCAAAAGGTGCTGTAATTTAAGTAAGTCAGTAGTAAGTAAATACTGGCTCTACTTTTTTTAACACGCTTCCTTTATATGAATCCTTTGGAAATCCAACACACCTAGGACTTGAGTAAGGAACTATGTGGCTCCCTATTTAACCATTCCATCATGAAATGCATTGATAGATAGAAAAGCAACTGCATAAAAAATAGCACTATAGGTGCTGTAAATATGTGTTTTCTGTGGGTCTCCTGAGGCATATGTGCTGAATTTAATTTTTGTGGGTTTTTTTGTTTTTTTTTTTCCTTTCTCTCCTTCCTGTAGCTAGGGATGTGCTAGTCATGTTGTACTCAGCTCTCCTGCCTCTCCCACAGCATTGCCAGTTAATGTTTGATTCCAGAAGCTTTGCAGTTGGCAGTGTTTTAATAAGCAGAAAGAACACAGCTTGATTCTCAGGTTACAGGCTGAGCTAGCTGTGCTGGCAGTCAGAGGAAAAACATGGTATTGACTTGAGTGAATTTGGGATAGAAATTGCGGAGGAGGAATAAATGTGGCATACCAGGATGTCACTTTTACACTTTCCGGATGATAACTGCACTTTAAAGTGGAGAATCTCTGACAGTGACGTCCTCTATTAAGCAACCAACATCTATGCCCATACTTGATCTTCCTGTAAACTCCTTGCTTTTGCAGCTCTGACTCACAAAGTGTACTCTTCGCAAAACGCACTCACACAGGCTCTGTTTATGAGAGTTACTCAAGTTTGTTTCCAACTGAGAATTCTCATTTTATGGAGAGGAGGCTGGGTTAAGAGCAGAGAAGTTTGCACTGGTTTGGTAAGGACATGGAAAAGCCTTCACCAGGAATGAAAGTTGCAAGTTAGGCAGCACACAACTGACTGTATAGCATAAAAATGTGCCTGGAAACTCTTTTCTCACCCCCTGCTACAATATATAACTGGGCATCTGTAACATCAACATCCAAGAGAAGCTTATATTAGCACTTTCTTCTCCAGAAGTCCCAGATACCAATTTCTAGAAAATTCATAGAATCTCAGGATATCCCAAGCTAGAAGAGATTGGCTAAGAACACTGAATACAGCTCCTGGCTCCACACAGTAGCATCTTAACTTCAAACCCTATGTCTGGGAGCACTGAACTCTGGCAGCCTGACTGACTGCCCTCTGGTGCATTTCCCTAACCCCCATCTCACCCTCCCCTAATGCAGCTCCATGCTGCTCCCTCAGCAGAGCTCGCGAGGCCTCCCCTCAGCCTGCTCTGCTCTGGACTGAACAAATGCAGACACCTCAGCCACTCCTCACATTTCTTGCCCTCTAAACTCTGACTCTCCAACCTTTTGGCTTGCCTGAGCTGCACTGAGCGAAGGGGAATTGGGCTGATGTTTTGGTTACCTGCAGTTTGCAGAACAGCCGCCTCCATGATGGTGCAGGGTAAGAGAGTGGGACAATCCCTGGTGGCAGCGCTGTGTCTTGTGCACCCCAGAGCACAGCTGACCCTTTTGGCTGCTAGGCCACACAGGTAGCTCACACAGGATTTTCTGCCAACCAGAACTCCCAGATCCCCTTCCAAGGGGCTTCCCTCCAACTTCTCACCCCTTTGTAGATACAATGCTGCCCCATCCCAAAACACAGAAATTAGTAGATCAGATGGAATCAGTCGATCAACCAAGATATTTGGTGTGTCAGTGAGTGGGTACAGAAGGAAGGCGAAATCTAGGTGTCTCAGCAGCTTGCTCACAGTGCCCTGATACAGAGGATAAGGGGAGCTGTGGCAAACTAACAGCAGCTAGTGTCCTTTGAGGCTGCAGGATCTGTCCTTGCTGGCAGACCCTGCAGCACAGAAATATCTAATTTATTTTAAGGAAAGGGTGAAAAAGGATTAGAAGCAGGAAATCAGGCTTTTTCCTCTTCTGGAAGACAGAGGCTGTTTGAAAATAAGCTGATTTCTCATCAGCATGGTGACGCACTTTCAAGAGCTGTGTCCCTCAGGACAACACCCTTGGCAAGTGCAGCCAACCCCATAGAAAAATACTAGTGTGAAAGCCAAAGTCTGTATATAAGAATGCTAAAGCCTTTTTCAGAGGGTAGAGAGGCTTCACAAACTTACTTGCCTGTATTAAAACCAGTGTCTCCAGAAGACAGAGTACCAGATTACAAGGCAACATTTGGGATCAAAGATCCAAACTAAGCCTATAAAAAAATCACGAGCAATATGTAATTCAGAGAAAAGTCAAAAGCACAGTGAAAACAGTCATTTGTTTGCCCCTCAAAGACATGTTTGCAGCCAGATTATAGTAGACCTGGGGAACCAGAATGTGAAAATAATTATCAAGAAAGCTCTGAATGTCATATTCCACAGTCCAAACTTTGCATAATATAAACAGTGAATAAATGCTAATGGGGAAAAAAAATTAAATGAGCTATTTCTGAATTTACTTTCAATAGCTACTGTGTTATTAGTAATATAGTTAGATAATTATTTTCAGCTGTGGCCCTAGATCCACTAAAATAGCTATGTACTCCAAGACAGCAGTAAAAAGATGAGGAACTCCATATATTTTAGCAACCAGGTCTATAAGTGCACTGCAAAAAAAATTAGTAATCAGTGTCATAGCTGGCTCAAGAGAAAGTTGTTAGCTAATTATAGATCAAGCTGTGCATTAAAATTAATGCAATATTCAAGATACTACAGTAACTATAATGCTTCTCAGATTAATAGATAGACAATCTCAGAACCTGAAATGTCTGAGAAACTTCTACAGAATGGTCAGTGCAAGAACAAGTTTCCGAACATGTTTCCTCAGTAATGCCACAAGTAGAAATGTTACCTAGGATGGCTCATTCCTTGGCCATGGACTCCGTAGCTTTGCAAGACACTGCTGGCTGGGGTGAGTATGTCTGTGAAATCACTGTAGTTGCTACTGAGAATATCAGAACATTTTCACATTTAAACAACCTGGACTATCTGCCAGATTAAAAACAAAACAAAGAGTCAGACACTTTCCTAAACCAGTCCTATTTGCTACATCACACGATAATGTCTAAATGGTTGAATTTCCTGATCTAGAGACCAAGTAGCAGAAGTGATAAACACTGTACATAGAGTTCTTAGAGTTGGAAAGGACCTTTAGGGGTCATCTAGTCCAACTCTCCTTCAACAAGCAGGGACATCTACAGCTAGACCAGATAGCACAGAGCCCAGTTCAGCCTGGCCTTGAATGTCTCCAGGGACAGGGTACCCACCACTTCCTTTGGCAACTTGTTCAAGTTAACCACACAGCTGTGAAATACTGGCCATTATTGTCTGATTTTGTTTTAAAGTACTTGGCATGATGGGCTCTCAGTCCATAATTAGTAGCCTTGCCACAACATAAACTTTACAGAATAACAGCAAAAATATTACACACCTCAAACAGTATTTCAAGAACGTGAAGTTTCCTATTTCCTGATTTAATGCTGTCACAGTCATACCACCAGCTCGAGTTGGAAGGAGTCAACAAGGACTATCTAGTGGCTCCGCACAGAATTGCTCCAAATTTGAAGCCTATGTCTTACAGCGCTGTCCAAATGCTCCTTGAAAACTAGCAGCTCAGGGCTGCTCCCACTGCCCTGCGGAGCCTGTTTGATGCCCTGTGGTAAAGAACCTTTTCCTAACACCCCCCAACCCTTCCCTGACACAGCCCCATGCTGCTCCCTCAGGTACTGTTGCTGTCACCAGAGAGCAGAGATCGCTGTTACCCTCTCGCTCCCCTCATCAGGAAGCTGTAAGAAGGCAGGACTCATTGCACTGCATGTGCGTAATAAGAACATAATAATTCTCAAATTGCGGATAATTTGGAAAAAGGACAAAAGACAGTATAGTAGGAAGTCATACTTTCTTGTAGATCATACACAGAATTTCCAGGATTTTTATCCAGGAACACAATCCGAGGCTGAGTGGCTGACAAAGGCAAAAAGCCAGTGAGCACAGGCTCCGAATCTTTATCACCTTGTACTGCAGCTTGATCACTAGGGAAAAGCAATACACAGTGCACCCTTGAACATCAAAAGGATCAAGCGGGCTGCCAGAGAGGAGTGGGCTACTTCCACTTTCTTGATCTTTTTGCTTTGGCTAAAATATTATTAATATTTTAGTGTATTGACTGCTGCATATTTTTCTGGAGCAACACCTTTAAGAACCAAGACTGCGTAATGCAGAGATGAATGTGGATGTTCACTAATTAAGATCAACTGCAAGAGCAAAGAGTGTATAAAAATGGACAAATAATTGACTGAAGCAAAGGTGCTGGTTTGGGCTTTTTATTTGTTTGCTTTTTTGTAGTGTTTTTTTTTTTGTTGTTGTTGTTCTTTTAAAATTTGGGTTGAATCTTGCATTTTCTCCATGGATCTCCATGCATCTACTTGCAAAAAAAAAAGAAGTGGTAGCTGGATTGCAGCATTCAATTACAAGTAATCTGCATTACTAGATGCTTCAATGAGCCCAAAAATGATTTTGATGCATCAGAAATAGGCTTATGGTATATGCATTTAGGGGTACACAAAGAAAAATTACAGCTGAGCTAAAATCCAACCCATTATTTGCTATCAGGACATTAATTATTGACCAAATTCTTAAGAAACAAAAAAGCAAATTGTCTGCCATAAGTAGCAGTCATTCTTCTAATATGTTGGAAGCTGCTACAGAAGAAACAATCCCCTAAAATGTAGAGTAATAGCACAGCCCAGTGGCTTATCAGAGAATAAACCACCACCTCAGAGATCTAGTGATCTACACAATTTAATGTTCAGTTTTACCAAAAAGCTTGGGAAAGGAGAGGTGGGAAATTATTCCAGGGTCAAAGTGATTTAATTGCCATAATAAATGATACAGAAAAGACTCCAATGACCATAAGAAAAGCTGTAGGACAGCAAGTTCTTGGTACAGTTATCCATTTACAAAGGGACTATATAGCTTCAACGAGTCATCTGCAGTGTACCAGAACAGACATTCCTGTATCAAGCCCTGGGGGACACCACTCATGACCAGCCACCAACTGGATTTAACTCCATTGACCACAACTCTTTGGGTCTGGCCATCCAGTCAGTGTTTCACCCAGCGGTGCATATGCCCATCCAAACCGTGGGCAGCCAGCTTCTCCACAAGAATGTTGTGGGGGACAGTGCCAGAAGCTTTACTGAAGTCCAGGTAGACCACATCAACAGCCTTACCTTCATCCACTAAGCAGATCACCTCGTCATAGAATGAAATCAGGTTTGCCAAACAGGATCTACCATTCCTAAACCCATGCTGACTGGGCCTGATCCTCTGGTTGATCTTTAACTGGTCCATGATGGCTCCCGAGATTATCAATTCCATAACCTTCCCTGGCACCGAGGTGAGACTGATAGGTCTGTAGCTACCAGGATCATCTTTCCAGCCCTTTCTGAAGATGGCCATCACATTTGCCAGTCTCCATTTCTGGTTAGCCAGGACTGCTGAAGACTGATGGAGAGTGGCTTGGCAACCACATCTGCCAACTCCCTCAGCAGTCTATGGTGCAATCCATCTGGCCCCATGAATTTGTGAGCATCCAGCTTTCAGAGCAGGTCCAAAACCATCTCATCATGGATCATGCAGGGCCCATTCTGTTCCCCATCCCTATCTCCCAGCGCAAGGGACTGCGTGCCCAGGGAATAATAAGTCTTACTATTAAAGACTGAGGCAAAGAAGTCATTAAGTAACTCAGCCTTATCCTGATCCTTGGTCATTTTGGCACCCTCGGAGTCCAAAAAGGGATGGAGATTTTCCCTAGCCCTGTTGGAGTGTTTGTAGAAATATTTATTGTTATCCTTTACCTTAGTGGCCAAGTTCAGTTCTAGCTGGACTTTGGCTTTTCTAATTTTCTCCCCGCACAGCTTCACTGCATACCTGTAATAGTCTTAAGAGGCTTGCCCACTCTTCCAAAGGCTATAAACTTTCCTTTTGCTCTTGAGTTCCAGCTAAAGGTCTCTTTTCAGCCAGTCTGGCCTCCTTGCCCATCGGCTCATCTACCATGACTTGGGGATGGTCAGCTCCTGCACCTTTAAAATTACTTCCTCTAAGTATTCCCAGCCTTCCTGGGCTCCCATGTCCTCCAAAACCACCTCCCAAGGGACCCTCTCAATCGCGGTCCTATAGAGGATGAAGAAGTCCAAGGTGGCAGTTCTGCTGACTCCCCTCTGTGATTCAACAAGGATTGAGAAATCTATCACCTCGTGATCACTATGCCCCAGACAGCCTCCAACGTTTACATCCCCACAAGACCTTTTCTGTTAACATACATCAGGTCCAGGATTTTTCTGCCCCTTGTAGGCTCCTTCAGCAGCTGTGTCAGGAAGTTATCTCCCACGCACTCTAGGAACCTCTGGGACTGCTCCCTATCTACTGTATTATAAATCCAGCAGATGTCTGCGAAGTTGGAGTTCCCCATAAGAAGAAGGGGGAGACACCTTGAGACCGCACCCAAATATCTATAAAGTTTCCTGTGCACTTCTTCATCCTGGTTGGGTGGCCTGTAGCAGACTCCCAGGATAACATCAATCTTATTGGCCTTCACTTTTATTCTGACCCATAAGATTTCAACCCTGTCATCACCACCATTAATTTCCATAAATTCACATTCTTTCTTAACATAGAGGGCCAAACCACCACCCTTCCTGCCCTGCCTATCTTGAAAAGTCCACAGCCATCCATCACAGCACTCCAGCTGTGTGAGCCATTGCTCCACATTCTCTGATGGCAACTGTATCATAGCTTTCCAACTTCACAACAGCTTCCAGCTCCTCCTGCTTATTACCCATGCTGTGTGCATTAGCGTGAAAGCACCTGAGCTGGGCTTCCTTTCGAGTAGCCCTAATACCCTCGTGACCACACAGCCACCAACCTCACACCAATGCTAGTGCTCCTTCCTACAAGAAGCAGAGTCGCGTTCCCCCGCACTTACGGCTCACCGCACAGCGATAACAGCCCTCCTCGCCGCGCAAGCAGTGAACGGGCAGCCTGCGCTGTGGTTTCTCCGTGTTTGAACGGCCCACGTGCTTCACACACCCGAGCTCCTCCTTTCTATCCCCGCCGCGCACCGACGCGACGCTGCTCCCTCCGAGGCGGGGGGGGGGGGCGCGGATGCAGAGCCGTTGCCCTGCCAACGGCCCACACCACGTGAGCAGCTCTCGCGAGTGCGGCCGGGCTGCTCCGTGACCTCGGGGTTGCCTGGACGAAGGAACCGAGCGAAACCGCCTGGAACGTCGCGGTCCGGCGGTGCGGCTCTGGCCGGGGCAGCTCCGAAGCAGCTAACCTCGGCGATCGAGGGCTAAGACCTAATAATATTAGGGGGGAAAAAGGAAGGGGGGATAAAATAATAATAATAAAAAGTGGGGTATGCTTGCTTTGTGAACCAGAAGTCAGGTCAAAGAGGGTGTGTTGATAGGGCAGTAAACATCGGTCCCCTGAAGTCAGATAGGCATAGATTTCCATGTATTCACCAGAGAAAACAATGTAACTGTCCTAGATAATTCCCTTAATTGATTATTCCAGAAGATGCTACAGATAAAAAATGACCTTGTGCATCGAGTCAATTTGCCAGAGTACAGCTGCCATAGCTTACTTCTACACACCACACATCTCTGAATTGGAATTCCAGCACTGCGTGTGGCTTGGAGACCTCCCCTCCAGTCTCCATTATTACTGGTCCCATGGGTGAGAGAGAACTGAATTAAAATGTTAATGAATAAATGAACAAAATGAAATGAATGTAAGTGAATTAAATGAATTTTAAAAAGTGTTTTTACAAATGCATTTTCCATAAGAGGAGGGCAAAACGGAACCTCCATCCTTTACTGGATGTGCCTGGGAACATGATCACTGAAGATAAGGAAAAGGCCGAGGTTCTCAATGTCTTCATTACATCTGTTTTTAATAGTTGGACCAGTTATCCTCGGGGTACTCTACCCCCTGACCTGGAAATCTGAGATGAGGAGCAGAATAAATCCCCCACGATTCAGCTGGAAACAGTTAGAGATCTGTTACTTCACTTGGACTGTCACGAGCCTGTGGGGCCAGATGGGATGCACCCAAGGGTGCTGAAGGAGATGGTGGGAGTGATTGCCAAGCTGCTTTCCACCATCAGTAGTCTTGGTCAACCTGGAGAGGTCCCAGAATTTGGGGAACTATAAGCCTGTCAGCCTGAGCTTGGTGCCAAGAAAGGTGATGGAGCAGATTATCTTGAGTGAAATCAGACAGCATGTGGGGGACAGATGGCGGATCAGGCCCAGTCAGTATGTGTTCATGAAAGGCAAGTACTGCTTAACCAATCTGATCTCCTTCTGTGATCAAGTTACCTGTCCAGTGGATGAGGGGAAAGCTGTTGACATCATCTAGACTTCAGCAATTGAAACTGTCTCCTGCAGTATTCTCTTGGAGAAGCTGGCAGCCTGTGGCTTGGATAGGTACAGTCTTTGCTAAGTAAAGAACTGGTTGGGGAGCCAGGCCCAGAGAGTGGTAGTGAATGGAGTTAAACCTGCTGGTGACTACGGTGGAGTGGTGCTCCCCAGAGGTTGGTACTTGGGCCCATTTATTGATGATTTGGATGAAGGAAATGAGTACACGCTTAGTAAGTTTGCAGACAACACCAAGTTAGGGGGAACTGTCAATCTGTCTGTGACCAAGTGCCGTGTCCTGCATCACACCAATCCCAGGCAACGCTGCAGGCTTGGGGCCGAGTGGCTAGAAGCTTGGAGGAAAAGGATCGAGAGGTGTCAGCTGACAGCCAGCTGAACATAAGCCAGCAGTACGCCCAGGTGATGAAGGCCAGGGGCATCCCAGCTTCTGTGAGAAATAGTAGAGCCTGCAGGAGCAGGGAAGTGCTCAGTCTCTCTGTGCTCAGCTTTGTTGAGGCCACACCTTGAGTACTGCGTTCAGTTTTGAGCCCCTCACTGCAAGAAAGACATCGAGTCTCTGAAGCATATCCAGAGAAAGGCATGAAGCTGGTGAGAGATCTGGAGCACAAGTCTTACGAGCTGCAGCTGAGGGAACTGGGATTGTTCAGTCTGGAAAAGAGGAGGCTCTGGAGAAGGGTTAACTTAATGCTCTCTACAACTGCATGAAGGGAGGTTGTGGTGAGATGGGGGTTGGCCTCTTCAGGTAACAGCGACAGGACAAGAGGTAACAGCCTCAAGTTGTGCTGGGGGAGATTCAGATGTGGTATTTGGAAAAATTTCTATTCAGAAAGAGAGGTGATATATTAGAACAAGTTGCCCATGGAATTGGTGGAGTCGACATCCCTGGAGATACTTAAGGAAAGAGTAGATGTAGTACTTAGGGACATGATTTAGTGGATAATATTGGTAGTAAGTAGACAGTTGGGACAGATGAGTATAGTGGACTTTTCCAACCTGTAGGATTCTGTGATTCTCAAAGCCATCTCTGGATTCCTCGTTTTCTCCATCTGCTTCTGCATAATCTGTTCCATGAGTTCCAACAATCCTCTCTCTGGGCAGACAAAACCTCCACCAGAAACTTCCTCAATAACCTTTTTTTTTTTTTTTTTTTTTTTTGCAGTAGCTGTGGGATGTTAGCAGTATACACAACTATGTTGTACTAGACTGATGTCTCCAGTAATGTTATATTTTTAACTCTTTTTGATTCTGGGATTTTTCACAGGATTCTGTTACACTGGAATAAAGCTATAAATCCTCTCCTAGGAACTGAAATGAGTGATGGTCTTTTGATGAAAAATCACAAGGGTGAAATGTAAGAATTCACATTTCAGCTAATAAACTAGTTATTCTCCATAAAATGTAAGTTAAAATACCAGCATTTTAAATTTGATTTTTAAATTTGGAAATATTATATTTTCCCTTCTCAAGAGTCTTCATAGAGGAATATGCAGAACATTTTTGCTTATTGTTTGTGCATTATTCACTGATCATTGACTATTTCTCTTGTATTTATGAGAAACTCAAAGTTCTCTCCAAAACCATATGTTTTCTTTGTCCTTTGACTATTAGCCAAAAGCTTTATTTTCCGAAGTAATATTATACCTGATTTTAACATTTGCTATGTGTTCTTGAAGGACGCCATGATTTCCAGTGCTGGCATATGCTACCAAGAGCTGAAGATCCTAAAAGATTTTTCTGCTCAGGAAAAGAAGAAAAAATTCAAAAGCTTCTCGGAGGCCTAATCCTGGACCTTGCTTTTTGCTGCTTTCCCTCTTTTCTGACCAGTTATCTCAAGAAGGAAGCTTATTTAATTCTATTTCTTGCCTCATCCCTCACAATTTTTGTCTTTTCCACCTATATGTTACGTTTGGTTTTTGCCTTTCTCTCAGGATCTGAATTTATACACTTTCAGGCTTATAATGGTTTCAGATAGATAAAGTATGTCACCCATGAATGACTTAGATTGTGCCTGATGTGTTTCCTTTCCTCACTTAGAAGGTGAAGTGTTTCAATAAAATTTTGTCCTTTTTGTCTAATTTCCTGCTTTGACTTGATCTTTTCATTCTCCTTGAAAGCAAAGTGAGTAAGTTCTTGGAGACTATGTAATTCACTTATAATTGAAACAATAGACCATAAAGGCTCCTGGAGAGCAATTACATCTATCGAGTCAATGAGTCAGTTGTGCATTTGCACTAAGTTCAAGCAGTAAAGTGTATTTATGATTTTTTTTTTTAATGAAAGGCACTGCTCACTTAGTCTTTAGAGGCAGCACTATGTATCATCAGACAGGGAGGTTTAAATGTGAATCTACATGAGTAATGTGCATAACTCTACAGGAAAAATAATCCAATACACAGTGTCTGCACACTGCATCCACCCGAAGAGTTAGCATGTGTGTGATTAAATCCAGCCTGACAAATCTTGGTTAATCTAAGAAAACTAAAGTAAAAGTCTATGTAGGCTTGTTAGTGCTTGCTCAATATGAAATGTTGAGGAGGGGATAAACTGTATATTGCTCAAATGAGAAGTGACTAAATGCCTTTGTTTGCTTTTATCCCCAACTACATCATAGACTGATTCTGCTGACAAGCAGTTGAGGGCAGAAAAGAGCAATTAGCTTGTATTAAGCTATCTGTCCAAGAAGGATTCTGGGAAACCAGATTCTGTGCAAAACATTGCACTATAAGTGAGAGGGCTACTAACTGTGTCAGAAACAGCTGTATTCATAGTCCTGAGATTCAGCTGTCTGTTGTTCAGGATAAGCCACTCATTTGGGTGCCCAAACCAGACTATGTTCCCCATAAAAATAGAGAGCAAAGTTGTTTGTTTTATTTCTTTTCTCTGGCAGTACAGAGGCTGTAACCTCCATACAGCTTTGCAGTGGTATAGCAAACTACTTCTACTTCAGCCTTAGTATGAAGGCGTTCATCCTCCATGTGCAAAGCAGAGCCAAAGATAAATCACATTCAGGGGCTTAGTGAATTGGGCTTTAGCAGCTATAGGGTGTCCATCAGCTTAGGGCTTTAGCAGCTATAGGCTGTCCATCAGCTTAGGGGTTCACTCAGGCTAGGTAGCACCATGTTCATTGCAGGGGAGTTGGACTAGATGATCCTTGACGATCCTTTTCAACTCAAACGATTCTGTTATTCTAGTGTTTTATTCTATGTATTAACATGGACAGGGTTTTGCATTAACATGGCTGCATTGCTTCCCACATCCAGCTCATACTTCATGTCTTCAGCACCATGTAAACACAGCAGCACGTTTCGAGCCCACTCATATCTCTGCTGCACTTCTACAGTGTGGCTTTGCAAGATACATGTGCTTCATATGCTTTATGGGATGAGACTTGTTCTCAGCTCTGCAAAAATGCTGTTTTCCACTGCGAGCGTTTCAGCTCCCTCTTAAAGGTAAGCATGCATTAAAGTGCTTTTCATTACAGAGATAATTGAATACATATATAACATTATCACAATAAAAGCCAAATCTCAGACACTAGGGTACTATCAAAGACCATGTACATAAACAAATAAATAAGAAATCAGAAGTCTTTCTGTCCAGCACTTCTCACCATCAAAAAATCCATTAAAAAAATTCAAGTTACCTGTGCAGTACCTAATTCTACAAATTATATGGGCACTATTGTAATATAAATAAAACTACTGCTATACTGCTAATATCATTTTTTGCATTCTCTCTTTTTTAAAACTGCCTTTCTTTTTTCGCTTCCTTGAGTCATTTTTATTTTTCCACTTTAAAAATTATCAAGTCATTACAAGGAAAATGGAGTGTTCTTATAACAAATACAAGTAATAACAAATGTGCACATCCAGGTTATAAATATGAGGTTTATAATGGCAATGCTGATACATCATTACTGTTACCATCTCAGCGGGGCACCACCAGAACAAAGTGCTCCACAAAAATGATGTATTGAATGGTACAGAAAATAACAAGAGAGTCCTGGGCAGGCTTAATTTTTTACTGTTACGTCAATGAGACAGCAACCCTGGTTTTCTTAGTGTTGTTTTGGGGTTCGTTTGGTTTGCTTGGGGATTTTTCTGAGACGAGGAGAAGGTTACTAGAGAATGTTGGTGTTTTTATCTGCATCACCTTCATTTTTATATTTCTGCTGAATTGTCAAGGGAAAACTCTTTAAATATCTCTTCTACAACACTGAACACTTAAAACTTGTCAAATTGAAGAGGGACTATAACTTTCTTTTTGTGAGATCAGATGTTCTTTAGGAAAAAAAGTCAGTTTTTTACCACTTTTAACAGTTTCTTTCTGTCTCTTCACAGAAGAGCAGCAAATTCTCAAAAGGAAAGACCACGTGCAGCTGTGACTTCACTGTGAAAATGAGAGGTACTGAGCACTTAACCACACTCAGGTCAGATTCTTTATTTGCAATGACATTTACATAAAACTGATTAATGGGTCTCTGCTAACGAAGCTAATGTGCAGAAAGAAAACCACCTGTCACTAAACTGGGCACCTCACCCAAGCTTATGTGCCCATCAGTCTGTGAATCCTGCAAACCATTACTTCTATGAGCATCCTTGGCACAAGCATCCCTGGCTCCTCCAAGCTTCAGGACTCCTTCCTGCACTGCATTTCCAGAACATTTCTGAACTTTTTGCTAAGATGTAGATTTGTGGAATATTAAAAATTGTAATTAAAGAATTTAGAACTGAAAATGCCCTGAGCATACATAAGGGCTCCCTCTTATATTCTAAATTACACCAAGTGTAATATCATATATTTTTTTAAATAATTACTGTGAGACATGCAAATTTCTCCCTTCTGCTCCTGAAGAGCTACATTCAAAATAAACCAAAATGTATATAGCAATATGGCTACAAAACAAATAAATAAATAAATAAAGAGCACAGTGCCTATTCTATATCCAGTATGAAGTAGGAAGGAAAACACAGGTAAACACATTTTCAGAAGCTTTTTTAAATGAGATGAATCTGAGATGCATTACAGCAAGCAAAAATCTTGTGCAATTTGAGCTCATGCAGACTGGGTTTTCAGTCCATGGAATAATGAAAATCATTGAATGATAGAATATCCTGAGATGGAAGGTTCTCATAAGCATCACTGAGTCCAGTTCGTAATCTTGGGTAAACACAGGTATCTGCAAAATCTGGATCTGCCTTCAACATTCATGCAGCTGCACTACAATGCACATCACTTGCACAGAGAGCATGACATGCTAGGACTGAACAGCAGAGACCAGGACAATGGATGCAATGCTTAAAGCTATGAGGTGTCACAAAGGACTTGCAGAGGCACATGTCCTTCTCTTAAACAAAGGCTCAGGTTGGAACGGTCACATGTCTGTTGACTGCAGCCCCATTTGCGCTCCTCAGCTGGGCACAGAGGAAACAAAAACAAGGAGATTCGGATTGGGGCAGTTCAGAAAAGAGCAGTGTTTGTTATGACAACAACTGACTTCTTGCGCCTGAAGTGGTAGGAGTTTCCTCAGCTTTAAAACCATCCTTTTAAAAGTCACTGTGCCCAAAATAAATGTGCTGTCAAATTAATGTAATTTCTGTGAAGGAGAACAGCTAATCAGTGTAGGAAGTTGGGGGAGTTGAGATACATTAAAGAAAATCCTGAAGAAATAAATTGCTGCCCTCTTTTTTCTGGTTTCTCTTGATTGCTTTCTTTTGTTGTCACTCTCATATTTTCTTAACGCTCATTTCTTCAAAGATGATAAAAAATATAACATGGGAAGAATAAACTAAACTTGAAACACGAAGTGTCTGCCAGAGGAGGTCTAAAATTAAGGAGCAGGAGGCCATGTGTCACTTCTTATTGCCTTTTTCTGTAGGCTGGAGAAGTGATGTGAGCTGCATCTATCCTTCAGGTTCATTCTGCTTCTTCACCCATCCCCATCTTGCCAAGCTGCTTTGTGCCTGCAAGCCCTCATCAGGGAAACTGTCACTGAGCTGGCAGCTCCTACATGACAGCCCAGGACTGCAGAGAAAAGACTGCTTTTCTGTTCCCTAGACCTGTTTGGCTTCTAAGGTGCGAACATGGTAATAAGAGAAGGCAGGAAGGATTCAGAAGGCATATACTGTTACACTAGGCACCAGCAAGGAAGATAATGTCATTACCGTGATGCTGGCATGTACAACTGAAGGGTGATATAGTGTAAACTCAGCCATAACGGCCACAATCAATTCCAAATTTTGGAAGTGACTGAACTAAATATTCATGCTAATAGAAAAGAAAAAATTGTCATAATATTTTCAAGTGAAAAAAAAACAAGTAGCAATTTTTACTTTGAAAACATCACCAATGCAAATTCAGTGGAGAGTAAGAATATCTTAAGGGATGAGAATAGACAAGAAAGAAAAAGAAACCCAAAGCCACCTCATGTTTGCAGCCACTGGAAAGGGCGTACAGGCCCTAGAAAGACCTAGAAGCTTACAGACAGCAGGAAAATAGGCAGAGAGAGAGGAACTCAAATCTCATCACTTTTTCACTCAAAGGTATGATGAAACACAACTATACCTTCTGGATGCTTGTTTCCTCCATTCTGGGCTTTCACAGCCATCTATGTAACGTGTCTCAGTATGTAATCATCCTTCTACTTACTAAGTCTTTCCTTAAGAGAAGTTACTTTGAATGTGCAACGAACACCTCTCATGTCTTGTCTTCAGCCTGAACAAACTAAGCACTGAAGCACTGCAAGCTGTTTGAAGCACATTCCCACATCCACGTTTATTGTTCTCTTTACTAAGCAGAACAAACCCTCTTTGGTCATCCGTTCTTGATAGGTCATGCTGTCTTAGCATGCATCTCTTAGCATTCCTGTCACCCAGTATACACAAATGTCTGCACACACATGCACACACCCTACTTATTAAAGCATGTGTGCCCGAAACAGGATGTGCACCCCAAGAAAGGTCTTACCCTGCTAATAGAGTGGAATAATAACCTTTCTTCTTTTACATGTGACATACACACGAGAATAGCTGAACAGCATCTTATCTGCTGGCTTTTATGCAGTCTTTGGTCCAGCACAGCCCTGGACTCTTTTTGTATTATACTGGGGCATAAACCAATATCCACTATTTTGCAGGAAGTTTTTTTCATTTTGGTTTTTTCATTTAGAGATGAAGTGCTCACCAATATTAAACTTTACTTCATTGATTACAGATTATTTCACCAAGTTTATCACAAGTACCTGAATGCTAATGCTGTCTTCAATCTCTTCCCAGATTGTTATCTTCAGCAAATTGCATAAAAGTATGCTTTATATTATCGGGAAACTTGGCAACAAGTACATCCAATGCTACTGGAAGCAGGCAAGCTCATCAGCCCCAAATGTCCTCAGTGGTGGAAAATGAAAAATTAAAAAGTTCTCTTTGAGCATAATTTGTAAATGAAGTTGTGCTCTCTGCTTTGTAGGAATTACCTCTGAATCAGGACGTTTCTCCTTCTCAGACATTTTAGCTCATGTCTTCCTCCAGATAGTGGAAACTTCTTCATGCCTTATCCCAGAGAGTGTCCTCATACAACCTGATGAGTTGGACTTTGTCTGTTGTTGTGGGATATCACATGGAATAAACAGCACTGATCTAGGCAATTTTCATAGTCTCTCAGCAAGGACATTTCATTGGGCTATGCCAAGAGTTTTACAACAGCCAAGACAAAACTGTTTTGCCATTATCCACTGGGTCAAAGAGTTAAACTGAATTAATCTGATACGCTTTGTTCTGAACAAGTCCAAGTTGGCTGCTTTTTATAGACTTATGATCCTCTTGGGATGATAAAATAATTCATTTCAATATCTTTCCAAGTATCAGAGCTGCAATGTTTGATTTACAGTTGAGGGTCCTCCCTTCTCCTGTTTTGAAAAGTCATTTTATTTATTTTAAAATAAATCATCAGAGTTGCAGTGCAGGTTACACCCAAACAGATGAACAAGACAGAGCAGAGCAAGTTCTTAGGCAATGGGACTGAATCCTCCCTATCTTACATTACTCAGAAGAGTTATGGTCTTATCTCAACCAACAAGCATTTTCTCAAACAATTCCTGTACATCCTGACATGGTTCAGGCCTCAAATAGCCCCAGCCTGGACGAGGCCATCCTGTTTGAAAATAAAAATATAGATGGAGCCAACCATGGTCAGCCATGCCAGTCAGCTGTGTGCAAGATAATGGCCCCACTGTTGTTTACTGTATTTTGTGGATATTGCCTCATTGATCATTGTAAGAAAAAGCACACTTTTGGAGATCTGAAATTATAAATTATGTAGAAGAAAAAATATGAGCTCCTTCCTCTAAGAGAAGGCAACTTCTGATGTCAAAACTGTATGAGAATATTCAGTTTATTCCCATCAGCAGGGAACTGACACAGTTGAAGAGCATTGCACACCACCCTTTATGACTGTAGATCAGTTGTTGGCCTGGATCACACTCTTTTCCCACCATCCAGTCGGTTTCAAAATAAATTTCAGATGGATTTGAGTTAGCTGTAGTAATTAATTCACAGCCAGCCTCTGGAACTACATTAATTGATGTTACTATTAATGTTTCCAATTAATTTTTAGGTAATAATAAGACATGATGTTCTGGGAACACTGAATGTTGGTGGAGATCCATTCATCAAAAAGTGATGGGAACCATGGCTTACATGGTGTACACAGATGCTGTTCTAATAAAAAAGAAAAATAGAAAATTTAACACTGCAAAGATAAAAGATATATCACAGTTAAAAATTTCTGACCTTATAATAATTAAAAAGGAATATGATAAAGCATACACATTCAGCAGAGAGAGAGGAGAGTAGTGATTAAAGGTAATTGTATTACAGTATTAAAAATGGACACTTTATTTTCCCAGTTTTCAGTGAGACAGATGACTTTGTGTTATACTCAGAAGTGAGAATATTTAGAAGTGAGTAGAGACTTAAATAATCACTAGTAAAATTACTCCAGCACATAGAGTGAGAAATGTGGGTTAGAGACGGAGCCTTGTGATTGGAGTCTACTACAGGTTGCCTGGTCAAGTGGAGCTTTCTTCCTCTGCAAGAGACATACCAATCACAGGCTCTTGTCCTGTTAGAGGACTTCAACCATCCTGACATCTGCTGGAAAGGTAGCACAGCAAGCTGCAGGAAATCCAGGAGGCTCCTGGAATGTATCCAGGATAACTTCCTGAGACAGGTAATAGACAGCAGTGCTGGATCTGGTGCTCCACCAATGCAAGAAAACTGATTGGTGACATCAGGATTGGAGGCTGCCTGTGTTGTACTGACCATGCAGTGATGGATTTCACACTCTTGAGGCATATCAGACAGGCAAAGAATAAAATATTAATTAAACTAAATGAAAAGCTTAATTTTAGGAAAGCCAACTTCCAGCTCTTCGGGGAGTCAGTCAGCAAAACCGTTTGCGAATCTGTCCTCAAGGACAAAGGAGCAAAGCAGAGCTGGCAGATTTTTAAAGAAGCTTTCCTTAGGGCAAAAGAGGTCTCCATTCTCAGGTGTAACACATCAGGAAATGAAGGTAGGAGATTGGCATGGCTGAACTGAGGCCTGCTGGTAAAAAAATGCACAGGCAGTAGAAAGGAGGAACAGGTAACCTGGGAATAGTATAAAGGTGCTGCTAGGCTGTGTGAGGATGGGGTTGGGAAGATCTGGACTTGGCAAGGGGTGCAAAGAAGAATATAAAAGATTTCTATAGGTAGAGCAATCTGAAAAGGAGAGTCCAGGAGGGTGTACTCTCCTTAGTGAGCAACACATACAGGCTGGTAACAACAGACGAGGAAAAGGTTGAGGCACTCAGTAACTTTTTGCCTCAGTTTTCACTAGCTACTGCTCTAACACAGCCCTCTAGAGGATGGTTCAGAAGGTGGGCATCACTCCCACTGTAAGTGAAGATCAGGTTTGTGACCACCTGAGGTAATTCTATGTAATTCTATGGGTCCTGATGAGATGTACCCCAGAGTCCTAAGGGAACTAGCTGACATAGTCACCAAGCCACTCTTGATATTTAAAAAGCCATGGTGATCAGGTGAAACCCCTGGTGACAAGAAAAAAGGCAATGCCACACCCAGAGCAGAAAGGATGACCCAGGAAACTACCAATCTGCTAGCTTCACCTCTATGCCAGGAAAGATCATGACGTAGATCCATCTGGAAGCTATGGTAATGCACCTGGAAGAGATGGAGGTGATATGGAATAACTGGCATGGCTGGTCCTGCCTGACCAACCTTGTCACTTCTTATATAATCCCGGCATAACTGCATTAATGGACAAGAGAAGAGCCACTGATGTCATCTGTCTGGACTTCAGTAAGGCCTTTGGCACAGCCCCTGTGAATTTGACAGGTGGATTTTTCAGTGCTTGTGAGAGTACACCCAGAGGATTATTGTCAGTAGCTCAACATCCAGTTGAACGACAGAATCATAGAATGGCTTGAGTTGGAAGAGTCATCAAGGATTATAAAGTTCCACACTCCCTGCCACAGGCAGAATTGCCAGCCAGCAGATAAAGTACTAAATCACATTGCCCAGAGCCCCATCCAACCTGGCCTCAACCACCTCTGGGGATGGGGTATCCACAACCACACTGAGCAAACTGAGATGGAGATTTCAGGTGACTAGTGGTGTCTCACTGGGATCTGTACTGGGACCAGTGCTCTTTAACGTCTTCATCAATGACATTAACAGCCTGATTGAATGCACCCTCAGCAAGTTTGCCGATTACACCTATCTGTGTGATGCAGTCGACACACCTGAGGGATGAGATGCCATCCAGAGAGACTTAGGCAGGCTTAAGCAGTGACCCCAGGTGAACCTCATGAGATTCAACAAATCCAAGTGGAAGGTCTTGCACCTGGGTCATGGCAACCCCTGTAATCAGTACAAGCTGGGGGATATAAGGATGGAGCACAGTATTGCCAAGAAGCACCTGGGGGTACTGATAGATAGCAAGCTCAGCATAAGCTAGTAATGTGTCTTTGCAACTAAGAAAACCAACCATATCCTGGGCTGCATCAAAAGCAGTGGCCAGCAGGGAGGTGATCCTGCCCCTCTACTCTGCACTTGTGAGACCTCACATGGAGCACCGTGCCCAGATGTGGAGTCCTCAGTATAGGAGAGACATGGACCTGTTAGAACATGTCTAAAGGAGGACCACAAAAATGATCCAAGGGATGGAACACCTCCCCTGTGAGGACAGGCTGAGAAAACTAGGTCTGTTCATATGAAGAAGAGAAGGCTCTGAAATAACCTGAGAGCAGCCTTTCAGTATCTGAAGGGGAGCTATAGGAAAGAAGGGGACAGACTTTTTAGCGGTGTTTGCTGTGATGGGACAAGGGGAAATGGTTTCAAAATAAATGGGAGATTTAGGCTAGATATAAGGAAGAAGTTTTTACAGGAAGAGTGATGAGATATACTGGCACATGTTGCTCAGAGATGTTGTGGATGCCCCATCCCTGGTTGCACTCAAGGTCATGGGACTCTAAGCAACGTGACTGAGCTGTAGGTGTCCCTGTTTGTTGCAGGGACGTTGGATTAGATGGTCTCTAAGGGTCACTTCCAACCCAAACATGTCTATGATTCTATATGTAGCAGGGAAGAGGAAATGAGGTAAGGGCAACCTGATGCAGATACGATGCTCTGTGATGGGACTAAGTGAAGCAAAAGCCATAATGCAAACCCACTTGTAAATTGTAATCAAAGTGAACACACTAAGTAGTGAACTGAGGGTTGACTAAGAAAAGCTTGTATTTATCAGAATACAAGACAAATTAGAACAATCAATTTCTTAAATAGAGAAAAGTGGATGGTCTGTGTGAAAGACTTCAATGGTAATGATTTTCTAAGTAAATTGTTCTTTGTATGCTCTCTACTGGTGAAGCAATCAATGAAAACTTCTCAAGGGCAGATTCTGTCTGATCTGTCTGATGTGATGAGCTAAGGGGCAATTTTGACAGAAGTCAAATGGCCCATCACACAGGTTTTCACATACGAAGGGAATAAGGAGGAAGGAGCAGCCAAGAGGGGCTGAGATGGGCTGTGCACAATCCCCACCCAGTCCCATCCCAGCTGTCTGTTATGATAGAACATTTCAAACTAAAAGAGGGGAGACTTAGACTGGATATAAGGAAGAAGGTTTTTTGTAATAAGAGTAGTGAGGCACTGGAGCAGGTTCCCCAGAGAGGTGCCCCATCCATGGGGACACTCCAAGTCAGGCTGGATGGGGTTCTGAGCAACCTAATCTAACTGTAGATGTTCCTGTTCATTGCAGGGGAGTTGGAACAGATGGCTGTTAAAAGTCCATTCCAACTCAAATGATTCTATCATCCTATGATAGGTGACACAGCACAGGAACAGATTTCCCAGATAGGCTGTGGGTTTTCCGTGCTTGGGAGTTCTCAAGCCTTGGTTGGACAAAGACTCCGTCATGTGTTGGAGTCTTGCTCTGAACATTTGGGAGGACCCAAAAAACATCATAAAAGTTTGCACACTGCTGCAGCGTGTGTGGGAGACAGAATAGAGAACACAAAATGGAGAATAGGAAACTTTTTATTTTTAATGGAAAACGGCAGTGAAATAGCTCTCATGTTTGGAATAAACATTTTGAATGCTAGATCCTCTTGAGGAAAAACACCCATAAAAATAAATGTGGTACAAAGAAAGCTGGTGAAATCGTAAAGGAAGATGACCTGGGGTATCACATTGTTTTAGAGGAGAAAAAAAACTACAACCAAAACAAAAACAACAAAACAACAACAAAAACCTCTTTTCAGTAAAGATACTGCTGATCATCTGCTACTCAATTCCTGCAAGTACTGGAGAGCCAGTGGGCATGGGGGGCCCTGCAAACCACAGTAATGCTGCTCAGCTGAGTGGAGCACATTGTCCTGTGCACTCCAGGCCTTCAATGCCTGGACACAGGCAGCAGATCCAAATCTAAGCAGGAGCTGAGAGCTGAAAATTATAGAGATTTGAATCCAACTTGTCCAGTGCAAAGGGTTTCTGCACCTCTAGGAAGTGAGAAGGAGCCATCAGTTACCATCAGACAGTGGATCAGCAGGATCTAGCCTCTGTGAGAAGGAATGGTTGTGTCTGAAAACCAGAGAAGTTTCTTTACCGTAAGGGAAGTCAAATACTGGAATAGGCTTCCTAGAAAGATGGTTGATGCCTCATGCTTGTCAGTGTCAGGAGGCTTTAGGATAATGCCCTCATCAATGTGCTTTAACTTTTCTTTAGCCCTGAAAAGGTCAGGCAGCTGGGCTAGATGATTTTTGTAGGCCCTTTCCAACCGAACAATCCATTCAATTCCAAAATCTTACAAGACCTACTGGGTGCAGCTGTGGTCCCAAGGAACTGCTGCCCCCCATCTGGTCCCTCTCTGAAGAATTGTGACCGTATCTGACCGAGTGAGTTCAGAGAAGATGAACTCAGTGTGGGCTAGGTGGAAGGCCTTTTGAAGGATCATGGAAATGGAGAGCCTATTTTATCATGTCCTGTTTCATAATGACTCTTGTTTACCCTGGCAGAATTCGGCTGCAAGGGTACATGACTGTTTTCAGTAAATACAGTGGGGAAGAGAACACTGGGGAAAGCTATTTAAGTGAAAAGCCAATTCTAGCATAAAAACAAATGGTATAAATTGCATCAGAAAAATTAGTCCAGAAGATCTCCAGACAGCCGTTTAGGCATGTCCTAAGGCTTCTGAACAGCAGCAGTGGTTGGAGCATCCAAGTTATTTTTCTGACAAGGTCTGACTGGTGATGAACCACTTGTAATAGCTCTGGCCTTGTGGGGCTGATGCACTGGCAAGCAGAGATGCCACACACAGTGCCACACTGCCATCAGGGCATAATTACATGGCTATTGCTTTACTACATACAGCCAAAATGCTTTCTTCTGCTTCTCAGTTCTTGTTAATCTCAGTGCTGCTCTTCTTTCTCTCTTCCTCTAGAATCTCAAGGAGACACCTGTGTACATTACAATGTGATCAATGCCTTCTTCCATGTTTTATCCTCTGTTCTACCCAGAGCCGTCTGACACCACTTCTTTAACAGCATTCCTTTGTTCTTTCTCCTTTTCCTTTATCTCTATTCTCTCCCATCCATCTTGCACTACCTCTTTATTTCTTCTCTGCTGCCCTGTTTTACCACCTGCATGACTTCCCTTCGCATCCTGGATTTCTCATTTCAGCTCTCAGCTCTTCTCACCACCATCCACTGCTTGCCTCCCATGTCTTCCTGAAGAGCGTTTGATGTTACTTACCTGCAAATTGATATTACATAGGAACCTATACCTACCAGATTCTGTGGGAAGTGTGTACCTAATCTGAGTGTCATATGATGGGACAATAAATTAAACAAGAAAAGATGTACACTGATACAAACTGTGGCTGGAGGTGCTACAACTGCTCTTTTCTATGAATGGACATGGAAAGGCTCCAGGAGATTGCAAAGCATATGTTGGGGGACAGGGAAACAGCACAGCTGGTTTAACAAAGAGGACTTGGACTGAATGTAAGGAAAAAGATTTTATGATATTGGTGGTGAGGCACTGGAACAGGTTACCCAGAGAGATGGTGGATGCTTCATCCCTGTAGATATTAAAGGTGAGGCTGGACAGGGCTCTGAGCAACTTGATCTAGCTGTAGGTGTCCCTGTTCACTGCAGGTGAGCTGGACTAGGTGATGTTCAAAGGTCCCTTTTAATTCAAACGAGTTCCCATCCTCTTGGTGAACTGTGTGTGACTGTTGTCTAATATGCAGAGGGTGTTTAAATGCTTATTCTGGAGCAAGACAATTTTCCTGCCCTGAGAAATGTCTTATCTAAAAGTCAGTCAGAGGAGGATGATGATTCCTTTAAATGGTCTCTTAAGGTCCGGTCAATGGGATGCTTTCTGTGCTCCACCAACTGGATCTCCATTTACTGTAATGGGAATTTAGACACCCATCTCAGACACAGACATTCCTATTTAATGAACTGACACATGTCAAGTGTCACTGGAGATGCCTCAGGATATCTGAGATGTATTTATGCGATGGGAGGAAATTATAGAGGATCTACAGTGGACTTGTGACCTTCTGAAGCAGGAGCTGAAGATTAGGCAGAGGATGTCCTCTAGGAGACCCTAAATGGCGCAGAAGGTCTTTGTGTGGGCAACTGAAAAAAAGCTCTGTGTGTCATAATCTGGAGCTGAATCAACCCAGAGAAAGCTTACAGCTGAAACAAAAGTTTCAATGTGCAGCTGAAGAAACCAAACAAGCCAGTTTTGCAAGCTTCAGGATTTCAGAGAAGCACTTGCAATTCCGTATTGATTATCTGCTGCAAACAACACAGTCCTGGACAAAAAGAGACCACTGATGTCTCCAAAGAGGAAGCAAAAGCAAAGTCTGAGTGAAAAATGATAATGGCAGGTGAGTGTTAATGGATTTATATCACATGATACAGTGGCTTTGATTCTGTAAAGAACACAACCGTGTTACAAATGGCCTAAAATGAAATAAAAGCAACTGTGAATGAGAACAGAGTACTTGGAGAAGTAAGATTAGCTTGGCTGCTCACTCAATGGATCAAAAATTGCATTGATCTATTGCCTCCGTCTTTCCACATAATGTCCAGAAAATGTAACCTAAGTACAGCTAAACTGGAAGGCTGTTGCCTGAAAAAACAGCCCTCCAGTTTTATTTTGTTTTGTTTTTTCCCTCTCTCAATGGAAAATTTCAGCTCAATTTTTCCAGTGGTCCAAAACATTCTCAGCTTCCCACGTTCTGAGATGACAACAGTGCTCAGCTTTCTTTGGCCTGAGTTATGGCACTGTGCCATGAAGTGTCTCGAGTTGTGAGAAGTCTTAAATCAACACTTTTTAACAGTGAAGAGTGAAGAAGAACAGTTTCTAAACCATATGAAATATTCATGTCTAGCATCTTGTGAGATACCATCTGGCTAAATGAAACCAGAGCAGAGCTGATGGTGACACAGGAACACACGGGACAGGAAAGATGTGATGATGTGACTTGAAGTTCATTGTTTGGTGAGCTAAAAAAGGCCACTGCAAAACCAGCAAGGATTACTCTGGGTCCAATTAACTTCTCAAACTAAGAATAATCTGAAAGAAAAACTCTGATCCTTGGGGGTCTGTTATTAGGAAAATCACGATGTGCTTCAGTTGACAGATGAAGGCACTGACAATTTAATTGCATCTTATTTTTTGGTTAAATATTAAAATGTTAAAAAAAATCACAGTAACAAAAATACACTTACTTAAGAACAAACAAAGGGCAAATTGTGCTACAGATGCTTTGATCTCCTAACATTTTGTATTTGTATTTACAGTCTTGGGGTAAATACATCCTTTTTTCCCTACAAGCCATTGCTTGCACAGCATTGCACTGGGACTTAGGAGACGTGAGCTTTGCTCCTGCCAGAGCTACTTCTGTGATATATGACCTTGAGACAAACATTTCTGCGTCTGTTACTGCTTCCCTTCCCACTTTCAGTCTATTCCAGATCAAGACAGTTTTACTGTGCCTTACATAATGGGGCCTCTAGGTGCTATTGCAATGTAAATAGTGTCAGCACAGGTGCAATCAAAGCGGAATATGGCTTTTATTATCCAGTTACAAGGTCACCGTTGGCTGAAAGGACTGCTGCACTTCAGAGACATCGCCCTATGGCTGCCTCCTTGTTATATAATGGTGCTGTTTCAAATTCAGGAATACTGGAGGCTGTCCCAAGCTGGACGAGTTTGCAGCACTGTGTAGCTTGGTCAAATGGTCACACACAGGTGGCACTAACAGTGCTCACGCTTCTGGAGCCTTCCCCATGCTGATCCTTCTGGTTGAAATGTGCAAGCTTATTCAGCTTTGAGATCCCTGAGAGGATGAGGGAATTTTGGTCCCAGCTCTGCAGAGGGGAAGGATGAAGGAGCGGCAGAGCCAGGACTGGGGTAGTGCTCCTTCCCTCTGCCCCAGGTGATCAAACCCAAATGCTTCCATCTGAACAGCAGTGTCAGTCAGTCACACAGTATGGGCTTTGCACAGGCTTTGAAAACCAGGGAAGGGAGCATCAACTGTTCCAGCCAACTCAATTTGAAAGCTGCCTATAATAATCCCCTTAGGAACATGTAGAACAGACAGGCCAAATTACATGGTTACACAAATATTGCTGGGTTTTGGCATTTAGGAGTGAAAGACTTTGATCTGTTCAGTCTAAAAAGTGCCTAAAACACGCATGCACTATGTTAAAATCGAACATTAAATGCTCTGCTTTTTGTATTTTCCGAAAGCCTCACTATTGACACTTTGCACACAGCATGACTAAATTTTGCCTTAACAATGTAAATATCTAAGCAGGAGTTATTTGGCACAGCGTGCCATTGCAAAATATTTTATTTTTGGTAAAATGAGACTTCATACAGAGTTCTTATCTACAGAACCCCTTAAAGAAACAGCACATTGCCTTTAAAAAGTCCCAACCTATCCCTCACTACCATCCCTCTTATTTACAGCTCTCCCCTCTGTGAAGCCCTCCGGGATCTATGAATGAAAAGTGCTCATAAAATCCCCACATGAGACTGATTTGAGACCAGCAGTACTTACAGATGTTATGTCAGTCAAGCATCCAAAATCAGCCCCATATTGCAGTGTCCTCATCAGCAACTTGATGTCTGTGTCAGTGCATCCACAGTACTCCCCCCCACCAATTCTGGAAGGTGTTTGGTTTTATCCCAGCAAGGAGCAGGGATCCTCTCTCCCCGCATTCCCTTGGTGCACAATCAGCTTTCCTTGGGCCTTTCTGGCAGCTCTGGCCCTTTTGGAATGGTGAGTTCCTTCCTCCCCTCCTCTTTCGGGACAGCATTGAGGGAACTTGGGTTGCTGGGAATGTCAATGCCAGAAGTGGCCTCTTCTCATGGAAATCAGGTGCTGCAGAGTGCATTGTGCACAAGGAAGGAGAGAGGTTGATTTTTATTTCACCTTATCTGAGGGGTTATGTTTGTAGTGATGAGTCCTGGCTATCTGATGTTTGACAAGCTTCAGCTCCTTCCCTAGGACTAATTACCAATCACCTCTCTCTTGCCATCTCCTTTTCATCAGGTCCTGTTCAGTAGGTTGCACCAAAAGTAATGTCTCCTATTTATTTCAACAGAAACTACAACAGTTACAAAGAGAACAATAACATGTCTTGATGGAGAACATTCTCAGGCTACAAAGCACTGTTTTTCAAGATAGTCACCACCATTAGCTATCAGTTTTCGTCACCGATGAACAAGAGCTTGCATGTCATGCTTGTAACAGTCTGCACCACTGTCACTGTCACCACTGCCATTATTGAAGCGCACCACCCCCCACCTCACTGTGCTTATATCCCCTGTTTGGTCTCCATAAACATTTAGCAAGCACTGATGAATGACTGCTTCTGCATGGAGGAATTTTCAGTTCCACACCTTTGCTTCATAAGCACTTCCATGTTAGACGCCATTTTGTCAGACTGCCCCTCTGCTGCCCTCTGCCACTCGGCAACAAAATACGATGGAATATAGGCAGGAAAGTTCATCCTCAGCTGCCATCCCACCAACACCCTCCTCTGATATCATGAGCCAACATGATAGGATGCATTGCTTATGGAGCAGCCCTCATAAATCTTAGCTTATCTTGACACTTTGAAGTTTTCACAAAGTTGCCAAAAAAGTGGCTTTGACACAAACGTGGCAGCCAAGGACTGCATTTATCTATGCTGATCCATGGCACATTGGTACTGATTGAACTTCCCAATTGCTGGGAAAAGGGAAGTCCTGAGCTGAGCTGGGGAAGTATAAGAGGGGTATGAATCCATTCCAGAGGACACAAAGGGTTCAAACTTACTCACTCCTGATGATATATTTTTAGATGGCCTTTGTAGGAGTTTGCAAATAATTTAGTTTTCTTTTTTTAGATTTGACTCAACGGAGATTTTAGGGGTAGTGGTGTCAGTAACACAGACATTGTGGCTTTGCAGCATGACAATTATGAAGGCTCATGTCTTGACATTTTAACCATGCAGCACAACACTGCTGAGGCCAAATCAGGCTCGTGGCTTGGATGTTGGAGGAAAAAGCAAACCATTGGAAAGCAAATAGCGCATGCTGTGTAATGCTGTGGTCAACCACTTCAGAGGTAGTTACTCTTTTTAAAATAACTTCCTTATTCATAGAATAGAATCACAGAATCGTTTGGGTTGGAAGGGACCTTTAAAAGTCATCTAGTCCAACTCCCCTGCAATGAACAGGGACACCTACAGTTAGAGCAGGTTGCTCAGAGCCCCATCTAGCCTGACTTTGAATGTCTCCAAGGATGGGGCATCCACCACCTCTCTGGGGAACCTGTTCCAGTGTGTCACCACCCTTATAGTAAAAAACATTTTCCTGATATCCAATCTAAATCTCCCATTTTATTTTGAAACCATTTCCCTTTGTCCCATCACAACAGACACTGCTAAAGAGTCTGTCCTTTTCTATAGTTCCCCTTTAGGTAGAGAAAAGCTGCTCTCAGGTTACCTCAGAGCTTTTTCTTCTCCAAGTTGAACAGCCCGAGCTCTCTCAGCCGGTCCTCATAGGAGATCCATCCCCTGGATCTTTTTGTGATCCTCCTTTGGACACGCTCCATCAGGTCCATGTCTCTCCTGTACTGAGGACTCCACAACTGGAAGCCGTACTCCAGGTGAGGCCTCACCTGTGCAGAACAGAGGGGCAGGATCACCTCCCTCGACCTGCTGGCCACGTTTCTTTTGATACAGCCCAGGATATGGTTGGCTTTCTGGGCTGTGAGGGTACATTGCTGGCTTATGTCCAGCTTGCCGTCCACCAGTAGTCTGTGTTGGATATCTGCAGGATGTGGACTCCACACTGCGGTCTCTGGTCTTAATATGATAGGGCTTAAAATGGTCTGTTAATTATCTGGGAGAAAGGTGTCATATATTTCAAAGGAGAGGAAACTGCCTCTGTTTCCTTTTATGCACCTTCAGGAAGTGTTGCTGAATACATGTGAGTAGGAATATGAATATTTCTGATTCAAAGTTATTTGAAACTGCCATTTTGCTTCAACAGATGGGTGGAACATACAAATGGATAACATGGTACATATAAAGTATACAATATTCTGCATACAGAAGCAAGACACATTGTAATTGCTAATTGATAGTGTTTTAAAATACGATTGTATATTTATCTCAGCTTAGAGCTTACAAGAGACAGCACGTTGCCTGTCTCTTTCTGTATCTTTCCAAGACCAAGTTACAAACTCCCAGAATCTGCTGCACCAACATTGCACAGAAGGGTACATGCTGTGCATGTGCACACTTTTCACAGCTGACAGAGTTTGAAGCAAACTATACGCATGTAGAAAATGTATGCACACATTGTATTTCAAACCGAGGCACTGAGATGTGCGCCCTACCATACGTTACATGTATTGTATGTGTGGTATCTACACCAAACGTTTTGGAGAAAGTCAGTGCTTTTGCCCATACAGTCCCCAAACAATGGGAACGTGTGGGAAGTTGTGTTCCTTGAGTTGGAGGGGACCCGTAAGGATCATCGGGTCCAAGTGTGCTTTCCTGCATGCTCTGGGCTTCCACTACCAATCCTCTCTTCTTTGCTGGCAAATATTTCTAAGGTGAAAGTGGAGCATACTGGCTGTGGCTGCAATGTGGTGCATGGTACAACGTGAAGGATAGGTACAGTTCACCGTGCACTGTGCTCATAATGCCGAGACTGTGCACTGTGCAATATGCACCTCGACAATCACATACACATGAACATACACATTAATTTCCTCTGAGCACCTCGTGCACTATACATAGCATGTGCTCTAAGCACTGTATGCACCGTATACGTCATGTCCCATGATCCTCCCATGCACCATGCACAGCATGCACTGTGCACCTTGAGCACCAAATCATATGCAGTTTCCTCTGTGAGCACCCTGTGCAGTACATGTATCGTGTTCCCTGTGGCACTCCTTCTACCACCGTATGCATCACATAATCTGGGCATCCAGTGCACCACACAGACCATGCACTCAGCAACACGCCCATCGTGCACACAGTGCATAGCGTACCCCATGCACACCGAGCATTCAGAGCATCCTGTGCACCATGCACACCATGCATTCTGAGCACCCTGTGCATTCTGAGCATTCCGTGCACCACATGCATGCGGCACTCCATGCACTATGCACACCATGCACTCCTAGCACCCTGTGCACCGTGCACACGATGCACAGTGTGTTCTATGCACCATGTACACTGAACACACATAGTAAGTACCCTGTGCACCATGCACGTTATACGCATCATAGAATCACAGAATTGCTCAGCTTGGAAAAGACCTTAAAGATCATCAAACCCAACCACGACCTAACCATACTACCCTAACTCTAACAACCGTCTGCTAAATCATGTCCCTGAGTACCACATTCAAACGCATTTTAAACACACCCAGGGATGGTGACTCAACCACCTCCCAGGCGAGCTATCACTGAGCCCCCGGTGCATTATGCCCACCTTGCACTCTGAGCACCCTTCACACTGTGCCCTCCAGGCATCACACCCACCGTGTGCCACGCACGCCATACACACTGTACACTGAGCACAGTGCACCTTATGCATCACGTCCACCACGGAGAGCACGCCATGCATATAATATGATAAATAAATGAGTCGTAGAATGGTTTGGGTTGGAAGGGACCTTTAAGATCATCCAGTTCTAACCCCCTGCTATAGGCAGGGACACCTCCCTCTAGACCAGGTTGCTCAAAGCCCCATCCAGCCTGGCCTTGGATGCTTCCAGGTAGGGGGATCCACAGCTTCATTGGGTAACCAGTTCCACTGTCTCACCACTCTCACAGTGAAGAATTTTTTCCAATATCTAATCTAAATCTACCCTCTTCCAGTTTAAAGCCACTTCTCCTCGACCTGTCGCTACCCGCCCTTATAAAAGTCCCTTCCCGGCATTCCTGTTAATAGCACACAACACGAACCCTGAGCACCCCGTACCCACCGCACACCGCACTCCCGGCACACCTTGCGCACTCGGGGCGCGCGCCGCCGGCAGCGGTGGGCGGGGCGGAGCCGCCCCCTCCCTCGCTGATTGGTCCCATCCTGCGGCGCGTGCGTGCGTGCGTGCGTACGTGCGTGCGTGCGAGCGTGCGTGCGTGCGAGAGGCAGGGACGGGGAGAGGAGCAGCGCGCGCGCGAGGTGTCTGGGGGGGGGGGGGGGGCGGGGATTGGTTGCCATGGCAGTGACGTCAAAGAGTGCCGGGGACGGGGAGCGGAGACACGGAAAAGGTCAAACTAAAGGCGAGGAGGAGACGCGGCCGGGACGTGGATCTCCGGGCAGCTCGGGCAGGGCCGGGCCGCAGCCGGCCTCGTGAGCCGGGGCGGCAGCGGCGGGCGGCGGAGTGCCGTGGGCGGGTAGGGCGGGGCGAGGCGAGGCGAGGCCGCCGCTCCTCGCCCCGTGGGCACGGCCGACCCCCGCCGCATCCCCTCGCAGGTATGGGGAGGCGCCGAACCGGGCCGCCGCCCGGCTATGCTGGGCCTGCGGGACCGCACGGGAGCCGGGGGGAGGGCGGAGGGTCGGCGGCCCCGGCGGTGGCGCGGAGAGATGGGGAAGGGGCTGCCCGCCGCCGCCGCTCCGTTCGGCGTGGGGGTCTTCGGGCCCTGCGCTCCTCCCCGTGAGCTTCTCCGGGCTGGGGGAGCCGCTCTGCGCCCGCCTCTGCGCCCTCCTGGGGCCGCCCCGCACCCACAGCCCGCTGAGCGGGGAGGGCGGCGGGGGGTTTGGCAATCTTTCTTCTATCTGTGGGGATGATTATTATTTTTCTATGGGCTGACAGGAGTTATTCTCCCTCCTCCTCCCCCCCACCTCCCTGTGCTCCTAGCTTTGCATAACTCTCCTGCTGTCCCTTCCTCCCTGCACTTTGCCCTCAGCCTGGTGGTCTGTAGCATGATGGAGTCAAATTGTGAAGGACTCTTTTCTTTTTTTTTTTTTTTTTTTTAGTGAAAAAGCTGTATCGCAGACAAGCAGGCTGCCTAACGTTATATATTCTTACATACCTATATCCCCCTTGTTTTTTTTCCCTCACAGTGCTGCAGGAGAGTTCAGTGCTCTTATATGCCCCAGGGCACGGCCTCTCTAGCAAACCCTGGAGTGAAGCTGCTGTCAGCATGTGGAGACTTGAGTGCCACCGACAGTCTGTTTTCTTTTTGTGTTCAGAGTGTTATGCAGAGGGACAGGAGTGACTCAGTAATAGGAACTATTAGTTGCACTGAGGCAAAACCAGGTGAAGTTATTACTTGGTTACTCTGTGACCTTGGGTCACTGTTCTTCATCTCTCCTCTGTTTGCTTATGAATCAGAAATAGTAATGCTTTCCAAAAACACACTGTGAATAAACACTAATGAGCATGAAATGCTTATCAGCTGTAGTAATAATAGGTAGATAGTTATATTGTACCTCTATAATAGCGTGGACAGTACAGCTAGGATTGTTTTGCTTGCAAGCTTTTCCTGTGGTAGTAACTTTGGATAGGCAGTAACTTTGCATTAGAAGACATTTTATAACTCATGGTACTGTGTGATTTGCATTGTTACAATCATAGAATCGTGGAATGACTTAAGTTGGAAGGGACCTTAAAGATATTGAGTTCCAACCCTCTGCTGCAGGTAGTGTTAAGTCATGTTTCATGTTTTTATGCAGAAAGTTCTCTAATGGGCTTTTAAGTGATCACCATTCCACAGTGCAAATATTGTTTTGTTTTTTTTTCTTGTTTTCTTAAAACAGCACTATTACTGCTGAGGAAACCTTGTGAATTTCTAATGGTGTCTGGTTGTCTCTGGGCAAGGTGATAGATTGAGGCTTTTGATATAGAATTGGAAGAGAGACATTCCAGTATATCTGCTCACATCTTGGCATGATCAGGAAATTACTTGGAACTGGTTTGTAGCTCACTGTGCCACCACACAGCTACGCTTGCCAGGGTTGAGTAGTAGTGTTTATGAGGTGCTGTCTTGAGGTGCCTCAGTACTTGCAAGAAAATACTGAAGTGGGTGACAGTAAGTTCATTACAACAAGCTGAGCAGTTGAGGAAACAGTATTTTTATTCTCACATTATAGGGCGATCTGTGTGGAAAATCAAATGCCTTAAGTGTGCCATTGGCAAACACATTCACTAGAGGAATCTGAAAACTCTGTAGGAGTTGCCTGGAGTGGTTCCTGCTGCTCTCCAGAGCAGTGCTGCCACCGCCATAGCAGGTGAGCTGGAGCTGCTGCTCTCAAGATGCTGAGCAGAGTCAGCTGAGTTTTCCTCTGCAGTTTTGCTGTATGCAAATTGGAGCAGGTAGCTTGTTCATTTAGTGCTCTTTGATTTTGTTTTGTTCTTTTTTTTGTTTGTTTTTCTGATCTATTCTGGAACGATACACCACACAGGAGCACTAACTGCCTAGTATCTGTAAGTTTTGCTTCTGAGAGTAGTTTGTTCTGTAGTTTATCACTTGTCTGCTCAAGTTTGTTTGGAACTTCCATAATGCTAAATAGGACAACTGTTCTGTGTGAGGAGGAGGTGAGCACAACAGAAGACTTTTGTCTGCGGTTTAACAACAAAACTGAAAGTTGCTCTGGCAAAATGGCAATTCATTGTTAATTCATGAGATGTAGGTGCCCTGGAAAAATCAAATACCAGTTTCATAGCTACCCTTAGGCATCTCTAATTTATGCAAGCAGGGCTTGCTGAGTAGCTGCTGAGTAGCTACTGAGTCTCATTGACCTTAGTAGGTTTGCAGAGGTCATATTTTAAGACAGATAAGTTATGCTTGAACTATTTTTTCAGTAAGTACTAGAAGCAAGTGTTTGTGTACATAATTACGTGCTTTTTTCCAATCCTCCATTACATTTTCTGTTTTTCTTTAGATTCTGGCTTGTAAGTACTACAGTAAATCCTAGAGTCTCTTTTGTTTGTTTTTTTCTTAATCAGTCATCTTAATATTAGTAAGAAACGTGAGTTTTTGAGGACAACTTCTTTTTTGGGTCTCAGTAAAACGGGAGAAACAAAGGTTTCACAGACTGCCAGAAAGGCAGTTGTAGGATCAGGGGAACTCGGGGTGTGGGAAGCCAGAACAACCCAAACGTGTGTGAGTGACATCAGCATTTTTCTGAGCCGTTTATGCTGCTCACTTCTGTCGGTTCCCAGCAGTGCCTGTGTCTTATGTAAGCTCACACTGTACATCACACTGTACATGTACACACTGTCCTGCTGTTCTCATGCATGAAAATCATTGGTGTTATCTTACTGTACATTTTGAGAGCTGAGCAGTGACTGGCTACTTGTCTCAAATGTCTGCATGCAAGTCTCTCACAAGCATGCTGGAGAGAGCTACGCCAAGAGCATGGTGCTGTCCTCCTAGGAGACATCAGAGGGATAACTTGGAGTGGACGCAGCTCGTCCTCTGCTCGCTCTTATAATAGGCACTATGAAGTAATGCAGCTACTGAGGTAATTGTACTGCTGCAGACAGAAGTCCTGATCTGTATCACGCGCAGATGGACCACTAATGCAGTTTCGATGGCTGGTGATAAAAACAGACATAGAAAACAAAGGACAATGGTTTCAACAGAGGCTTTAATAATGTTAGGACTGGAAAAGAGAGGCTTTTATATACTCTTACTGTGCACTGCTTGTTACAGGTCTTGGAAGGAAACTGTGCCTTCAGGTGGGCTGATGCTTTACCCTTGTTCCTGTAGTTAGCATTTAGTGATGCATAATGAAGTACTGTCACTGGATGGGTGAAATTGGAGCAAACCTCCAATACAAGGCTTCAGAAACAAACATTCCCTCTATTTTTTTTCTTGCTAAACCTATCTGTAATCATCAGTCATAAAATCCTGCAGTAATGCGATATCTGTTAATGCAAAGTAAGTTGGCCACCTTTAAATGCTACCCAGTACTTCAGTTACGAAGCAAAGCTGCCTCTACTTCTTAAATACTCTTGTGTCTTCATACTGCTCCTGCAGTATGGAGGAGACAGGTTTCTGCTCCTCTGCTCTGGTGAATGAGCTTGTGTGGCACTGTGGCTTGTTTTGAGGGAGCTGTGTTTGTAGGTCTGTAGTTCGTTACAAGCACTGATGGGAAAGGCTGACAGGCAGGAGAGGTGCACCTGGGTAGGAGTGCATTTGTGGAAAGGCCTTGAAAGATTCTTTCATTCCTTCTTTGTGGCTTCCCAGTGTGATCTGTTCCGTGCTGCGTGAAACAATTCCTCATTGTGCTGGAGTGTAAGACTTAACAAGGAAACCGGCCATCTGAAGAGGAACAGGTGCAATGCTCTGATGCTTAGAAGCTACATAAATTCCTGAGTGAGCAGATCTTGCTGAGTGTAAGGTAATTTATTGGCAAAACATCTAAGAAGGACTTGAGTTTTTGTTTTGAGTAGGGAATTGAATGATCTCTGCTGCCTTTATCACACAAATCTAGGAATGCAGTGGCTCTTTTTAGTGCTTTTCGTTATTTTTGGGGGGAATATGAAAGTACATTTTAGAACCATATGCAGGAGGATGGTCTTGCAGCAGCCATAAAAACTTGTAAGAAAGCACCTGCACGTTGTGCATCTGGGATTCTGTGGCATTATATTTGATTGCTCTGTGGATACTTACGTGACTATCAGAATGTACATCTATGTTGTCCATATTCAATAGTCTTTTCATTTTGTTCATGTGGGTCTATTCAGGATGCTTAAATCTGCTAAAATATTTATAAGAAAGTTGGCCCTCGGAGCATGTTTCCCACAGGATGCAGTGGGTGTCAGGGCTAAAGGTCAGTGCAGACAAAGTAAAGTGAAGGCTCTTTGGGATTTATTTTCCTTCTTTTTTTCTTTCTTTTTTCTTCTGAAAGAAAATTCTCTCTGTAAAGAAGCATGGAGCTTTTCTTTGCAACTTCCTAAGTTTCCATACACTAAGAAGTGGGAATGGACCTGTAAATACTTAAGTTTTCTATTGAAACTTTTCTCCTTTTCTTTAGGAGAGCAGAAAAAAAAAAAAGTGACAACCCCAAATCAGTGCAGTTAATACATTCATGGACTCTGAGCATGGAAGATCCTGGTGTAAATGAAAAAAGCCAGACGGAGTTTTAAGTGACTGTCATGTACAACTTAAGAAACGCACATTCCTGATACTAATAAAAGGGCCAGATTGGAGCTACATAATTCATCCCAGTGTCCTTTTCAACACATGATAAGATTTGGCTGCAGCAGTCGTAGAGCTAATGGAGACAACTGTCAGGTTCTACAAAGCAGTGGATTGTTTGCCTAAAATAAAAATACCTACGTGATTATTTCTGTACATATATTTGTGTCTGCTGGTGATCAGTACTCACGTCCCAGTTCAAATGGAAGATGAAGGGAGCTGATTTGCTCTTGAATCTCCTTATTGCTTTAAGTATCTATATAAATATAAATGTGATATATGTCTGTATATAAATTATTCCTATTAAATACACGTTTTAAGATGGAAAGTAAATGTTTTTTATTATTTTCTTTAGGAGTTAGACAGCAAAACTTGCTCTCCTTTGGAGTTCATTTGAAATGTAGTGACTGATGAATGCCAAGGAGCAATTCTGCAGTTATGTTTATTCACTGCATGTATTAGTGACCTGGAAGAAGTGTGCAGGAAGGGGCTAAAGCAAAACTGCTTTTGAGATGGCACAGTGTCTGCCTCCAACACATAGGAGGAGGAGTGGGCAGATGGCAGTCAGAACAAAACAGGTGAATAATCAGATTGGGAACACGCTGAGTAGACTGTGCAAGCATGTGTGGTATTTGCAATTTTGATTTAGTTACTGTGATAGGGATTTAATTATTTTATGATCTGTGCAAGAGAATGGTAAGAAAATCATGTGCTTGCCCTATTGTAATGGTGGAAATATGCCTGCTGTTGTCTGAGGGGGCTTCTGGGAGGAACAGAAAGGTCAGAGCCTTTGGGGCTGAGAGAACTTAGGGCAAAACAAAAACCACTTGTTCAGTGTTACAGATCTCACCTGCAAGTTTATTCGGGTTGTTTTGGTGTTCGTAGCATGAGATGGTATTAATGCTCCACGACATTACTGCCTGGATGCTACAGATATCCTGTGTCATGAGAGATTTTGCTGAAACAAATTAGAGATAGCAAGATGTGTTTGTGATATTTCAACTAGATAAAAGAAGTTCTGTAACTGGTTTGAAAACTTTCTAGACTAGACAGCTACCCATTGTGTAGCTCTGATCTCTTCCAGATTGTAGCCTGGAGGCACTACTGGAATGATGAAGAAAAAAGGGATTGTAGTGATGAGTGATTGATCCCTTAACCCTTAGCAGCGTGCTAGGTGTTATACTGCAAGAAAATCCACAGGTAGAAATGCTATCCCCTCTCACTTTGTTAAGGAAATGTAGGCTATCACTTTGTTATAATTATGATGGAGGCTATCATCTGTAAGAAATCCATTGAGATAATACTGATGAGCTTTATGGTAGCTTGTCAAATCAATCTTTTTTTTCTGTATATGTCTCTCAAAATATTCTTTGTTTCTTTTTTAGGGAGTTCAGTAACTTGGGACACAGCAGTGAGCTGCTCTAACTGGAGAACACTCTTCTAACCCTAAAGGGGAATCGCTTTGTCTAAGATAGCACTTAATGAGCAGAATGACAACCCATCTTGCAGTTCAGAACTTATTTGGTACAGGTGAACTTGCTATGCTTGAAATTACTCTTCCATAATATTAGTTTGCTCCTTGTATACTGTCATCTTAAGATGCCTCAGTCTGAGGTGAAGAGTTTTACTGCATGAGGAGGTTGAGGGAATTAAGGCTGTATTTCTGCAGAACTGAAGGCTAGAAAGATAAAGGAAAAAAGATTAACATATTCACAAGGAGTGCTTTAGGTAAGATTTCTTCCTGTCTGAGGACACACTGAATCCTGTGGGAATGAGGCAGCTGTACTACTAAAACGCACTTCAATTCTAATGTTTCATACTGAATCATTGCTATAAGAGGTATTAATGGAATTTGTAAAAACGTTAGCATTTACATAAAGAATATAGAAATAAGTTCACCCAGAACGTCCTTTTGCTGTGTGAGAGCTGTGTGGAGAGTGAACAAACACTTGAAGCTTAACATGAGTATAATAAATCAAAATGCCAAATGAAGCTCAGAGGACTTCATCTATTCACTTCATTGTTTCCTTTGCAGATATAGCACAACTCAGCCAAATGCAGGGTTGTCATTGTTCTGATGTTCAAAGTGTTTCTAAATGTTCTTCAGGATGGAGCTTTTCTCTTTGCATTGTCTTACACTGTTTATTAATTGTTCAGTGCATTACACTGAGCATTTCTATAAGCAGAAGTCATGGTTTAAGTCCTCAGTTCGGAGTAATTGGTGAGGTACATTGTGAGCTGTTGATGACCTACAGAAAAGGCTCAAATTTGTACCTTCTGGAAACTGCTGTTTCCCAAAGCTGATGCTTGGCAACAGAAGATGCCCTGCTGACCCTCTGCAGCTTGGCAGAAAGCGTTCCTGAGTGCGTGAGCTTCCAAAGCTTATATCCCAGGGTACAGACTGCTCAGGGCTGCTGGCTGGCACAGTGCATTTCCATCAGTGTAAAATGGAGGTCACAGTTCAGTGAAGTATAATTTGGAAAAAGATGGTAAAAAGTAGAACAGATTAAAAACTCGGTTTTGGCATTTAAGCAAGTGATGACCTGTCTAGATATTGAGCTGCTGTTAGCTGGGATTTCTGAGATGTAGCTCAGCTGTTGGACCTGGAGAGGCTGTGTTTGCAGCAGTAGTTTCATGTCAGCTTTAGCTTTGATAATTTTTGGTTAAGTATTTAAAGATTGCTGTGAATTCTCCATCACAGTTTCTTATGTGTTTCTTTTGTTGTGTACTTACTCTGTGGTCACAAAAGCTGCTTATTGTTCATGGCTTTTCCTAAAGATGGGCACCTTTGTGCCTAATCACAGAATGGCCAGGGTTGGAAGAGACCTCAAGGATCTCCATGAATCTCTAACTCCCCTGCCACAGCAAGGCCACCAACCTCCATATCTGATAGACCAGGCTGCCCAGGGCTTTATCCATCCTGGCCTTTAACACTGCCAGGGATGAGACATCTCAAATGCCTAAAGGCTGTTGCTTTTTCTTTCTATCCATATTTACTCTGCTGAGTGGTCTGTATTTGACGTGCATCATTGCTTTGAACATACTCTTACAACATGCTCATCTACTCTAGTGTAATGTGTTCTGCTAACCTCGTGTTTTCTGAGAGTATTTTCAGATATTGATATAAACCACATATGATATATTATTAGCACTGCTGCTAAAACTTGATAACTGATCTGATCGTATATAGATTGTGCTTGTGAATGAACTTTTTTTTTTTTTTTTTTTTCATTGTTTCCTCTCAATCTACTGCTTTTGGAGGTTTGGTTAAATAATTATTTTGGATGTTTCATAGAATCATAGAATTGCTTGGGTTGGAAGGGACCTCAAGGATCATTAAGCTCCAACCCCCCTGCTGCAGGCAGGGCTGCCAACCTCCTTCTCCTAATTCTAGACCAGGCTGCCCAGGACGCCATTCAACCTGGCCTTGGACACCTCCAGGGATGGGGCATCCACAACCTCTCTGGGCAGATTTAACTAATAAAAATTCTTACTTCAGTATTAATATTGTATTTACCTCTAGAAGGATAACTAAACACTTTTTCCATTAAATTAGTTTAAGACAAGAAACTTTACAGTGAACTCATTTGGAATATAAACTATCCCAACATGGTGTTTTCCAGAATTTGTTTTCTCAGGTTCTCTTGTCTTAGCTGCCAGATTTCTCTGTAGGCCAGGGACACCATTCTTTTAATACAGTGCTTTGCTGAGGAGATCTAAGCTGTCTGTTGATGGGTCAGGCATATTGGGGTGCATTAAGGTCACTGGAACAGTGGGATGTTCTGGTATTTGGGAAGGCAGTTCTGCAACTTGTCCCTTATTTGTTCTGTGTCAAAGGAGCATTACTTTGAGGAAATATCAAGGGAAGTTAAGGTGACTAGAGCTTCACGAAGGTTGATCTGCTGTATCTGTAGGGTTTTTAGTAGAACCAACAACTAAGCAGCTTGCAAAGTTCAACACTTGAATCAGCTGTGAGATAGGACAGATTTCCACCAGGTTATTTGTGATATAAGAATACTGGCATCATCAATACAACCAAACTTCTGCTGTAGTTCTTAAAGACTGTTAATCATCAATTAAACTGCACCAAAAGAGTGTTTTCCTAAGTCAGCACTTTATGAAGAAAAGGTCAGTAGTAGTTTTATGTCCCTTTGTTGATACGTTATAAATGTACTAGTGTAGAAGTCTACTTAATAGTGTAGGTAGTTCATAGTATGCAGATAACGGAAACTGTCTGTCAGCTTCAGTCACTTCCTCAACCCACTGTAGCAGCAGAATTTATTTTACCTGTCTTGGTAATGCTTGTGCAGTTAGGAGTTCCAGATCACTGGAGACTGAAGTACTGCGATACACAGATTATTGGTAACTTTGATCTTTTCTGTCTTTTAAGCTGTATGTGGAGGATGGAATTCGTTTGAAGAATCCTACTTTTAAATAGTAGAGTATCAAGTTGGATGCAGAAGGATTAAATGTGAGATTGTTTGCGTGTGGAAAAGATGTTTGATGGCAAATACAAATGCTAATTTTCTTGCACTTAATTGGCGCATTAGATAGTTGACTGTGGGCATGTGTAAAGACAATGAGTTTTGGTCTGTTACTGATGCTGAAGTATATTTTATACAGTGACTAGTGCTCATTATTCTGGTGCTGGTTACATTGGAGTTTTTCAAATTGAGAGGCAGATCACAAACTCCACATGAAATTGACCTTTTAAAACTGATTTCCTAGAGTAGTTTCTTGATGTTTTTACTAGTTTTCCATTGAGTTATTGTGGTTTCCACAGGCTGCTGCTTGAGGTGCAACAGTTCTGTAAAACCAAGTGGGAATTTGTAGCTGGTTACTAAAAATGAAGAATAAAAGCAATGGATTTGTCTGAACTGAGCGTGACTGGAGTCCTATGAGAAGGTTTTTTGTTTTTCTTATAGGCACATTATTGTTGTTCATATGTGAATATGTGGGAGTGAGTTGGTATGGTTAAAGTTACTTCTCTTAGTTTGTTTTCTTCCTAGTTTTGTGGTTCATTCGTATTGGAGAGAGTCCTTCCTTTTAATGCATTTTTGTTCTCTAGGGAAGTGCACTTTAAATCTAGGTAGAACCTAATTTATCATGTAGAGCCTCGAGACTTAATGATGTTTCTGTGTGGGAGCTCCTCTCTGGGTTTGGCTTGAATCCTGTGGGCAGACTTTACCACAGACCTGTGCCTTTCACCTAATGAAGTAATTGTTGTTTGTCTGTTAATAACCAGCCACCTTGGTTAGTGAATTTTGCAAATACTTTTTAGGAATTCCATTGTTCAGAAATCTGTTGCACTGCCAAGTTCTCCAAGGGAGGTTTTCTCTTAGGTGCTGTAGATGCTTTGGAACGCTGAGGAATGTTTCTGTTTGGTTTTGTGTTGTTTTGGTGTGCCTTCTGCTTCTCTGTAAGGATAGAATGCTTTCTGGACTGATCTGTACTATCTGCATACCAGCAGGTGGAGCATTGGCAGCATAAGATGGGCTTCTGTCACTTAGTTTCAGGTGTCTGGGAGGAACATAGTTCCTTCAGCATTTTAGAATAGTGATCTCCATGGAGGTGGAAGCTGCTGACTGTTTGGCATTAACAAAAAACGTTGAAAGACAATTTTCAGACTTGCAGGAGGGGTGAACTTGGATACAGAGAGCAAAAGGCAGCTCGGTGTTTCTCTTTTTTTTCAAATGCCAGTTACCTGCTGCAAGGCGTGGAAGTATTGAAGCTACCTCTGAAAGACTGTGAAGCTATTAAGGGAACAGAATTTTGCCAAGTTTGTGGGGGACTGTGTTTGCTGCAAAGTGTGTAGAGGTTCATGTTGTGGTTTTGCAAGTCACCTGCATTGATTTGAAGTTGTGTTGCCACCGAAACAGACAGTCCTGCCCTACACAGTTGCCTCGTGCCAGTGCCAGGGACTGCCCTGCCATCCAGTAACTGAGGCCACCTGCCTGCAGAAAACATCTTTTTTTTTTCCCCTCACCAGGATTAGTTTGCAGCTAAATATAGTGGTTGGTCCCAGTAACTGGCATTGTATTTTTATCAGATTCCTGTAAGGATGGAGGAAGCAAGAATCCCTCAGCCAGAAGTGAGGACAAGCAGGGCTCCTGTTCTGCTACCCTACTGTTCCTATGATCAATCTAAATCAGCCTGAAATCACTATGTAAGTACTACAGCAGTCTTTTCGTGTCTTTGGAAAGGTCCCTTATGGTAATGATGTCAGCCTAATGAGAATGATGGTGAACAAGATTTAATATCTCTGAGTGAAATTCATATTACAGAGTTGTCTTTTGAGGTGTGACCCAGATCTCAGCTGCATGGATTTTTGCATTCATACATTACTTTGTATTTTTCAGACATGCCTATATGTCAAGTGTTTGGGTTCTGTGACTTAAAATGTAGCTAGTAAAAAGGGCCTCAGGATTGACTTTGGAATGACTTTACATCATTATCTGCAGAACATCTGTTGCTGGAAGTTGTGTAATGGCATTCTTTGTTGCTGATCCTGCTTTTTCTCCTAAATGTATTTATACATATTTATCTATTTTCCTGTTTGGTTTGTTTGTTTCATGTGAAAAGCAGAAAGAAGGAAGATGAATCTTCATTTCCTTAGGGTACTTTTACCAAAATTGAAGATGGGAATATTTTTCTAACAGATCTCCCACAATTTTTGGAAATTCTGCTTGGAACAGTATTTGGTGTAATTTGTCAATGCGAGTTTAGAATGTTTTTTGTGACGTGGTGAACATTAATATGAACCTTGGAATGGGCCTGTGTGTTTCCAACTTCTTAGAAAAAGTACTGCTTAATGAAACCTTGCATGAAGGTGTTACTTTGTATTGCAGCGCTATCTTGCAACTTCAGAAAAGATTTCCTGCCCCAGGTGTTTCTCCTGCCTCATTGATGCTCATTGGATATATAAACTTGCACAGCAATGGAGAGGCCACTTAGGAGATTACGTGGCTTAGTGGGGAAGTGGTGGTGATAGGTGGACAGCTGGGCTGGATGATCTTGGAGGTCTCTTCCAACCTTGGGGATTGAGGAACCCCATCTGCTCCAAAGTTTCCCAACTGCTTGTTTATTGGTTTAATTCTGTTTATTAGTAAAGCTCTGCACTTGTACTGTGACAAAAGAGCAGTTTGGTGGGTCATAGAGTAAGTCACCTGCATGTTGTTTATTATGGTTTGAAAAGCCATATTTAGAATTGGTGGGAAATAAGATTTAGTAGGGAAAGCAGAGAGACCAGAAATCTGTAATCTGTCCTTAAATGTGAAGATTTCTTGCATGTTGCTGAACAGTGGTGTTTTAAAAATTCCCTCTTCAAAGTAGTTGTGGGAATAGTTTTGTGGGAGACATTACATCTATTCCAAATTGAAGACAGCTGCCACAAACAAAAGTGAAGATGTCTTTCATGCTGTCTACTCTCAAAGATGTAGGTGTAAAATAAGAATCTGGAGGGGTTTTTTGAAGAGTATTGCTCGTGGTGTACGAAGGTGACCCACAAACTCTCACTGTAGTAACCATTGCCTTTTCCTTTAGTAGTCCAGCAGCTAACTGTTACATTGTTACATGTAAGGAAATACAAATCAAAACCAACAGATCCACTCCTCCCATATTTGCAGACTAGAAAGTCTGTTTTGCTGCTCTGAGTAAGAAACTGTATGGAGGTGGCTTGATGCTACAGCAAATGTTGTTTGAGAGGCTATGAAAATAGTAGTTTTCTAAAGATATTTGTCAGATCTTTTGTGCAGTTGACTTGAGAATATGAGGAAATATTTTCAAAATGAACTGTTTTGCCAGTGGGTTGTGTCTCTTTCCAGTTACTGTCAGTAAATCCTGAAAACTGATTTTTCTGATTTTCCTGAGAGAAACTTGGTGAAATATTAATTTTGGAAATTAATGTTTTAAGACTTACTGATTTTTATTTTATTTATTTATTTATTTTTTTCTGTGGTATCATTTTTTGTTTTGCTTTTGATATTGATGCTTGAGCAGATGCTGTGATGACATGCTGTCCTTGTGTGGACTCTTTCCTTTGGGGTGGCAGGCTGTGTACATGTACTTAAAAGAATGGGCCTGATGCTTATTACTGCACAACAAAACTTTTTTTCAGTGCTGCACACTTACATGATGTCTGTGACTTGCATACTTGCTGGGTTGTGTTTATTTTCTGTGAGTAATGTAGAAGCTGTATAAATTTTACTGGGACCAAGGTTAAGATTCAGAGTTTTGCACAGATCACTTCTGTCTGATGTCCTTCAAGGTTTAATTGTGATGGAGGAGTTGACCTTGCACTTCACACCATAAGGAAAAGTTGTTGTAACACTGCACTTCCACCCAAGTCTGCTTCCTTCATTAACCATCTCAGATTCTGCTTATCAAAATTGTGCACGTGAGAATTTGTCATACCTGTGACTCAAAGGGTTAAAATATGTTCACACCGAGCTGCACTTAGAACTGTTGTATCGTGTTCCCTTTAGATCTCTTGGTGGCCTGGCCCAACTGGTGTATTTCTTTATCAGCTTCTCTAGCAGTAGAGTAACATGGTGTAGTCTTAATTGTTGCGTTGCTGATCTTAACATCCAAAGTGCCTTTGGTCAGCAGAGGTCATCAGTAGGACTCTGTGGTATTGATGACTCATTGGAGTTCTCAATTTGTTTCCAGCAGTGTTACAGAGGATTACTTATGGTAGTGCTTATGGCAGCTGGTATCACCAGAGAGTTATAATCTCAAATGGGAGCGAATAGTCATTAAATGAAGCATTCTAAATGTGCTGTCCTTTTGGAGTGTGCTACATCAGACTGGGCTGATAGTCAAAAAGGGGGGGGGGGTAAGGGAGGGATGTGAAAACAGCCTATCAGCTGAGATGTGTAGCTTCTCTGCTCTTGATTTCTAGTTATTTTAGGGAAGGTTTTTCCATTCACTCTTGACCATTTTTGAGTCAACAGGCAGGAAGGGCTTCAGTGTTTTGCCCTGAAAAACACATCCAGTGCCTGATGGACTTTCTTGCTTTAAATTTAAGAATTTACTTTCAGATTAACTTCTTACGAGTAGAGCTCATCTGATATTATTCCAAACAGCATCTGTTAAAGGTATTCTGTATTCTATTTCTTGTCAAGTCCTAGGGTTGGGTTTGCCCTCCTGTGTCTTCCTTCTGCTCCCCTTAAAAGAAATTATCAGATTAACTTCTTCACATTCAGTGGTGTGAACTTTCTTTGTGTGTTCCAGATTGAATATAAGATGTAGATGATCTCCAGGGAAGCTTTTCTCAAAAACAAACAAAAACCCAGCTCATTTTCTGAAGACAACTTTGTCACTTGAACTAGAGATGCTTCTTACCTTGACTGAAAAGGCACAAACTGGAAGACTCTTCAAGGTAAAATAGAAACATGACATGTGGAGAAACATATCATGTGGAGGTATCTGTATCCTATATAAAATGATTTGTTTTAATACTTCTGTAGTAAAGTGTCTCCAGGACTCTACCTATAGATTGGGCAACCTGAATCACAGAATGGCCAGGGTTGGAAGGGACCTCAAGGGTCATGAATCTCCAACCCCCCTGCCTCATGCAGGGCAAAACCTGGTTTTGGTGCAGCTTTTCCAAGGAATGAGACTACTTTTCCTGTAAGAGAGACCAAAAGAGAGAGTTGAAGAGAGGAAACTACAAAATCAGACCTATTTAGTGCAGGCAGCAATATTTGAGTTAAATACTAAACTCACTGAGTTTGTATAAGCAACATTAGACACCATTACCAGAGGTAATACTACTGTGGGAACAAAGAAGGGATCAGCTATTTATGTAACATCAGACCTAATATGTAGGATGTATTTTTATTTCTTCTTAATGTGGAGTTCCAGGTATTCATCTTTCTCTTGTGGTCAGTGCACTTTGATGTATCTCCCCTGCTGAAAAAGCAAAAATTGCAGAGCATATATGGCCATACATTATATAGCAACGATCTGTTAGAAGCTGTTGTCAGAGAAAACAAAAATATAGCTAAGGATGCTAATACTCTTTCTTCCTTTTTCTGTACTGATTGTAGGTAAGCTTACTGGTGGGAGTTTTTATGAGGGTAATACATTATGATAAATTATTAGTGACAGATGGATTTATTTTTTTTTAACTTAGCTTACTTCTGAAGCAAAATGATCTGGATTAGCCACTTCCTGCCCCCCAAAGTGGCTGCAGAACTTCTCAGGTTACCTAAATTAAAGACTTAATTTGGCTCAGTACGTTACTCTGTCAGGTTGAGAGCCAAGAAGGTGTTTTATAAATACATGACTGCTTCATGCTGAGCAGTGTTGTTCAGCCAGAGGGAAAAGGAAACTCAGGGGGGAGTCTTTAATTACTGCCTTCAGTTACCTAATGGATCATGAGAAGAAGGCAGATCGTTCTTGGTGTTGCACAGCAAAAGGGTGAGAAGCACTGGACACAAGCTGCAGCAGGGGAAATTCCAGTTAGGTGTAAGGCAAAAAAAAAAAAAAAGTTAGGCCTGTGGCTACTCAGAATGTGACTAGATGGCTCAGAGAAGGTATGAAAAATCCTTCCTTGGGGATGCTCAGATTTTGAGTGGAAGAGACTTTGTGCTTTGAGCAGGGAGTTCGCTGTAGGTGGTTTCCAGAGGGCTTTCCTGAGGTTTCCAGAGGTCACTTCCACTGTAAGATATTTTTGGTTTCCATTCGGTGACTTGTTCAAGATTTTTCCTCACCAAGAAGGCTTATCATTGTTCTGTCTTTCTGATCTTCTATGGTAATCACTTTTCATGTCTCATTTATTAATATTATGCTCACTGGAGTCAGAAATGGTGTCTGTGGAGACAGTGCTTTTGTTATGTATTAACTGAAGGGCTCTGACTGCATGTCTGTTTTACTGTATCTAAGTAAAGACCTCCAAAAGTGAAACCAACTTTGAAGGTTCTCTTGCAGTGCTGTTTTTGGTGTTGTTTTTTTCAGCTTCAGTTAGTTTTTTATGTATTTACAGTTCACAGCACTAATATTGAGCAGAATATTTTGGAGCAGAGTGAGCTAAGAAGTTGAAGGCAGATTGTATTCTCTTAAAGAGAAAAATTTTAGGGTGTGAACTTTGGTGCAGATGTGCAACCTAATGGTGTATTCAATTTCTGCCTACTGTTCCTTTGTTTTAAATTGCTTATTTAAAAGTATAAAAACACCCTTCTCTTGTGTTTGAACCCCAGCTTTCTGTGTGCTCAGTGTACTCCAGTTAATACTGAGATGATTTGGATTGCAGGTGAATACATACCTGCTTTCTCAAAGGCTGTGGAGAAGGACAGTGAGCAGACTCTGTAGTTGCTACTCTTGCATATTTTTGGGAATTCATGCAAGAAATGAATAGGGGCCACTTCTGTCTTGCATGCTGTGTCTGCTCTTGAGCTTGTTAGATTGCAGTAGTTCTCTCTGATGCAGTTCTGGCTTTATAGTCAATTATTTTTTTTACCTATTAAACCTCCATTCTTTGAAATGAGTGACTCATGGGGCAGTGTGTAGGACAGCTTTTTTTCTTCCTTATGCTTGGTCACTGGAGACTAAACTTACAGTTTCATTCTAACTTAGCTCCTCAAGATATGCAGAGCATCTGGGTGGATGCTGTTCTTAATCAGGATCTGAACTTTATTTTGGCTCATACCATCATTGTTTTGTTGTTTATCCTCTTCCTTTAGTAAGATGAGAGCAGTATTTTATGACAAAAACATTCAGTTGTTTGGTTTTCTGTAATGGTTATGTATGACATTTGCATCCTCACTGAAATTTGGTCTTAGATATGTTAATAGTGTACTATTTTTACCCATTCCCATGCATTCTTAAAATATGAGATGCTGTTTTTCTGACTGCTCAATTTAAAAAATCTTTTTACTTCTTACACAGTGAGACTATCAGTTTTAGTGTTTGTACTTATGTACATATTTTGTGTATCCTTCTAGTATTTGATGAGAGCTTATAAGCAGGAAGGAGAGTGACTTTTTTACACGGTTGATAGTGATAGCTCAAGGGAGAATGGCTCTAAACTGAAGGAGGGGAGATTCGGGTTAGATGTTAGGAATAAATTCCTTTCTCAGAGGATGGTGGGGCACAGGAACAGGCTGCCCACAGAAGTTGTGGCTACCCCACATTCTGGAGGTGTTCAAGGCTGAGTTGGATGGGGCCCTGGCAGCCTGAACTGGTGGGTGGCAACTCTGCCTATGGTATGGAGTTGAGTTTGGTTGTCTTTAAGGTTCCTCCCATTGTAAGCCGTTCTGTGATTATGAGAAGCAGAGCGTGTAGTTTCCTGAAAATATACAGGAAATGCAGTTCTGAAACTGCTTACGTGTGCTTCCTACTTCATGATAATTCATTGTGCACTGTATACTTTTAATGCTAAAGTGAACTCTCTGTGGCTGTTAAAAGAGGAGGTTCTTCCCGCGTGCTAGGACAGACTGTATTCTGTCTGAATCTGTGTGACATTAATGCCGTTGAGATTGAGTTGGACTATGTGAGAGCTGAAAGCTAGGGCACTTTAAATGCAGCACTGATTCAGACACTGTGTTTGACTCGGGGCGAATAACTTAATGTCTAATATTCAGTTACGTTCTGGTCAATAAACACGACTTAAAATAATTGGAGCAGTAGTAAGGATCTGCTTTAATTCTTTTTCAGTTAATTATTTGCGTGTGAGAACTGAGACTTTGAATTCACTGAGTAATTGTAATCGTGCTGATCGTGGAATGAGGTTGTGGGATGGGATAAGACATGGGAAGAAAAAAAGGAAGCTCTCTTTAGCTTCCATGTTCCCCTGCATCTTCCTTTCCCTTCTTGCTTTCCTTCTTCCCATCTTGTTTAAATTTCTGATCACGGTGCAGTCCAAGCTCAGTATGACTGAACACATAATCTGTGGCATTTGGGAAAACTGCAGTTCCTCTCTGTGACCTGTGTGGCTTGGGTTTGGAAACTGAGAGAGAGCACAAACTTCAGGTATCACAATAGTGCCCTTTTTGTCAGTGTTAAAGCTCTTGGTGATTCCCTTGTATTGATATCTTAAGGCTTGTTGAGAAATGACAGATCGGTAAATACTGTGCGTCAGGAGCAGTTTATATAGTTCAAAGATCCACATGGTTCTTTGTGTTTTCTGCATGTGGAATTTGAAGGGGAATTCACACTGCAAGTAATGCTACATTCATTGTTGTTCTTCAACAGCATTAATGGAGGCCAGCAATGAATCTTCTTCTGTTTATAGCAACATCAGAATAAGTCCTGCTTCTGTGCTTTTAAGCTATAGCAGAATTGAAGGACAGAGCCTTTAACAACAGCTGGAGTGTGCTGTCTTTTATATTAGTTTGTAAAAAGTAAAAGTGTTCAGGAGAAGAGCAGAAGATGCTTTATCTTCAGTTTTGATAAAAGAACTTTTATAGAAGCTCTGTCCTTCACAAAGTTCACAAGTTGCACAAAACTGTGCTGCAGATACATTTTCTTAATGCTGTATTTGGATGGAGCTGAAAATTTAACTCCTTCATACAAATATAATCACATTGTTAGATGCTGTTCTATCAAACGTCCAATCCCAGCACAACAAGAGACTTCACTGTCACTTATATTGGTTGTTTTGTGGTGATTTGAGTGTTAAAATGAAGCTGAAAGGAGTGTCCTCTCTTTAGGCAGGTGACATTGTGGTAACCTTCATTACTTCCTTAAGAAGGAAGTGTTAAAGGAGAGCAGCATAAGAAATGGTTCACTGCAGCATAATGCTTAGCAGCCTAATTAGTTGAATACCATGTGCCTACCTCTGCATGAAATAACCCATTTCTTCACGAGGTAAAATAGGAAATTTCAGTTTTGGAACAGCCTGAAGAGGCCTTTGTTGCAAATGTCCATTGGCTTTTTAACTATTTATTCTCAAATAATGAAGGTCAGCATGGTATCCATAGAGACTGCATGCAGCTTCCTCATTAATCTTGGCAAACTCCTGTAATAACTACTTTCACTTACTACTAACAAGTGTTCACATTTCAGAAGGAAACGTTTATTGGAAAACAGTATGGGACTGACATTTTGTAACTGAGAGATCTTGTATGTGTAGTTTTCCTTTAAACTCTGTTAGAATTTCCCTTTACGAGTTGCCTTGGAGGCCTGAACAGCCTCAGAACTAGCAACTTTAAATCGCAGGAGTCTGTATTTCCTGGAAGCAGAAAACTACTTACTGGCTAAGCTTTTTCTTTCTGAAAGGATAAACAGTGATGAACAAGGATAAATCTGTCTGCTTTCTGCTCTGTTAGTAAAAGGAACGTTTTATGCTGCAAACTAGAAGATAAAGGCATTTAAGTGTTATGTGAACATGATCAAGCCAGAATGATAGGATTTAAAAAAATAACCTCATAGATTCTCCTCCCCTTTCTTTTTTTTTATTTTTCCTTCTTTTTAACAAATAATGGGAGAATTTTTGCATCGCCAGAACACTACAGAAGTCCTTTGGATTGACTGTCAGGTTACTTCTGTGCAGAAGATTCCAATCAGAGCATTGATATGAAGCAACTAAATGAGTGCTGTATGCTTAATGATGACTTTGATCTAAATTAAATTCTTTACTCTTCAATAGTATGTTGTCATTTAAATATTTTTTATATTGGAAGCGTTCTTTTTAGTGAGAAGAATGAAGTTGACTGCATCGGAACAGAATGCAGTCTTGTGGGATTTCTGGTACTGAGTTGCTGAAGAGAGAAAGTAACATGGTTCCATCCAGAGGCTGTGACTGTTTTATTCCCACCTGACCCTTTTAATGTTTCCCCCAGGATCTATATATATTTATAGAGAGAGAAACAGAGCTTTAAACTGATCAGTTACTGTGATGCTGAGAAATACACATATTTTTTCAGAATTCTGCCAGGTCTGTTTCTAAGATTTCCTTCATCACGAGTGTGTTTTCCTGTTTTTATGTTTAACTTTGTACATACTTATTTAGAAACATAAGTACCTGTGAAAGAGCAGATAGTATGGATGTTTAGAATGGAACTCCATTTATTTTTTTGAGAGTTCTGGTAATGAAGGTATAGGAAAATAAAACATACACTTATATACGTGTATATATAAATGTATTTGAAACCTGAAGAGGTTAAAAAACGTGTTTAAAAATTATGTATATTCTGTGTCTTGCATTTAGAAACATTAAATGTGTGTTTAATCTAGAATTGTGGTGTTTTTATATCCGTGCTTGTTTTAAGTGAAACTGAGATTTTCTTCAGAATTAGTTGAAAGGTATTTGATTGGAATGTCACAGAAATGAGTCATAAATCCTTTTGTTTTTCCCCTTCCATAAAGGTGATGGACAGCTTTGTGCTGCTGGACAGCTGCAGTGACGTGTAGTAGTCTGTTGCTGTAAACATCCCCGACTGGAAGCTGTAGCAGCTCGAGCTTTCAGTCAGATGTTTGCTGCACCTGGCTATACCTGGACAGCACCAGGAGGAAAAGATGTCATAAACCTGCGTGTGTAGATACATACCTAGTAGGTTCTATAGACACACTGAACTGCCTCCACGTGAGTTAACTTTGATTTTTATTAATATTGCTAGTATGATTGATTACAAGCTAATGTGTAACAGGATGGAGATGCCAAGGTATTGCCTATGTCACTCAGAACTGAATTCTCTGCTGCTTCATAGTATGAGCTACAGAACTATGGAATGTAACAGCAAGCAGTGTTTAATTTCTTGTACAAATGCACATAAACAAAACTCACCTTATGAACTATTTTAATGCCATCTGTTACTAAACTGTAAAAAAAAAAAAAAAAAAGATTAAATATTGTTGAATACTTAGCAAATATTTTATTTGCTGTGCCTTGCTTCTTCTTTCTGAAATTCCGTGTTCTGCCTCTCCTATGAGTGGGTGGTGCTCTCATTGTTTGTAAGCTGGATGTTACCCAAGGCCAAAATAAAGGTTAAAAAAGATTGCACAGGATGTATTTTTGTAGTAAAACAATGCCAAATGCGTACAGTTTTGTGGTACAGTCAGCTTGCTTTGTACTACCATTAACAGATTATTTTTCACGTAAGAAACAGCTTTTGAAAGTACTTCTTCAGAATTCTCTTCACTAATTCTCAAAGTAATCAGTTCTTTGAGAAGAGCTCTCAGCAAAACAACTTCAGTACTTTCCACTTTTCTCAGTGAGGGATCTAGGAAGCGTGTTCTGCAGATGTAATTTCCTGGACCTTTATTTGTAAAGGATGGGAGCAGAACAGCCTAAATGAGTGAATTCTGCTGCTGTTTGAGTAGTAAGCGTTCTTACATTACCTTAGCTTTCCAGTCTTCCACCTCTGAAAATGTTAGCTTCACATTCCTTGACATTCAAAAGGCAAATTTTATGTTCAGTTTATTTGATACTATGGTAATATAGATTATAAAGGTTAGCTAGATCTAACTTTACTGCAGGAATTCCGTAGAAGATTATATGCAAAGATACAGATACTTATCAGAAATCTTATTTTTCTTTCTTAAAACTGAGGATTCCTTAGACCTGGAAAAGATAGACTGCAAGCGTTGCAGAAGCAGTGATTCTCAAGCATGCCATGAATGGCCGCCAGTGAACTCAGGACAGCCATTCTTCTGGGCAGGAGTGTGACTGTAAACTCAGAGCTGCTGTGATGTAGGTCACCTGTCTGCTGGCACAGCAGTGTGTGGTGATGGAAGGTTCTGAACTTACTGCTAGCACTGCTGCAATGATCTGTTTTCAGAGTAGTTCACACACAATACGATTTCTATTAAAAAACACTTTCTCTTAAATATGATGTTTGGCTTGTGTACATCTTCAAATTAGAAAGAGAAACACAAGCAGGATTTACAAATCCTTTTTCCATTTTAGAGGAGAACACAAGTGGTAGTCATTTTTTTCCAGATGTTCTTTGCTGTAAATGCTTGGCATTCCATAGTTTTACATGCTGCTTGGACTTGGAAGAAATGAAGTGTTGTCTGTTAACATTCTTCACTGAACGATCAAAGTAAACGTTATCTCGTAGTTAATCTTGTAGTCATTTTTGTTAGTGCTGTCTTTCCACATGCTAGATAAGAGTAATCATGTGCAGTTCATCAGCTCAGTATTGTGGAATTTTATTTATGTGCTGGTGTTTAATACCCATACTCAAACACAGCCATTGTACTTCTTTACATGAAAGCCAGCTGAAGTGGTTTGTAATGATGGGAAATAAATAAACCCACACTGTATTTTTACATTGTTTTTGTTTGGGATTTTCTTGCTAAGAGTTTGAAAAGCTAGGGTCTCTGCTTTCTGCATGGGAAATAGGAACTTCTGAACATATCTCAGACATTTCTCCTTGCAAATGAAGAGGGTGGAGTCTTTCCAGACATGTGTTTACACAATGATTTAAGTTGAATCACTGAATTTTAGGAATGGAAGAGGCAGATTTGATGTGTCAGCCTAATCGTCAGCAAAACTGATTACCTCATGTTATTAAAGTAATGGCTGCAACTATTGCTTATGATAGAAGGAGGAGGCGTGAATCGATTTCTAGTGTTTTATGATGCACTAACATCATAGTGGAGGCAGATACCTGAAGGAGGAGGTTGCTAGTCCAGAGGCTGGCAGTGGAGTTGTGAACGTGCTGCTAATTCTGGATGTCTGTTGCGCCCAGCACAAGTAGGAATGGGCGTGCAGACACTTGAAAGTAGGGTGGAATACCATGATCCCTGCTTGCTGAGCAAGTGGAATGCTTATGAGGATGCATGTTTACAGTCTGAATTAGTTGTCTGTGGTTTTCCTCTTAGTGGTTTTTATGGTCACTTAACAGCAGCACATCACACTCTTCAGTACCCTCAGGCTGGCCTGCATGAAGGTCTCCCCTTGTGAACTTGCAGCTGCGTTCACTAGAAATGTTTGAGCTCATGTTTTTTTCTTCATATAAAGAACCAACTGTTAAGTGCTCAGAAGGCTTCCACCAGCCTTTGTGTATGAACAGATATCTGCATCTGTGGTTCCTTCTCCCCAGTAAATCTGCAAAGCACCTGCTCAGACAAGAGCTTTGAGAAGGCTGATGAAGTTTATAAAGCATTTTTTTTTTTCCTGGATTGCTAATGTTTTAGTTATTCAAGGCTTTAGATGCTAAGTAAGCCGCACATGTAAAATCTAAAATAAGTGTTGAAGCTTAATTGATAGTGTTCTGTTCTCTCACTGTTAAAATGACTCATCTTTCTGAGTAATAATCTGTCTGGAGAAAACTAAGAAGATTGAAACAACAGGGAAAGAATCTTGGAAGCAGTTTTAGAATGGGAGTTAGTTTAGGAAAACGTAGTGCAACTACAAGCAAATGTAGCAATAAAAGCTGTAAAATTGAGTGTATAAAGGAAACTGCTGAAATTTTTGGTACCACAGGAGCTGAATTTTTGCATAAACCATTTGAGAAGGACATCCTTGAGGACTCTGTCCCAGCTTGTACTACCCTGTTGATGTCCCATGTGTATTTTGGTATTCAGTAGCAATTCTGATAATGATTTGCGTTTGAGGTTTCTAGAAGGCGCCTACTGTAAGCATCAAAAGTCTTGGCAGGTAAGTGCAACAGAAATATTGAACTCCATGGGCTGTGGGAATTGTTTTATTCTGTGTTTTACCCTCTTATCTCTATAGTATTAGAGACTGTACAAATACATTATCGTGTTGTGATACTTATAAGGTTAAATGTTAAGAAACAGTGCTCCAACTTTATGTCAGTAAGGTTTAATAACTGTCGCAAATGCCTTCTGAGTAGCATAAGCTGTAGCACACACAGTGTATTGAAATATGTCTGTGCCGATTCATTTTTGGATATCTTGAAAGCCAATGCTGTATTTATATTGTTAAGCTAACTTTTAGTTCCTGTAAACATCCTACACTCAGCTATAACAAGTGGTAGGGCTGGGGGGTGGATGTTTACTTCAACTGACTTGGAAAGGCAGCTTTCCTGAATGATCAAGTGACATTTTGGCAAGAATGGAATGCTGTATTTCAGTAGTATTCAAATAAACTTATTGTAATCTTTCTGCTGTATTTCCATAAATGTCTTAATGGATGATTATTGTAAAGCAGTCTTTAACTGCTAAAATGTGTATCATTTTGATTGCAAATAAACTGTGATCCTGTATCTTTGTCTTGAAAAGTACATTCTGCTGTCCTCAGCTCACCTAGGATACACTCTTGACAGGAAAATACCCAGAATCTATTACTGAACGTTCAATTTGCAGCAGCCATTTCTTATTTTCGATCTACTTCTTCAGTGTCAGAGGAAGAATGGATATGTTGGGTTATGGTAAATAGAAATAATAATATGAAATATTTAAGTGGTAGAACAATTCTGTTAGGTTTGGTAGCTAGCAAAATGAGGAATGTCTTGCTTTGATTTGGAAAACTTGGATAGAAGAACGTGGAAGGAGAGGATCTTTAGTTTTCCATTTAACTCATTTTACATTATGACATATGTGATAGGATCCCATTGCTATTAGTGGTGGATGTATTGTTAAATGAAATAGAGCTCGAGCATTTTGAGAATAGGAAATACTATATGCAGTATATATATATGCAGTATAACCACACACTACTGTGTATGAGCTTGCATGGTTTAAAAATTTTTTTTTGTTCTTTATGAACCAATGTCACCTGTTCAGTTGGTGCAGAGCTCTGAGTTTTCCAGTTGAAGTGAACCAGGGAGGTCTTAGGGATGTAAGTTGACTTCTTCAGAAGAGATCCTGTGACGAAGGGGAAGCTTACCTGCAGGACAATCTGCATCTCTTTCTGTCTTAATAGTCCCATGGCATCAGTAACTTCACTCCATTGCTAATGGAGATGCTTCTTTCCATCTGGCTGGCACGACAAGCAGCCGTGCTGATGTAGCCATGGCATAGTGCTGTAGGGTTCGACAGCAAGAAGGAATCCTCAAATCAACATTATCACCAATCATAAGGTGCAGTGACTCCTTTCAGCAGCACCTTTTGTCTGGAAATAAGAGCTATGGTGGAGGTAGCGAGTAAGGAGTGTGAGCAGACTGGGTGTGGGTGTGCAGGTGGGGTTTCAGTGGGTTTAAGTGCACTTGAGATGTAAAATTCATGTTACAAATAGGTACAAAACAGTAGTCTTAGTGGTTTTATTAGAGGAAAATCTTTCTGGTGTGAGTATTATAGGAGAAAAATGTTAAACGGTGAAATTGGTGGACGGCCTGTTGAAAGTTTAACATTTAGTATATGCTTTTTGGAAGTATTTTGGATTTGCAGCAGTCTGAACTCTGTAGTGGTCTGGGAAGCAGCTGATGTGTAGCTGTTCCTTGGATAAATGCAAAAAGTCAGACTTCTAACCTAGAATACTTATCAAGGTTCTGTGCTTAACACCACCAAACTTAAAACTTTTGAGGCGTGCTCATTTTTCATCCATCGCGTCGGTGATTTTTGGACAGATCTCAGTCTCAGTCCCATGGCCCCAGTGATGGCATAAAGCAGGGTTGAGTAAATAGCTGGAAAAGGCCACAGTGTGTATGATTTATACCAGGGTCCGGAAGTTCTGCTTAGCTATGGTGGAAAAGGTAAGTTGTGTAGCATCAGTCAACAAATTTATCTCAAAGAACACAGGCACTGTTAATGTATTTTTTGTTATTTGAAAACATGCATTTACTCTTGTATTTAATTCTTCCTGGTTTGGTTTTCCTGATGATAAAAACCCAAACTTACTTCAATAAAAGTTGTTGATATCGATTTTTCTTGTCTGTTTTGTTCGCTGAAGTTTTGCTTCTAGTAATTGTGTACTCCTAAACAGCTATGCCAATTCTGGCCAGCTTCGTTCATGTTTTAAAGCTTTTGTGTGTGTGTGTGTGTGTGTGTGTGTGTGTGTGTGTGTGTGTGTGAAGTTAATAAAAACTGCTTAATATTCCGTGTGATCCTATAGTAGTTGAGTGTTAGCAGTGGGAGTCTTAACTCATGTGGGAGTTCTGTTCAGACAGTCTGGGAATGCGTGCTGTCAGCCCAGTCATGTATGTTTAAAGGAGGAGAGCCTGAGCCAAGAAAGCAATGCATGGGCTCTGCATTCACCATGAAGGAAATGCAGTTTATGTCAGTTGGGATCGTTTGTTATCTGATAGCATCTCTTTCTTGAGAGAAATAATTTCCTGTAAACAATATGGCTTTATCTAAGGCATCTGCCAGTTTAATAATGTGAAACATTATTTTTCCAAACATTGCACAGGCCTTATCTCCCTGACAAAGAAAGGGAGGTGGCAACGATGAAAGATGCTTTGTGCGCTGAACTCTGTTTACTTAAGGTTATGGAAAACTTGCTGAAAGTGTGTACTTTGAATGCATGACTTCATGCAGTTTTTAAACCCATTTTCCCCAGTATTAATGACCTAGTAGAACTGACTTGTACCAGGTGGTATAAAATTGTTTTGGAGATGTCTCGCACTTAAAATCTAAGAAATATGTAACTGGTAAACCCCTCTTAACCTGCATTCCAGTTCAGAATTAACAGTCAGTGGAGATGGTATAGCTGAATGTGATTTCATGAAATAGGAAGTTTTTGCACACTATCTGAGGTCTTTTTGTATTCTGCTGAACTACACTTGAGCTGTTGTAGGTTGCTTCCTTACTCCTGCTTAGATTTGCTAAAGCCAATTCAAGAAAACAAAAATTATACAGATCTTCTTTATACGTGCAGCAGCGTTCCCCAGAAAATTACTTCCAGGCAGGAAGCCTGGGGAAGGAGCAGCTCTAAAATTTAGAGTTGAACTTTCCAAGAAGACTGCACGCAGAATAGCAGTTTGAACTGAAGGGACGCTGTACAGCTGCATTTGAGATTTTTTAGCCAGCTGCTCAACTCTTAGTAGCAGTCCTTAAATTATGGCTGTGGAGTAATAACAGAAGCACTGCTTTAGATGCTAAGTTCATGCAGGACTGCTTGCCATTGCACCTGTGTAAATAAACCATATAATTTAGAGGTTGTGATGGCTAATGTCATCTCTAATGCAAATTAACAAGATTTTAAAATTATTTTGGGGAATGTTCTCGTTTTTTAGGAGTCAAATAGGTTGTTTATATCACATATCAGGAAGCGTTCAGAAGATGCTTAACTTCAGCTGATGTAACTGTTCCACATTTTCAATAACTGGACAAACTCCTGTCATCTGTAAGGGAATTATGCATAAATTGAGTTAATACGTAACTACCCTATGTATGCAAAGCTGCTGAAGCCACCTCAGGAGAATACTGGAGGTTAAACAGAGGGATGTGGGACAGCTTTCTTTGCCAGTTTCGACTGTACATAAACACTGTTTATGGACAGTAAGCACAGGAAGGGGTTATTCTGTGAACAGTATTTGAACATGAAGAGCACATAGGTCCAGTAGTGCTTGTGAGGTTCTATATAATCATTTGATTCTTCTCTAGGGGACAGCTTCTTGCTGATGGTGCATCAGTCTGAGTTACACTGCAGAGCTGCCGCGGCCCAGGTTTGTTGTAAGAACGCCTTCATCTCCGAGGGGCTGCACAGCTTCAGGCTGCCCTGACATAGATATGATATCCTTACTTCTGGAGATATTGGGTTATGAGTGTCAAAATTACAGAAGTGAATGGGGGTGAGTATATTCAAATGGTTTTCTGATTTTCAGGGATTATAAAGTAACTGGGTGCTTAAGCAGCTTTGAAAATAGCATTTCCAAAGTCAGCACGAAAACACTGTTTTTATGCTACTGGAAACTTCATCATTGGGTGGTAGTGTTCTGAGTTTTCTCAGAGATAGAAGAAAATATTGAGCAAAAAGAAGTATAGTAAGTACTGCTCCATCATTCCTGCTTTTAAACACGTAGGTGTACACTGTGCCACCATGCAGACTGGTAGGCTCTGTCTGCACGCTTCTTTTAAACTATGTTATGAAAAAAAAAAGCCAAAAATGTCCCCCTCTTTCCCAACCCCCCAAGTAAATGCTCCTTACCCAAATTTAGACCCTATAATTATTATTTAGTAAATCACAGCAACGTATACAAGCAGCCCGCCTGTGTAACATCATCTGTTCACTGCCACTGTTCAGAGCAAACTGCTGTTTGGAGTTGCTCTCAAACATCTGTTAGAAAAGAACTCGTTAACCTTAGGAGCCTTAATTAAAGTTTTGTGTCAAGTCTGATGAAGTTATTTTCACGTTTGTTTTTTGTTGTTTTTTTTTTCATTGGGGTTAGGTGCTGCTCTGAGACAGCTGCTGTCACACTGAGCAGTACGTATGGACGCTGCCTCTTTAATGCCTTACTGTAAGCAGGGTGGGCTGAGGAGCTTTTCACCTGGTTATTTACATTCATCCTGCTCTGCAGGAACTCCAGCAGCAATGTGACATCTCCCACATATGCTTACATCTATGGCTCTGGCTCCCTCCTGCTGGAAAACAACGTGAAGTTTTGTGAGGTATCAATGTTAATTCTCTAGGTTATCACTTTTATTGCTGTTATTTCAATATGTTTTATATTTATCACATGTAGTGTTACACGGATGTATACTAAATATATTATTACTTTTAGAAACTTAGCCTCAAAGTTAAGATGTTGTGTCATAAAGAATGTGTATACATAGCAGCTGTACAAATCAAGCTCCAGTTTGGATAATTCATAGAATCATAGAATGGGTTGAAAAGGACCACAGTGATCATCTGGTTTCAATCCCCCTGCTATGTGCAGGGTCGCCAACCACCAGACCAGGCTGCCATGAGCCACATCCAGCCTGGCCTTGAATGCCTCCAGGGATGGGGCATCCACAACCTCCTTAGGCAACCTGTTTCAGTGCATCAAATTGCAGGATTCTGCTGACAAGAAGTGTCGTACTCCTTCAGCTGAAGGAGCAGTAGGTCGTGAAGGGCCTGAATGTCTGTTCCTGGGTGGCAGTGGCGCGCAGAGGTTTGCGTGGTGCCAATCTCTGACCTTTCACTGATGGCTTTGGTGCTGAGTCTGTTACAGACGTGTCCTGTCTGCATAGAAACCATAAAGTATGTGAAGGTTCTGCTGGGTCCTCAGAAGGATTTCCTGCAGTGCATCAAGATGGGAAGGAACTTCTTCACAGTGAGGGTGATGGAGCACTGGAACAGGTTGCCCAGGGAGGCTGTGGGTTCTCCTTCTCTGGAGACATTCAAGACCCACCTGTGCAGTCTGCTGTAGAGGGGGTCTGCTTTGTAGGGAGGCTGAACTAGTTGATCTCTGGAGGTCCTTTCCAGTCCCTACAATTCTGTGATTCTGTGCTTTGAAAATGATAAAGAGTACTGAGCTTCCCTGATTATTTTGTTTGTTTGTTTGTTTGAGCTTCTATAGAAAAGCAGGTAAGTGAGGTCGCACTGTAATTGCAGACCCACAGAATATGTCAAGTTGGAAGGGACCATGGATCACTGAGTCCAACCAAACTAATGTCTTCCAACACCTTGTTTCAGTGATACCTCACATCTATTCTTTGGATCTGTTGATTGTTTTCACTGCAGAATAACAGTACAGGTTGATGAATTACTCTTTATTCAGCAGTTGTGTCTGAAGGCCACGTTCTAATTCTGTTCATCTGGATGATCTCACTGATTCCTAAAATATCTCCATTTATTTCTCATTATTGTTGGCGAGACCAGGAGCAGACTTATATCAGAATGTAACTGGGGGACTAAATACGTGCAGATGTAACATCATGTGAAGCACATGCAGCGTGCACATAACTACTTAAGCAGGTTTAACTATAAAGATTTGCAAAATTCACAGCTAAAATATGTCAGGAATGACTAATTTATTAACACAGCTTCCCAGTACGAACATGAAAATTGAACTCTTATTTTTATTGGATGTTTAGGTAACTGTGATACAAAAATAAAACCCCCAAACCCTTGATGTCATGTACTAATGAAAGTAGATTGAGCAGATGGTTTATATGGACTGTACTGCATGTATTATATGACAGGTTGGCCATGAGCCAGCAGTGTGCCCTTGTAGCCAAAAAGGCCAATGGCTTACTGGGGTGCATTAAAAAGAGCGTGTCCAGCAGGTCGAGGGAGGTGATCCTCCCCCTCTACTCTGCCCTGGTGAGGCCTCATCTGGAGTACTGCGTCCAGTTCTGGGCTCCCCAGTACAAAAAAGACAGGGATCTCTTGGAAAGAGTCCAGCGGAGGGCCACGAAGATGGTGAAGGGCCTGGAGCATCTCTCCTATGAGGAAAGGCTGAGTGAACTGGGTCTGTTCAGCCTTGAGAAGAGAAGACTGAGAGGGGACCTGATCCAGGTCTATAAATATCTAAGGTGTGGGGGGCAGAATGGCGAGGCCAGACTGTTTTCAGTGGTGAATGGAGACAGGACAAGGGGAAACGGCCGGAAACTGCAGCACAGGAAGTTCCGCACAAATGTGCGCAAGAACTTCTTTACAGTGAGGTGACGGAGCACTGGAACAGGCTGCCCAGGGAGGTGGTGGAGTCTCCTTCTCTGGCGATGTTCAAGACCTGCCTGGATGCCTACCTGTGCGACCTGCTGTAGGGAACCTGCTTTGGCAGGGGGGTTGGACTCGATGATCTCTGGAGGTCCCTTCCAACCCCTACAATTCTGTGATTCTGTGATTATGCAACTGTGCTGTTCTTTCAGGGAAAGATAAATGGGGCAGAAAGATATATAGCTACCTTTAAAGCCTAACTTTCATTTACTGCCAAAACAGAAAAAGTCCAGGAGTACACTCCTTAAATGGGAGACATATTCAGGTGTGTGAGTGACAAAACATAATGTTTTTTCTTCTTACCATCTAACCTGAGTAATTATCTCTTGGCAGCATTTGCATTAAAGGCTTGCTCAGTGTGTTGAATTTGTATGAGAAAAAAAAAAAATATCATAGAATCATACAATGGTTTGGGTTGGAAGGGACCTTAAAGACCATCAAGTTCCAACCCCCTCTGCTGCAGGCAGGGTTGCCAACTACTAGACCAGGCTGCCCAAGGCCCCATCCCACCCGGCCAGGGATGGGACATCCACAACCCCTCTGGACTGCTTGTGCCAGCACCCCACCACTGATAGTGAAAAACTTCCCCTGACATCTAATCCAAATCTTCCCTCCTTTGGTTTTACCATTCCCCCTTGTCATATCACTGTTCTTAGAGACCATCTAATCCAACGTCCTTGAAAAGTTAATTTCCCTCCTGTTTATAATCTCTGGAAGGGCTGCAATGAGGTGTCCCTGGATCTTCCTCCAGAATGAACAAATCCAGTTCCTTCAGCCTGTCTTCATAGGAGAGGTTCTCCATCCCTCTGATCATCTTTGTGGCCCTCCTCTGTAATGGATGCATAAAGTTTCTTATAATTCTAATACTTCTTAGTAATTAAAAAGTTATGAACAAAGGTACAGTTGTCTTAACTGTTGAGCTTGATGGGTAAATGAAGTGGTATTGTATCATGCTTAAATTTATGTAAAACACAAACCTAAAGGTATACAGAGGCACACACATTATAATAAAGTGCTTGTGGTAAACAGAATGTAGGTAGTTGTTGTGTGTTTGTATATTGTGTTTTTACATGTATGTGCTATGTAGGGAGGGAGTGTTGATCTGCCAGAGGGGAGAAAGGCACTACAGAGGGACCTGTATAGACTGGATCAATGCGCCAAGGCAAACTGTATGAGTTTCAACAGGGCCAAGTGTCAGGTCCTGCATTTTGGTCACAGCAACCCCTGGCAACCCTACAGGCTTGGGGAGGAGTGGCTGGAAAGCTGTCCGATGGAAAGGGACTTTGGTGTACTGATGGACAGCTGGTTGAATATGAGCCAGCAATGTGCCCAGGTGGGCAAGAAGGCCAATGGCATTCTGGCTTGTATCAAGAATGGTGTGGTGAGCAGGACTAGGGAAGTCATCCTGCCCTGTAATCAGCACTGGTGAGTCCTCACCTCGAGTACTGCGTTCAGTTTTGGGCACCTCAGTACAGAAAGGACATGGAGGTGCTGAGCAGGTCCAAAGAAGGGCAACAAGGCTTGTGAAGGGTTTGGAGAATATGCCCTATGAGGAGAGACTGAAGGAACTGGGGCTTTTTAGCCTGGGAAAAATGAGTCTGAGGGGAGACCTTATTGCTCTCTTCCAATATCTGAAAGGTGCTTACAGCAAGAGCGGGGCTGGTCTCTTCTCACTGGTAACAGGATGAGGGGAAATGTCCTCAAGTTGCACCAGGGTAAGTTTAGGTTGGATATCAGGAAACACTTCTTTACAGAAAGGGTTGTTAAGCACTGGAATAGGCTCCCCAGGGAGGTGGTTGAGTCACCATCCCTGGATGTGTTTAAAAACCATTTGGATGTGGTGCTCAGGGACATGATTTAGTGGAGGGTTGTTAGAGTTAGGGTAAGATGGTTAGCTTGTGGTTGGACTCAATGATCTTTAAGGTCTTTTCCAACCTGAGCGATTCTATGATTCTGAGTAACTAGAGGATTTAAAAACATTGATGTGTGTAGATGTGATGTTTCCTGCTTTCCTAAGAAGGAACTAAAGAACTTAATGATGTGTTAATATTGAAGAAAGTTGATGGGAATTAAGTTTAGAGCAGCAGCCTCTGGAGTAACCAAATCAAAATCCTATGTGTTGTCTATGAACTGCTGTAGCTGGTAGACTGGGTATCTCCTGGTTGTTATTTCTACTGTACAGTTAATGCATCAACCCCAGCATGGTTGGTGCTGCTTTTATCCTTGCTCTGCTATCCTATAAGTAGCTCTCTCTTCAGTGAGAGCTGTGGCAACTTTCCCAGTAGGGAAATGATAACAAAGACATCTGTCTGCTACACCTGTCTTTGTGCCTTTTCAGCACTGCTGCCTCTTGGTATTTAGAATGTGCTTTCCTGCACAATTAATCTACTTTTCTATTTGACACCTATGCATGTATTTGATATTTCCTTGGATTACAGTAAAGGTGAAGAGAATGAAATCATGCTACTGTTTGCATATTGCATTGTGAGGTTTTTTGTTCATTTTCACAAATATAAATAATCTTCCATTTTGGTAGCATTGTATTTTGAAAAGCTTCTAGCAAAGTTTGTTCTCATGCATGCATTTCTATTCCAGTCCAGTTGTGGTGATTATTTCACACTGTTTGGCTGGGCTAGAGCTATTTCTTCACAGAGCCTCGTGTGATGCTGTGTTTTGGATTTCTGATGAAAAGAACGGTGATGGCACGCTGACATCTCAGCTGTTGCAGAGCAGTGCTGCACAGAGCTGAGGGTGTTTCAGCTCCTTATGCTGCCTTGCCAGCGAGGGGCTGGGGTGAACAAGGAGCTGGGAGGGGACAGAACCAGGGCCCAAACTGTCCAAAGGGATTTTCCATACCGTATGGCATCATGCTCAGCACTAAAAGCTGGGGGAAAGAAGGAGGAAGGAGGGGACACTCAAAGTGATGGTGTTTGTCTTCCCAAGTAACCATTATGTGTGATGAGCCCTGCTTTCCTGGAAGTGGCTGAACATCTGCCTGCTGATGGGAAGTACTGAATGTATTCCTTTTGATTTCCTTTTGCACAAAGCTTTTGGTTTACCCATAAGTCGTCCTGACCTCAACCCATGAGTTCTCACACTTCCAATCTTTTCTGTTCTCTCCTCCATTCCAGCTGGGGAGAGAGTAAGTGAGCAGCCATGTTGGTACTGAGCTGCCTGTGGGGTTAAACCAGCTACTTCTTCTCAACACTCATTTTTAAATACCATTTCTTGTCTCGTAGGAGCTTACATGAGAAAACAAGTCCCAAACAAGAAGTCTGTAGAAGAGCAAGGAAAGGCAGCATTTAAATCTGCAGCGTTTCAGCTGTGCTGCTGTCTCCAGACAGTCTGACATCACCTAGCAAGAGAAAAACATGCTGTACAGCTGTAATAGGATTAAGCAGTGTAAACCTACAAGCAGAAATGTGATTAATATAGTGTGTTTCAAAGTCCTGCAGTGACTATATTGCTATACTGAGAAAATGACAGTCTGATCATTAGAAATATTTTCAGTGCCCATGTGTCTGTTCTGAAGTTATTTATAATTGTTGCCTTTCTCTCAGCCTACAGGAGGTAATTTTTACATTAACTGTGCAGCACAATCAGTATCAGTAGATTATACAGTCCTGAGATGGCAAGAATTATGATAAGCCTCATGCTAAGCTCTGGAGAGATTTGCACATGTGTAGTTTGTGCTGCCCCATTTTTATTAGCATTTTCATTATACAGCTGTTACTGAAAGCACAAAGTTAATGTCCTGGAACAAGAAAAGGGCAATGATGCGGTCGTAAACACAGAACTCCACATCATATCTAACAAGAAAAAAAAGACCAAGCATATCGAGTTACTCCAGATACTGCGGGGAAAAAATGAGACCTTTACAGAAAAACAACAACTTTTCTTTGTTAAGCACAGAACTACCTGCAAAACAACCTCAGATAACTTCCAAGCATTAGCCTCTTTGCAGTTCTCAAGCTGAGCTTCTAGAAGTGCACAGCATCAGCTGGAATTGTTTCCTCATAGTGATCAATGGTAAAATACTTCAAGAATAAAGTGAGTCCGGAGTATCTTTACAATTCCCTCTTAAACTGCTGTAGTGGAAGAGTTGTGTGAGCCACATGGATGATCAAAGTGATGGGACAGGGATAGAGGGCAGTAATATTTGCAACAGAGTGAAGGTTAATGAGTTATGCTTTTTAAACGCTTTTGCAGGAATCCATCTTTACATTTTAAAAAGAAGTCTAAGCGTAAATTATATGCCTTAAATAGTCTAATTTAGATTTATGCCCACATATCCTCCGCATCCTCTCCAAAAATCTGTCTTAAAGAGACGCCGTTGAATACCTTCACAGCTGTAAATCCGGGCAGAAGTGTCCATAGATTCATAGAATTGCAGAATGGCCCGGGTTGAAAAGGACCACAACGATCATCTCGTTTCAACCCCCTGCTATGTGCAGGTCGCCAATCACCAGACCAGGCTGCCCAGAGCCACATCCAGCCTGACCTTGAATGCCTCCAGGGATGGGGCATCCACAACCTCCTTGGGCAACCTGTTCCAGTGCCTCACCACCCTCTGTGTGAAAAACTGCCTCCTAATATCTAACCTAAACCTCCCCTGTCTCAGTTGAAGACCATTCCCCCTTGTCCTGTCACTATCCACCCATATCCCATAGTGGAAGACCAGTTTACAAACCCTGGAAGAACTACTTAATTCTAACCACATGTTGGTTTTTTTTAATGAATCCATAACTTTAAAATACAAAAATAAGCTGGAACCAGGAACTGCTTAATTTGTTTGAAGGCATTAAAAATAGTAAACTGAGAAGATGACAGTGAAAGATAAATCCCCAAATGCTGTTCTAATAAATAATTTACCTTGAAATAATTTTGAGAAGATGCGGTGTTTGATGATTAAATGAATAATACTGAATTATTAAAAAAAAAAAAAAGCAAAGCTCTATTTTCTGCATTAAGGTTAAGGAATCTCCTAAAGAAGTGTAAGACTGGGAAGTGCACGAGTGTGGGGAGGGGCTATTCAGGAATTGTAACACACCATCCACTGGCTCACTGTGTTATCATACGCTGTTGGTCACTGTAAGCGTTCAGCAAATGGTGACGAATGTCAGTGGGTGCCACTGTTATCCCCACGGAGGAATGCAGTGACACGCTTTTGCTTCGTGTGCACTTCTGTGTCAGATGCCATTTTGTCAGACTCCATTTGTCTCATGGCAACAAAACGTAATGGAATATTAGTGGGAAGGGTTTTTAACATTGTTTATTTATTTTATTAATTTCAACTTGTTATTGTTTTTACAACTTTAATTCTGTAGGGCCACTCTATTGAACAGCTAAGCAAGGTTTGCCCCGATTTCACACCTGTGAAATAACACTTTTTCAATAAGGTTAGCTTTCCATTTCCTGTTGATAAAGCATAGCCAAAAAACTGGGAAAAGGAATCAACATCTGCTCTGTGGCCTCTATAAGGGGCAACTATGCTCTCTTCATCAATTCCAGCTCCAGAAATGGGCAGAACTCTATGCAATACTGAATTCCCTCTGCATGTGAACTTTGCTCCAGTGCTCTGTGGGTTTGGGGCTTTTTTCACCACTCTTTTAAGGGATTTCACTAAAAGGAAATCAACTGATGTTAGCTAGAGACAGTTGTTAGGAGACTTCTCAGTGAACAGAAGAAAGGATCTGGCAGTGGTATTTGATGAACATTACTGCATGCAGGAACTAACTTGGGAGGCTAGAGGAAAGTTGGGACAGGAGAGCAGAAAATACATGGAAGAAGCTTCTGGGGAAAATAAGAAAGACAGCTGTGAAAGAAACTGGGACTCAGAGAAGAAAGACAGTAAAAGAGATCAGACAAGGAGATAAGTTGGTGGGGCCTGAGCAAGTAGAGTGTGGATCTGTGTTCAGTAAATAAGGGAAGCAGGACAGAGGGAGATGAATCAACAGAGCAGGATCAGATTCCCTCATCAGGTGAGACCATGCTGTGGTCACAGAGCATGGCTTAGGATTCACAAACACCAATGTTCCCATCTTCAGAAGATATCAGAGAAAATTATTTGCGTCTTGACGTTTTTGGCATCTTGGCATTTTTGCACTCCATCTACAAATGATGCTCCTTATCCTGTTAGCTCAACCAGCTGTTGTGTGGTGAACTCAGGCCACTGATGAATTATGTGGATTTTAATACGACAGTATGGAGAGGGAATTGTGGAAGAACTTGCGGGTATTCTTGCTTAGGCTGTGGAAATTGTAACTCAGAGTTACTAACGCTTTGCTTTGACCTGGCTCTGCGACTTGCCGAGTACCCAGCAGGGCCCTTCTTGTTCTCTGCTGACCTCTGACAGAGCTCCCAGAATATTTTGACTAGGCCAGACACAAAAGCTCAGAGATTCCAGTGTTTTTTGCTGCTGTTGTTTTCTAATCTTCTTTTGGTAAGGAACAATGCCTTATTAACATGGCCTTTTACCTAGACCTGTGATTGTGCAAAGCAGAACTGGATAAAATAACCATGTAAGAAGGAACAAACCGTGTGTGGATTGATGCTCACTCAGTGGATCTAACTAAGTGAAAGATCTGGGGCAAGCACTTTTCTTGGCAGGAGAATCCAGCCTTCTTGCTGTAGTGAGGCTCAGTGACTCAAGGACCAGGGAATGTTCTTTCAATGCCAAGGTAAGGACAAATATTACTCACGTCCTAAAAAGAGCACAACCCCTTCCTTTCAGGGGAGGTGAGTGTCTGAGCATGCATGTGCTTTGATCGTTATTGCTCCAAGCAGAAAACATTCTCCAGAAGCTGACAGATACAGTGAGAAGCAGAGATGTCAACAGGGACAAAAAGGACACTCAAAGCAAGAGTCCGGGAGGGGAAAAGTGGGAATCAAGGTGGCTAAAGACAAAGGTATAACCCTAAATGTTTCTTGTGATCACGTCAAAACAATCATTTATAATTCTGCTGTAGTGTTGCTTTGTCATTCAGTTCAGAGATGAATTAGCAGAGGTGTGTGACCATAGCCTGGGGAGGGTCTTGTCCTTCTCTGCTACCTTATATTTAAGACTAGCATGTAAATACAAAAACACATGTTTTGTAACAGCTCTTTAATGCAAATCTTTCAACAGAAAGATTAGTGAAGCCAGTACTGGTGGCATACAGCTTCTCACTCACAGCCTTTCTGCTAGGGCCTAGGACTCAATCTGGCTCTGGCTAAGCCCTTCTTTGTCCTTTTACATTTGCATCTGTACCAGCTAATGTACTGCAGTGTGGTATTGTTAAACACCATGAGACACAAAAATGACTGCTTGACATGAAAACAATTTCATTTTCCCACACTTATCCTCTCACATTCACAAGCACCAGGAAATTCAGGTAGTGTGGCCAGAGCTACTTGTGATGACCTGGAGGACATGTCCCTGCAATGTGCTGTTCTGAGTGTGCTGTGTTTGCCTGATGGGCGTACTTGGTGATTGGATGTGTCTTTCATGTTAAGAATTTGGCACTAATTTACATCTTATTTGCCCCTAAGCCATAAGACAACAGTGCTGATGTACTCTCACGTCTTCTCTGAGGGCTGTCTGCCCTTTGCTTTCTCTGGGTGCCTCGAGGAGCTGCATGTAGATGTGCTGTGGTATCAGTGACTGCTGAGTGATAGTGGCAGCATACACCATTCTTCAGATTCTCCTGCCAACACAAACTTCCATCAGCACTGATATTAGTGTTTCTATTACAAATAATTGCACTCCCACCTCTCATAAACCTTTGACTGCTGCTGGCCTACCACATTTCCCATATATTCCAGTGATTTAAGTAGCAGGGGCTCTATTTCCTTTTGGTTAGAGAGTTGTTCGTTCTCTGTTTTGGTACGCAATCTAAGAGCATTTTGTGTTGATGATAGGTAATGGATTTTTATTTTGAGGCCAGAAGACTCCTACAAGAATGACAGAATCATTAAGGCTGGAAAAGACCTTAAGATCATCAAGTCCAACCATCAGCCAATCACCACCATGCCCACTAAACCATGTCTCCCAGTGACACATCTCCATGTTTCTTGAACACCTCCAGGGACGGTGACCCCACCACCTCCCCAGGAAGCCTGTCCCAATGAACAGCCACTCTTTCAGAGGAGAAATCCATCCAAATACCCAACCTGAGCCTTCCCTGGCACAACTTGAGGCCATCACCTTTTGCCCTATCGCTCTTACCTGGGAAAAGAGGCCAACTCCCATCTCACCACAACTTCCTCTCAGAGAGTTGTAGAGGGTAATAACGTTTTCCTTGACTGTCCTCTTCTCCAGGCTAAACAACCCCAGTTCCCTCAGACACTCCTCATAAGGCTTGTGCTTCAGACCCTTCACAGCTTCACTGCCCTTCTCTGGACAGGCTCCAGGGCCTCAATGTCTCTATTGCAGCAAGCAGCCCAAAACTGAACACAGCACTTGAGGTGAGACCTTACAGGAGCTTACCGAGCGACGATCACCTCCCTGCTCCTGCTGGCTGCATTATTTCTGATGTTTTATTCTATTAAGAAGAAATTAATTTTACATCCATTTCAAGATGCCATTGGCTTTCTTGGCCTCCTTGGCACACTGCAGGCTGTGTTCAGCCAGCTGACAATGCGCAACTTTTCAGCCACTCTGCCCCAAGTCTGCAGTGATGCATGGGGTTGTAGTGACCAAATTGCAGGACCTGGCACTTGGTCCTGTTAAAGCTCGTACAACTGACCTCACTCCATCGATGTAGCCTAAAGTATGGGATCAAATTGTGAAGCTGGTTGTTAGGATAAAAGCCTTAATTCTTTCAGTATTTAGTATCCAAAAAAATTAAATAAAATTGCAGTCGTTGGCCCCATCATTTTTTGAGACATGGCAGTAGAAGACAGGCTGCAACCACAAAGATAACAAGAGCACTAAAGTTGACTGCAGCTCACAGGACGGTGCATGCTCTCCTATTGCCCCAGTGAGGGCACAGGTGGCTCAGCCCAGCTGTGTAGAACTGCGTTAGAGACTCCGCAGGCAGTGTTTAGAACTGTGGATCATTCCATAGCCGTTTTCAAAGTTAAAAAGGTCTAAGGAATATATAGGTTCTGTGGTCTCCTGACTGTGGCTTAATTTTACTTTTTATGGCGGCTTATAAAGTGCGATTCTTAACAATTATTTTTAAGAGACATATCTCTTTTAGTAGGTATGCATTCTTTGTCTTACAACGGGTCTTAGGAACCGAGGTCAGTATGAACTCCTTTTAGGGTATCGGGGCACAGTGACACTAATGGCAGCCCGGGCGGAGGGCACGGAGGGCACGGACCGCCGGACCGCCAGGCAAAGCCGAGCGCTCCGCAGGAGAGCCGGAAATCCGCGCGAGTGCGGAGGGCGGGGAGGGAGGAGAGCGAGCTGCGCATGCGCTGCCCTACGGCCGCCATTCAGCTGTTGGTCGGCACGCGACCCCCCGCCCTCGCGCGCACCGTATGACGTTGCTGAGGAAGAAGCCGCCGTGTCGGAGGCGGCAGATTCGCCATAATCCGCCGCTTGGCCAATCTCACCCCCCACCGTCTCCATCGATCAAAACATAGATACATTTTTATAAGGAGGAGCGGCACGGCACATGTGAAGCCCAGCTGGTGCGAAAGTGCTCTTTTCTGTGTTTTTTTTTTTTTTTTTTTTTTTTTTTTTTTTTTTTGTGTGTGTGTGTGTGTTTGTTGTTGACAAGGCCGCCGCGCTTCGCTTCCAGCCAGCTCTCCCGCTGCCCCTCAGCCCCAACCCCGCCGCGGTTATGGAGGCTGCGGCTGCAGGTGAGCGGCGCCGAGCCGGGGAGGGCGGCGGAGCGCGCGCGGAGCAGTTAGCGCTGAGGCAGGGGAGAAGTAGTTCCGGCCAGCGTGCTGCGTCATCGCCATCCGCGCGCGAAGTAGTTCCCTCAGCAGGAGCGGCCGTTGCTCAGCGCTCAGCATGGCGGGGGCGGCGGGCGGCGGGCGGCGGGAGGAGGGAGGAGGGGCGCCGAGTCCCGCTGGGCTGCGCGGCATGCGGCCCGAGCTGCGGTGCCTGCGGCGGGAGGCTCGGGCGGCGGGGGGCGTCCGCCTTGTTGCGTGAATGGTTAAAACCGGGAGCTTCTGCTGCGCTGTCAGCCCAGCCCCTTGTGTGCCGTATTTTCGCCTGGCTTTCATGGCGATTAACGTGAAAATAAAATTACGCAGACGGGACTGCCCTGATAATGTGTACGTGCTGTTTCACAGCGCCTTGTTTCTTGTAGTACGAGCTGGTGACGTTGCAATGATTTAACATCGTATTCCTCTACACTGAAGTGTGGCTCTTGGTTATCATTCACTGAGATGATTCCCAGACTTCCCCTCCCATTCAGGAGGAAAGAGGTACTGTCACAAATCCACGGGGCTGGATAGGATCCACTCAGGAGTGCTGATGATTGTGGAGCTGCTTTCCACTGTCTGTCAGCGCTCCTGGTCAGCCAGAGAGGGCTTAGAGGACTGGAGACTTGCTAATGTGAGAGCTGTCTACAAGAAGGGTCATAAGGATGATCTAGGGAACTTCAGACCTGTCAGCCTGACCTCAGTGCCGGAGAGGTTGTGGAACAGATTGTCTTGACTGTGACAATGCAGCTGGTGTGGGACAACCAGAGGATCATGCCCAGCCAGCACAAGTTCATGAGAGGCAGGTCCTGCTTGACCGACCTGAAATCCTTCTGTGACCAGGTGACCTGCCTAGAATGAGGGAAAGGCTGTGGGTGTAGTCCACCTGCACTTTAGTAAAGCCTTTGAATCTGTTTCCCACTGTATTCTCCTGGAGAAGCTGGCAGCCCATGGCTTAGACAGGTACACCCTTTGCTGGGTAAAGAACTGTCTGGATGGCCAGGCCCAGAAAGTGGCAGTGACTGGAGTTAAATCAGCTGGTGACAGGTCATGAATGCTGTTTCTCAGAGGTCAGTATTGGGCCCATCCTGTTTTAATATCTTCATTGACAATCTGGACAAAGGGATTGAGTTACCAACATTAAATTTGCAGATGAAATCAAGTTGGGAGAAAGTGTCAGTCTGCTTGAGGAAAGGAAGGACCTGTATAAGTTGGATTGATGATCTGAGGCCACTTGTAAGCTTTAACAAGACCAAGTCTCAGGTCCCTTGCTTTGGTCACACAGACTTGGGGCTGACTGGCTGAAAAGCTGTGCAGAGGTGAAGTATCTGAGGGTGTTGTCAGCTGGCTGAACAAAGCCTGCAGTGTGCCAAGGTGGTCAAGAAGGCCAATGGCATCCTGACTTGTGGCGGAAATAGTGCAGCCAGCAGGAGCGGGGAGGTGATGGTCCCTCTGTACTCAGCTCCTGTGAGGTCTCACCTCAAGTGCTGTGTTCAGTTTTGGAGTGTCTGAGGGAACTGGGGTTGTTTAGTCTGGTGAAGAGGACAGTCAAGGAAAACCTTATCACTCTCTACGACTCTCTGAGAGGAAGCCGGAGCCACCCGTATGATTTTGTTACATCTGGTGCTGCAGTTTAAGGATTTTTGTGGTGACTGCTGTAGTGTTGCATTTATCCACATGAGGGCGATGTTACAACACTGAAAAGGCGAAGTCTTCATGTGAGCGTAGGTACCTCTGCTTTTTTAATGATGGAGAAGCTTTTTTTTTTTTCTTCTCCTTTCCTTTTGATAAGTTCATTATTGTCAAGTTCTGCTGTAAAGCTAATTTCCTTATTTTGTCAGGCTTTTCATTTAAAACCATTTGTAGAGAAGGTTTTTTTTGTTGGCCTGAACTAGTTATTAGCACACCCCTTTTAATCCAGTTCCAAAGTTCGTGTATTCATTAAAGTATGCAGGCAGTATCTTTTGAAGAACTTCTACAAGTGCTTCTGTAAAGTTACATCAATCTAGCGTGAGTAAGAGGAAAAAAGACAGACTTATCTGTCTTCCTTAGCTAAGCACCAATATTCTTAAGCACCAATTAATTAAGCAACAGAGGTCAGCTTTCTTTTGCCAATGGACTGCAAATCCCGTGCCTTTGGTACTGTGAGAGTGGAAGGATGCGCTTCAGATAGAGGAGGGAGATGAAGGCCTGGTGCCTTTTCCTTCCTGGGCTGGCTTCATCACATGGCATGATACAGGTTCTGCTTGCTGGTGATGAGTTAGACAACTCCAAAGCAAGTCCATGCACTGTGGAATACTTAGTATTTGTGAATTTTCAAAGATACTGTCTTCTGTTGATGAAAGAATAAAATATTTGAATGCTGTAGCAACAGAATTGTGTTAAGGGCTGCATTTGTGTGGTGTCCTATTACTATACGCCTTCCAGTGTGATGCTTTTAAGTATTCTTCATGCTGCTTTCAAGATTTAACTTTTTAGAATGCTTTTTGTTGCTTGTTTTTCTTTTATTAAAGATGCTTTTAATCTTCATGTAGTTCACGTCGCTAAACACAAGCATTTGGCTTTTTGTCACTTCTGTAAAGGATTTTTGAGTAGTACTTGAGTCATTATTGCAGAACAAGTCTCAAGTAGGGTCCCATCGAATGTGATCCTGTTTTACTTCTGATAATGTCAAGAACTGCTCTCTCATTATTTCTCTGATTATATGCTGGGTGAAGTAGGCGCTGATGGTGTCCAAATGTTTAATATTGTCATTGTGTTCTGACCTGACATTTAAGCAGTTTGCATAAGGGTAATTGAAACCTAAATTGTGTTGTTGTTTGTGTCTCTGTAACATCTCCTTCAGTGTCAGTCGTTTTTACTCTCGTGCTCAGGCTGTTGCTAACACGTCCCAATGCTCCTCTGTGTACAGGGTGAGTGTTTCAGTCTTCAGAGATTCTGCTGCTTTTTGGCAAAGTCTCATAATTGGATTTGGCCCTAAGCTTCCCCTAACAGGCAGCACTGCCTCACAAATGGTGCATCCTGCTTTGTTTCCTCTCTGCTTCATATTTTGCATTATCCCACTGGTGTTAGAACAGTATTTTTCAGAACCTTGTTTGGATGCCTATCAGTCAGTGGCCTCTTTATGGCTCAGCATTCTGGTTCTGACACCTTATTAGGCTCATTGAGTTATTGTAGTAGCGTGCAGGTTATTTTTTGAGGCAGCTACAAAGAAATGAGAAACAAGAAGAGTGGTTTGTCTCAACTCTGTGCTCTTTGTTGTCTCCCATTGTTTCTGTCTCACCTTTCATTTGAAAACAGTCTTTATGATTTATCCCTTCAGGGTGAGTCACGTTGATCTGCGTGGTGTGTCACACCTGCCACACACCCTTAACATCTTCAGCTCAAAAACTTTTCCATAAACCCCTACGTTTTGATTGAGCCCATTGGAGCCCGTCACTTCTTGGTGTTTTATCCTTGACTTATCGCGTTCCCTTAGGCACAGATGGAGCAATCAGCACAGCTCACAGCAGTTGTGTTCTAAACGGTTGACAGCACCAACTTAAGTTGTGCCTTTTTACCCAGGTTTTGTTTTCTCTGTTATAATATATTTGCTTTGTATCATTTGTAGATGAAGCTTGTTTCTTACCTAGAAACTCCAACACACTCATTGTAACTTACTCCGAAACCCTGCTTCTCTCTGTAGCATCTGGCAAACTCATAGAAGTGTTTAACCCAGGAAAGTAAGCTTGAGGTCTTTTTTAAAAAAGATACTGAATGGATATCATTAGGTTTTATTTAAAATAGTATTAATTGGAATCGATTTTAGTGTGATTTAATTTTTTCCAAGAATGTCAGCATTTCCACAACTTTTTCTCTTAGGCCAAAATGAGAAACGTTTGCGGTGTTTACCAGTCAGTTCCAGGGGCAGTTAGCAGCTCAGTTCAACTAACATTAGTTCAGTTAGCAGCCACGGGCTGGGACGGGGATGATGAGGTGCTCCTTCTGTTTACACTGCCCGTGTCCTACTGCGCGTTGTCTCAGCGGTCACCCTGTGCGGGCGAACTCAAAATGAACCGTTGCTGACACGAGTTCACATTTGGGTGAAAGAAGCCCTGCAGTAGCGTTCTGTTCTCTCTCGGCCTGCTGCTTCTGCTGCAGTTATTTTGTTAGTTCTGAACATAGGTGCTGTTGGGCTGAGCTGCTGTGAGCTGTTGGCAGAGGGAGTTATTGGGATGCTGCTGCTCTCGTGTTGGCAAGTGATGGGAGGTTGATTTATGTATTCCTAATGAGTATCATGCTTTTGGCTTCAGATATGCTGTATTTCACCCCGTGGTTTTTGATGAATCAAAACATTGAAAACAGCAGGATACAGATTCATTGATTTTTTTTTTTTTTTTTTTTTTTTTCCAACTCTATCAAATGCAGAGAAATAAAATTATTGTATACCAATGCCTTTATTAAAATGATAACTAAAATGCTATAAGGTGAAGGAAGAGGTCTAGAGAATAAATTTGTGGCAGAACACAGCTTTTTTTGAGGCTAAAATGTATGTAATCAAAACTTAGGTTCATTGAGAGATTCTTTTTTAGGATAGAAAAATGCAGCTGACAGTTATTTACATTTTACTGAAATGATGAAGTAGTAGGGATCACTTGCAGATATTTAGGGTGTGCACTCATGCATTTCAGACTGTTTTTTTTTTTCTTTTTGAAACAGAATAAAGTAGATTTTGGTTTTTAAAAGTGCCATTTCAGTGAAGCAGTAATAATCAGAGATACATCCTAATGTGTTTTGAAGAATTTTTCATTTCTGAAATAGTTCTGGAAAATGGGAAAAAAAAATCCCTAACGTGAACAGATGAATCAGACCTGAAGGCTGGGAGAAATGCTGTTAATGTATTTGACTTTAGGGTGGAATATCATAACTCCTTGTAACATAGATGCTGATTCCTCTGTGTGTCGTTCAAACTGATTTTCTTACAGAGAAGTAATTCTGCCTGTCAAACACAAATTATTGCCGTTTTGTATGTTGCTCTTCTGTAAATTATTATTTCATAGAATCACAGAATGGCCTGGGTTGAAAAGGACCTCAATGATCATCTCGTTTCAACCCCCTGCTATGTGCAGGTCGCCAACCACCAGACCAGGCTGCCCAGAGCCACATCCAGCCTGGCCTTGAATGCCTCCAGGGATGGGGCATCCACAACCTCCTTGGGCAACCTGTTCCAGTGCCTCACCACCCTCTGTGTGAAAAACTGCCTCCTAATATCTAACCTAAACCTCCCATCTCAGTTTAAAAGATTTGAATGCTTCTACCTAAAGGAAAAGTCTTGTTTATTTGTTCTTGAACACTGTAATATCCCACGTGCTCAGCTTTTATGTAGGAAGAGTTCTTTAATGACCACAGTACATTTATTGGCAGAACTGTGCCCACTTTCTGGTATGATAGGTACTATTATTTTTATTGCATTTGAAACTTGAACAAAAACTCTTGTATTTTCTCAGTAATTCCCATGTTAGTGTATAATTATGTTGTTTCATGTTATAATGAATACTTAACTCATTTGAATAAAGACAGCTTGTGGCTAGTAGTGCTGCGATTGAGTGCTTGCAGGTTTGAAGAAGGACAAGACAGTGAGCAGGTCAGGTACTGAAATAGCACAACCATCTGTTTTTGATAAGCTTGTTGGGCTGTCATTAGTGCAGTGCCTTGCCGGTAGATGAAGCTACAGTTGGCTTCTGATTTTATTGTACCATTTGCGTTAGGTAATTGCAGGCATTTCTATGCTATTAGGTATATTTTTTTGTTTTTACAGTAGTAAGAAATTGTTTTAGGAACATTTGGAAATTATTGCTGAGTTTTAAGCAGGCTGTTATCCCTGGATATAATCTTGTCGTCCAGTAGTTGAAGGGAGAATATAAACAGAAGGGGGAATGACTGTTTGCAAGGGTGGATATTGATAGGACAAGGGGGAATGGTTTTAAACTGAGACAGAGGAGGTTTAGGGTAGATAGAGGCAGTTTTTCACACAGAGGGTGGTGAGGCACTGGAACAGGTTGCCCAAGGTGGTTGTGGATGCCCCATCCCTGGAGGCATTCAAGGCCAGGCTGGATGTGGCTCTGGGCAGCCTGGTCTGGTGGTTGGCAACCTGCACATAGCAGGGGGTTGGAACTGGATGATCATTGTGGTCCTTTTCAATCCAGGCCATTCTATTATTCTGTGATCCTGTGATTGTTGTGAGGTATGTTTGTGGGTGGGACCATGGGATTTGATTTTCCTTGGTCCACAAGTGCAGCTGCTTTTGTAGACATGAGCCTGGAGAGTAGCACACCATAAGGAAGTAAAGCTTGCTGGAGAAGGATTGTTGTTGATAAGGGATATTCTAAGTAACTCTGCAGACTGGAGTCTTCCTCTTGCCTGTCTGTGGGAGCCCTACCTACTGGTCCCAGGATGATGGATGCAGCTAATGCTTTCCCATTGGTAGGTTCAGCCAGGAACAAAACTGAGAATATATCACACACACCAACATGGGAGGCTCCACAGTCAAGGCACTGCTTTTGACAGTGCTTGTGTAGAGGGTTCACATGTAATGTAAATAAAGCCGAGTCTTTCTCTTGTTCTGCTGATAGAGATTAAAGTAGTGAAAGCACACACATTCTGTTCTCCCCTCTCTGCTGCTCCTGGAACACGTCAGTCCCATCCCAGTGTCTGGAGCCAACAAGCCTCACCACTCTATATTGGCAGGCACCATGGCCTGGTACATCCAGCCCCAGTCTGATTGCAGGCACTGCACCAGATCCATTTTTGCTGGTCCCTCCAGTAGCTGGCACTTGAATATGAGGAGCAGACAGTGGGATTACACAGAAAGATTATTGTGTTGGGATTTAATGAAAAATAGGACAGACTGCAGTGGTCAGGCACAGGGTATGGTCAGTTCCTTATTTACCATTTTCCATTCCTCCTCAAACTCCTTCCTCTACAAATTCCTTCATCTGTTTTACATTGTCCCACAGCCCCTCTCAAATCTTGTTTCTCCTTTTCCTTTCTTACAAAGTCCAGGTAGCTTTCTCCAAATCTGTGCCTGCTTTTTCTTGGTAGCACATCAGTAGCTAACTTTTCATCATCTGTGCTGTGCACAGAATCGTAGAACCTTTTGAGTTGGAATGGACCTTAAAGGTCATCTGATCCAACTCCCCTGCAAGGAACAGGGACACCTACAGCTAGATTGAGTTGCTCAGAGCCCCATCCAGCCTGACCTTGAGTGTCTCTAGGGATGAGGCATCCACCACATCTGGGCAACCTGTTGCTGTGCCTCACTACTCTTATTGTAAAAAACTTTTTCCTTATATTCAGTCTAAAAAAGATTTCTTGAGGAAACAAAAGGTGTCTTGTGATGTCACTTGGTTTTTAATGCTGGAAATAATGTGGAGTTGGATAGATAACCTTTAAAGGTCCATTCTAACTCAAACAATTCTGTGATTCTTTGATCCAATGAAATAAAGGTGTGCTTTTGTACTTAATGTGAGGTAAAGCGTATTTGAATCTTCTGCCAGGATTCCATGACAGCATTTGGTAGCTGTACAGTGTAATATCCCAATGAAGCCTGTGCTTGATAGCTTTAGTTCTGACCTGTACAAATGTCATGAAAGCTGGGTGCTCAGTTTGCCTTTATGATTGTTAGCTGAGAGTGAGTGCTGATGGATTCAAATCAGGGGAGAAGCAAAGTTCTTTTATCTGCAAAGAAAAATGTCCGGGTATTAAAGTGTAAGTTAAGGTGAATAATTGAAGCTTGAAAGTGCATAGTGAGGAGCAGGGAGAGAGGAAAATCTGATAGGCTGGAAGGTGCTGGAGTGAGAAAGGGATTTATTAAAATCGTAAAATCATAGAATGGCTTGGGTTGGACGGGACATCAGGTATCATCAAGCTCCAGCCCCCCTGCCACAGGCAGGGTTGCCAGCCTTCACATTTAATACTAGCAGGAGATGAGGGTTAAAAAAAAAAAAAAAAAAAAAAAGAGGGAGTAGGTATTACTACAACTTGAGAGACCAGAGAGTTACTAAACTGAGAATAAAGTTTGTATTACATGTGCTGAAGCTGGGAAGAAATCTGTTATGTACATTATACCTATTTATTTGGATTACTAATAAGTCTATAATACAGTAAATTCTTAATTGCCACGAAAGAAACCAACAAAAAGCCTGAGGGCAAAAAACTTCCCAGTCTCAGGATGTAATACAAGTTTACTTGCAGAACATTATCGGGTGTTTGAAGCAGAGTTTGTTTTATCTTTAAGTTCAGATTGAAACAAGTAGTTATGTAAATTATAAACCACACTGCTGTGTATTTTAGGAAGGTTGAGCAGGAGCACAAGTATTTGTACAAGCAACTTGGTTATTCCACAGGCCAGGGGGTGTCAGGTGAACTTTTATTTTTGTATTTAACCATGGAGTTCATAGAATCACTAAGGTTGGAAAAGAACTCTGAGATCATGCAGTCCAACCATCCGCTTATCACCAGTATTCTCATTAAACCATGGCACTCAGTACATCTGCATGTTTCTTGAACACCTCCAGGGACAGTGGCTCAACCATCTCCCTGTGCAGGCCATGCCAGTGCCTGGCATCCAACCTGAACCTCCTCTGGCTCAGCTTAAGGGCATTCCCTCCTGTTCCGTTTAACTGTTGGAGAGCTTCAAAGGTGATTATAAAGTGCTGTCTGTATTAAATAGCTGCTCAAAAGTTTTGGATGCATTAGGATGATTTATGACATATAAACACAGCTGGATAATCTCTCTTTTGTTTACTTTCTTTGTGTTTCTCATGAAAACAGTTATTTAAAAGCAAAACAGAACCCAGCCCCCAGCGTGTCCTTAGTGCTATAGGGAAGTTTGTGGCTTGTTACAACAAACTCTTTCTTAGTTTTTGACTCATGGTGATCAAAAAAAAATATATTCCATAAATAATTCTACTTTCAGTAATGTTTCTAATATGAATAGTCCCTCCTGCAGGTTTACAGAGAAGCAGAACAGATGCTTTTAAACTTTGAGAAGGGAGTTGGGAATGAGGGAGCTTGTTTCCCAGTCTGCACCCCATTTGTCTTCAGCGATCTGTTGGTTAATCTCCCTCTATGCACATGCTCAGTATAAAGAACTACTTTTGTCTAATTAAGAAGTACCCTGAGATCTTTGGAATAATGGAAAAAAATATTGAATGGTTTCACTTACGTTATAGCTTAATTTGCTACTTCTAATTTAAGAAAAATGAAACTGGTAACGTTTATTTCAATATACACAGAGTTTATATGAGCAAACTGAAGGTAATGAATTAGCACAAAGCAAGCTTATTAGGTGGAATGTTTCAGATTGGTGTTGGCTGAAACTACTCTTGTTTGTTTACCTGCATACTTGATTAATATTTCTTTCATTATCTGCATATTTAATTGATGTCTAATTAATTGCTCTGTTGATTTCCCACATAATTAATTATCCACTACTTAATCATTGATTCCCTGCATAGTTAATTGACTTTCTGCTTATTTGATTTTTACACTTAATTGATTGTAATTCATTACTCTATTGCTATACCACCTAATTAGCAACCGGTTAATTGGTTATCATTTGCTTGTTTTGATCTAATTGTTTAGGCCCGTGATCAGCGCAGCTTATCCTCTGCTTTCTGACCTCCTTTTCCAGTCATGGTGCATAAAAGCATTTCTTCCTCTATTTTGTTTCAATCTCACTTCTAAGCAGAGCACTGATAACAGCTGTTGAGGGGAGAGACAAAAAACAGCCTGAACTTCTAGGGAACGCAGCTGGCAGTCAGGAAGCAGAAACAGTGGCAAATAAAGCCTCAAAAGAGAAGTGACCACTGCATTGTGGAATTTCAGTGTTCAGGTGTGGTTAAGCTGTTTATTAGATAATCATAGGTTTTGTGCTGGGAATATTAAACATGCATTTAGGAGAATCGTCATCCATTGGGTTAATGACAAGGTTTTTAATAGAAGAATAATGCTAAATAACAGAGCAGAACTGAATCACAGGAACGTCTGCATTATAAACTTAGTACAATCAAAATGAGAAAGCGTGTGCGCTCAAGACAGCAGAATGGCTGAGAAGGAGCCTTGCCGTGCTCATAAGACCATCGTGGGTCTAATATACATTTTACATTGCTGCTCGTGTGTGTAGGATATGGTATATTTGTACAACAGGAATAGTTTGTGGGCTGTTTTTCAAAGCTGTGTTAAGAAATGGAGGCGTATGATGCCTTTTAGTTTTGAGGTGTTTGTACTATTTCTAAAGATTATGTTGTTTTTGTTACAACAAGTGTAAATGAGTGCCAGCTTTGTTATTCTTAACATTCAGAAGCTTTTTCTTGGGTGGTGTGAACCACACTGTGTGTCACAAAGAGAGGATAATAAGGTTGCATAGGACTAGTGATCTTTGCTTTTGTTATTAGCTCTGAAATACAGCTTTCCTGTTCTCTTCCCTCCCTGATTCATCCCAAAGTTCATAGAAGATCACTGTATTTTTGTGTTTATTGGCTAACCTGAATTTTAGTTTGTACCCCAAATAGCATTGGCTGCTCCAGCTTGCTTTCAATGAAGGCAGTCCTTGTTTTCCTTGTTTTCCTTAGGGGGACAGAGGGAGAGGAGAAGATGAAAGCAATGTATGGGTCGGGGCTTACTGTACATAGCTGAGGAACCAGTGTGCCTGAGATTGGCTCCTGGCTGTTGGGGGTTTCTTTAGAAACAGAAGGAAGCAGTGACTTCAAAAGTCAAAGCATCACAGCAAATTTCATTTTAAAACATTGACCAATATACATTTCAGTGACATTCTTCAAGCTACGGCAGGGGAGATTCAGGCTGGACATTAGGAAGTATTACTTTTCAGAAAGGGTGGTCAGGCACTGGAATGGACTGCCAAGGGAGGTGGTGGAGTCACCGAGCCTGGGGGTGTTCAAAGAAAGGCTGGATGTTGTGCTGAGGGACATGGTTTAGTGGGAGCTATTGGGAATAGGTGAACGGTTGGACTGGATGATCTCTTAGGTCTTTTCCAACCTTGGTGATTCTATGATTCTATGATTCTTCATTTACTGCTGCTTCATAAATTTTCACTGTTTTGTCTGGTGTTATTTTGGAGAACTAAAAGAATTTTTCGTCGAACTTGTATGTCAAAGTATATCAAATCTTGATATTTCTCTTGGTGTCACATGTAATTAATGCTGACTCTGCCTGCAACGCGATGTTTTGACTTGAGTATAATACTTCTTTTTCCTTTTCCTTCCTTAAATTTTCCACCTTTTCCTCCCTGGTTTTCTCCATGTAGGTTGATGACTCAAGATGAGGCCTGATATTTTTCCAAATTTGAAAGAAAACATGTCTGTGTAGCTACAAAGTGAATGGGAAGGAGAGAGGAAGACACTATGCTTGCATAGCTGTAATAGGATGCAAGACTTTGTGGTGTAGAGCACTGCAGATCTTCTGACCTTCCTCCCCACTCTTTTATTAGTGGCAGAGCCACAGCTGAAGATAATTGGTAATGAGCTCAATGAGTAAAGGAAAAAATGGTGTAACAAAGCATACATTTGGTATCAAAAGCCTTTATTTTCTAACAAACATTTCTAACTATTTGTGTTTCCAGTACTTAAATTGGTGATTAGAGAATTAGATTTGTGCCTAGGTGAGGTAAGTTCTAAGGTTGAATACACTTGAAAAGTAAAGGAAAGAACAGTGAGGTCCATGACCAGAGAAGCTGAGCTTCTCTATATTGCAGAGCTAGTCTGTGAAGGATAAAATGTTTTGGGTTTGTACCAGTGGAATCAAATCTGGGCAATGACTTCATGTCTTAAACAATTTTCTGTTTTTCAGATGTTTGTAAAAATGTGAAATTGTGGCATTGTGTAAGGCTGGAAGTGGGGAAAAAAATGACTTCATCTATCCTGTTTCCGTTCAGAGTAGCAGAATGGCTTGGGTTGGAAGGGATCTCAAAGATGACCTAGCTCCATCCACCTTGCTGCTAGCAGGGTTGCCATCCACCAGATCAGGTTGCTCAGGGGCCATCCAAGCTGGCCTTGAACACCTCAGGGATGAAGCACTTTTCTTAGGTTTTAGTCAGAAGTATTTTGGCCTGTGAGAATCTGGGTAGAAGTTGTACCATTTCTTAAATTTGTTTCGTGATTCATTATGAATGCTTTCATTTGATGGTGTAACAAGTCTGTTAGCTGTGTTAAAAGAATCAAAACCTCCTTAACTACCGGTAATAGGAATAAATGACCAAATTTGGAAATATTAATTAACATTGATTAATTTTTTTTAAATTTATTTTTCAGGAATCAGTTCCATCTTCATGTGTAAGCTTTGTAACTTATTTTCACCAAATCAGTCAGAACTATTGTCTCACGTCTCTGCAAAGCACTCGGAAGAAGGGACTAACGTGGACGACATCATTATTCCACTCCAGCCTCTACCAGCACCAACAGACATAAACAGAAATGGAGAAGGTACTTTGATAAATGAAGTAAAATGTAATTTTCAAACAGTCATTTAGGCTTTTTTAATGAAACCTGTGGTCTCGTGCTTCTTCACTGTGTGTACAATTTACATAGCTTGCTTCTACAGTTTTCACCACGTGCTGCCAACATGAATTTCATTTAGTGCAGATTAGATCAGAGGATGGACATGGATAAACGCAGCGTGTGACAGAGGATGATTACAGTGCTCCATTAATTTTAAATGTCAAGTACAGCAAAGTCTGCTTCCTAGAGCTTTGATTTAAGGCTCTAAAAGCAGCGGAAGGAGTGTAAGTGCCAGACAGATCAGTGTTCTTGGGCAAGCAGCCGGAGCACCGTGGGCTGGGAAAGGGAAGGAGGTGAAATGCTTTGAGTTACAAAACTTACTGCTTTTGGAATTTCAGATAATAGTTTGTTCTGAGGAGGCAGCGGCATGATTCATAATTAGTTACTGTGCTTTGATACTAGTTCTAGTAAATTAAACAAAAAAACTTGTAAGCAATTAAATAAGTTACGTTCATGACTATTTTTAATGGATTATAATTTCAATCCCTTGTAATATTAGCAATGGGTTCAAAATGATTCAGACTTTATATGCTTTATAAACTTACTGAACAGTGGATTCATGTTGTTGGCAAAGGTCTTGTTCTAATACAACTACCAAGATTTCTAAAATCCTTAATAATTATGGTTGCTGATTATAAGGAAAAAAATAACCCACTCTAATATCACACTTGAACTAATATTTTTATCGTTAACATTTGTGTGTGGCATTTCTTCCTTTGCTTACCAGCAGTAATTCAGTAGGTACTTTGACTTCATGAATGTAAGAAGTTATTTCTAATGACTGGTCACATAGTGTTCAGCTGTTACCTCCTCAGATGGCTGGTGTGGAAACGTTTGCGTCAGATTATCATATCACACTATGCCTAAAATAAACAGTGCTTCAAATCTCAAAATCCTCTTCTAATTTTATTTTAATTATACAGAATGAGTATCTCAGCTATGCAGAATCCATCTTCCTTTCTGCATCTTTTAGTGTCCCGTTACCCCTTCCCTAAGCTGTATCTCTGAGCACGGTGATTACGGTACTTTGCAACATGTTCTTATTCCTGTGAGTAAAAAGGCTCTTCTGTAAACTTCTTGTTGTATTTGTGGCAGGAACTATCAGCACTTTTGTCCTATGTTGTAAGGCAAGCATCACACATTCATTGGAGTAATATGTAATTGAAATAAAGATCTGAATGAGCAGAAATCAGACCTAAGCAGCTTTTAAGAGCACGGCTTTGTAAATCTACTTGTGTAAAATCAAACATTGGTGTTTAAAGTTACCATTTCCATTGCTCTTGGTCAATACTTTGTACCATCTGATGTGATTGTGTGGTGCTGTCTTTTTCAGATTATTCGGTCTAATTCTTTGGCATCTGCTTTTAGTAAGAACGTCAAAGTGAATTACTCACCTAGAAAAGATACTACAATATTTCTATAATATAAACAAATATCAAATCTTTCTCATTACACAAATTGATTGGAGAAGAGAGTAGTGTATTCTGAAGTCCTGTTCTTCAGTTTACTGTTTAAATAATTAGGAAGCTTCATAGCAGAATGTAGGAGTTTGAAAATTTCCCCTTCTGTTATGAGCTCTGTAGCACAGAAAGGTTTTAGTATACTTCTTTTTTTCTCTGTGGACCCTTCTGTAATTTTTAGTGATTCAGTGTTGTCACTAAAGGGAGAAGTGACTTATGAATGACAATATGGAACAGTTTCCTTTCAGCTGCCTGATAGATGAACATATTTTTGTCTTTTGCAAACAGTTTTTCTTCCAAGTATAGGTAAAAAGCGTATTTACTTTGGAATTGGTATAGATGAGTGAATGTTGAGTTGTTAATGGAGCTGTGTTCTGCCTGAATACTAAATCAATGATTTTATAAGTACTGTGAAAAAGTAAAATGCTGATAATACATGTTTATTACTCTGAAGTTATTTTATTGGTAATACACTCTGCTGAATTTTAGTTAGTCACACCACTTTCCCATAATTAGATCGTGATGTATTTACACTTGATTTGTCCTAACTGCTTTGATCAGGTGATGCTAGAGCTGTGGAATCAGGGGACCAGGCAAATGTTGCTGTGGTGAAGGTTATGGATAGATCACAATTTGTTCTGCTCTGGATTATACCAGCCTTGTTTGGGAAGTGACAGATATTTACTGATTTACAGTAATCACTCGTACTCTACTTTTCTGTGGGATTTCTGTTCGTAACTTTCCATAATGATCTCAGTTTTCTTTCGAAGTGCCTGTCAAAGCCCTTTGCTTTTTTATTTTTACTTAATCAGGTTGGTAATGGTTTGAGGAGCAGCATGGATGATCCTAAGTTCATCTATTTGTAGTATTATTCCCTGATGGATTGTTGTTATAGGTTGTATCTGCATTATGCGATACGTGTTTTCTGCAGCACTGTTTTCAGGCCTTATCTATTGATTATGAGAACTGGAAGAAGTTATTTGAGTATGAAAATGTTCCACAAGAGGTATAACTCCTTAAGGTCATGTAAAAAAAGAGCAGCCTTATCCTGACAAGAGGACCAGCTATAGCTAGAGCATCTGTTGAGGCTGCAGGGCTAAGAGCTGTTCCTGGGTACCAGGATGTGTGATCACTGTTGCTTTTACATGAAGTTGTGGATTTTCATCCGTATTTGCAGCAGACTGTGAATACAGCATGTACTGTTGTAATCATTTATGTAAAAGAGGATGAACCTGTTTTTTATTTAGCTGACAGATGAAAATGGTTTGCTGTTGCATAATGCACCCAGCCATTGCCATTTGGCCTGGTTGTTCATGCAAACACTTTTACAGTTGTTTTGCAACTTCTGACAAATTTTTGCTTGAGTCATGCTGTAGCTATCAGCTCAGTGACTGTGCTAAGCTGCATATATGGGTTTGGAGAAAAAGGATTGTTTGATAGGGATTTATTGTATCTTCCACTTTTCCAGAGTCAGAGATACATGCCTATTATGTGGTTTTCTTAATGTTGTTTTGTACATCTGAGACTCTAATTACTCATGCACTTAAGACTGAAGGGGTAGAAAGCCAGTGAAAAAATATGATTACAGTACATAGTTTCATCCATTTGTTGCATTTCCCTGTGTGTAATAAAGTGGCTTGGGAAAATTCTGGTTTGAAAGGGTGTTGGCCCTTAGTGAACCAGTTTTGGTTAAGTTTGATTCTGAGGCAATCAGTGCAACCACTGTACAACCACATCATTAAGCCCAACAAAATCCACACTGCTGGAGTGCCGTGATCTACTTCAGTGTATGAAGAGTTAAGGATAGTGTGTATGTATTTGTAGTTGCTTATTTTAACTTCAAGGGAATGATTAAATAGAATTCTGCTGTATCAAAACAGAAGGCCTCATAAATGGAAATATTCGGAATATTCTGAATATTTCTGACATAGCTGATTATTAAACAGACTGATTTTGAGAAGCATATGTGAATAATTACTGTGAAGGAACAGTATAGAAGTAGATTTATATAGTTTATTTCCATGTCCTGTTTCTGAAATGCCTTTTCTTAGTGCCATTGAGTACATAATTATACAGCATAGCACAGAACGTTTTCTCAGCATATTGCCATTGCACATCCAATACCAGTTAACATAAAGATTGATTTCGGAGAATCTGTAGTGGGTGTAAGAATACCTGGAAACAGCTAAGAAGGCAATCATGGAATAAGATCCCACTTATACAATCTTTCTAATGATCAATTTAAAACTTAAGCTTCCCACCAGGCATTCTTGAGATAAGTGCTTTAATACATCCTTTTAGTAAGGTGGGACCATTCTCATTGGCTTGCTTATTTGCTAACAGGTCAATGACAAAGTAGTGCTCAACTATTATGCCTAGTTCAGCTTAGGTGGTACTTTGAGCTGTGGTTAGTATGATGCAGTGTGAATGGATAGCAGGTGGCAAACTGAATGGGGGAACAGCTGGAATTCATGGTCATGTGCATCATTAAAAATTGAATTTGGGCATTGTTCATTTAAAGTGGCCTGAGGTTCTGGAAGGAGGAAAGAGCAGGAGCAAGTTTTGGTGATTGTATCAGTAGTCTATGAGTCTATGAGTCATCCTGTTCCATTGTATGCTGCTGCTTAGCACTTACATGAGGCCTTTTAAAATATCTGACAACTGTTGGCTGTTCTTCTAGCCAATGTAATGTATATGTGCAGTGTAAGCTCATTTACAAACAGGTGTAAATTTACATATTCTTTATGTTGGTTGCCACACCATTAGAAACTACAATTTCATAGTCCACAGAAAGGGATCTACCACCAACCTTCAGAAGGAGCAGTTCTCACAGTTCTGTTTGTAAACAGGATTTTGTTTCCATTCCAGTTGTAACATGAAAACACTGTTCTCTTTTTCATTTACTTTAAAACTGTTAGCAAGAGGTAAACCTCTTTTATCAATTTTCTTTTTTTTTTTTACTAATGTGGTGAAATTTGTTTTGCAAAAAAAAAAAAAAGATAATAATGAGAGGAATATTATACCCAGAGGTTATATTCACTCCTCAAACCCAGGATTTAGTTACCTAAAGTAACTTAAGCAGTATCTGCATTCCTCAAACTATGCCTGATAGGTGGGCAATTTGACCTTTTTGCAGATTGACATTGAAATGTTGTTGGTTTTTTTAATTGCAGTTAATTTCTGTAGCTCAAGGCATCAAATACCACTTTTTTACAGTGGTAACGAAGAGAAGTTTGGAGAGTACTGAAATCACCTTTCTCTGTTTGGTGGTAATTGACACTTTCTGGAGTGTAGCAGCACAGAAATTCAGAGTGCTGCTCATGAGTAGTTGCAAAAGGTGATGTGAGAAAAGTGGTGGGGTTTTTTTTCATTTATACTGGAGCTTTTAGTTTTCTTGTGACATATTTAAATAGATGGGTACTCAAACACCACTATAATAAGACAGAATGCTTTCTTGTTCACTTGATATCAATTACATGATTATCTGAAACTGTGGTCTCTGTGTGTGGGTTTTTGTTTGTCTGAAATACTTAAGGGAAGTGATGAACAGATTCAGAAATGATGCTCCTACCACCTCCTGTTCTCTTGCATCATCTTCCCTTTAGATTCCTTGAGGTCATTTATTTTTCCATATGTTTTAAGTCAACCAATTTAGCAGGGGCTTTTGGCATATCTGCTTGAAAATCATATGTTTTTTAATTATTATTCTTTTATGATTTTGGGGACTTTTATATTGTCAGTCTCAGTTTACCAGATAGAAAATAGGTACTGGCTTATAAATATCTGATAAAAAGGTTTAGACGATTGTTAATCTTCAGTTTTGGTGAAAGTTCCTGGAATAAAAGCACTGCAAGCTTTTCATGCAGAGGAAAATTTATGAGTTACACAGCCAGTCTGATTTAGCTTGAATAATCTCAAGACCTTTTCACACATTCAGAATTGCAACGGTTACTTCATTACTGGGCATTTCTCTCTCTGAAATGAAGCCAGAAGACGTAATTCATACTTTTCCCATCTGTGCCAAGCAGAGAGAGAAAACAGCCATAAGTTTTTGAGAGGAGTGATTTTGTTTTTATTTTTTGCACGAGTCTCATATTTTGGAAATGAATGGTAAGAATGCTTTCAGGGACCTCTTTGCTGTTGTCACCATAAGCTGACATGGACATGAGATTTCCTTTTTTTTCCCCCTTTTCTTTCTAGAGCATTAAATACAAGGTTACTGGCAAAAACTTGCTCCTTTGTTTTTCTCTATGATATTACAAAGATGATGGCTGACAGGGACTTCATACATGTTCTATTTCACTTAGCACTTTAGCACACCTAGCATTTTTATGCACATTATACTGTAGTTTTTGTTTTTTGCTTGTTGGTCGTTGTGTTTTGTTTTTGCAATTACAGTGACTGTATCAAAGTCTTTCCTTTTAATTTTCAAAGCTGAACATCACTGCATATTACTGAAGGCTCTTAAATGGCAGAGCCCCAGTCACCCTGGGATCCGGAGAGTATTCAGGCCTTATGTGATCTGAAGTGCATTCTGGAGAGTGCTTTCTATGTTCATTTAATATACAAGACCATAGGTGTCTGATATTTGATAAAATGAATGCTAAAAGTCTCGAAGAAGCTTGACTCCCTGTTCCTCCATATACCATCAGACAAACTCCTCTACATGCACACTAGTTTTTCTTTCTCAGAACTATGCAGAAATAGATCTGATATTTTACCAGATGCCTGCTCAGGAGCAAATACATGCTTGAAAAGCTAGCATGCTTTGCTCTTCATGAACTGAGCTTCTTGCAGAAGAGCAGATACAAAGTAATTAAAATACATACAGTAACAATCAGGTAATTCTTCAAATAGTAAAGCATAAAGAACAAAAAGTGCTGGAGATTAACAAGAAAGATAAAAAGCAACTCTTTTAATTGTATAAACAATTACACCAGAGTAACTGATAGCTAGGATGAAATTTCTGAAAAGTATCTGGACACTGTCTGGAAAATTCCTCTCCTCTTAGTGTTGGCTTTCATTCATTAGAAGTTTTATGCTGGTCTAACTGGCTGTGTCACTCTTTATGTCTGTGAGAGTCTGATAGCAGAGTTGCTTTTGAAGTAACTATGAAGCAGTGATCAGAGCCGTCCCAAGCGAGCGATAGGAGCATGAAACTAGAAAGTGTTGATAATAAAGAATCATGGGAATTTCAGAATCATAGAATCACAGAGTGCTTGGAGTTGCAAAGGATCTTAAAGACCATCTGGTTCCATCTCCTATGTCATGGGCAAGGACATCTTCCTCTAGATCAGGGTGCTCAAAGCCCCATCCGACATGGCCTTGAGTGAGAATGTCATTGGCCCACATTATTAAAAGAAAAATGAAGTTATGGTTTTAAAAGATAAAGTGCTTTTCTCTGAATGCATCTCAACTGCTTAAACAATTTATTTGAGAGTGATTTAAATTAAAATGAGATATTTTTTATGGAGCGTCAGAGCAGAGTAAAGCAATTCTGTAGAATATGCATGCTGATACAATTATTCAATAATCTAAAAGAATGCTTGCAGTGTGATTTCTGTAAAATTGTAGTACTCTGATATCTGTCAATCTCAGTAACATATTATTGCTTTGTGACTAGGAGAAATGCCAACAAATGTCTTTGCTTAGAAGTAAACCTGTATGAAACTAACCTTTTTCTGTTTTTTGCTTTTTTTTTTAAGCTTTTGGGGTAGAGACTCTGAATCTTCATTTAATATTGCTCTTTTTCAGCCAGGTACTGGAGTAACCCTACGAGATTGCATTATAGCTTGTTTCTAACTCTTAATTTCCTTCATTTTTTTTTCCGTAGAGTTTCTTGCAGTGAAGAAGAAAAGGGGCAGACCAAAAGGATCTACTAAGAAGTTATGTGTGGATGAAGATGTTGCAGAAAATAACTCTGTTCTGAATGAAGAAGCTCAGCCTGGGACAGAAGAAGGGCCAGAAGTGGCTGAAGTCTCACCAGGCAGCTTGGAATGTAGGAAATGCAATCGGAAGTTCTCTAATATGCGTCAGCTGAGGAAACATATCTGCATTATTGTTTTGAATGAAGGAGAAGAGGAAGGAGATGGAGGTAAGAGAATATCCATTAAAAAGATACAAAGCATATTGTGAACCAGTGTTTTTCCATCCTGATTACTCCTAGTCGTTAATGTTGATTTTCAATGGAAGAGAATGGACTGTTTCTTGTCATGTAAAAAGCATGTTGAAATAAAACTGAGAATAAAGTTTGACATTTCTTTCTTTTCTTCCAAAAATACTGAAGGCTTATTACATTAGTAGTCTTAGACTCACTAAAATGCTTATTTTGCACAAGAAACTGTTTTGAGCAGAGGATTGCTGTTTTCTAATGGGAACTGATGTAGCAACATAGGTGGGTATCGTGCATAGATGAAGAGGTATGATTCCATAGAGATGTTTCTGTCATTCCATTTGGGAAACCTGAATTCTGTTCTTTTCTTGTGATAGACAAAAGAAATGCCTTTCAAGATGGCTTGCTATGCTGTATAAAAAGTAATGCAAAGCTCACCTCTTCTATTTTACAAAAGTTTTTGTATCATAGAATCATAGAATGGCTTAGGTTGGATGGGACCTTAACAGTCATCTGGTTCCAGCTCTCCTGCTATGGACAGGCTTGCCATCCACTGTATCAGGCTGCCTAGCACCCCATCCAGCCTGACCTTGAATACTTACAGGGATGAGGCATCCACAACTTCTCTGGGCAATGTGTTTCAGCACCTCACCACCTTCTGAGTTAAAAATTTCTTCCTAATGCCTAAACAAAATCTTCCCTCGTGTAATTTAAAGCCATTCTTCCTTATCCTTTCACTGTCAGACCATGTTGTCTCCTGCTTTTAAGCTCCCTTCAAGTACAGGAAGACTGCAGTGAGGTGTTCTCAGATCCTTCTCTTCTCCAAGCTAAACAAGCTGAACTTCTTCAACCTTTCTTCATAGGAGAGGTGCTCCAGCCCTCTTACTGTCTTTGTGGCTTCAGGAAACTTGCTGAGAGTACACTTGATGCCAGTGTGTATGTTGTCGATAATGATTTAAGAGTACTACGTCCAACATGGACTTCTGGGAGACACCACTTGTGACTGGCCTCCACCTGGACATAGAGCTGTTGACCACAACCCTCTGACTGTGACCTTCCAACCAATTCTTTATCCGCTGAATAGTTTAGCCTTGAATTCTTTTCTTTAGCTGCATTGTTTAACACGCATTGCATATTGCTGTGTCGATCCTACTTACAGACAGTATTTGCCATTGCTTTTTTTTCCATTTTTCTATTACTGTTTTGTGTCCACTCCATCATTATGATACACAGTGAGCGTGACTGCATTTTGCTTCCAGTGAGTTGTGTAGTTTAACCCCTGTGGCTACGACTAATTTATTTAAAATGGGTTTGGAATATGTTGACAGCACAGAAACTCTTACCTGATTGTTTTGGGTTTTTTTTCTGTCATCATTGGTAGGATTTTTATGATACATGTAGAGACATTTACTCCAGCAGTCTCATCTCTGAGAATGCAAGTGTCTGTGCCCTTTGCTGTTTGTATGTGCTAGGTACAATGTTAGCATTTGCATCTTTTTGTCAATGTTGCCTTTTCTGCATGCCCTTTTAAAAGAAAAAAGTGTCAGCTCAAATTAACTGCACTAGATCTGTTAGCTCATTAGAGCTGCTAAATCTTATCTGGATCTGTTTTGCTACAAAACACATTGGCAGGTTTTTCAAAGTAAATTGCTTAGTCTTTTCCTTTAAAAAAGAAAACAGCCTCAATTTTATTTGAATGGAACGTTTTTTATTTATGTTCTGGCAAAAGCAAGTCAGTCAAGGAAAAATATGTCATTCTTGAACAACAAACAGTGAGGGCTTTTAGTTGTTGGTGTCTAGTGCAGACAGTGCCTCCAGCCCAAAGTTTCATACTTAGGTGGCAAACTGTGAAGGTATTGAGCACTATTTTTTAACTTGAAGGAATAATTGTTTGGATTACACCTGGGCAATTCTGTCTTCAGTCATCTACTGTTAGTTAACCCATCATGGGAGAACTTTTTCACCTCTCCCTTTGATGTATGAACTGTTTTGGAATAACTTTCCAGTTTTAGAATGTGTAGATAAAAGTAGTGTGCGTGTTGTTATTATCCTTTGAGAACGTGATTAGATGGAGTAGCTCAAAGCTTTTTGATGAGTGGACAAAACCAATATTATTTATCATAGCTTTATTGTTTTACCAGCTCAGAAAATATGTTCTCTAAAATTGTAGCTTTTGGAATATTATTATCAGACTGAGTTTCCATTACAAATAAAGTTCTGAGGATGGAAAGTGAACAAAAAAGTCTAAAAGACAAAGAAATAATGTAATAGTAAATGTCTTTTTATCTGTTCACATAATTTCATGGGGACCTGTTCATACATGTACAAATATGCCAAGATTCGAAGTTGCTGAAGTTGTTTACAAGAGCTTGTGTACTGGAGGTTTCACCATGTCACTGAAAGCTGTTAATCTCATTAGTTCACCTAGGTGAGCTACAAAGCTGCCTAGTTTTCTACGTGTCGGTATGTTCTGTGTTAATGAGTTGGAGTGCACTATTGCACCATCTGTGAAATGGTGCTATTTTTGCATTGTTTTTTAAACCTGATCCTGCTCTTTTCGTTGGGTGCCATTTTACTGCATAATTCTGATAAATGCTTAATAGTCCTGTATTAACTTCTTGCCTGAGGTTCATAGTCACAATTTAGAAATCTTCATGTTTGCTTTCAGGTTTTTCTTTTCTACTAGGAGCCTTAAGTAACAGACTAACTAGATGATATGGAAATTGCTTATGCATCTGATCATATATCATTCTTCCCAGCAACTCTGCTGTCCCTGTTTTGAGATGAAGGAGTGGAAGTACAGGCAGTGTTCAAAAGCATCTTTGATTTAGGCAGTGGCACGAAAGTATTTATTTTGTGTGTGGCTTTTTTGTTTATAATGTTTGAGAAATATTGCAGTTACTTGAGTAGACATGGTTGATGTCAACGATTTCTAGACTGAACTATCAGTGAGACAAAACTTCTTGAAGTTCTACGTTTTAGTGCACGTGAGAACAGCAGTACTGAAACTTCTGCCTCAACATTTCTCTGTTGTTGGTGTTCATAGAGCTGGGTGGAGAATTTTGTTGAGGCTCTTGGAACCTTCCAGTTAAAATACCTTTTTTTATTTCTGACACAGTGGTTGGAATAAGTGGCCAAAAAAAGTAAAGACCTTTGACAGCAAGTTCTTTATTGTTTTTATCCTCTTGCCTAATGCAAACAGGTTTTTCCCCCACCCTTTTTTTGCACAGCTTTTGTCATTCCAACTTCAGATTGCTTTTGTTTCTCCACTGCTTCTGAGATTTTTTTCCTACTGTTTTCATCTATCACGTTTTTCATTTCTTGCAAAGTTTATCAGTGTGTGGATATCTGATATCTGAATGTATTACTAATAATAAAATATATTTTCACTTTGTACTGGATTTGGCTGGGATGGAATTAGTTTTCTTCAAGTGACTCATAATGTGCTGCACTTTTGATATATGACCAAAATAATACTGTTGACACACTAGTGTTGTAGCTAGTGCTAAAATATACTAAACTTAAATATTGAGATGCTATATATTGATATTCTGCATGATATTCTTTACTGAGAGGAACATAAGCGTATTGAGCTGAAATTAAACTATCAGGAAAGTTTACCAAATAATAAAACATGTTGCTCTTTTTTATAGATCCCTAAGGGAAGTAATGAAACACTTAGCTTATTGGAGGTTTAAAAGTGCAATAGATAAACAACTATAAAACTGTATCGAGGCAACAATATCTGTTGGTCTGAGAAATAATTGAAATAATTTCTCATTGAGATGGCCCTTCCCCTTTTTCAGGAGTCATCAAGCCTTACTGGTTGCTGAGTTCCTCTGTGCAGCTAACATGCTTCTTTCATACATAATGATTACCTTCACCTCACAATCATAGAATTGTTACAATTGCAAGGGATTTTTGAGGTTATTTAGTCCAACTTGCTGCCTTGAACTCCTCTGAGGAACCTGCTAGATCAGGTTCCTCAGAGATCCATCCAGCTTTTGCTTACAAATGCCCCAAACATATGCTCAGTAAACTTTATTTAATACAGGGTTTATCTGCCCAAGTAGGTTGCTTTGATTTAAGCAGTTACGTAAGCACTAATTTTTGTTTTTGTTTGGTTAAACTAAATTGGAGTTTCTTGTTAATGGGTTGGCAGGAGATACCATCCGTTCTTTTTGTCCTGAGACAAAGTTGGATGAGTTGAGAAATGTTTCTGAACACGTGAATAGAAAGGAGATGCTGGAGCTCCTGCACTGCAGTGGGATTGATCTGGGGATTTTGACTTTTCCTGGGTTGGCTCAGTTCCCCAGCTCCTGCTCTGCACTCAGTTGTTTTGAGAAAACAAGAAAACAAGATGAATTTAACCATCCTCCCCTTTCCGCTCTGCAGCTTATGTGAATCCCTGGGAGTTACAGGAGTGGATGTTTGATGTCTGGAAATGGGTTTTGGAGGGAAGATAGACTGCAGCAGTGGACAGCCCACCTATCTTCTCTGGATTAAATCACTTCACACTAACTAAAAGGATTTTTAATTTTGATTAAAGAAGTGCCTGTGTCAATAGAGAAACTTGCAAAAGTTCCAGTTCACAATTTAAGGCAATTTAATTCAAACATACAACTTCTTAAGTTAAAACGTAAGCATACTCAGGCAACTTAAGAAATTATCCTTAAGAAGTTATCTTACTGCTGGAACAGTATAACAGGCTTTGTAAGTGCTTCTGATCTGTTAATATTAACTTCTGGTGGTTCATCAGATTTTATCAGCAACAGTCTAGATATTCTTCTAGACCTTTTCAAGAGAGTCATAGAGAATTTGGAGCCTTCAGAATTCTTAAAAATGACACTTCAGCCTTAGTTTTAAACTTCTTTAACATCAGCTGGATTCTCATTTACATGAATTCTCTTTGCAAGTAATGTGCCAGTCTCTGCAAGAGAAACAATTATGTGTATTCATTTTGACTGGCTTCTATATTCTTACTGCTATGAAATATCAGTATGTTCTATGGAGAAAAACAATAATTTTAATGAACATTAGTTTAGAAACATGCCAATTAGGGATGTGTTGCTGTGCCTGTGAAACATAGTCCAATTATGAAAGCAGAGAGCAGTACTTTCAATTAAAGACTTAAACAGAAGCAAAGGACAGATGAACAGCCTGGTTCAACAGGACTTTGAAACTATTGGTTCATTCAGAGTTGTCAGTTTTCCTCATCAGCACGGGCATGACTGCTCCTTAAATGTGTTAGAAAATTCTAACTAAGGCACTGCAGTATGTTTCTTGCACAAACACAGCGAGAATTGAACGTGCCTCTTGCTAGGTAAGGAAGGTCAGTCTATTAGTCTGTTGAGTCAGAGTGCCAGCTGTCGAAGTGCTGAGCTGACTGCTTAGCAAGGGAGATGCAAAGTGAGGCAGTTTATCTAAATAAATCTGTTTGTGAGCAAGCAGAGACTCTTACACTTTGGAGAAACCTTGCTTAGCTACTTAGAGTGATACTTCCATTGGTCCTAAATCATCTCAAAATCACTGGTGGATGCTTTTTCAATGCAGTAAGAATAGTAGTAGGTAAATGTATGAAAAGATCAAAGACTTGTGAAAGATCAAGACTGATTTTGACTCTAATCTCTAGTGGGAACTATAAAATAATTTTTGCAAGGAAGATATCTGAATTACTAAGATAGAAAGCTATCCTGTATTATGGAAAGGCAATACTCTGTAGTCAAAGCTGAAGCTCATCTTTTGTCTCCCGCTGTTCTTTTCCTAAATGACCACCTAGTTCAGGTTAGTTTTGTTTGGTTGTTTTTGGTTTTTTTTTTGATGTGGAGGAAGAAAGCAGCTATCATTAGGAAGTAAGATGTTTTTGCTTTGGTGATTTGATGGAGAGTGGTTTGATATTTTTATGTCTCTTTCAGGTTACACACAGAATGCAGCATAGTTGTGTTTGTACAAAAATGTATTGGTCATGCTCCTTTACCAACAAACTGCTTCTGGAAGATGCTTGTTCCTCTCAGAAGGGGGGAGAATAGGCTTCAGTGTGGATTAGTGAGTGGATTTTGAAGTTAAGTAACCAGAACTTGACTTTACACTGAGAGGAAGGCTTTGTGTTTTGCACATATCATTTGAATGTTGATCATGTTCATACAAATATTCAGCTCTAGTTCAAGATGTATTGTTGATAAATCAGGTGAATTTTCTCCCTTACCTGCTTTTGGCCAAATTTGTGTGCCAGGTTTTCTGTACTACAGGGGTTTGTACAGCACTCAGTGCCTTCCTAGCACCTATACATGAGCTGATTCTAGTCCTGTTAATTGCATTTTTCTCAGCTCGAAGGTGGAAGCTGAGATGCAAGTCTGCTTGAAGTATTTACCAGCTTTGTTATGTATTATGTAAAAATTGCTTCTTAATAAAATTTCTGGAGTTTGTTTTGCAGGCAGGGAATTAGTCAGCTATATTTATTGTAATAGATTTGTTCTAGTACTTTTCCTTATTGACCCTTGATCAAACTGAATCAGTCATCAAACTGCTCTGCCTAACAGAGGCAAAATTAGGAAAGAAAAGCAGCAAGTAATATTTGTTAGCTTGTTAAGGCTGTAACAGTAGTTTTCATTAGTGTCAACGAACCAACAAACTCAACTGACACAACTCTGTCACTCAACTGACTCAACTCTGTCCTTCTCTTACTAATTTTTATTTAAAAAAAAATAAAATAAAATAAAATAAAATAGAATCCCAGTATTCTAAAGTTTATAGAGTTACAAGTTAAACATGAGAAGATCAGCCCAAAAAGTCTCCTGGTCTCTCATTACTCTCATTAAACGGATTCTTACTTTTTAATGGTTAGAAGAGAAGACTTGGGAGTAGGGTAGGAATCATGTTCCTACCAACATTTCACTGTGCTACCCTAAGCAAAATGGGGAAACTTCTGCTGTTAGTATCACATCTTTTGCTTCAGTCAGTAGTTCTGGATTTTTGTTAGCTATAAACATGCAAAGTGCCTTTTGTTCACAGGCATAGCAAATAATTTTCGCTAAATTGCTGCCCACTGAATGTGACAGTGTAATCAACTCAATCGACTTCTGTATTTGTTGTTTAACAATACATAAAGTAGCCTCAGCGAGGTACACTTCACTAGGCAGCTTGCATGCTGATGTGTTCTTTTCCTCTGTGGAGCAGGTAAGATGTTTGTGATCAGTCCTGCTGTGATATTTGTAAAGATGTGTTGTTGATAGTAAAGTAATGGAGGCAGTTTCATAAAGGAAACATGGGAAAAATACACTGTTAGTAAGCTGCCACGCAGCCTTCATCCCACTGCACAAGAAGTGTCTGCCAGAATGGGGTTATATCTTTATATTTAAATATCCCTTTGGAGTATTGCAGTGAAATGTTGCTGTTAGAATTACTCAGTTTCCATATCGGTCAATAAATTACAACTGTTCTAAGGAAGTAAATGGGGATATAATGAGATTCTTTGTGCTTATAAAGCAGTAATAATTTCCAGAACCATTGAAATCTACAGTGAAAAATTATTGTTGAGGAGAGCAATATATAAGTGAATTTTTTTAATGCAGTCTAAACTAACTCCTACATATTTTCTTTCCTTCTACTTTTGCATTTAGTTAGAGGAATTGCAAATTAGCCAAGTGCTACTTACCTTGCTACCTGTGCTGCATTAGTTTGTGCTTGTTCCTTTTTTTTTTTTTTTAAAGAATTGCCTATTGTCTCTAGCTCCTTTATTTTCCCATGATTTTGGAACCAGAAGCTCAGCTGAGTATTAACAGATTGCAAAATATTACTGCAGTGAGAACACAGCGATTTCCATGTAGCATGTCATGCTACTGCTTTTGCTATTTACATGTTATAAACGACAGAACACACTCCAGCTTGTGCTGTTACTGCTGTATTTTTATATATTGTTTCCTTATCCCAGCGCAGCAGCTACAGCCTTTTATGAATATACACTAAATACTGTCAGCTGCTTTAGATTTGGGGAAAAAAAAAAAAACAAAAAACAATCTTCTGAAATTCATTGGGTTCATTTATAATTTTCTTTCTTCAGTTTTGAGCTTTCTTTAGTCATTACCTCTGGAATATTTGCATAATCCCCTAATTTGCCATGAGAGTTTCTCTAGCCTGTATTTCCAGTCATTTCATCTAATGCAAGGAATGTTTTGAGTATAAACTTGAACCTCTCTTTTTTAAATTCTAATTCTTCATTTATAAGCACTTCTAGAAACAAATTTCAGTAAGGAATTCCTAATTTGCTCTAAGGAGAAAGAGCCTCAAGAAAGAGCTGAGCTGATCACGTATGTGTTATTTCAGATGAGTGTTTTGTAGACATTGTTGTTTTCTAGGTAGCAGGTCCAAAATTTATGCAGTTTAAGGATATGAAGGCATTCTGAACAGTAGAAGACAGGGGGTCATTTAAAAGTGCAGGCCTTCAAAAGGCAAAGTTACAGCTCAAGAGTTAGGCTGAACCAAATAAACTATTTTGAACTTCAGTGTTCAACGCTGAAAAAGAGAAGTATGTTTCTGTCTGTTGATTCATTGCAATGGTTGGGGGAAAAAGCCTAACCCAAAGAGTTTGTAGGAACATTTTCCATTAAACATGATGGGTAGTGAATCAAATACAAGGATAAATAATCCTGAAGTCACTGGGACGTGACTTCAAGGAGAAAAATGATTTGTTCTTTAATGATTAAATCATAAGAAATTGTTCCGGGTTTGTAGAATTTTTGCAAAAATCCACAATAATATAAAGATAATTTGGGAACACAGATGTTTCTCTGAGTCTAATTTTTATTATTAGTTTTTTTCTACTTTCTTTATTTGTATAATTATCATATTTTTTATTAATGAAAGGAGAAAAAATTTCCTTTAAGGATTCATGCAGCACACCTTGTTTAAATAACATGCAGTATTTTCTATAGCAGCATTCATTTTCTTCTGTGGTGTTCATAACTATTACCTGCATTTCTTTTGCATGTAGTTATATATATATTTTCTTTGATGTTTGCTCTTTAGGTAATGATTCTGACGTTGACCTTGACAGGAAGGAAGATGAGCGAGAAAAAACTCCAAAGAGGCCCAGAGTACAGAAAACAGAGAAAACTCCATCGACTAAGGAGACTGAGCAGGTTCCAGGGGCTAAAAATCCTATAATAAGTGTGGTTTTGACAGCCCATGAAGCTATTCCAGGTATTCAGAATCACCAATTAGTTAATCAAATTTGTTTCTGTTTATGTTGACACCATATAAAAGAGAAATTGGTCTATACTGAAATGCTTAGGGTACATGCTATCTGGAAAATCAAGTATTTAGTTTTTCATTTTGATATAGAATCTCTGTGTCTGGCATCAGGATCATTGTAGAGCTACTTTATAGGTGACAAAGACTGGGAAAAGACTCTGTGGACCTGAATGTATTTATCTGCATTAACATGAGTAATGTTGAGTCTGTGAGGGATTTTAAAGAAGAAAAGGAAATATCATTGAACAAGGAAAAAAAAGTATTTTTCTCTGATCATATCTTTATTTCAGCTCTTGACTCTATATATTTATGATAAATATAAATTTGATTATGAAAACACAAACAGCTCAAAGTATACAGAACTTAATATTTATGTTTACAAATAGATTGTTAGGAAATTTATATTTCAAAATCACATGAAGTTGCTGTTCAGTAGTTCTTCATCTGCGATTTTGCTTAGAGCCTTTGCATTGAAGGATTTTGAAATAATTTCAAACTTAGACTTGTATTTGCCTGTTGGTATAAACCTGGTACTCACCTGAATGACAAAATGCCTTTTTAGCAGTTTTGTGCATTATTTTCAGCTTCGTAGCCTTTATTGTTCCGTTCACTGTTGCTAATAGTTCTGAACAGTTGTTTTGCTTACAGATCTCAGAACAATTAGAATGTTGTGGGTTGGAAAATACCTGGATTTTCACTAACCACAGTCTTGATGCTTTTGTTTGATGTGACCTTGAACTCTTTCTTACCTGTTGCTGAGCACTCATTTTCCCCACAGTCTCTGCCACCTTTTTAGGCTCTTCCCACCACATTCAGCTGCTTCTTCCATCCTGGCCTCATTCCCCTTACTGCCACATTGAAGGCTCCCTTTTATGCCTTCTGTTGCTTTGTCCAAATAGAAACATGTGGTGCTTGGTTAAGGGACTCACGTAGTTGTTGGTTACCGAATTTATACATGAACAGTCGCCAAACAGAACTTTGGAGGAAGAGCTGTAATTTGGCTCTCCTCTGTCCAGGTGCTAAATTTTATGAACATTGCAACAATTTTTATCTTTGAGAACTCTACCTTTCCCTTAGTAAGTAAACAATTTTTTCAAGAGGGAAAGAAAAGGCATGATAGATAGTGCTATCAAAGCCCTATTTTCATAGGAAAGCAGCCTAACGAGGCAAATACCGAGAATAAAAATAATATATAAGGCATGTGAAGAAAGAAAGGAAATGAATGTTTAGGGATGTTTGTTGCCTTAATTACTACCTGGTAATTTTTTATTTAACATGAAGTTTCTGTTTTCTTCTTTCTATGCTTTTTAAATTATGGAGAATGTTAAAAATAAGTTCAACTTGGGAGCAGTTTGTGCACAGTAGGTTTCATTCAAAAATCTGTAATGGATTGAAGAAATGACAGTTAATTGTGGATTTGGAGCTGTTTCTGACTATCTTTTCATTTATTCGATTGGCAATTATTACGCTTACTAATTTGGAAGGTCCCAGGGAGAATATATACAATAAAAAGATAATTACTGTTATGGCAGTTAAGAATTATCCAGAATTTGCAAATGCTGAAAGCTTAGAAGATATTTTTAGCATTTTTAAATTCTGGTTATGGTTGTGGTCAATGATTCTATGTCCAGGTGGAGGCCCAAAATGAGCAGTGTTCCCGAGGGGATCCATCTTGGGATCAGTACTCTATAATATCTTTATCAGTGACATGATGATGGGATTCAGTGCACCCTCAGCAAGTTTGCTGATGACACCAAGCTGAGTGGTGCGGTTGATACAGCAGAAGGAAGGGATGCCATTCAGAGGGACCTTGAGAAACTCAAAAGATGTGCTCTTGTGAACCTAATGATGTTCAACAGAGCAAAGTGCAAGATTTTGCACGTGAGTCAGGGTAATCCCAGATATGTATATTAAGTAGGAGAAGAACTTGAGAGTAGCCCTGCTGAGAAAGACATAGGGTCCTGATTGATGAAAAACTTAAAATGAGCTGGCAGTGTGTGCTTGCAGCCTGAAAGGCCAGTGGCATCCTGGGTGCTATCAGAAGAGGGGTTGGCCAACAGGGAGAGGGAGGTGATTGTCCCTCTTTACTCTGTCCCATCCGGAGTACTGCATCCGAGTCTGGGGCCCCCAGCACAGGAAATATATGGAACTTTTGGAGAGGGTCCAGAGGAGGGCTATGAAGATTATCAGAGGACTGGAGCACTATCCTGTAAGACAGGCTGAATGAGTTAGGCTTGTTCAACCTGGTAAAGAGAAGGCTGCGGGGAGACCTCATTGCAGCCTTCCAATATTTGAGAGTTTATAAACAAGAGGGAAATCAACTTTTTACCTGGGCAGATAATTTCTCTCTAAATGGAACAAGAAGGATTTTAATTTCATTCTATTATTAATGGAGCAATCACTCCTTGAATGTTTTTCCTTTTTTATTCATGTGTTTCATTTTGTAAATACTTATATTCTTGCTCTTAACATACATATAATGTAGGCTCCTGTGTCTTTGTGAAATTATTTTGGTTCATACTTGGCTTCTATTCAGGTGCATTGAAATGAAATTAAATACAAATGTACTATCCAGGAAAAAGGAAATAAAGTGAAATATACTGAATTTCAGTTTTACATGAAGTTGTTAAGTTCATTTTTTAATTCAAAGATATTTTCATGTGCAACCTTTCTTGTTTCTCTATTGTCTGTATATCATAGAACAGTCTTTATGTATTGCATACTTTATTCCTAGGGGCTATGAAAGTCATCTATTACTACATATTTAATGTGTTGTTTTCTCTTCAGTACTCAGTATATGGTCCTTGCTTACTGTTTGTTTTCCAGTATCAGCCCTGAAATCAATTTTTGTTATCTTCAGATATTTTTCTAAAGTGCTTGTTAGTTGAATATGAGAATTTCACAACTATGTATAAATACTTGTAATATACATGTTAATAAATAAGTAACTATACGTATTACCACTTATAAACTTAGTAATATTCTCATTTAAAACATGATGAATTACAGTTGGACTGTGAAATTAAAAGGGAGGGGATCAGTCAATAATGAATGCTTGGTTTGATATACTTGAGGTTTCTCTTTGCGCTGTAAATTAATATTTATGTGATTATCTTCAGTGCTAAATGTGGATGCTTGACATTGAATATTTTCCATCCAGTTGTTTAGGGAAGGGAAAAGGAAAAAAAAAAAAAAGGCAGTTAAATAATCTCAATCACAATGTGCTCAAAATGTGCTCTTTCTGCCCCTTTTTGTGAAAGCTCTGTGGGATGGTATCTGATCTTTTTTGCATTAAACGTAGCCCTTTTACCTCTGTTTTTAATGGAGACTTATAAGTGCACATGGCACGTGTTCCTTTGTTCTGAGTGGATGGCAGTTAGTCCCAAAACATAAGCAATAAAAATTTGTTCAAGGAAATTTTGTCCGGACTTTCAAACATAGACAAAACAGTGTCTTTTTCCCCAGCCTCATTTGTGGAACTGATTCAGCAGTTGAAGTTTTCAGTAGCATTATGAGACAGAAACTGATAAATTAAAAATGAGTTTTGAAAACTTAGTTTTTTAAAGGTGGAAATAATTGGATATGGGATCTTATAGCAGTAGGCATCAAGCACTTCTGTAATTCTGCAACACCAATAATTCTGTCACGTAATTTAAGCAGATATTTGGTGTGAGTACTGGTATCTTCTGGAATTGTACCCATCGTCCTATGCACATGTACCTTTCATTATATGCATATGGAATTTAAAAATAGAAACTGAAATAGTTGAAATAATGATTACTGAGTTTAATGTTTTATTTATCGGGCAGTGCAGCAGTAGGACGGATTTTAAAAAAGGTATATTTAGACTAGTTATGAAGAAGAAATTCTTTCCTATGAGGGTGGTGAGGAACTGAAACAGGTTGCACAGAGAAGCTCTGTATCGCCCATCCCTGGAAGTGCTCACAGCCAAGTTGGATGGGGCTTTGGGCAACTTGATCTAATGGAAGTGGGGTTGGAAGTAGACAATCGTTAAATGCCCTTCCAACCTAAAGCATTTGGTGATCTACACTCATGTATTATAGATAACGCAGAATTTAGTCAAATACTGTTAACAAACATATTTTATTTTTTCTTTTAGGAGCCACAAAAATTGTTCCAGTTGAGGCTGCTCCCCAAGAAAGTGAACCCAGTACTCCAGAAACAGTGGTTCAAGACCCATCACAACGAAGAGGATATCAAGAATATGCAATTCAGCAGACTCCATATGAGCAGACAATGAAATCAATCAGGTAATTTTGAAACATTTATCGTTAGTTCATACAAAATATTTCATTTTCATTGAAATCAATAGGGAAGCTTTGCATTCATATTTTCTGAGCATTTTCAATAAAGGAACAGCTAAAAATACTCTGTGCATAGGTTGTAGAATTTAAAAAAGCCAACAAGGAATATTTCTTTATAATAAATAAAGGTAAGTATTTGTGGCTGCTATGAATATCTATGAAATATTTGATACCAAATTTCAATATTTTAAGTACAGCTATTTTTGTTTCTTTTTAGGTTAGGTCCAACTCAGCTGAAGATCTTTACATGTGAATACTGCAATAAGGTGTTCAAATTCAAACACTCCCTCCAAGCACATTTGAGGATTCATACTAATGAAAAACCATACAAGTGTTCATACTGCAATTATGCCAGTGCAATCAAAGCCAACCTTAATGTTCACTTGCGGAAACATACAGGGGAGAAATTTAGCTGTGACTGTTGTACTTTCACATGTCTCAGCAAAGGCCATCTCAAAGTCCATATTGAAAGAGTTCACAAGAAAATAAAGCAGCATTGTCGCTTCTGCAAAAAGAAGTATTCAGATGTTAAAAATTTGATCAAGCATATCAAGGAAACACATGACCTTCAAGATAAGAAGGTGAAAGATGTTTTTGACGAACTTCGCTTGATGACAAGAGAGGGTAAAAGACAACTTCTTTATGACTGCCATATTTGTGAACGCAAATTTAAAAATGAACTCGATCGAGACCGTCACATGCTTGTCCATGGTGATGAAAGGCCCTTTGCTTGTGAGCTCTGTGGTCATGGAGCAACTAAATACCAAGCTCTTGAGCTTCATGTTCGCAAACACCCGTTTGTCTATGTGTGTTCTGTGTGCCTGATGAAATTTGTCAGTTCTGTAAGACTCCGTGCTCACATCAAAGAAGTACATGCAGATTTGCAGGAAACTTCTGTTTTTAATAGTTCTATCAATCAAAGTTTCTGCCTGCTTGAGCCAGGAGGTGATATACAGCCAGAAGCACTTGGTGAACAGCTATCACAAACTGCAGATGAATTGACTATGATGAATAGTAATGCTGTTACCACACCATCTACTTGCACAGATGAATCGATAGCTGCAGATGTGAACCATAATGATCAGCATAATGGTGACTTAAAAACTAATTCCGTTTCTTCCTTAGAATGTGAAAATCCTCTGGTAGAGAACATAGGAGAGACTGTCTGTGAGGCATCAGCAGAGGCAGCAGTCACAAACATTCAATCCTGTGTAATGTCAGATTGCTTTCTGCTGAAAAATGGCGCCTCTGCTCCTGATGAGTTAAAAGATTCTGCTGCAAATGGAGAGGAATCTGATCACTGCAGTTCTGTAAATGAACGGGGTGAAGAAATTCAGCTTTTGCTCTCTGAGGATGCAAGTTTAAATGTGAGTCAAAACAATGCAGTGACTGAGGATCTTTCTGTTTCTGAAGAGAAAAATCAGTCTTTTCCTTCTAGTGAGTCAGAAACAAGCAATCCGTCAGTTCAGAACTCAACAGGAACAACTGACCCTTTGCTAGCACCAGATGCTAATGCAGCTGTCAGTCCACAGGCAGCCTCTTCTAATGCAGATAAATCAGATAATTGGAACGGAGCTGTTGCCTTTATGCAGATCTTGGATAGCTTACAGAAGAGACAAATGAACACAGAGTTGTGTGAGAGGATAAGGAAGGTTTATGGAGATTTGGAATGTGAATACTGTGGTAAGAAGCAGTACAAAGATGTGGGGGTTTTTGTTTTTCTTTTTAATTTTATTTAATTTTATTTTTTTTTATGTTATATGTTGGGTTGTCTTTTTCCTACTTCTCTGGTTTATAGTTTTTAGTAAATTTGTGTATTTTTGCAGCAGTATTTTTTAGTTTGGTATGGACTGTGCAGTTCAGGGTAGTTTAACCTGTATAAACAAAATGAAATAATTGAAATCCCCTCATAAAACAGTCATAGAATGTAGTAAAGCAGAGCTTTGCCCTAATCGATTTTCTGTTGATTTGAAGTTTAATAGAACTGGACAGATTCTTTTTGCCTATCTGCCTTATCCTACCTCAGAACTTTTTACTGGGGCTGAGCAGAACAGACATAAGTGTCTGTGATGAGTATTAGCCAGTCTGTGCTTTAGCACTGAAGCTTCACTATTGTCTTAGTGTAAAATTCAGTCTTTGTTGTAAAGCATGGAATGATGTACTATCATACAAATTGTGTACAATGGATACGTTAGCTGATTTTTTTTTAATCATTTTCTCTGACAATGAAAATTTTCATAATGTGGTTTAAGATCAGCACTGTTCTGATTCTAATTGATTTTTGTATTCATAGATGTGAGAAGACTATACATCCTCATTTATCCCAACTGCAGTTTTTTTAGCTGACACAGCTGGAGTGAAGTAATTGGGATTTTTCTCATAGTCTCCCTTTTTCAGAAGGGAAAGGAGTCGAAGTTTTTGTTTTTTAAATTTTCGGTTTTAAACACCTTAACATATGTTTTATTTGTATGCATTTTAATTTTTTGGTGCCATTGTGTCAAAAGAACTTTTAGGAAGGAATAAAATGAAGGGAGGTACCAAAAAAGATTTCTGACAAGCTCTTCTACTGAAGAGTTGAACTCAGTCTTCATTGAGAAGAGAAATAAAGGACTTCCTCATTAGTAAAAAGGTCATTTATAGGTAATGGAGTTGCACTTGCTGTTTCAGGACATGACACAACCTTCTTAGACAAAAGCATTTTTGTAAACATTTTTGTTAGTAGACTCTTTAAGATAAGTTTTGTTTTTGTTTTTGCTTTTGTTTTGCAGCCAGAAGGGACACAATTCAAGCAGCATGATTTGTTGTAAGAGAAAATTGGGTATGCATTGGAATTTTCATTAACGATTGCTTAGAAATAATTCTTTCCATGTCTGGTTTTATTTTCAGGCAAGTTATTTTGGTACCAAGTACATTATGACATGCATGTTCGTACACACACTCGAGAACATTTATATTATTGCTCCCAGTGCAGTTACTCTTCCATCACCAAAAACTGCCTTAAGCGTCATGTCATTCAAAAGCACAGCAATATTTTGCTGAAATGTCCTACAGAACATTGTGACTACTCTACTCCAGATAAATACAAGCTCCAGGCACATCTTAAAGTTCATTCTGAGCTGGTAAGTGACCAAAACTAACAAGCCAAGTAGTATGTTTATCTCAATTTAGTGTCATCTCCTTGGTGTTTGGAACCATGTGGCAATGCTTGAAGATACAAGAGCTCTAACCTGAGCATGAGTATTTCTGTCTGCCTGAGAAGTCTTAGATGAGCTGGTTACATGAGCTAGAGCAAGTATATATGTAGAATCATAGAATAATTCCGGTTGGAGAAGACCGCTAAGATCATTTCATCCAACCATCAAACCACTGCCGCCATGCCCGCTAAACCATGTCCCTCAGTGCCACGTCTACACTTCTCTTGGAAACACCAGGGTCAGTGACTCCACCATTTCCCTAAGCTGGATCACTCTTATTGTAACTTCCCATATAGTGTTGTTATCCACTTTCTCCCTTCAGTTTTCCCAGTATTCTCAGATTCTTTACTTTTCTTTACTTCATTCCTTGGAGGCGGATCCTTTCCTTCTCAGAGAGATGATTGTGGTAAAATGAATATTTATTTCTCTCTTAATTATTATAGTGAAGTTTAAATTGCTGAAAAGCTTTGTTATTAATATTGTTTAGCAATAGTTCCAACTAGTTGCAGCCCATCTGTTTGACCAACCACCATTTTCTTTAGTGGCTACGAAGACCAAGAATTCTGATATTAAAGTTCCCCATCTTAGTCAGTAAACCTTCCAGCCCTCAATGCCCATTGCAGTTGCTTTTTTTGCATTAGAAGAGGTAGAAGAGATATGCTTTTAAGTGCCCTGTTGCGTGTTTTCTTTGAGACTATGTTAGAGACTGCATGCTGGACTGGGAACCCTCTTTCTCTAAAACACAGCTTGGTGATATTGATATTTCTCTGATCTAACATTATTACATGAATAATGTAGAATGCACCACTTACGGGCATGTTTCTCCTAATCACATGAGAAAATAACATCACAACTTGTTTAAACTACTGTGATAAGTGTTGGTGGTGCATTCTATCTTTTTTTACAAGTGAAATGTAATGTTTGAATTAAGGACTTGTGGTAATTTTTCCCCAGATGTGGACAGTTTCTAGCTACTAAATGAGCATAGCTGCTTCAAAAAGATGTTTGCTATCAGCCTAATGTTTTCAGGTCATCTGCACTTTGCGGGTAGGCTCTTGGCAAATGTTTCCAACAACTGAAGTTATTTTACAGGTATTTTTACTCTGATTAAGTAATAGTCTTGTGGAACTGCAGGACAGCTTTAAAAACCAACAACCAGAGGGAAATAAAAACCAAAACACACAAAAAAACCCCAAAAAACAACCACAACCAAACAACCAAGCCAACCATAGATGACATAAAACAAAGGTTTATTTTCCTCTTTATCCCACAAATTGCTGATGTTTTGATCAATCTGAATTCACTATGAATTATTTAAAAACTCATGAAACATATTTTTTAGGCTTCTTTTGAATCTATTAAGTTTATAATGTTCACCTGATGGGAAAAATCTGTGTAAATGATATCTGAGACTACTGTAAAAAAAGAGCCTAAAATTAGACTTCTGTGTCCTTGTCCTTTTTTCTCAAGTGTGATAAATATCCGACAGCTCCCACCAGGAGGATCATTTTCATGACACTAAATGGAACTGAGAAAATGCATTTCATAATTAAAAACATTGTGAAAGTGAGCTCTTTCAAAATTGTGCTTAGTGGTGCTTACTGCAAAATCTAGTTGAGTATTTAAATGAATTGAAAAAAATCATTTATTAGCATTTACTCAGTAACTAACCTTGGCAGTGCTCTTATTGGTCCTTTTGCCCGCTGCTTGATACATTTACTTAGTGCATGCCTTCAGTAAATGGGGCTGCTCATCCAAAATACAGTACTTTAAAAAAGTAGGCGCAGACAAATACAGAAAGCTACTTTAATGTTAGTTTTCATTTGCAAAATTAATACTTAATAAATATTAATGTTAAAAGTTCCCCAGTGATAGCCAGTATGAAAATCTCAGTTCTGTAGACAAACGCACGTATTTCATTAGATTTTTCCTGGCTGCTTTTCAGCTGGATTCCTCTCTTATTTGATGAATGGGATAAATGATGATTATTAAAAAGCAACTTTGTGCTAATTCCTGTCACTCATCATTTGCTCTGTACTGATAAACATCACAGAGAAGTTTGTGTCTGAAGTTATTATAAATCTGTAAGTTATCTCCAAGATAAACACTGCTGGAGTTCTGATCCAGAATCCAGATCTGGCTGTGGTACTTCTAGATCTGGGATATTTGCCACTGTGTAGTCAAGAATGCAAGGTAATGAACAGAAAAAGAATTAACCAAACGTGTGTCTGGCCACTCAGTTGGAAAATGGCTTTTGTTCTTGATGCTGGCTTCCATAAGAAGTTTCAGCTGGCCACTTATTTTTCTAAGCAGTTATTTCATGAAAAATGCATTAAAAATATTGCTATCATCTTGTGAGCTATAACTAGCTTTTTACAATTTTTTAAGTAATTTCCCTCATCTGTGTGTGTGACCACTTTCTGGGTACATCAGACCAGCGGAGCAGAGTTGCAGTTTAACAGTGACATCAGCTTAATTCAGCAATCTGGAAAATTTCAATTTGAGCATCATGACAAGTTTGATAAGGATTTCTGCACTTCTTCACTCATCACAAGTTTAACTCAGGAGCCCTATTTTATGTTTTATGTTAATATTTAATTTTTTGTTGATTTGAGTAGGTGCAGGAGTGGGCATAATCTCTCTACTACTCTACATTATTGAACAGTAATTTTTTTGTAATTAACAAATTGAGAACTTCTACTGGCAATTCTACTCTTAGATTAGGGCACGTGCACAGGAGTTCAAGCTAGCTCATTTCTTACTACAAGAAGGCTTGTGATTGCATGTCCACTGCAGCTATAGGTCCAGGAATTCCATTTGAGGATGTAGAAACACTGGAAGATGCTTGACAGTGTTTTCATTTTGCAAGCCAATGAGTAGCTTCATCATAATTTTTCTTCCACATGAAAGAAGAAGTGCATCAGCTATGGAGAAAACAAAAAGAACAAAAATGTTCAAGTGCCAAACTATCAAAATGCATAAAGATTTAAATACTGGAATGAGAAAACAGTGTGGGAGGGGAGTTAAATAAAGTCATTTTGGGACTGTACGTGCTGCTTTGCTCTTGTTTTGGTTTTAAGTCAGTAAAACTTAACTGCGATGCTAGCATAGACGCCTTCTGTAATTTGTCTCTTTCTTCAGTTATCAACTTCTGTGCAGAGCTTTGATTTTTCACTCCTCTGTTTTTGTTTTATTCTTTATTTTGCTGCTCTGACATGTACATATTATTTCTGGTGTAGAAGCATCTTTGTCTTAACAAATTACTTTTCACATCTGTAAAATCTTGTATTCTTTTCAATATGTTTAATATAATAAAGCAGGAAGAGTTGAGACAGTCAGATACTGCAGTATGGGGAGGAAAAGATGCTAAACGTCTCTTCTCAGCAGCTCAGTTCATCCAGCATCAGAATATTCTGCTGACCATTAGCTTCAGAAAAGCTTTATAAGAAAGAGGAGTGGTAATGGCAGAAAAATATTTTTTAAGCCAGTGTAGTCCATTTGGCCTGAGTAGTACATTCACCTGGCTGCTGAGCTGGGAGGCACTGGGCAGATGAGAAACGTTTAGTTTTGCCAATGGGAACCAATATTTAGTGGAGCTTTGTTTTATTTCCTGCTCATAAAATAATGTCACTGCTAATAAAGAAGCTGAGGATATTGTTGATTTCTATATCATATTAGTCTCATGTAGTATGAATTGAATGATTTTTATAATAGCTATAGTTTTGACTTTACACTGCTAATAAAACAAATTACAAAGGAGTCAGGAGTTCACACAGTCTCTTTTGAAATTAGCATCAGAACTGCTGTTACGGTCCATGAATTTATATTGATACAGCATCATCAGATGTTACTCTTTATTTTCATAGGGTAAGATCCTCGTGTCATCAGGGTGCCTCTGTTTATGAGTAGGCTGGTTACATTCATGGTGTTTTGCCTTGTTGGTTGTGTTTGGCATTGCTTGATTAATTAATTGCACTTTATAGTGGTCCGTTGTTTTTTAAATATCCAGAGAGTTTCATTTTTGTTTTAAGGCTATATACTAGTACATCTACCCATTGAATTATCTTGAAACACATACCTCAGGGAAATAAATTTTCTTTAAGGACTGTATCAGTATAGATAGATATTGAAATCCTTTTTAAGCACAATTTTAATTCTTTTATATAGAGAGAAAGGCACTGTGATTCCTCTGTAAGTTTATAATGAATGATAACATAAACAAAGAAAGTTTTGTGATAATAGTAGACTACTATTTTCTAGGTTTAAGATTGTTTATGAACCTGACTAATTCCTGAATTGTGGGATGTGAACAGTACTTTCAATCAAAAAAAAATTTACTTTGGAATTATTTTAAGTTTCTTAAAGGGGGTTGGACTCGATCTCTGGAGGTCCCTTCCAACCCCTTCTATTCTGTGATTCCTACATATTCTCAAATTGACTAATAGAGGGATTAAGGAAGCCTCAGGAAGTATGGATGTGACTTTGAAATTGAAGTAGTTGATTGGATTATGCAGCTGGTTTCCAACAAAGGTAGATCTGTCTTTCTTGATACCTTGCTTCTGTTTGCATCATTCAAAAGCCCTCAAAGGCATCTAGAAGGCAGGCAGTCTGATAAGGTGCAGGAAAAATAACTTCTATTCATAGCAGAGGAAAACCTGCATGCTGAGAATGTGATGAAAGTATTACTACAACCTCAGTGTAAGTCCTTCCAAGTGCCTCTGTCACTGCCTATGACAATAGGCAGTGAACATGAGCCGACAGTGTGCCCAGGTGGCCAAGAAGGCCAATGGCATCCTGGCTTGCATCAAAAACAGTGTTGCAAGCAGGAGCAGAGAGGTGATTGTTCCCCTATATTCAGCACTAGTGAGGCCGCACCTCGAGTACTGTGACCAGTTTTGGACTCCTCACTGCAAGAAAGATATTGAGGCCCTGGAACGTGTTCAAAGGAGGGCAACAAAGCTGGTGAGGGGTCTGGAACACAGGCCATATGAGGAGAGGCTGAAGGAGCTGGGAATGTTCAGCCTGGAGAAGAGGAGGCTCAGGGGAGACCTCATTGCTCTCTATAACTTCCTGAAGGGAGGTTGTAGTGAGCTGGGGGTCGGCCTCTTCTCTCGTGTCATTAGTGATAGGACCAGAGGGAATGGCTTCAAGCTACGGCAGGGGAGATTCAGGCTGGACATTAGGAAGTATTACTTTTCAGAAAGGGTGGTCAGGCACTGGAATGGACTGCCCAGGGAGGTGGTGGAGTCACCGAGCCTGGGGGTGTTCAAGGAAAGGCTGGATGTTGTGTTGAGGGACATGGTTTAGTGGGAGCTATTGGGAATAGGTGAACGGTTGGACTGGATGATCTCTTAGGTCTTTTCCAACCTTGGTGATTCTATGATTCTATGATTCTAAGGGCAATCAGCAGAGCTGCAGCTGTAGTGGGGGGAATCTTTTTTGGGGCTATGCTCAGAATTGAAATCTGTTACTCTACAAAAGACACATTTTTGAAGATCATTTACGATAGAACTTGGTGTAGAAAACTTTCTTACTACTTGAAGAAACCTGTTGGATTGTTGCTGATTTTTTTTAATTTTTGTTTTCCATAAGCACATGGGAAAATACTTTCTGATGCCTGTACTTTTATGGTGCTCCTCAAGAGAAACTGCAAGAAAATTACCATAATTACATCATAAAAGTAATAAGAGAAATGATAAAAATATGTCTAAAGATTTATTTTTATGAAAATGAATTTATCAATTTTCATTTGGGTAACATATTCAGGTAGAAAACCAAAATCATAGCAAGTAGCAGGTTTAGAGATAATAGGTACATAGTTTGAGAGATACTAATTCCCTGAATTAACAGCTCTTTTCTTGAGGGCACTTGATGAACATTGCACAGGCTTCTTGAATCTCTTTCTCCATAAACTAGCTGGTGTTCTCTGCTGTTCTCACTTCACGTGAGGTTCTCAGGGCTCCAAGTGGTGACTGACCCAACTCCATCTTAGTAAGACACTTTATTTCACTCAAGGTGTTAATCCTCTAGGAGCTGCTATCCCCCATCCTTGGCATAGTTTTTCTCACAGGCAACTTTCTGACAGTGCGGTCAGAATTATTGTTGTGCTATTGCCATATTAACTGAAAGAGTTTCTATCCCATATTCCACTGTCATGAAATTACTTATTGCTATTTCAGCCAGTTGTTTGTTTGTTTGTTTGTTTTCTCAGATGTAAATGATATTGAATGCAAATACTTATGAGGTAATCCAAAACAATTTATGACTAAAATCTTTCATTTTTGCTTTACTTTTAAGAGGGATGTTCATTTATAACTACAGCCTACAGGCAGTACTTATCTCTTTGTCCTATTTTCCTCGTTAGTGTCAGGTGAGAAATTGGTAGAGTCCAGGATTCTTACTCTACTTTTACTTGCACATTTCTCTTTCATAACATTTTCCTTTTGAAACAGTAATCTTCATTCTGTGCTCTTCAAGAGATTTTCTGTCCTCCTGAAATAACCATGAAAATATCTGTTCCGTAACTTCAACTCACCTTTTCCAGCAATCTCCCAGTGGTTTGGTAGATATACTACCTGGTGGGAGATGTTATCTACCTAGTTAGTCCTGACTAACTAGACATTCTTTCCTCTGTCTGTTGTTTTGATACTCCTGTCATGCATTAACCTGGTCAGAGCAGCGGTGTGTAGATGACCGATGTGTTTGGTGGAGCACCTGGTCTGTGTCAGCAGGTACTGCTGGACAGATCAATCTCTTCAATTTATATAAACAGCAAAGATTTTTTTAAATTGGATAATTCTTCACTTAATGGAGAAAAGTCCAGCATTTTTATGTGAAATTAGCTGCTTCTGGAACAAAACTAAAACCCACTAAGAATGCATATAGAAAGAAATTTCATCAAAGCTCTTTAGTTCCGCTTGTTTGGTGATGCTACAGCTTTTATAACATCAGCAACACTGAAAAAATCCAGAGAGGTCTGGAAGTCTTGAAGTCAGTATAGTATATTGAATAATGCTTTATTGGTAACATGTAAAAATGCTGCATATTCATAGTGTTCAAAATGTAGACTTTGAATAAGTAATGGCATCTGTCATTGTTAACTCTTCTGCTCAATTTCAGGCCATTAAGCAGTATTATAAGACTGGTAGATGTCTTCAGAATAATGAAATCTGAGGTTTCAGATTGGAGAATCTCTGAAATCACTGAAGAAACGGAATAGTCGTGCATCTATCAAAGAAGTTTAATCTGTTATGTGACTTGTCTAAAGTGTCATCCAGAAGATAATGCTTACATTTATTGTGCACTTTCTCATGTACTTTAACTTGGAGCTCTACATTCACAAGGATTAATGATGTGCTTAGAATTCTTTCATATTTCTCTTTCACTTATTTCACCATAAATATGTGAATTTGTTAAATAAAAAAAAAATCAACACCAACAACCCTGAACTTTCCGTTATAACTTTGTTGAGAACTGCGTGTTACTGAATAATGATGTAGTGATTTTACCAGTGGACTTAAAATACAATCTCTTTCTTTCTTCTTATTTCTCACTTAAGGATAAAAAGAGTTATTCATGTCCTGTGTGCGAGAAGTCATTTTCTGAAGATCGACTTATAAAATCACACATCAAGATAAATCATCCTGGTAAGAAAAAATCAGGGAAATTTTCTCAGTATATTGCAATTCAACTATACACTCTGCAGTGAGCAATATAATGTGGTTACCTTCCAAAGAAAAAGTCTATGTTTAATCTAATTTGTTTCGATTAAGGATTTTATTGGGTTTGCAGATGTTAGAATTTAGAATGAAAAGGTTATTGTTCCAGGTATGCCAGGTGACTGTTTTAAGCAATCTGACTTCACCTGGCAAAGAACTCATTTCCATCCAAAAGATGACTTAAGTGAATTCAAATTAAGATCAGCATGTCTGGAATTAGTCCCACAGATATCATGTAACAGGATATTAGACATAAAATTCCATTGCCCATACATTAACTGACAGAAGTGAGTTTATTGCACATTATTTTGTCTGTCGGTAGTTTGTTGTATTTGTAGATAAATTCACATGAATGCAGAAGTCCTTGGGTTGACTCTAGGCCTGCTCAGTTAGGATGTGGCCAGGCTTTATCTCCAGGGCCATCTGAAGTCTGCAGCAGGGCTGTTACTAGAACCTGGTGTAATATTCTGTGCCCAGAATTAAGCTGGATCCAAGCTAGCTACTGCAATCCAGTGAAAATCTTTTTAGATTTGCTTTCTAATGCCATGATTTATCAGTTCAAGCAAAATGGCAATATTTCCTTCATCAGTATTTGTATGATATTGGATAGAATGATTCTCGCCACTGTGGATAATGGGAGTTGACTGTATAGGCTTACATACTTTTATCAGCTTGTTTTACGGTGATGCTTACCACTTGACATAATTTGTTACTAAGTAAGAAAGTACCAGTTGAGTTTGGGAAAGAAAAAGTCCATTTGAAATGTCTTTCATAGTCTTTGTCTGAAATACAGCATGATAGGTAAAGCAGTAATTTCTTATCTTCCTACTGCCACTAGATAGTGCTAGACTCGTGTTTTTAACAATTTGCTTTGCTCTAAGTTCAGAATAGCTTCCACTTCAGCTCTCTTTTTCCCAAACCTCTTTATTTGCAGACCACAACAATGTGCCTGGTGGAGGACTTGTCAAATGTTATGGGATGTATCTTGTGCACCAGGCTGAGATGAGGAAAGGCTTACGTGCTGTACTGTAGACAGTAGATAAGTCACTCAGTAAGCACAGAAATTAATGTTCAAGATCTGTGGCTGTAAAGCTTTTTTTGTTGCCTTAGCCAGGGAATATACGTGGCCTCTCTAAATAATTTAGTCTGTGAATTAGCAATGCACTGTATATTGTGGCCTTAAAGCTTGCCATTGGCCTGCACTGGTCCATTGACTGCTGAATTATTAGTGTATGGTGTGTCTGCAGTCCAGAAATACCAGTTAACTGTCAAGCTGTACTGAACTCAGTACTTAAATACAGTGAGCAATTTGTTTTGCATCTGATTCCTTCTAAAAGTATAGATTGATTTTTTGATTTGGGAAATTGCACTCTTTTAAACTCTTGATTATAATAGAAGTAAGGTTAAAAAATATATGTATGTACAGCCTATTATTTGTATCTTCATTTCTAATTCATATATGTGAATAGAACTTACCTGATAAATCTGGTATTTTGCTGGTATACCTCCATGGTATAAATGAAATGCATCTAAGATATGCCTATGCAGTAGTTATGCAACAACACTATATAAATATATTAAGCAGCTTTAATGCACAATTCTTTGTACTGTGCATGCTGTCCTTGTAAGCAGGAGGAAACCCTTTATTCTTCCAACATACTTAATTACAAGCTAAATAAATGTAAGGAATGTGTTGTTGTAAATTGTCAATTACTGAATGGAATGACTGCAATTGTCTTTAAGAATGGAAATGGAAAAGAACAAAAAGTGAAAGAAAAAGGTGGATACTGTTAAAAGGAATTGAATTTTAAAACGACACATCAAAAATTAATTTAAACTGAAACCATTTCATATTTATCATTAAAATGTTATTTCTGTAGCTCTTTTCTCCTTCCTTTCTTAATATCATTCAGCATGACTTGCTCTCATTGCTTCAATTTTCATCAAGTATAAGATGTGTTATTAAATAATACTTCTTCTTTTACTAGTTTTACAGAGGACAGAGTTGAACTCTAGTTCCATGAAGTCAGTAGGACAAAAATCTCTTGTAGAGCCATATTTTGAACCAGAGATAGAAAACTTAGCCGTTTTTGCCCAATGACTAGGGAACTTAGCAGTAAAGGAGGGCTTTTGGATTCTCATCCCATCTCACAGAATTACCTAGCTTTTGACCAGGTTTTATCCAGCTTTTATCTGATTTAACATTAAATGTATTAATAGTCTGAGACATGAGAGGCATCAACTTTTATAGATCCCTACTGAGCAGACATACAAGCCTGAAGTCATGAATCAAGAATCTACCATAGAAAGTAGGTGAGGGTCCAGACCTGTCTGTGTTTTTTCTTGTTTGAGTACTTTAAACAAGGTTGGATGGGACTGCAGAGATGTTAATTGAACCTGCTAAATTGGCCCTGCTTGGAACAGGTGACCTTAGAAATCTTCCAGATGCATTCCAGAAGTCTGTTTTCACAGAATCACCGAATGGCCAGGACTGGGAGGGACCTCAAGGATCATGAATCTCCAACCCCCTGCCACATGCAGGGCCACCAACCTCCCCATTTAATACTAGACCAGGCTGCCCAGGGCCCCATGCAACCTGGCCTTGAACACCTCCAGGGACGGGGCATCCATAACCTCTCTGGGCAGCCTGTTCCAGCACCTCACCACTCTCTCTGTAAAAACTTCCCCCTGACATTCAACTTAAATCTTCCCTTCCTCAACTTAAAACCATTTCCCCTTGTCCTGCTGTTATCTACCCTTTCAAAGAGTTGATTCCCCTCCTCTTTGTAGGCTCCCTTTAGGTACTGAAAGGCTGCAATGAGGTCACCCTGCAGCCTTCTTTTCTCCAGGCTGAACAAACCCAGCTCCCTCATCTTGACTTCGTAGAGGAGGTGCTCCAGCCCCCTGATCATCTTTGTGGCTCTCCTCTGGACCTTCTCCAGCAGCTCTCTGTCTTTTTTGTACTGTCGGCTCCAGACCTGGACTCAGTACTCCATATGGGGCCTCACAAGAGCAGAGGGTGACAATCACTTCCCTGTCTCTGCTGACCACCCCTTTTCTGATGGATCCCAGGATACCATTTGCTTTTCGAGCTGCAAGAGCACACTGCTATTTTTTCACTTGAAAATTTCTGGTTATCAGGCATTCTGAGGATTGTAGCTGACTGAATTATTGTGATCCTTGACATCTCTGGTAAGCTGGGGAGAAATTTTGAAGAAACTCTTCTGAAAATGTTGAAGAAAAAACCACTAGATTAGTTTATTGTAAATGTTCATAGTTGGAAAATGGTTTTTCAGCCAATGGCACGTGCAAGATTTATTTATTTATTTATTTATTGTAACCAGATAGTGGGGATTATGGAGTGTGCAAATTGAGAGAGAAAGGTAAGAACATATGAAAGGCTTTAAAGGAAAAGGCCCTAAAGTAGAAGTGTTGTATTCATTGCTTTGGTATTATCTGAGTGGCACGAGGGAAGGTAAAACTTATAAAAATCTGAAGTGGATCAGGATCTAGCTCTTCAGTATTAGATATGTAACAGAGAACAAATTCCCTGATGTCCTTCTTGTTTTTATTATCTGTTACTTTTCTCTCAGAGGTTTCGATGAGTACCATTTCTGAGATTCTTGGCAGAAGAGTGCAGTTGAAAGGACTTATTGGAAAACGAGCTGTGAAATGTCCCTATTGTGATTTTTATTTTATGAAGAATGGGTCAGACCTTCAGCGTCACATTTGGGCTCATGAAGGTAAAACTCTGGTTTTGAGTTTTTGAGGATATGATCAGTTTCTTATTCCACACAAGCTTCACTGACTTAAAAAGGAATTCAAATTTACTGCTATACCTGAATCAAAAAAAAAGTTAAACTACAGTAGAATAGCTCTCAATGTTTATATAATTAGTTTAATAGATTCTAAATCACATATGAAATTACATTTTCACAACACAAATGGAAAGCCTAAAGGTTAAAGAAAATTAATAAGCTTCTGATTCCATTTTTTCAATACCTCATTCATATGCATCCAAAAAGTACATGTTCTCAACATGAATAGACAGCCTAAAGGTTAAAGAAAATTAATAAGCTTCTTATTCCATTTTTTTCTAGACCTCATTCATATACATCCAAAAATTATTCTATAAAAAAGAGAGAAGCAATTTAAATTCAAATTCAGAGTCTCTTAAAACTAGTAATTTTCAGTAATTCCATGTGAAAAGCTACTGCTCTTTCAGATTTGTCCAAACATGCTTGTTAAAGGAATCTATTAGTAAAACAGCTGAAATCCTGTTGCTTTGATGTGCACTTAAAACTTCTGTGTGTATTTTAATTGCATCATGCTGAGCATGGCAGCTAGCTGACATGGGCCTAAACAGTGATGGAAAAAAACCATATGACACTGCTGATCCTGTGTATATGTATGTGTGTGTGTGTGCGTGCATCAGCATTCTATATGTGTATATATGCATATAATTGCATACAAATATATGTTACATGCATATGTGTATTTATTTATGTGTCTCAGGAAGAAATTCCATTTCAGTGCTAGCACAGAGTTTGAAAATTCCTTTGACTTAAAACCGTTGTCCAGTAAAAGCTTTTGCCTACTCAGTGTATCTGTGCTTATAATAGATGGAAGACAGCTCATATGACGACTCAGATGGTAAATAAACTATGGAGCAGATTGCCTTTGGCCTTTCAGCATTATTCTGGATTCTTTATCCATAAATTTGCATAAAGAGAATAATGGAATTTGGTGCTCCTGAACTGTTTTTTGTTACCAAAGTGTTAGTGCCCATGCAGACATTTATTCTCATACTGTGTGTTTGAAAGCCTGAACTCTGTCTTTTTACTATGGTAGTTGTTCTCTCTAGGATCCTTCAGGAGCTTTGGTAATTCAAAATCGAAGGCTTGGAACAATTGGTCATGCATTCTGTAGACAGAGTTTATACTGCCAAGAAAATTTGGTACCCTTTTCATGTAACTAGGGAGAAATGGACAGGAATTTATTCCACAATCAAAGCGTGCAATCAAGTCTGCTTGAAAGTAGGCTGTAATTCCTCATGCTTGTAAATCCAGTTTTAAGATCATGACTATCAACCTAAAACTGTCAGAGCCTCATGAAACTGTGGAATTACTCTACTAGTTCAGTTATATCTAACTTTTCTTTGAAAGATTTACTTTGTTCTAGTTCACTTTCTGCTAGATGAGATACTGATGCTTTGGACGATTTGAAAGAAGTGAAGTTGTAAGCTTAACCAGAAAAAAGTACGACTATGCAAGCCATTAGCAGGTCTGAAGCTAATTAACAATCAAATGCAACTTTACACATTTAACTTGTGCTTATGTATTAAATATCTAATGAACCAGTCTTCTTAAAAGAAGTTTCTCTGTTCTTTATTACAATAAATAGAGTATGTTAGTTATCAGAAGACTATTAGGAAAACATTTGGTTGTGAGTTAGATTCAAATGATGATTAGATGGATTAGATGGATTGGATTCTGCTTTTAAATGCAGGGTCAACATAACAATACAAAAATAATCATATTTTCTTTATTGAACTTAGAACCTGCATTTAATATAGAAATATTTAGTTCTAAAATGAGCACCCCAACACTCCATTCTCGTAATGAGTTAAATCATCTGATACTGTCAAGAACTCAGTGTAGTTTACTTAGACTCTACAAATTAAATTTCTTAAATGTAAACACCCTAATTTTAAAATGTTGCCTGTGGTGTTCTCTCAAAATTTGTAATTTCTGAAATGTCCACTCTCTTATCAAAACATACAGCTTGTTTCCTAGTGCATTTTTTGTTTTTAGGTGTCAAACCCTTCAAATGTTCTCTCTGTGAGTATGCCGCTCGCAGCAAGAGTAACTTGAAAGCTCATATGAATCGTCACAGCACTGAGAAAACACACCTTTGTGATATGTGTGGGAAAAAGTTCAAATCAAAAAGCACTTTGAAGAGCCATAAACTCCTTCATACTGCTGATGGTAAGAGCACATTTATTAAATCCAAGTTTATTTTAGGGCAATAACTGCTGCCTGTCATATAGCACTATATTAACAACCTTTATTTCATTTGAGCACTGAACACTACTTACAAAGTTTATTTTTTCCCAGGAGATATTTCTGTTTATGTAATAATTCAAAAACTTTTCAAAATTGACCTCTGTGAAAGACAGTTGTCCGTGGAATACTTGCTTTTTCTCTATTGTGGTCACTTCCTTCCATATACTTTCAGAGTACTTCTGATCTCAACAGAAGTTTGAAAATACAGATAATTCCTTTATTATCTTCTTTCTTCTGTGAGAATATTGCTAGGAGTTGGCAAATCCAGTAGCCCAGTAGAGGCAAATTACTGCACACCTGTGTCCCCAGGTATCCTAGGTGGTACACATAGGTATGTATTCACAATAGACACACGTGCAGAAATATTTGCTCAGTAATTTTAATATTTCTGTGGTAATGATAGGAAAAAATCAGATGTAAACCAAGATAAAAATATTCTAATTTCTTTCAAAATTTGGGATGCAACAATACTTTATTTCCCTGTTGTTTTCAAAGCATAATAAGCATTATAAGTTGTGCTGAGCTTAGTAGCATGGTCTTTGTTATTCATGCAACCTTGTGGAGCCTAATGCCTCTCTTTATTGACTATTTCATTTAAATTATTTTTTCTTGAAATTTTTGCCTGCTCACTAGCATTGCCCTTGCACACAAGCTCCTTATTATCCTTTGATACTCTCTTATTTTTGTGTCTGTTCTCCTCAGTGTGTGTGACACTAACAGAAGGGGTGTTCCCTTTCACAGTGGTATGATATATATTATAGGAAATATGTAGTATTGCCAACTCAGAAAATCATTCCTTATTCCAAAAGTACTTTCCAGTGTTTTCAAATAACTTGATCAATAACATACAGGTGCTGCACTTGTATGTGTAAATTACATGTGCAGAAATCAGCAATTTCACTTACTAGATCATCTGCTGATAGCTGGCAGTGGCAGAGAGCAGGTTGTATTTGAATTGAAAGAAAATTTGGAATATAATTAGAATATGAAGCTTAGAAAAACATCTTCCTGTGGTGCCATTAACATCTCCTGCATGGGGACTGATACAAACACAGAGTTCTAGGAAATTCCCATTACCTTTGGAAAAACGCATGCTGCCATTGGGGTGACAGATTTCACTATCTCTAGATAGAGAGTGACTCTATAGAGTCTTATTCCTCACAAAGTTCACTTCAGTAAACTCTTCATATATTTCCAACAACTGTGAAAATAAAGATAACATTTGTCATCAAGAATGTACTGTATGATTTGTTAAGGGACTCAGAACCTCTAGGATGCTGCTGATTTCTCTTTGCTGAATGTCTCCTCCTACACTGACAGCACTTCAAAACTTCTCACTAGCACATAGCTAGTGTTTTTCAATTATTTCACAAACAAATGAATTTGAGAGATGCTTCTGCTCTTTGAGTCTTGTCTTCCTGAGTTAGGAATCTGTGCAATTTTTGTTCAAATATCAGCCTTGCAAGGTCAATTTACCCAGTGGAATATAAAGTAGTTTTCTGTCTGTTTTATTCCACTTGAGGGTGACATGATAGAAAACAACTCTGCAGCCCAGTCTTATTACTGATTGTGATTAGAAATAAATCAGAAAAGCTGTTTTTCATTATTTAATTAGATATCAGAAATTGCAACACAATTTTTCTTAGATTTGTTTCATGGAAGCTTTCACACTTGTTATAAAATGCTTGCAATTGTTTGAGTGAGATTCAGAATTTAAAGAAACCTGATTTCTTCAAGACAATACTTATTTATCCTTCCTATTGCTTCTTTTGCGTTTTGATTAGCTTTAACACACACACACTGCTTTGATCAGATATAGTTGGCCAACCGTGGGCATTTAATTAGGAAATGCAGTCTTTCTACGTTTAATACATAGCAGGACTGATACAATCTAAATGTGTAGAGAAAGGGAGTTTGAAAGCAAGACAAAAAATGGAGACAAGCTATTTTATTTTTAAATCATAAGGAAAAAAGATTGGGGAGAGAAAATGCTTTAAACTAAAAGGTGCACAAAGGGAAGTACTGCATGGTATTTGTTTGAGAGCTTCCCTCTTTACAGAGCCACAAACAGCTACAGATGTTTCTTGAAAATGTCATAGAGAATTCATTCCTCTTAGAGTAATGGTTTCAAGGCTAAAAGCAGGTTATTATGACCACAGAGTCTGATATCTTGCAGAATACAGACTGTAATTTAATAATTCTACATCATATTTCAGATGGGTTGTGTGGGACATCTTTTGTAGATGTATTATATCTAAGCAGACTTGATTTAAAGACTTCACGTGACAGGGCATCTATCTGATTTTTGAGTAAATTGTCTTAGACATTAGTCATGCCCTCTGTTAAAAATGTTGACTTTTAGACTGAATGTTCTCCCTATCAGCTTGGGTAGTTGCAATTCCATTTCTTATTCTTCTGTTTTCTTATTGCTATTTCAGGTTTAGTAACTGCAGTATTAAGGCCTGACTTAAAAACTTGTAGGCATGTAAAAAAATTTCAAATAATCTAGGAATACAACATAATCTTTCTATACGGAACTTAAAGAAGCACTTTTCTTTGGATAACACTTCTGTACTGAATTAATGTTGTTGGGTTTTTTTGTATTTTTTTTTTCCACAAAGCAGTCTCTACAAATTGTATGACTGTACTGACAATCAGACTTTCAGTCTGTAAAGTACTTGAGAAACACAGTGTATCTTGAATCTTTCAGTGACTTTTTAGCCTTGTATCTGTGAGAACAAAGTTTTGCAACTATGCTCCAGTTGTCTTCATGTTCTGTTGTCGAGTAGAAGTTCCAAAGTTATTTTAAGCCCAAACATTTTGAGAAAATGTGTCCCCTTTTAAAATAAATACAAGTCAGCACTACAAGGACAAATGATAGAACTTTCCCATTCTCCTTCTGTTTGGCAGCCTCCAGACACTGCACAGGAGGTGTGAGCTAATCCCAGTATGTGCTCTCTCTTGCCTTGTAGGATTGTATGTGAGTCTGAGGGTTACTGCAGAGATTTAGATGAAAAAAGGCAAAAACTCATAATGAACAAGGAGCCATCATGCTCTCTGCTGCAGTCTGTGCTCATTTTTAAAACTGTGTAAGCAAAAGTGAAAGGTGGGAACACGAGGCTCTGCTATTTGCCATATTAATCCTATTTCATTCTATGACCCGTTTTATTTCTCCCTGTGTCTTGGGTTAAGCCTTCATAGAAATCTTTTTAAGGTACTTTGCATCATTATTGGAAAAGTAGAGCAAAGTACTTTGAAGAAATCTTGTGGTAAAAATAATAGGTTCTGTCATGCTATACCTGAAATATATCAAGAAAGCATGCAGGGAAAACCAAGCAAACTTAAATGTGTTTGAATTTTAGCAACTCACTACTGGGGACAAAAGAAGAGTAAACCCATATAACCATGACCAAACATCAATATTTTAGAGATGTATAAATCTGCTTTATGAATAGCAAAGTAAAGGTGACTGTAGTGGTAAATTCTCTATTTCCTTCTTCCATTTAGGCTCTGCTATACTGATTTATTCTCTTTTTCACCAAAAAACTATCCCAAGACAACCTCAAATAGTTAACACTTGTAGTTTAAAGGTGACACTCAAGCCTTTTTTCTTCCTTACTGCTCTTCACTCTGTTTAATCAAATTTTGGAGAACAGGTGGTAAACTGAGTATTGTTCATTATTATAATTTTGGAAATCATCATTATGAAGAAATATTACCAGTAGTTTTCAGAATTTAAATAGAAAATTGTGATTCCATTTTCTATCTGTTTCAGGAAAGCAGTTTAAATGTACAGTATGTGACTATACAGCTGTTCAGAAGCCACAACTCCTACGTCATATGGAACAACATGTCCCTTTCAAGGTAAGAAAACATAAGTTGTCGTTACTGATAACATTCAGAAATACATGGAACTTCAGGCAACAGCTTCAAAACTAGCACATTTTGTTTTATAGTCACCATTACAGCATCTTAATAATATAATATTTTGGGAATATTCACTTCATATTCAGACTTCTGAGGTGGATTTGTTTTGTTCGTGGACTATTTTCAGTATCTGTACCTGACAAAGATACATGTATTAAAATCTATATCAGATGTAACCATTATGTCTGACTTGACATTACTAATCTCATATGTATCTTAAAATTCCTTATTAAAGTAGGAATATGCATCCCGTCCATCACTGTTCATTGCCCATCTTAATCTGCTGTGAAAGTCTGTGAGTTCATATGCTTGAAGAAAATTGATGAGGATTAATTAACTTAAAAAAACCCAACATGTTTATCTGAAATGTGGCTTGGAGAGAATTTTGAAGATTGTTAATGCTTCTATGAAGTGTTTTGGTGAGAAATGTGTAGACTTTAGTTTGGCTTTATTCTCAAATTGGTTCTCAGCATGATCTTGATGCAATGAATTGTGAAATATTGCTTTCAGAAAACAGAAATGATCTTTGTCTTTTTTTCCCGAAAAACCGGGTATTTTTTATGTATGAAATGTTCATTTTAATGTAACACTTATCTTAGCAATGAACATAGTAATCATGGAAAATGTCATACTGTTTTGATATGCAAACAGTTTTCATTATCTAACAAATTAGTTTGCTTCTATGAAGAGTACACTTTAGTTGCTTCTTCATACAGCAGAAAGAATGACAGTTTTTTGACTCACGATTTAAGTTTTGGAAGGCAAGATCATATAGGAAAATGAAGCAAATCATCTAGAGGGACTGTATATTTTAAAGAAAGATTTTTTTCTTAAAGACCAATAATATATATAAAAATTTTTTTTCCTATCTTTTTAGTGGAAAAACACTCTTTTCCTTTTTAAATGGCTAATGAGATGAAAGTACTCATAGTAAGTACTTTATGAGTTAAAACATGGGTAGTTCTGACTATGATTTGTGCTACAAATAAAATATCTCTAAGAGGCAGTCCTCTATCTTAGATGGCAGTCCTCTAAGCCTAAATTGAATTGTGGCTATTCAGTGCATTATTAAGAGAACTGCAGAACACTGAAGTAAGTCAATCAGGAATATTTGCTAAGAGGGGTTCATTAACTGTCTCTTAGTAACACCTACCTCTCTCTGGGATAGTTGCTTTTTTGCATATCAAGCTCATCAGTAGCAACACAATCTAATAATAGTTCAATCAATCCCATTTCCAAGCTACATGGTGTTTGAGTCACAGAAGCCTGGTGGTTTGGCAGGTGCTTGAATTTGGACCTCAGGACACTCTCAAAAATGAATTCCAGAGCTGCAGAAATCAAAGTTAATCCTGTTACTGTGCTGAGAATTATTTCCTGTGTGGACAGTGAGTTGCTGGTAATACCTGGACCTCAGAAGTACAAGAACTCATTTCAGGGAGCACTGGAAGAAAAAAAAAATGAATTAAAAATAATTATCAACATTTCATGGTTTGATTTAAATTATAGATATCTGAGAAACTGAAATAGATTATGTTTTGTTTTTTCTTTATATGTTTAGTGATAGATGAGTTCTTGGTGACTAGTTACTGCTGTACTGCTTTTCTAGTCTACAGACACTGCTGTTTAGAACTTTTTTACTTTTTTATTTTGGTTAAGCTGAAGCTGGTCACAGGAAATTTCCTTCAACTGCACATGAAAAGAAATGCACATAGAATCATTTGAGTTGGAAGAGACCTTTAAAGGTCATTTGGTCCAACTCCTCTTCAACAAACAGGAACATGTATAGCTAGATCAGGTTGCTTGGAGCTCTGTCCAGCCTGACCTTGAATGTCTCCAGGGATCACAGAATCACAGAATCATAGGGGTTGGAAGGGACCTTCAGAGATCATTGAGTCCAACCCCCCTGCCAAAGCAGGTTCCCTACAGCAGGTCGCACAGGTAGGCATCCAGGCAGGTCTTGAACATCTCCAGAGAAGGAGACTCCACAACCTCCCTGGGCAGCCTGTTCCAGTGCTCCATCACCCTCACCATAAAAAGTTCTTTGTGCGGAACTTCCTATGCTGCAGTTTCTGGCCGTTTCCCCTTGTCCTGTCCCCACACACTGCTGAAAAGAGTCCGTCCTCGCCACTCTGCCCCCCACACCTTAGATATTTATAGACCTGGATCAGGTCTCCTCTCAGTCTTCTTCTCTCAAGGCTGAACAGACCCAGTTCACTTAGCCTCTCCCCATAGGGGAGATGCTCCAGGCCCTTCACCATCTTCGTGGCCCTCCGCTGGACTCTTTCCAAGAGGTCCTTGTCTTTTTTGTACTGGGGAGTCCAGAACTGGACACAGTACTCCAGATGAGGCCTTACCAGGGCAGAGTAGACCTCCCTCGACCTGCTGCCATGCTCTTTTTAATGCACCCCAGGATGCCATTGGCCCTCTTGGCCACAAGGGCACACTGCTGGCTCATGGCCAACCTGTCGTCCACCAGGACACCCAGGTCCCTCTCCGCAAAGCTCCTCTCCAGCAGGTCATCCCCCAGCCTGTACCAGCGCATGCAATTATTCCTCCCCAGATGCAAGACTCTATACTTGCTTTTGTTAAACCTCGTCCGGTTTCTTACTGCCCAGCTCTCCAGCCTGTCCAGGTCTCACTGAATGGCAGCACAGCCTTCAGGCGTGTCAGCCAATCCTCCCAACTTCATATCCTCAGCAAACTTGCTGAGGGTGGCCACTATCCCCTCATCAAGGTCACTGATGAAGATGTTGAACAAGACCGGACCCAGCACAGACCCCTGAGGAACACCGCAGTTACAGGTCTCTAACCAGACTCTGCACCACCAACGATGACCCTCTGCGCTCTGCCAGTCAGCCAGTTCTCAACCCACCTCACTGTCCACTCATCTATCCCACACTTCCTCAGCTTTGTTCTGGAGACAGTATCAAAAGCCTTGCTGAAATCAAGGTAGACTACATCCACTGCTCTCCCCCTATCCACCCAGCCAGAGACAACATCATAGAAGGCTACCAGGTTGGTCAAGCATGACCTCCCCCTGGTGAACCCATGCTGACTACTCCTGATAACCTCCTTTTCTTCCAGTTGTCTGGAGATGGCATCCAGCACAAGCTGTTCCATCACCTTTCCAGGGACAGAGGTGAGACTGACTGGCCTGTAATTACCTGGATCTTCCTTCTTGCCCTTTTTGAAAACCGGACTGGCTATCCTCCAGTCTTCACGCACCTTCCCCATTCTCCAAGACCTCTCAAAGATGACAGAGAGCAGTTCAGCAATCACCTCTGCCAGCTCCCTCAGCAATGTCCATGGAGACATCCACCAATGCTCAGACATTATTCTGGTAAAAAAAAAAACAAACAAACAGCAAACACAAAACAAAAGCAAAACAGTACAGCGTAGAATTTGAAGAAACAAATTTGAAGTGAATGGACTACATTTTCCTGACATAGTCGGAAAGCTGGGCAGATGTAGAGTGACAAAATATTGGAATAGATTTTGAAAACCTGGAAGAGATGTGAATAACCAGAGAGAAAACAAATTAAGGGTTAGAAAGATATTTTGGTCATGGTAAATGAAGTTGAAAGGCAGTGGAAATTAAGTTGGTTAGAAAATACTTAGAATCAGCCAAATGCTACAAGGGAGGAATAGATCAAAACAAAAACTGCTGTACTGGTGTAAAACAATTGAAAAACTTATTAAGAGTACTTTTGTTTGTGCCATTTACTAACACTTGTCACATCATTAAAGCGATCCTGTTACATAACTTCAGTACATGTTTAGGTCATTTAAAAATCTGTGATTTATTTTGTATATTTCTTAACAGTTAGCGTTAAAGCCTGTTTTGAAAATAGCATTTCTATTGAACTTGCACTGTGTCATTTGGTGTATTCTCACGAACACTAAACATGCTGACAGTTCTTCTGATAAAACAGTTCCATCCAGATGTATTGTTCATTCATTTCCCTGTATGTATAAACATTATACCTGCAGAAGAACATGATGATCAGTGGTAAGGTGGTGTCCTTTTTCACCATTCTCAAGTTCTAGCACTCGTTCTTTTGGTTAGATTTATTGAGATATTGAATCTGGTCAGTTTTATGATTTTAAGATGCGTTCAGATTGTTTTTGACAACAAAAATTTTGTAACTTGACATTTGAACATTTTTTTCTGAGTATCAGCTCCATGAATTTGCACTGTAGACAGTAGTAGAGCAGTCAAGTTGCTGCTCTTACACCATTACAATACGGTTTGCTTAAAGGAATCAACAGGATGTTTAGAAAAGCCCTTTTCCATTACGGCTTGGAGATGCTAATGTAATTTGCTGAAGATGGTGAACTTCGAGCAGTAATGAACAACAGAAGCCTTGGGAAAATTTCTCTACCAATGATTAGATTTGCCTATGTTTTTTGTTTTGTTCATTTGTTTGCTTGCTTTCTTGTCCTATTTTCTGCCCTGTACTTAGCTGAAATGTGTGAAGTATTCTAATTGCATAGCAGATAGCATAATACTGCATATTGTTCAGACCTTTTGTTACCATCAGACATGTTTGAAATAACTGAACCAAATGTAAAAGGTTGATTATTCTGAAACTTCCAAAGTATTAATTAGAAATAATTATAAGTAGATACACGTGAAACTATTGTGTGACCTCATATTGGCAAATAGGACAATAGCAGAATATTTTGTGATCTCGTACTGGTGACTTGGACAGACCATTTTTGAAGTTTTTCTGCACTTCCGTTTTCATCTTCAGGATCATAGAACATCCACTGCTAGGTTTAGTATAATTCAGCATGTACTATTTCATGTTTGTTATGTGCATTATCATAGCATAAATGTATTCTGTTTGCACAGAGCTATAGAGGTTGTGCCATCAACTCTATATGGCCAGATTAAAGAAAAAATAACTGCCTATCCCCACTCTGCTACCAATCCTGCTGTCATACAGCACATAATAACAGTACATGCAAGTGTATTTAAACTGATAGAACAACTAAGCAATCTGCATGAAATATTTTCTTGAAAGAACTGTGGTACCTGCTGTGGAAAAGGAGGGCATTACTATGAAAAAATTGAAGGCTGAATGTTACAGCACCTTCTGGATTGAAAGGTTAAAGGAATCTGAACACCAGTTTTCTTCCTTATTGAGGCTTGAAGCCTCAAGGAAGGTCATGAGCAGCAACGTTAGGGCAACGTTCTGGTCAGTAGACCCTGACAGCAGACATTTCCCTGCTTTAAATTCAGCTTCTTAATCAGAATTTCTGTACCAGCTGTTTTCCGCTGACTAGCTTTAGATGAGTCTGGTCAATGTGGCTGCACATGAAGCATTTTGCTTGTTCTGAGGAACTTGACTTTTCCCGAAGGAGTTCAGTCAGTGTCTGCATTCTGTTTCAGACCTGGTTCTGCCTAGCTTCCTTTAATAGTTGCATGTCTCACTCAAAAGCTGAAGTTATTTTAGCTCTCTTACTCCCTCTTTTTGGACAAAAATTACTTTGTTCAGGGCAACTGAGTAAATCGCTTGCAGAGGATCTCTGTGTGGTCAGACCTGAGATCAGGTCTGATTTCATTATGAAAATACCCAGTTTATTGAATTGTGAAAGTAAGTACTGATATTATAATGTTGAGAATTCTTGGTTGTTTTTTTTTTTTTTTTGTCTGTTTGTTTGTTTGTTTTTGCATATAATTACAAGTTCGAAATTGTAGGTAAAATTTAGTTGTGACTTTGTGTTGAATTTTGGAAAGTCTCCTTGGAAAATGCCCAAACTAGAATTCAACCTGGTTTCTCTGAATCTAAATCTAGCAGCTTAGAGCTGTTTCCTTTTTGCTCCTAGCCTTTCCGTTGTGCACACTGCCGTTATTCCTGCAACATATCTGGTTCCCTGAAGAGGCATTACAACAAAAAGCATCCTAACGAAGAGTACGTAAATGTAGGTTCTGGGGAGCCTGCCGCAGAAGCTCTTATCCAACAAGGTAAACATCCACTTTATAAGATTTGATGTTATCTTGCTGAAGCAAACCTGATGTACAATAAACTTCTGCGGGATATTTATTCATCATGTTATTGGGTGTTATGTTATAAATTAGTACTACTTTGTGGTAATTCTGAACAGCCTGCCTTTAACTGTTCTTTCACTGTCCTTTGTTCTTGATTTCTAAGAGTGAGTGAATCAGACTTTTGATTGACCTTGCCTGTTCTGTTCACTGCTGTGTACATTTATCTTTTTCACTTGTCTCCTTCTGTAAGTAAAGATTCGGTATCTTGAAATGAATGACACACTGATAAATTTCGATGACAATTTTACAAGGTTGAACTAAACACTGAGAGTAAATGACACTAAATTGTTCCCCCGCAAAAGAGAGTGCAGATAAAACCAGTTGCACAGAGTACTGGTCAAAAGCTTGTTTGTGGCCAAAGGAAGTACAACTTACGTGTGTAAGTGTTAGTATAATGTAAATCTTAACAACCTAATTTAAGAATAGTCTTTAATCTAGATCTAATGATGTTAATCTTGATGGCTTTGTTTTCTTCTCCCCTTCTGCTTGAGGTCAGTGTTAACATGTTGGTTTCTGCATGTTTACGCTTTCTTTTTAATTGGTCTGTAGCTCCAAATTACATCCAATCGTTAATAGTTTAAAGAGCAACAAAATACTTGTGAAGGGCATCAGTGTTGTCTATCTGCAGATCTTCTTTTTTTTTTTTTTTGGTAGTTTATAGCTGAGATCTTCTTTACCAACCTTGTGTTCCATTTCTTATCACTCCTTGTCTTCTATGCTGCATCTTGTGTCTCCACATCATAAGGTTGTTGTACATGGCCTGCATTTCTCTACTTCGTGTCACTGTGTTAGGGTCCTAAGTGTTCCATTCCTTGTTATTGTTGTGTAAAACTAAAGTTGTACTACACAAAAATAAAACTGATTAGTTGTAGGCACCTGTCAGTTGGAGAAATTGCCATCACAGACAGGTCAAGAAGACATAATGAGAATGTTGGCGGATATCCAAAATTCAGGAGCTAACAGAGCATCAGAGGGGAAAGAAAATCAGCTTGAATTAGTTTATTTTATCATGTTTATGTAGGTAGCATTAGAAGTTCTATTACTCACTGTCATTATTTTTTGTTGATAATTTTCAGCTGAAGTCCTGTATTTCCTTCTGAAAAGATGGACAGCACTATTTGCTTTATTTCTGCCATTTCTACTTCATACAGGCATCAATCACAGTGTAACTTTTTCCTTGCAGAGCCTGAGTAACAGCAAAGCACTCGCATGTACTGGTTGTCTGATTCCCATCAGTCCTTTTTTGCACTGGGCAGTGAATCAAAACAAACAATTGACTCTGCTATCAGATACCTTTGTGAGTGTAAAAGATTCATGAAACACAAACCTTATTCAGTTCTAGTGCCTAGACTTGAAGATGGAAAGGCCTAATTAAATAAAAAAAATTGTTCTGGAAATATTTTAGGGTTTGGTAGAGTTGATTTTATTACTTCTTTTCCACTGAAACAAACAAACAAATTATAAAATAGAGAATGCAGTTGTTGTCAGAGAATTAGGACCTTGGAATGAGATTAAAGAGAATTACCCTTTATGTTTTTCTCTGCTAGACATGCTGTTTTCCCTGACTTCTTTCTCTTCCTTTCCGTACACATTTCCCATGCTACCACTAACACTGTGCTTGCTTCCCAGTTGTTCACCTGCTCTGTAAGGTATAGGAACAGTGAATGGACTTCAAATTTGTGTAACAGCGACCAAGACTATGCCTCATCTCAGGACTATCAGGAGGAAAGCCATGCTAGTAGATGCAGTTTTCCCACATGCAACCTCCTTTGCCAGCTCCTCTTCCTCCTGTGTAGCCTGTTGTGGGGAGTATTACATGTGGACTCAAAAATGGGATCATTGTAGTTTTTTTGTCAGACCGTATGAAGATCATTCATCTTTTTTTTTCCCCCTCTCAGTGTCTTGGTATCTCACTAGGAAAAAAATGTTCCCTTTGGGAGACTGAGTTAATTAAGATTTGCATTTGGAGTTGCACATAAGTGCTGTTCAAGTTAATTTTTTCCCTGATTTTGGAATCAGAGGATCTTTGGGTCACAGCACAAATGGATCAATGTGGACGTATGATGCAGTGTGACAAGATATGCAGCCTTGGTCAGCAGTTGCAACTTGCTGCCTCAGTAGTCTCTATCAAGCTTCAATTTAGCATATTCATGGATCTGAAAGCTATTTTAGAAAATTATTCATGTATTCATATTAGAGAAAATGACTGTTCAGACTTGCTATTAAACAAGTCCTTTGAAATTAAAGGACTGCAGACAAGTATGAAAAGGCAAGAGAACCAGTAAATGAGTGGGTTTGAAAAAAAAAAAAGAAAGAAAAAAAAAAAAAAGAGGAGGGAAGCAAACAAAAATTAACACCTAATAGAAGCCATGTAAAAATATTCCTCATTTTGTATCCTGCTTGTTCCAAGTTACCCGAGAGTGAATCATCTCACATGCACTCATCTTTTCTTCTCCATTCTTGTCATTTGGTTTGTGACTACAGTGCAGTGTTCCAAATACCTTAGTTGTAAATACTTAAATGCATGTAAACTGCTAGATTCCACTGTACATTCCTGGAAGTGCTCAGAAAATAGAAGAGGCAAGAGGATTATGTATTGCTGGGAACAGCCAGGAGGGTTTCTCTTCGGAGTTTATATTAGAAGACTCTGCCAACTCATTAAATAGTTTCTTTTTTTAGTTTAATTTGTTCTCCAGTGTTGAGCATGTCATGTTGTTTTTTTTCCTGTAAATTGCTTACTTTTTCTTTACTGATTATTCCCTACCACGCATTGTTTTGCTTATGTATTTCTGCACTCTCTGGAGTATGGGTTTTCTATTTGCGTTCATGCAGCAACTTGCTCAGTACATTCAGGATGATCTATTTGTGGCCTTATGGTCTATTATACCACTGTCATCACTTTAGCAGACAAAAACAGTTGTCTTTGTGTATTTTTTTGTTGCAGAGATCAGTTTTGATATTAAAAATAGAAGATACGTCATTTACTGACTCTCTGCTGCAAATTTTTAAAGAATTGTGCAAAAGTTAGTTTTCCCAAAGCTTTAATATCAAATCACTGACCTAGACTTAAATATTATCAATTCTGTGCTTTCGTAGTTGTTCTTTATTTAAAGTCTCAGTAACAGAAGTTGCACTTTTAATTAATCTGGTGTATTGTTATAATGATTTCCATAACTAATGTAGGAAAGGCTTCTCTTACACAATGGTATTCCTTTCTAATAGTACAGATTAGTGTGGAATTAATATTTAATTTCCTTTTCTCAAACCAATAATTTCTTTGTCCCCATCAGAGCCACATTATTTTGCTCTTGTGAACTGCAGAGTTTTAAGCCCTCTAATAGAGAAACCAGTTCAATTTTGTGTACTGAGATAGAATATTAAGCATCTGCTATAATGAAGTTTGGTGAGGACTTACCCTAGACTGAGAGCAAAGAGGGGGAAATCATAGATGAATATTAAGTGTCAATGAGAGACTCTAGTGAGTGCGTGTAGTTACGTTCTGTTTTACCAAAACAGAAAGTTTATTTTCACCTGGTAGAATACCATTTGGTGGATTTCCATGACTGTAAAATTGAAAGCTTTTTCTAATCACCTTATGCTTAAAAGACTATGGGCAGTGAGAGCTTGGCCTATTGCCAGTTTGTGAGAGTCTGTTTGAAGCATTTCAACACGATGAGTAAGAGTCATCATTTGCCATCTGGTGGAATAGCTCCTAAAGCAGTTAGATTTGTTAGAGTGAGTTCTGGTCACTTAATGCAACAAATTATCATATGTTATTCCTGCTCTTATTTAGTCAATAGGGAAAAAACAACAAAACAAAAGCCAAAAAACTTACTTGCATAATTATAAACAACTGGAATCTGACATTTGACAAGTGACTTTAATAAGAAAAAGAAGTGAAAACTGTTCAGTCTAAAATTCGCCGCTTATGATTTCATCATATTCAGTATTTTTTTACTTGTAAAAAATTGTTTACTAGGTTAACACTGTGCGAAATTCACAAATATGTTGTTTTGAACTTGAGAAAGATCTTCAAAGACAACAAGTGTCTTAACAGGACAGCAGGAAGCCAGTATCTAAACCTAAAACTTGATAGAGCCCATTCCTGTAGATTTTTTGAATATACATACAATTTACATTGGAAGCTACAACAGCGTGCAATGGAGCAAGCATTGAAGTTTCTGAAGAACTCTACAATTTGAAATAAAAGGGTATTTATTGTGAAAAAGTATTTATTTAGAATTATTTAATGCATGTACTAGTCTTTGTTTATGCTTGGCCTACGGCACAATATGAGACACAAATACCCTTGGACTTCAAAGAAATGTCACTTGGAAACTACACATGGTTTCTTAGTGCTGCTTAGCTTGGGTTTCAACCAGAATCATGACTGTGAGCTTATGTTCTTGCCCAGTAAGTAAGTTGTTACTTTGCAGTTTAAATTCCCTCTGTTATATTCTGGCTATCTCTCTTAACATTAGCTCAGTAGGCTTGAAACCATTATTTTTCACTTGGACTTAATTACAGAAATGAAGTACTATCTCAAGCTAATGCAGATAGCTGTATGTTTGTAATTGGGGAGGGATTCCCAAGAGAGAGAGGGATGTAGAAGCAGAGAAAGATGGAAACAGCATTTCTCCAACTTTCCATCCATCATAGGGAAACATGAAGGTAGGGAAGCAAGATTGCTATACCTTTCCAGGTGCATGAGTTGTTCCAGATTCCTTTTATTACCATTATCCAAAATTGCCTTTAAAGCATTTTAAGAGTTCACCTACTTTGTGAGGTTTTTTTCCAGTCCTTCATACTATTTATATTATGAAAGCAAAGATTTTAAGATTAAATTGTAAATCTTAGCAGAGATGAGGTTAAATGAAATGGGTATTTACTTCCTTGAAAAATACCTAATAGAAAAATAACTCAAATAATTTATTTTTGTCTCCTTGTAGGTGGTATTAAGTGTCCTGTTTGCAGCTTTGTATATGGTACAAAATGGGAATTCAACAGACATCTTAAGAACAAGCATGGAATGAAGCTTGTGGAACACGATGGAGAAGCAAAGTGGGAGGTAAAGCAAATTTTTCATGGATTTGGGCCTAGGATTTTAGGAAGTTATGGAGGGAAAGTTAAGGATAACAAGTGTTCAAAAGTGTGTTCTCAACTTTATATAAGAACAGGAGGTCCTGTGTTCTCTCATCATCATTTTCAATGCACACACTCCTTTGACTGTCAATATTGACTGCTTTCATGACTAGTAATTGGGCTAATAATGTACTGTGTTTTTTTGTATGGAGAAGGCTCTAGTCCTCTGCTGTAGAAAGAATAAAAGTTTTAGCAAAAATATGTGAAACTTAGAAAACATACATACAAAAAATATACATACAAAAAATATTCACTGATGTTAACTTGAAGGTGCACAAAGCTGTGAGGTTGTATTGAATTAATGAAAGAAGCTTATGACTTGGTCCAATGTTAAAATACAGAAAACTGAATTTATATGTTAATCAGCTAAATGAGATACTATTAGAAAGAGTATGTCTTCCACTATTTGGTCTTGTGTCCAAAGTATAATAGGAGTCACAGCATCAATGATTAGGAGCAAAGCTTGGGCAACCTGATCTAAATGTGTATGTTTGGTGGCTCTGCTAGGCAGGGGGGTTGGAACTACATGATCCTTGAGGTCCCTTCCAACCCGGGTGATTCTGTGATTCTGTGAAAGCTTAAAATATTTAACGTAGATCTAAGAAGCCAAGTCAGGAAAAAAACAAAGCAAAGCCAAAACCCATCTGAATTTTCTTGATGGGTGGGGTAGTGCAGCTGCCTTAAGCAGCTGTGACTTCTAAATCTTTTTCTCTGCTGTAACTTGGGTAGCAATTTGTTTTAAAATAAGGACTGTTACTTTAATGAAACAAAATTGAATGTAGATGTAGAAGCTACGGCAAAACTGCAGAACCATCCAGTCACTTCCATTAAAAAATCACACTTAGCAAGCTGAGTTTCCACTGCCTGATTAGTTCATTGCTGGTCTCCAGTGACAGGAGAAAAACAAACAGAAGTCAATTGCAGTGGACAAGTCAGTTTCAGATCCTGCTGGATTTCAGGCAGTCCGGCCCTAAGCATCAGCCTGATGCCTGGTTTAGAAGTCTGTCCTGTGGTTTGTGTTCAGCAGTACGCATGGATAGAGTATAAAATGCTCAAAAACTATCACAGTAGGTTCTGTGTGGACAGTTAATCAAAGGAGAAGGGGCAAGTATTTTAAAATGTAGTCCTTTGAAGTGTTATTTCCATATGGATTTCACAAACCATACTATATCCGCCTTCCTTGGTGGCCAAACATGAGAAAGTAAGAGGACACCCAGGATTCAAGCAAATCTTTGTCATTGGTACAATAGTAAAGTCCCATCAGAACAAAAGTACATGTTAACAGCCTCTTTTGAAAATAGTAGCTGTGGGAAAGATAATTTCTATAACTCTTGTTTATTGTCCAAAACTCGTTATTTTAGACTGATAACTTTGATTGTTCTCTAATTTGCTAAAATGAGAGGGAGATTATCCATGCGTTGGCTGGGTTTTGTTTTCAAGTTAACTGCTGAAGTTTCTGAAGAAGCATCTACTCAGTATCTCCATATCACAGAGGCTGGAGAAGATGATCAAGGTACTCAGGCTGCTGTAGCTGCATTACAGAACCTTAGATACACTTCTGAAAATGGTAAGTGACTTTTCTGGGGGGTTGGAACACCAAATATGTATTTTTTCATAAATATCTAGTTCTTATCAGTATAGTGGGCAATATACAATCACTGTGAAACAGTTAAAAATGCTGAAATTTGTCATCCAGAAATTCTTGGGAGTTTATATTTTTTCTTGGAGAGTAAATAGTAAGTGACCATTCATAATTAATTTCTGTGTCCTTAAATCATTAATAATCACCACACTGTACTTTGCCTTTTATTATTAAATGTGTGGAATTTCCTGCCTGCATTATTCAATGTATTGTGAACTCAGCTGCCTTGACAAAGCAGATGGTGTGTATCTAATGGCAGTTCTCTAGCTATCATTTTTCTTCCCTTATAAATCAACCATCCTACAGAACTGACACAGTGGAATGCTTAATTTACCGTATTCCTAAAACAGTACAACCAAACTTAATTCTAATGGTACAGAAAGCAGAATGTATCACATTCAGTATCACGTTAGACAAGAAAAAGAGATTGATAAGTCAGGAACAATAACAACTGCAAGAAGAAGAAACTCTTAGGTCTAAGAGAATGTTAAAACAGAGACTAGAATCAATGCTTATATTTTTTGAATTTATGTGTGTAAATAAATGCAGTGGCTGCCAGAGGAGAGCATTTTACCATTGATGTGAACTGTATGATTCATAATACAGATAAGTTTCACAAGCTCCCATTTCTTTTGGCATCTCCAGGCATGTCACAGTTCCATTATGTAACTGGCACTTTCTGTGTATTGTTAATAAGTGGGAATTCAGAATGAGTAAAAATATCTTGAGAAAATTTCTTAAGCTATAATATTTAAATTAAAGTAAGCATGATCACGGAATATGCTGCATATAACAGTTTTGATTTTAAGCATGAGGCAGTAATTTTCAAAGTAGAACAATTTGGTTTAATCATCCAACTTTTCTGATATAAAACCTAGTAGTTTATACCAGTTATGTAACTGAAGGCAGTTATAAAGGAAAAAAATTAAAGCAAGAAAACATTTTTCAGTTCTCAGATAAAATTAGACCCAAATTTCATTTGGATAACAAAATAGAACTACTTAGTTTGAAATTCAATGATCTGAGCTAGATTCCCACTACAGTATCGGTTTGTAAAGGTTGGGGGTTAAGACATGAGCTTTATTCCATTGACTGGCTCCTTCAGGCCTCTTTCCTAGTTTCAGCAGTGATTTCAGGAAAAGGAAGCAACTTTATCATGACCTTGAGTTTTCCTCCCTTTCTGACATCTATCATGCTACTGCTAATCATATGGACATGCAGACCACAGGAGGGGGATTCCTATTCCTGCATGTCACAAAACATTCTTCAGCAGCTGAGTTTTTCCTTTTTACATTTCAGGAGAAGTGAAAGTATGTAATTTTTTTTTGTAAACTTGCCTTTCCTTTGGTAGAATTGCACACATAAAGATAATTGAAAAATGTGACAAACATGTTCTGATCCCATACTTATAATGTAATAGGCATTGATTTTCTCAAGAAATTAACTTTTTCACTTCAGCACATTAGTGATAATTTAAGGATGTGAGGTGTTGCAGTCATTCGGACAGATGATAAACACAGGTATCTAATATACCAAACAGCTGTCTTTCTTGTAAGTATAGGCTTCAGATTCTGCTTACTATAAATGTCTGGCAAATACACATTTGGATTTGTATAGTCTCACAGCTGCATAATTTATAGTTACTGCTGTGAGTTGTATCTGTTGTTTGTTTAGTCAGTGTATTCTTTTTGATCTCTTTAAAATAGTTATAAAAATGAGCAATGTGGTTTGATGCACACATTCGTTTTGTGAATACTTTCATCCTATAGATCTGTTATTAAAGTGTCATGCTAGTGAGCTGGTTGAATTTACAGACAGCACAATGTATCAAGGTTAAGGCATGAGGGGAAAGAGTGTCTCTGGCAGTTAGATTTGCATACCCATAAGGCCTGCTTTACTGTAATGATCTTATACATACTGTCTTTCTGATAAGGTGAAAGACTTGATCCAACAGCTGTAAACATTCTGCAGCAAATCATTGAGTTGGGATCAGAAACCCATGATGCCACTGCAGTTGCTTCTGTTGTTACCATGGCACCTGGAACTGTGACAGTAGTAAAGCAGGTAAGAGCTCTTCTCCATAACAGCTTTGTTTTATTTTAGTATATTTCTTGTGAAATCAGTGAAGTTCTATAAAGCCTAAATTGTGAATGACTTTGTAAGACACACAGGATTTGTCGTAAGGTAATTTTTTCCCTTTGTTGTGTGTATATATGTATAGAATCATGGAATTGCCCAGGTTGGAAAAGACCTTAAAGATCATCGAGTCCAACCACAATCTAACCACGCTACCCTAAGTAACAACCCTCTGCTAAACCTAAACTTACCTGGTGCAACTTGAGGCCATTTCCCCTCGTCCTGTCACCTGTCATCAATGAGAAGAGACCAGCCCCACTCTTGCTGTAAGCAACTTTCAGATACTGGAAGAAAACAGTAAGGTCTCTCCTTAGCCTCCTTTTTCCTAGACTAAATAACCTAGTTCCGTCCCAGCCCCAGTTTATGTGCACACACACACACGTTTGTACATAAATACACTCATATATTTATATAAAATACATAGCCATCAGTATAAATACATAAAATATAAGTGGATAAATATATATAGGAACATGTGAGAGTGAGAAAATATAGCATTTTCAGAATTCTTAAAATAGTGTACCTCCATCATGAGTGGGGATGTAGTCCCACTGTCATCTAAAAGAGTCAGGAGTTCCTTAGTGCTGCATTATTTTGGAAACAGAACATGGAAGGTTTGTATACAACTGTGCGTACTCTGCAACCATTATACTGTTTGACCATAACCATGGATGAGTGACCATCATTTGTCCTTTCCAGTGCTGTCCTATAGCTAAAGTTAGAGAGATATGCAAGGTCTTAAAGTCACATGCCATGAGAACAAAGAAGACTTGTGCCCAGTCTGAGTTCATACTGCCTTTCTTAATGAGGGATGCAACAAAACTCATTTGCAGTCATGTAACAGCTCAGAGAAGAGTATTACTGATGCTCCTTAGCAGCAGTTGGTTCTATGAGACTGAAGTCAGTATGACCACTCACATTAAGGAAAAATGAAGAGAAAAGCTCCTTTTATTTAAATGAACCCAAAGTGTTGTTATTATGGTTGCCTGAACTAACTTGAGGTTTTAGTATTGTGGATATTAAATTCATAAGAATTCTGTAGAAGTGTATGGTCTGTGAAAACAGTTTGAAGATAATAGCCACCCAGATGTAAGGGAAACAAGGCAGAATTTCAAGAAAAAGCATTTCCAAATTTTTTTTTATTATAATTTTTATTTTTTACTTAACAGGTATTTTCATTAGAAACCATGTAAAAATTTTGGAGTAATTTTTTTTTTTTTTTTTAAATTAGGAAAAACAGTTCCAGATTTGTAAATTAAATTCTATCATTAAAAAGGAGAGACATTTAATCATCTCTACATGCAAATTTAAAATAACTTTACTCAGTGCCAACATGTATACTGTGCTGTATTTATGACTGATTTAAAAGGCTAAATGCATTATTATCCACAACCAAATACTGTTCTCTCCTTAAAAGTGTGTATTTTGAGGCCCTTCTACCAGAAACCTAGGAGAAAACAATGCCTAGATAAGTGACAGCTGTGAGGAAGAAACTGTGTATGTGAAACTAGAAAAAAATGGTGACACCAAGCTGTGTAGTGTGATCAACACATCCAAGGGACAGGATGCCATCCAGAGGGATCTAGTCAGGCTGAGCAGTGGGTCCAGCAGAACCTCATGAGGTTCAACAAAGCCAAGTGCAAGGTCTTGCAGCTGGGTCACGGCAACCCCCATTAGCAATACAAGCTGGGAGATGTAAGGATTGTGCTGAAAAGGACTTGAGAGTACTGGTGGATGGCATTCTGGACATGAGCCAGCAGTCAGAAAGGCAACCGTATCCTGGGCTGTATTAAAAGAAGACAAGTCGGCAGAGCGAGGGAGGTGATCCTGCCTCTCTGCTGTGTGCTGGTGAGGCCTCGCGTGGGGTGCTGCATCCAGGTGTGGAGTCCTCAGTATAGGAGAGACATGGAACCTGCTGGAGCGTGTCCAGAGAAGGGCGACAAAAATCATCTGAGGAGTGGAACACCTCTCCTAAGAGGACAGGCTGAGAGAGCTGGGCTGTTCAGCCTGAAGAAGAGAAGGCTCTGAGGAGACCTGAGAGTGTCCTCTCAGTATCTAAATGGGGGCTATGAGAAAGAAGAGGACAGACTCTTTAGCAGGGTCTGTTGTGATGGGACAAGGAGAAAAGAGGGAAGATTTAGACTGTATGTAGGAAAGAAGTTTTTTTACAATAAGGGTGATGAGGAACTGGAATAGGTTGCCCAGAGATGTGATTAATGCCCCGTCCCTGGAGACATCCAAGGTCAGGCTGAATGGGGCTCTGAACAACCTGATCGAGCTCTAGGTGTCCCTGTTCATTGCAGAGGAGTTGAGCTAGATGACCTTTAAGGGTCCCTTCCAACTGAAAGATTCTATGAAAATTAATAATTTAAAACATTCAGTGACTCTTCTGACTATTGAATCTGATCAATTTCTCAGTCATCTTAACACCTACCCTCTTTCTTGTTAGAGCATCTGAATTTGCTATTAGCATTTTGTGAGTGTTCATATTGCAAATTAATTCTATCTCACTTTTTAATCCATAGTTCTAGCCTGCTTTATATATATCAACAAATTCCAGTGGTCTAATGTCAGAGTGATATAAGCTCCACTTCTACATCAAATATTGAATTCTCAGAGCACAGAATCTTTACTATTTTTCTTTTTTGTTTCTACCTGTTAAGAGTGCTGCTGATAAAATGCCTTTTCCCCCTGATTTTGAAGTTGCAGAAAATAAAATTAGTGTAGAACTGTAGTACTTCTCAGGCTGAGTGATCTTGTGCTTCCTCTGCTTACACTGAATTTTTCTAATATCTTAGATTCCTAGTTACCTTGGGTGGGCTCTGTGGAAGTAGAGCAAGGAACAAAGGAGATCTGTAGAGGTGTTTGTTTTTTTAATGATTTTTTTTTTCTCTTTTAGTTTCGTACTTCTGATGCTTTATCAAATCTGTTTGACCTATGACACTGCTTTGTTTATTATTTTCAGTTCTTCCCAGCAGAGAATGGCTTCAGAATTACAGCCACACTCATTTCAGCATGTGGGGAAAAGTCTTTAAATGTTATTAACGTGATTGTAATCCTCTCCTGACAGCTTTTCTTTTTGTCTTTAACACTGCATTGCTTTCTATTGGATATCACTCATTTGTACCTGCTACTTTGTCAGGTTTTAATTATGCTGAGTTCCTAATTGTTAACCTTGAGGTGATCATAAGACACGTTCATATTTCACTTCCCCACTGGAAAATTTATTCCACACTCTATTCTGTGACCTTCAGCTTCTCTTGTGAATTGTGAGACAAAAAATTCATTCAGGGTGTCAGCAATATATCAGCATCATCTGTCACTGAATTTCCATTCTTGTTCTTCAGTGGCCTCTCCAAGTCCTTGCTTAGCTGCTCAGTTTCTTTTTTTTTTTTTCCTTAAAACATTTATTGTTCTGATTTTTATGCTGTTCTGTTTCTTTTTTTATGAAGAGCACACATAACCTATTTTTTTCATCTCTCATTTTTGGCTGGCCTGGCAAATTGCTTTCATATTTCTATGTTTGCACCTTAAAATTTCATTGAAATGCTATATTAGTAGGACATTTTAAACATTGTTTTTTTCTTTTCTTTT